>NC_058096.1:102973571-103614285 GCF_020171115.1 Neogale vison | reverse complement strand
TATAATGAGGAAAGAAAAGAAGCCAGCTATTCCCTCATCCAGGCCTGTGGTAGGGTGAGAGGCAAAGTTTAATTAGAGCATTTTGGGATGGAGAAGGAAAGTCTGATATAGACATGTTAACTTCAAGATATTGGGCATTTGGGGGGCACCTGGATGGCTCAGTCAGTTAAGCATCTGCCTTCAGCTGGGGTCATGATCTCGAGGTCCTGGGATCAAGCCCCACATAGGGCTCCCTGCTTAGCAGGGAGTCTGCTTCTCTCTGTGCCCCAGGCTTGTACTTTCTCTTGTTATCTCTCTCTCTCTCTCTCAAATAAATAAATGAAATCTTAAAAAAAAAAAAGATATTGGGCATTTGGATGGAGATGTTGAATAGGCAGTTGGATTTAGGAATCTAAACTTTAAGGTTAAAGGATGTCCATTCTCACCACTTCTAGTCAATATACTACAGGAAGTTCTAGCCAAAGCATTCAGTCAGGAAAAAGTAGAAAAAGGAGTCCAAATCAGAAACAAAGACGTCAAATTGTCTCTTTTGGAGATAACATGATCTTATATCTGGAAAACCCTAAAGACCTCACAAAAAAACTGTTAGAACTAATAAACAAGTTCAGTAAAGCTATAGGATACAAAATCAACAAACATAAGTCAGTTGTGTTCTTATATACTAACAATGTACTGTCTGAAAAAGAAATAGGGGCACCTGGGTGGCTCAGTGGGTTAAAGCCGCTGCCTTTGGCTCAGGTCATGATCCCAGGGTCCTGGGATCAAGCCCCGCATTCTCTGCTCAGCAGGGAGCCTGCTTCCTTCCTCTCTCTCTCTGTCTCTCTCTGCCTGCCTCTCTGTCAAATAAATAAAAATAAAATCTTTAAAAAAATAAGAAATTAAATAATCCCATTTATGGTATTATCAAAAACAATAAAATACATGGGGATAAATTTAACCAATGAGGTGAAAGGTCTCTATACTGAAAACTATAAGATATTGATGAATTAAATAGAAGACAACACAGGTAAATGAAAAAACATCCCATTTTCACAGATCAGAAGAATTAATATTATTAAAATGTCCATATTACCCAAAGCCATCTGCAGACTCAGTGTAATGCCTGTCAAAGCTACAATGGCATTCCTTACAGATAAAAAAAAACAAAAACAAAAACAAAAAACAATAATAAACCAATAAGGTACCACAAAAATCCTGAATAACCAGCAATTTTGAGAAAGAAGAATAAAATTTGGAAGCATCACACTTCCTGATTTCAAACTATATTATAAAGTGTGGTAATCAAAGCAGTATGGTATTGGTATAAAAACAGACATATAGACCAATGGAACAGATTAGAAAGCCCAGAAGTAAACCCCTGCGTGTATGACAAGGGTGACAAGAATATACAATGGGGAAAAGAAAATCTCTTTAATAAATGGTATTGGGAAAACTGGATATCAACATGCAAAAGAATAAAATTAGACTGCTATCTATACCATACACAAAAATTAACTCAAACTCACTGAAGAGTTGAATTCAGGGCACCTGGGTGGCTCAGTCGGTTCAGTGTCCGACTCTTGATTTCAGCTCAGATCATGACCTCAGTGTCGTGAGATGGAGCCCCACATTAATTCTCTCTCTCCTGCTTACTCTGCCCCTCCCCTCCTGCTCTTTTGCTCTCTCACTCTTTCTCTCTCTCAAAATAGATAAATAAATCTTAAAAAATAACTTGAATGTGAGACCTGCTTGAAACCATAAATCTAGAAGAAAACATGGAAAAATCTCCTTAACATTGGTCTTGATTTTTTTGGATGTGACTCCAAAGACAAAGGCAAGAAAAGCAAAAAATAAGTAGATGGGGCTACATCAAATTAAAAAGCTTCTACATTACAAAGGAAACAATCAACAGAATGAAATGGCAACCTACTGAATAGGAGAAAATATTTGCAAATATATATCTGATAGGGGTTAATGTCCAAAATATATTAAGAATTCATATAAGTCAATAGGAAAAAAACAAATAATCCTATTAAAAAATGGACAAAAGACCTGAATAAACATTTTTCCAAAAAGGACATAGGGATAGTGAACAGGTACATGAAGAAGTGGTTAACATCACTAATCATCATCATTAATCAAAACCCCAGTGAGATATCACTTCACACCTGTTAGAATAGTTATTATAAAACAAAACAAAAAAAACAAAACAAGAGATAACAATGTTGGCAAGGATTTGGAGAAAAGGGACCCCTGTTGGGAATGAATTGGTCTAGCAACTATGGAAAACAAACATGGAGTTTCCTAAAAATAAATAAATAAATAAAAATAGAACTACCATATGACCTAGCAATGCTTCTTCTGGATATAAAGCCAAAGGAAACAAAATCATTTTCTTGAGGAGATATTGGCACCCCATGTTTATTGCAACATTATTCACAATAATGAAGATATGGAAAAACCTAAGTGTCTGTCAACTCATGAATGGATGAAGAAAATGTGGAATGGCGTACTATTCAGCCATAAAAAAGAGGAAATCTTGCTATTTGAGACAGTGTGGATGAAACAAATGCATTATGGTAAGTGAAAGAAACCAGACACAGAACAACAAATACTGTAGGATATCACTTATATATGGAATATGAAAAAGTCAGTCTTATAGAAACAGAATAGAATGGTGGTTACTAGGGCCCAGAGGGTTGGGAGAAATAAAGGGATATTAGTCAAAAGGTAGAAACTTAGTTATAAGATGACTAAGTTCTGGAGGTTTAATGTACAATATAGTGATTGAAGTTAATAATATACTGTATACTTGAAATTTACTATGGGTAAATTTCATAATAACTCAATAAATGAGTAAAAAATCCTCATTTATGAGGTTATGAGTAAATGAATTTACTATGAGTAAATCTTAAATGTTCTCATCAAAACACATAGAGGTATTTATGTGAGATGATGGATGTGTTAACTAACTTTATTGTGGTAGTTGTTTCACAATACATACATAGAACAGATTATTATGTGTACACCTTAAATTTATACAAACTTTTTTGTTAATTGGGTTTCAATAAATCTGGAAGAAACATAGTGAAAATGAAAAAAATTTTAACTCCACAAAAATAAAATCAATTTAAGCCTGGTGATACATCAATTTGGGAGTCTTCAAGATTCTAGTGATATTAAAAGCCATGAAGCTAAATGAGATCATGAGGGTATAAGTATAAATAGAAAAAAAGAGAGATTCAGAGATTGAGACCTGGGGCCTTCCAATGTTTAGATGATGGATTGATAAGGAGGAAATAACAGAGACTGAGCAGATGCTTCCAGAAATGTGGAAAGGAAAAGCAGATTAGTGTGACATCTTAGAAGTCAGGTGAACAGTGTGTTTCAAGGAGTTGGACTATTGGCCTTTGTGAAATGGTGGTGAAAAGTCACAAAATGACTTTTGAGAACTAACCATTGCAGTTAACAACATGAAGTTTGTCAGTGAGCTTTCAATTTCAGGGAAGTCATAGGGACAAAGGCCTGATTTGAACAGACTAGAGAAAACAGGAGAATTATAGAGGGTAGAGAGTATAAACAAAGGGAGGAGTTTGGATCTACATAAAAATGGGGTGGCTGATGGAAGCAGAAGTGGATTTTTAAGATGAGAGATGTTTACATGCCACTGAGCAAGAGAAAATGGGTGATACCAGAAAGGGAGAGGAGAGTGACTGAAGCAATGTTCTCGTTTAAGCAAGAGGGGATTGGATCTGGTGCACAAATGGAGGTGCTGGATTTATTGAATAGGTAGTTCTTCCAAATTAACAGGACAAAAGGCAGAATATACGGGCATAGATGCTGATAGATGGATGGGTATAGTGGTGGGGGCATCTAAAGTTCTCTTCTGAGTGCTTCAGTTTCCTCAGGCAAATAGAAAGCAAGGTCATCAGCGATATAGGAGGGAGTAAAAACTGCAAAGTCCTCTTATCATCAGTCTATCTACAGTTTATCTCCTTGTACTTATCACTAGCATACTCTGTATTTCACTTCCTTATATGTATTGTCTATTTCCCCACCAGAGTGTGAACCCATGAGAATAAGGTTTTATGTTTGATGTGTTTACTGCTGTAACTGCAGAGATTAGAATACTACCAGGTAAACAGGTATTCATTAGATACTTGTTAAATTGATTAATAAGTTTTATTATTATTAAAGGTGGAGGGGGAATTTTAATACAAAAACAACGGAAGGATCCGTGCATAATATAGGAGTGACTGAAAAAGCTATGGGACTTGCGTACATATCGTGCTAACAGTGGGAGAAAAACCCGACTGAGTGGTGAGAAGACTAAGGTTAGTCCCTTCCTGAGTCTAGCTCATTCTGTTAGGTCTGTAATCAAAGGAGCAAGATGGATAAAAAGCGAAGGTCAAGCAAAGCTTTATTTCGCGCCAAGCATGGAGAATCAAACTGACCATTCCTGGCTGCCTCTTACAGAAAGGGCGACCCCTCCCTGTCTTACAGAGTAACTTTTATAGAGCAAAGGCCATGTGGTTGAGCCTGGCCACACACAGGTGGCTAATGAGATTGTAACACACAGAGAAAGCTGCCCAGTCATGCTAGGTCACTCATGGGTGGCCAATTGAATTACAATTCACCCCACAGTAGCTATTTGAACTAGCCTATCACCTTGGTCAGAATTGGCACCCAAAAGGCAGGGCCCACACTCCTTGGTAGCTAGGGAGACAGTATGCATGCCCCATTGATTGGATGTCTCCACCTGGCCCAACTCATCCCTGCTTTCGGGCTGTTATCTCCACCTGACCTGACCCACCCTTGTATTTGGGCTCTGTTATCAGGGACTGGTCGACCCTATTTTACTGGTTTCCCAGACTTGCTTTTAAGGAAGTTCCCCTGGTGGTGGGGTGCAGGGTCAGTTTAAGTTTTACTGCATAAACAGCAAAATGGCTGTTCAACCGAGGTGGAGCTGCTCTGGCTAAATAGGTCCTTACAATTCAACAAATTGGTTATAATACTTCATAAGTTTTAGGAAAAGGAGTATCTTCACTTACCAGAAAGCATTCCAAAGCTTGGAAAAAATAGCTTTAGACTGCTTATGGGTTAGATAGTTATGAATGTTAGTCTTTTTTACATGTTGAACTTCAGGTTCAACAGTCTGACAGTATGACAAATTATATGACTGGTAGCCAAAGGGAAATGAGTCTTAATAAAACATTAAAATTCGTGGTTGTGTGGCATACTTTTTAAGCTTCATATGCTTCTCTGCCAGAATCCAGGCCATGCTGCAGTAACTAATTTAACACAAATGTTTTTTTTAACATAGCTATGTCAATAACAATTTCCAGTTATGTAAAACTATTAAAAATGCATAAAGTGACATCGGGGACATATAAAAAAGTCAGAGACAGAAATTATTGTCATATTTTAATGTGTGACACACATTCATCCTTTAAAAAAAAACTATCACTTTTTTTTTTGGCAGTGTGCTGTTGTGAATCAATAGAAAGAGAGCTAGGCAAAGTAATCAAATAAACTAAAATTTGAATCTTTATCAATCAGATGATTCAGGAACAGAGAAACCAATCCAGGTTTCCCCTTTCCTTTCCCATCTTCCTCCCCTTTTCCCTCCTCTTCCCTTCTAGAGATTTTGAATGTTTAAAAAATAAAAAAATTGTTTATGCAGTTGAGGAAAGGACTGAGAAGCTCTTGTGAAGGGGTTGGTTGGGCAATTCAGAGATCAGCAAGAACATGAAGCAGCAACCTCTAAGGCTAAAGCTGCTAGGTGGAGGTGGACTACCCAGTCTTTTCTGTGGCCTCCCAGTAACTACCTGCTCCCAACTTTCCCATCCCTTGGCCAAATATATCCAGAAGCCACAACAAAGGAGTCTAGAAAAGTGTAGCTCCTTCCAATAGAGAGCAGGCTCAGTGAGAGAGCAGAAAATATCTGAGAGCAAAGAAATAGCTCAAAAATCCTTTCAACCTTTCACTAGCTGTAAGACCTTGCTTTAACATTTAGATCTCAGTCTCTTCATCAGCAGTATGAGAAGAGGGATACCTGCCTTAGAGGAGTTTTGTGATTACAAATGCAATAATGTGTATAGAGTGCTTAGTTCATAGTGGGAGCTCAGGATATGTTTCCCCCCTTTTCCCATTTAGAAATAGTCCTCAAAGAATTGTTTCCCTAGAAAGATGAATAAAGGAAGATTCTGAAGAGGATTTAGCCACTGAATCATACATTTGGTTCTGCTTTAATTTCAATAATCTTCATCAAATTAGCACAAAATCCAAAACTGACTGAAAGGGGCAGTTCTCAAAGCTCACATTTATCTAGAATTATTTCATTGAATTCTTGGTCATTTCCCACATGCCCCTGACAAGATAGCATTTATAGTAATGGCCACAAAAATCAATGAACAAGTGTTTCTAGAAGAGACTAAAGTCAATAGCCCTTAATTCTTGCTGCTAAAATAAAATGTTGTAATTTTTCATAGATCTTGAAAGAGAGGCTTTTTAATGAGTGCACTAAAATCTTAAGGGAGATTTATCTGCCGACAGTAAAACCCACTGCCAAAGTTAAAAAAAAAAAATGCTCAAGAAAGTGTGCACAAGGAAACAGTAAAATTGTATTTATTTAGTTTGTCCTAATGTGAAATTTGGGGTAACTTTGGTCTTGAAAAGATTTAAGTCCCTACTTAATGATCTAATTAATTTAATTCATGAAGATTTTGCTGAGTTGCTTTTGCCCCAGGGCTGGGCTCAGGACAACAAAGTCAACAACACTTATAACCTGTCCCTACTTTTAGGGCATTCTTTGTTTGGTAGAGTTTCCCTTAGTGGAAAGTTAGAGTAAATTATGATTAGGGAGCAAACTTAATCTATTTAATAAAAAGCTTTTAGTAAATTGTATGACTCACTACAAATAATTTGTATCTCTTCATTAAGTCGGGCTATGAACTCTTATTTTGCTTAGAGTGTTACTTAATTGTAATAGAATGAACAAGACTTTTTTTTTTTTTTTTTTTTTTTTAGCAAATAGTCCTGGGATCAAAATCTGACTGCGATACATTAGATTGATTTTGGACAAACCATCAATTTTGTGGATAAAACTATCTGCTCTGTAGTATTTCCATGGCATTTAACCACTAAGGAAGTGTATAAGAAGATTTGGCCCATCACCTGGTTCCACATTCTTAACTAATATTTGATGATTCCTGGTCTTCCTCTTTTGGAAAATGCTCTACTTTTTTAGTGACCAATTCTAGTTATCTAGTCACTAGAGAGTAATAAAAAATGATTTAAAAATGTTTTCTGTGTTTTAGAATTTTATTAATAATCAGTCATGCCCTATCCAGAGTTTGCTTGCATTTAAAAGTGGTTTTTTTGTGTGTTTTTAACGTATATACAAGAAAACATTATGGGAGGGATCAGCTTTTCTCCTGATTACCACATTGTAACAGGAATTTAGGCACTCGATGAAAATATGTGGAAGCAGAAACAAATTTTAACTTCCTTCCTTAGAGACACAACTGCTATCTTTTCAGAGTATTTTCCCTTTAGTCTTTTTTTTTTCTTTAAGATTTTATTTATCTTAAAGACAGAGCGAGAGAGGGGACACAAGTAGGGGAAGTGGGAGAGGAAGAAGCAGGCTTCCCACGGAGCAAGGAGCCTTAGCAGGGAGCCCAATGCAGGGCTCAATCCCAGGACCTGGGACCATGACCTGAGCAGAAGGCAGACGCCCAAGGACTGAGCCCCCCAGGTGCCCCTCCCTTTAATCTCTCGATCAACAGTTTTATGTCATTAGAATGCTGTTATATCAGGGTGCCTGGGTTTCTCAGTTGGTTAAGCGGCTCTCTTCAGCTCAGGTCATGATGCCAGGGTCCTCGGTTTCAGCCCAATCCCTCCCTGCTCATCAGGGAACCTGCTTCTTCCTTTCCCTCTGCTCCTCCCTTGCTTATTCTCTCTCCCAAATAAATAAACAAATAAAATCTTTAAAAAATAATACTATATATGCATAAGCATTGTGCTATCTCACTTTTTTGGATAACATTATGTTATAAGCATTTTTCCATGCCATTAAACACTGTAAAGCACAATGTCTCATTATAGGTATGTATCACAATTATTTAGGGGGATTAAACTATTCCCTTAATGTCAGGCCCTTTATTTAAGTTCCATTTTTTTTAAGTTATAAATAACACTGTAAATATGTTAGCACTTCAGTATATACCCACATTGTTGGATTGTTTCATCAGAATAGGCAACTAGTCATATATTTATAGGTCAAATTTATATATATTTTTAAAGCACTTGTTAAAAACTACCTAACTTAGTGTATCAGCAGTGGCACAGATATTATAATTTTTTTAACTATTTAACTCTATGGAAAAAATAATGTACATTATTCCCATTCAGTAAATATTTCTTTAGAATTTTCTGCTCTAGATGTTGGAACAACAGGAGTTAGTGGATAGAGATGCATAAAATGTAATCTCTATCTTCTAGAAATTCTAAGTATCAAAGAAGAGAAAGATAAAAATAAGATGAACAATGGAAACAAAACAGTTTGCAATTAGAATAAAGAGTGATTAATCTTTGAGGAAGTTTTTGAAAGATGAATAGAAATTTTTTAGGCAGATAATTAGGGATAGGGCTCTTTAGTGCAGTGAGTTGCAAAAACTATGGAAGTTGGGAAGAGCAAATATTCAGGAACTAAAAGTACTTAGCAATAACTGGAGTATAAATTGGTTCAAGAGAGGATGGAATGGGAAGAGGTGATGATGGGAAGATGAAGAAATTTGCAAGAAGCAGATCATGAGAACCTCACATTTCATGCTAAGCAGAGAGACTTGACCCTGAAAGTGATATGTAGCTTCTGAATTCAGTCTTTTTATCTAATAATTTACAATATCATAACTAAATAAATAGCAATTTAAGCTTTTAAAATGTCTCATCTGTAAGCTAGAACAGTCTGTTTATATTTTGCTATGCTAAACATGCTGTGGAAAAAACAACTCTGATTATGTGATGTTACCTTGGAGACATGAGAATTATTTTAGGTAACAGACTGATTGCCTTGTCCATAGTGCATTCCCACCAGGGCCCAATTATTTCCAGATATCACACACATCCTTTATCTACTTAGTTCTGAGGAACTGTGACACTTTTCATGCCACAACAAAATGATACATATTTAAAATCCTCAAGCAATTTTCATTTTATGAATATTCAACATCCATGTCTTTACCAAGTCTTTGTGTGACTTTTCATTTAGTGATAAAATTACACAGTACTTCCCTTTTTATATGTTAAGTTTACAAGTATAGATGTTAATTAGACAGCTAACCTTCACCTTCCCCCTAAATGTCAAGGAGTCCCAACTAGCCTCAGGCCAAACTATGTAGGGATCCTCTCTCCTGCTCTAGTTCTGTCAGCACTGTAAACACAACCATATTTGGCAAGTGAACACTGGGTGGCAGAGGTGCAGGAAATTATTTAAATATTAACTGAGGGTCAGGGGACTTCCATGCACTTCTTTAAAATAACTTTTACTGAAATGCAATATACATATAAAAAATGCAAATAAGTATATAGCTAGCTGAGTTATTACAAAATAAGCACCCCATTGTAAGTACCATCAGGTCACAAAATATTACCAGCAGCCCAGAAGCCTCTCTCATATCTACTCCTACTATAGTAATCATTATCCTTATTTCTAATGCTATAGATAACTTTTTCCCCATGTGGTGGTTTTAAAAAAAATTATTGGTCTGTGTTTGGCTTTCTTTATCTCAGCATATTATTCCATTTTAACCATATCGTTATAAACATATCACAATTTCTAAATTCACTTTATTTTTTATAAGCTTTGGGGATGTTTTGAGTTTAGGGTTTTTACTAATGATTGTGCTATAGACATACATATATGTGCATTTTTGGTGTGCATATATGTGTATATATATTGGATATATATCTAGGAGTGGACTTATTAGATTATATAGTGTACTTATATTGGTAATATACTAACAGATACTACTGAATAGCATTCCAAAGTGGTTATACAATATTTGTTCTTATCAGAAGTGTATGTATCTGCACTTCATCCTTACCAACACATGTAATTATCAGTTCTTTTAATTTTAGCCCTCTAGAAGATGTGTAATGGTATCTCATTTTTTTTTTTAAAGATTATATTTGTCAGACAGGGATCACAAGTAGGCAGAGAGACAGGCAGAGAGAGAGGAAGGGAAGCAGGCTCCCCGCTGAGTGGAGAGCTCAATGCGGGGCTCGATCCCAGGACCCTGGAATCATGACCTGAGCCGAAAGCAAAGGCTTAACCCACTGAGCCACCCAGGCACCCCTATCTCATTTGGTTTTAGTTTACATTTTTATGATGCCCAAGTTGAACATCTTTTCATATGTTTATTTGTTCTTTATATATCCTTTTTAGGGAAATGTCCATTGAAGTGCCTTGTCCATTTTTTTTATTTCATCATCTATCCTTTTACTTACTGAGTTGGATGGTATTTTATAAATTCTGAGTACTAACCTTTTGCTGGTTACATGTTTTGCAAAAATCTTCTCCCAGAATGTGATTTGTCTTTTTTTTTTTTTTTTTTTAGATTTTATTTATTTATTTGCCAAAGAGAGAGAGAGAGCATAAGCAGGGGGAGTGTCAGGCAGAGGAAGAAGCAGGCTCCGGATGTGGGACTCAAACTCAGGACTGTGGGATCATGACCCTGAGCAGAAGGCAGATGTGTAACTGACTGAGCCACACAGGCATTCCATGATTTGTCTTTTTGTCTTTTTCTCTCTCTTGATGGTGTCATTTGATGAACAGATTTTTCTTTTTAATATCAGAGTTTTAGATGAATAGAAATTCTTAATTTTAATGTAACCCAGTTCATCAGTCTTTTCTTTTATGACTAGTATTTTTTATATTCCATAAGAACACTTTTCACACCCTATCTGTGTACTTGAAAGGGAGCAATGAAAGTTTGTTTTATCCTCAGAAAGCTTACTTACTTTCTTTGTTATTTGTAACTAATGGAGATTAATATGGGCAAGGTATTTTTAAGGGTATGGGAACAAATGAACTCAGATTGATTTGTTTCTTTAAAGAATGTTTTGGGTCTGAACTCAATCTTTTGAGAACCAGGGACTCTCTGTAGCCATTTGGTCTATTAATGCTGCCTTCTCAACCCGCCCGATGGTGAAACCTTTAGTTCTAATTGTCTTATCCTCCTCTTGAGGAAGAAGGGGAAAAAGAAAGGGTTTTGCTTATCCAGAATAAATCCCTTGACACGGTCATTTTTCACACTCTCACCAGCAGTGGAGTATGCAAGACAGGCACCAAGTATAAAAATGACATCCAAGAAAGAGTGTCAAGGATATTAGCCAAAAGCAGGGGGAGTGCATATCCATTCATGTTTTCAGAGAAGGGTGGGCCCGGGTTGAATATCAGGAACCTTGTTACAGAACTAAAATATGGTTTGGGCCAACCCAAGAGACAGTGGCTATAATTTCTTGTGACTGGCTTAAATGTTTCTGGAATAAGTCACATGAGTGAAACAAGGGCAAAGAATTGGAAGTACTCATCGTCAGATAATTTTTCCCACATATTTTCTTTCTTTACATGTTAGACATTCCTATATTAATAAAATCACCTTAAAATTTAATCTACTAGTAGAGATAACCATAATCTTAAAGATGTATGAGTCTCTTCAATAATCTCCCATATATAAGAAAGTACTTTTTATTTCTGAGAGTTCTGTTTATGTCAAGAAGACTTCAGCTTGCTGTTCCCTAAGTACAGTGGGTATATCTATGATTCTTTTTTAAAAAACTTTCTTCATTAGAAATTGCTATTAATGGGCTTCCAGTGATACTAACAAAATTTCTTGTCAGAGAGGACAAGGCCAAGGAGTCTAAAAAGCTCTGCATTTCCTTGCTGTTGGCCTTATGCAGAATATTGTTCCCCTGTAAGGAAGTGGTTTTGTAGTCCTGCTTGGTGTAGTTGCCAGTCATCCTACACATTGGTAGCCAAGTATATCTTATGTACATTTTATCAGGTGAAAGACAGAGATTTCATGAGTATGTAGGCCTCCAAAATAAAAATATGTCAAAGAACTGTCTGGTACTATTGGTCAGAATGCTCTGCCAACTGCTCCTTGTACTTTTCAGTCTCGTTCCCATAATTGTCTTCAAGTTTTCATTCATTTCTTGTCCTCAGTTACAGCTTTGAGCACCTCCTGGTATCAGTTAGTGTCCTCTGATGATGGACTTTGGCTGCTCCTGGAACCTCACCTCATGGATTGCATGCTGTGCTGTCTACTTTTTCTTATAGTGGAATCTACTTATATGTAAGTGGAATCTACTTATAGACAAGTGAGGTTCAAAAATGCTATCTGTGTTGGTGGGATGGAATTCAAATGCTTCTTTCCCATCAATTCCCATTTGTCTCTCTTCACATTCCATCCTAAATTATAGCGAACTATTTTTAGGCTTCCAAATACCTCCCCCACCCCACCCCTTCTTCCATCTGTCTTCCTTCAGGCAATGGATCCCTAGTGTATGCTGCCTCTTCTGCTTTGAACCTTTTCTGTCTCTATTAGCTCTTATTGTATGCAGCTTACATTTATTCTTCACAACTCACTTGAGGCATCAGCCTCCCAGGAAGCTTTCCTAATTACTTTTCCAACCCAATCCTGATCACCTGTGTTGTCTTGGGAGCCTTTTCTATGGCTCTCCATAGCTCATTGTGTGTACCCCAGCTTGGCACTCCTCACACTCTGTTTAGTTCTGTGGCTATTCATCTGTCTCCCAGACTAGATTCTGAGTTCCTTTGGACCAGGAATCTCATATTTTTAGTTGTTAGTTTCCCAACTCCTATGGTAATGCCTGATACACAACTAACAAAATAGATGTGTTGATTGTTGAATGATGACTCAAGAGAACAAGCCCTGAAAAAACAACAAAATGTCTTACAGATCAATATTGAACTCTTCCTACCTAATTTGTAATTTCATTTTGGATCTTTTCAGATATCTTCCCCTCAAGACTCTGCTAACACTTCACATCCTAGTAGAGGAAGAAACTGCTTTTTTTTTTTTTTAACCTTTATTTAATAGAGAAATGCACATTAATGTGCTTTCCACTAACTTCAAAATTTGTAAAAATGTAGACAAAGACTGAACTTCCCACTTAACAAATATGTTTTCAAAGATGGTATAATATCCCTTATATTGTAAGCAAGAATGTTTACATTATTCAAGGAAACACGTGCTTTAAGTACTAATTTAGAGAAAGGAAATTCATATAGTGGTTACTAGTCATTCTCATATATTTACTAAATTTATAAATTGTAAATGTTCAATTAAATTTATAGAATAAGGAGGGATACCAAAGATTTCTGCTAAATAACATTTTTCTATGTATTAGCTTATATTCTTGAAAGCAACAGAACTATTTCAGAATGTTTCAGAAAATCTCAGACAACATGAACAGATTTCAACCAGTTCATGATAATGAATCTTATTATAAAGAGTAGGCCTTTCAAGCCAGATCTTGGGCATGAGCTAGCTGCATGACTTTAAGCAACTTACTCAGCCTCTCTAAACCTCAATTTCCCCATTTAAAAAAATTTGCCCTAAGGATTACATGGGGAAAAAAAATGTGCTTAATATAATGCTTGGCTCAGCATACCATTCAGTGCTAGTAGACATTATTATTATTATTACCTGATCTATGTTAGTGACAGTCTTTTATATCTTCAAAATTTTTCTAGTACCTCCTGATAAAGATTGCAATTCTCTTCAAGGTAGGCAAAAGTTAAACAACACTTTTATATATTTAAGTATTAGATTCCATGAAATAGCAAATTGCCCATGAACAGTCATCTGTTTGTTGCTGTTATTCTTTTCTTCGTTTTTTTTTTTTTAAGATTTTATTTATTTGACAGAAAGATCACAAGTAGGCAGAGAGACAGGCAGAGAGAGAGAGAGATGGAAGCAGGCTCCCCATTGAGCAGAGAGCCTGAAGCAGGGCTTGATCCCAGGATCCTGATAACCCAGGATCCCATAACCTGAGCGGAAGGCAGAGGATTAACCCACTGAGCCAGCCAGGTGCCCCTCTTTTACTTTGTTTTTAATCTAACATGTATTCCTTCCTTTGAGAAACTCTCCCTTTTCATATGTTTAGGTAGGCTGAACCCTTTACCCACAGATCTGAGCTCAATATCCAGATTCATTCAATAAGACTATTGTGTCTTGTCCTTCAGTGATGATTCATAATCCAAACAGGGCCAATCATAACCTTCCCTATAACGTGATATGGGCACAGTAGGAGAAAATAGAACTCTCCTCCTTTCAGGTCAGGAGTTGTGAAGATAATATAAACTAGAGCTGCTTTCCCATATCTCCTTTGCTTACATGAAAGGGGTCATCTGAAGGAGGAGAAAATGAAGTCAAAACGTAATGTAAAATAGAGAGGAGAGCTGGATAAATAGAGATACACTGTGGGCCATGCCATGGAATTTCCCTTTGTGTGAGGCAATATATTCTTTTTCTCTTGCACTTAAGCTATAAACAGTGCTTATATAATTTGCAGTAGAAGGGGTCCCTGCTTACATACCTCAAAGCATCAGGAATCTGATGCAATAGGAGATAAAAGTAAAACTAAAACCTTGCTGGTCACTACAACTATTCATGATCAAAGTGTTCATATGTCATAACACTTTCAATTTTACTAATATACATCCTCAAATAGCTACAAAAGAGTGTACCTCCCCTAGGAAATGAAAAATTCATAAATATCAATTCTTTTTGTTTGTTTCAAGATATGAAGAATATATTTATAGAGAGTGTCTCTGCTATTAGGAAAAAAAAAAAAACCTTGGCTATGTTGTTTATTCTCTAAATTTGGTATTTTCTATCCCAGATTTATAAATGGAATAAGTGGGTCTTTCCTCTTTCTGTTGATCTCCAAAATAGCCCGAACTCTCAAAGTGAGTACTCTAAATATCCTAAAATTACCAGCAGTCTTTGGATTCAAAATTCAAACCAAAGCGAAACTGAAAATTCTTGGTGGGGGACAGTGGTGTGGTGTGAAGGAGGAAATGTGATTATTATCCCTGCCATGGATAAAATTAGAGGCTCTTCTCTTACATCTGTGTAAAATGTTTTGTTTGTTTGTTTGTTTGTTTAGTATGAGTTTAAAATATGGGCCAGTAATGGTAAGACCTATTATATTCAGGGATCTTGCCCAACCCATATTATAGGATAACTCATTGTCTAAGTCTTTCCTCTTCCCCACATTTTTCCCTATGATACTTCCAGTGGGTATCTGTGTCATCTTTGAGATGCTGGCCACTGTTTAATTTCCTCTCTTGCTTCCTACTTTACCTCTCATCTCAAGGCACCTGGCAGTGGAAGACACTTTTAATTACTTACTGGCTCCAATTTTCCCTTTCTCCCTTGCTAACAGAATCCTTTGTTCAGGATGACAGTGTACTCAGTCGTAGGGATAGGTAGTTGGTTAGTCTAAATTATGGCTGACCTCTTCCCAGCTATCTCAGTTTTGCAGTAGTGAGAGGTGGCCATTTGACACCATTATGGCTGGTGAGACTCAAGAATAATTTTGATCTTGGGTGGTTCTAGGAAAGCTCTTGTTTTCCTGGTGAAAAGAGACTCTGTTGTGGCCTCTTTTACCTTTTCCTTCTTCCGGCTTAGACATGAAATTGATGTCTAAACAGCAGCATCCTTATTATAATCATGAGCTATGGACATGAAGATGAAAGCTAAGTTGCTTAAATAGCAGAGTGTAAAGCTGGAAAAGCCTATGTCCTTGATGTCATTGGTATGTGGCTGAATCAATGTAGCAGCTAGATTTTATGCTATATTTCTTGGCATCAGAAAAACATTTGTTTAATAACCAAACTATGGAAAGAACCTAGAAGTCCATCAACTGATGAATGGATGAAGATGTGGTATATTTATACAATGGAATACTATGCAGCCATCAAAAGAAATGAAATCTTGCCATTTGTGGCAAAGTGGATGGAACTAGAGGGTATTATATTTAGGAAATAAGTCAGTCGGAGAATGACAACTATCATATTATCCCCCTGATATGAGGAAGTGGAGAGGCAATGTGGGGGGTTTGGGGGGTAGGAAAGGAATAAATGAGACAAAATGGGATTGGGAGGGAGACAAACCATAAGAGACTCTTAATCTCACAAAACAAACTGAGGGTTGCTGGAGGGTGAGGGGTAGGGAGAGGGTGGTGGTGTTATGGACATTGGGGAGGGTATGTGCTATGGTGAGTGCTGTGAAGTGTGTAAACCTGACAATTCATAGGCCTGTACTCCTGGGGCTAATAATACATTGTAGGTTAATTAAAAAATGAAAAAAAAAAAAAAAGAAAAACACTTGTTTAACTACCATTAATCAAGTTTTCTCTAATTTGCAACCAATCCCACTAGCAATAATAACATGTGTCATTTTGGTCTCCTCTGCCTGAAAAACTGTGGAAAATACCTCACCACCTCTTGTTGGACATCAGAATCTTTGTAGGTTGCTGATACTGAATAGCCATGTCCTTTGCATCACTGACCACTGTTGCCTTCTTTAAGCCTAACTTCTGCCTTCACTGGGTATCATTTTTTGGTATAATAGCCTTGCTGATGTTCCTATTGCTCATGTGGTTCAAAAAGAGAGCATATTAATAGTGAGCAAGCACCAAAGTGCATATTCTCAAGGTAGAGGGTAAATATTTACTGGAGTCAGAGAGCAGAAATGAGTCAGGTCTACACAGCAGCAACTCCCATGAAACTGGAGATCCAGTTGCCAGAAATGTTTTAGGACTGGACAGAGATAACGCTAATATATTATTTCTCTCAAACCGATAAGATTCAACTACCTATTCAACATTTATTTACTAGAGATGAAGAGAAACTGATTATCTATTAATAAAGATTACAGACCAAAAAGAGGTAACATGCTAATAAATTCACTTCTACTGACTAAAGCAGATTCAGTCTTTTCAAGGCGAAAAATGAGAAAGCCACTTCTTCCTTTTCTATCATCCAGGTTCTCTCTTCAGTTTTCTTTGTCCATATTCTGAAACAGAATGTTTTATGTGAACTATATTAAAGGTTTTAATATTTAGATGATAAAATATATCTATCATGTGTTCACTCTAAATAACCTTTTGCCATTCCTTTACATCAGAACTTTCAGCTATGATTGCTGATTTCATCTTCCTCAGAATATTCAATAGAATAGATAGGCACCATGAAACAGGATTGTTTGTATTTCCTTTAGACAGAAGCAATACCAATTTGTATTTTCCTAGTTAATAGCAACTGCAGGTGGGAACCTGAGTTAACTTGCATCTGTTTCTCATTTATCCTGTTGGTTTCTTGGGACTTTTTAAAGACTGACATCCTGGGCAGTTGTGGGTTGACATGCTCCACAATCTAGTTTTAAGTAAGTTGAAATCATAGGAGAAATGCAGAGCAGGGAGAAAGAGGGCATCTACAAAACCCAGAGGGAAATCCTCTGGACTGCTGGGGCTAGCTCTCTTGGTGTGGGTGTTTCTGCCTGCAGGCCTGAAAGGAATGAGCATAGCTCCCAACAGAATATATAAAATCACCACAGGATAAATCCTGACTTGAGCTTGTTACAAAATTCAGAATCTTCAACTAAATCAACAAGAATCAAATAGTATATCTGCTTTATTTAAAAAATTCAGAAAGCTAACCATATTTATTAGGAATCTATATTTATTGGGAATCTATTGTATATTAAGCATGGTTCTAAAAAGCATAGGTAATGTAACAGAAGAGTTACTAAACAAATCACCACGGGATTGAAATTAAATGTGAACGTGGCAATAATTGGATGATAGACAAAATAAAAATGAAAATCATCATAACCAAGTTAATCTGTGCATTATTCATTGTCTTCAACAGCATTGATTCCATTCTGTGTGCTGGCCATGTTATTTTAAACTTTGTAATATAACCTTTTTCAGCCTTTAGCTAATAGCAAGCTGAATACAAAGGATTTAGGGCACTCAGTATTCCAGAAGGAGTGAAAAATGATATATAGTATTTTAAGAAGTGTATTAACAGCATCTTTCTATAACTCAGCTGATACTCAGCACACAAGTCCACATTTATTTGGCCTCAGGAAATTGTTGTAAGTAGAGGAAAAGCAAAATCAAAGATACAAATTTTTAAAGTTGAGCAAAAATCTGAGAAGTATTAGTTTATTACTAAAATTTGGGGCCATAAATTTAAAACTATATTTTTACCAAACAGGTTATGACAGTATTGGGTCATTCTGAGAGAAATGATGGTTATATCATAAGTAACGTTGTTAGGAAGAAGAATTTCTTCAAGATCATAAAAAAAATTGCTATCCCATGGAAATGATTATGTCTTTGAAGTGGCATCATAGAAGATTTTTGTAATATATCATAGCTTCACAAGAAAGGAAGTTTTTCTAGCAAGAAAAATTAATAGCAATAATATTTTTGAAAGGAAACTATTAAATGAATTTCTTCTACTGGACTCCAAAATAACTAATATAGCTATTTAAATACCTTAAGTCATCTATGCAGATGATCAATTAACATGTAGCCCACTAATAGATAATCTTCACTTTCAAGGACAGCTGAATTTAAATAAGATCAAATTTTTAAAAATTTTTAGAGAATCTTATTTTTGGCATCTCTTTAAAATTAAAGTATATTTCCTTTTGGAGTGAAAAATAGTAATTCTGAAGACTTGAGTTAAACATCTTTGATGAAAAAACAGAATCTAGTGGTCAAATCCATGCTCTGCTCACTGTCATGTTTTACAATAGCAAAGATGTATGGAAAGATAAAGTTCTTACTTAGCAACTCGCATGTGTTTTTAAACAAAATTATTTTTCTTCTTTCTTTTACAAGTTTAAGAGATTTCTTTGCCATTCTCTCCCCACTTGTCTATATATTCTCCCTGTTGTATCTGGGATTTCCTTAGCGTTGCATTCAAGAATATTTGAAATTGTTGCATAGCTACTTTTTCCAATTTTTCCTTACATTGCTTCCGATGTGTACTCGGTTAAGTAACTAGCCATTTAACAAGCAAATCCCAAAATTTCAGGAGTTTAACACAATAGTAGGTTTTTCTATGTTCATTTAATAGTCTAATGTGTGTGTTCCTTGGTTGGAGGGCAGCCTTCTACAATGAGGTTCAAAAACTTGGGCTATTCCATTATGGTCTGTCATCCCCTCCCATGGAGGAGGTACATTTTCTTCTCAAGGGCCTCAACAGGGAGTGAGTCATAACATTTCTCCTTTGCATTGACAAGAACTTTCCTATAGTCCAGCCCAAATGCAAGGGGAAAATAGATTAATTGCCAGTGGGTTAGCTGCTTCCCAGCCATACCTTTCCACTAAGAAAGAGGGAGCACTGAGTTTGATTAAACAGGTAAATGTTTCTCCCCCAGCTTGCATTAGAACTAAGCTACAAATACACACTTTGTCAGGAGGTAGCACTATTGTCAATTATGGACTCCAGACACAAAAGTCCTTTGTATCTGAGAATCCAAACTATGCAAAATTGAAATGAGGAAATACATTGAAATTTCTTTATAGTACTTCAGCTTTCCTTACTTCAGTAAATTAATCACTTTTAGAAACTGAAGATGACTATAGTAAGAAAAGTTAATTCAATTTTTCTTAACAAAAGAAACCCTGTACACCTGTGAGCTGGGGGAGTGGGGAGGGTTAGGAAGGGGGAGAAGGAGAGGGAGAGAGACAATCCCAAGCAAGCTCCATGTCTAATCCAAAGCAGGTCTTGATCGCTCAACTCCAAGATCATGACCTGAACCAAAATCAAGAGTTGGAGGCACCCCAAGTTGATTCATTTTTATAAGAAATATGTATTGAACACATATTATGTGTTGAGAATCCAGAGACCTAGAGCTGGAAATAAAAAGAAATATAAAACCCCATCTATGCTCTTGCATTACTTTTAGAAAAGTGGGCAGAGTTCTTTTGGGAGGGGCATATTTCTTTGCCACATTTACCCCTATAAACTTCTGAAAGGCAGTTTTGACTCTTACTGGCTTCAAGCTCCCGCCTGCTCTACATAAACTTCATCCCTTAACTCTGGGCACAAGTTCCAAAGCAAATTTATAAATCTTGTACAAATTTGAAAAATGGTATATACATTGTTTTCTGTGTCAGGTTCTTAATTTAGTATTTTTTGGTATTGTGACTTCTAAATATCAAGGATGTCCTGATTGAGGCAGAGCTAAAAATTAGCTACAGCTGGTGGGTTGGGCTGGCTGAACTCCACTCCTCTCATCTCTATAATTCAGTCAGCTGATGATTGACATAGGAAAAGGAAGCATTTATACAGTGCCTCCCAGAAGAGATGACCTGATGGAGTCCAGATTGCCAGGAACAGTGAACTGCCCCCCCACACCTCCAGCACCCATCAAAAGGAAAGAGGATTTGGGTATGTTTATTCAACTGAAGAATGGGATCTGGACAAAAAGAGTAGTGGTTCTGAGCTAGGCATGATGCTTAGTACTTGACCAGGACATTATTCAAATTCCTGGACAGCATGTCCAGGGGTGAAGCTCTGCATGTACCATCACACTAAATACTGTAACATACATCGCAGCTGTGGGACCCTTATAAACATGCCTCCCTCACCTGGCCCCAAGTTCTGCCACCCTTCTCCCCTGTTCTCTGCAGATAGGTAAAAGCTCTGCCCTGCCAAGGTGAGATCTCACCATCTGTACTAAGTACCATTGTTGCCTATACAAAGCTGCAGTATACAATCCAGCAGTCACTAGCAATATAAGATTCTTTCTTTTTGTATATTTTTCAATTGGCAGAGAAGTTCTGTACCTATTTACCAGTGTTCTGTTATTCCTTCGTATTGGCACAAATATTGTCCTTAGGATACAGTGCAGGATTCACTAGATAGGAAATCAGATTAACATGAAAATCTTCACTCCATCACCTGCTCCTTAAGTGGGCCTCAGTATCCTCTCATTTATATATGAAAAAGAGTAACACCTTCCCTACTTCAAATGGAGTTTTCTTTTCAGGATCAAGTAAGATAATATTTGTTAAAGTGTATTAGAAAGCATAAAGTAGAAAGTTATTTTAAATTATTAAAAAAAAAACAAAAAAAGAAAGCATAAAGTAATATAAAATTTGAATAAATTCTTTTTGTACTATTGTTAATTGTAAAGGAAAACCTATTTGTGAGAAAAGAAAGCCTCCACTGAAATTCTCATTCCTCAAGAGATAATAGTCAAAAATATTACATATGGCAAAGTCATTTTATTTTCACGAAAAGCTTAGTATTTTTTGACATCAGGTGAGGAACAGAGAAGACAGAATTAAGAGAGAAGCATTAGCCAACTGAAAGAGAAAGCATTGAGAAGTTCTTTGTATGGGCATTTCTAGGTCAATGATATTACAGAGATGGTCCAAATAACTTTGTAGAAAATGTTAAGTGATCCTTGAAGTAATAACAATACATCTTGATAGAGTATGTTAGGAGAGACCTACTTTTTAAGTGAAATTATTTAGGAATCTATTTCCAATTTGAGATGAACACATAATTTAAAGGGGCTCACTGTCAGTTATTAGTGCTTAGAGTCTTGTTTGAAGCTAATAATGGGAACTATAGACATTCTTCATAAACACCTCATATTAAGTTACTTCTTAAAAGTAACTTCTTTTCTGGGTGCAAAGAATATGAGTGGCTGCCTTATGGATGTGAACTTGAATGTCACCTGCAAATTTGTACCTGATACAAATTTTAAGACAAAATACACATTTTTAAAAATCCTACATTTAACTTAAGCTAAAGACAAATTCCTGGAATATTTTTTTCCATTTTATTCCTACTTCTATTTCATTTACCATTAATAGGGTAAATGATATCCTAATGACTT
Source organism: Neogale vison (assembly GCF_020171115.1). Classification (NCBI taxonomy): domain Eukaryota; kingdom Metazoa; phylum Chordata; class Mammalia; order Carnivora; family Mustelidae; genus Neogale; species Neogale vison. The sequence goes on along the minus strand of NC_058096.1, from coordinate 103,592,338 downwards.
AAAGTCACTAATATAACTCTCATTTTGTCATTTTTGAGTCTACGTATTTCAGCTGAGCCCATAGTTCTTGTTGATGTGAGAACATTCCTAATGAGATTGAAGGGAAGAGTCTGATCTCTGGACTTGATCACAGTTACTTCTTAATCAAGGAACCAGTTGAAAGAATATGAATGGGTAAGCACCATAGGTGGAAAAACAATTCAAAATACATTTCCTACAGATCATGATTATTAAAATCACCTTGCTATGCACAGATTCACTCTTTCTTTTCTTTTTTTAAAATTTTTTATTTTTTATAAACATATAATATATTTTTATCCCCCGGGGTACAGGTATGTGAATCACCAGGTTTACACACTTCACAGCACTCACCATAGCACATCTTTATTTTCCTTTTAATTTAAGAGAGAGAGAGAGAGAGCCCAAGTGGGAGTGGGGAGGGGCTGAGAGAGAGGGAGAGAGAGAATCTCAACCAGACTGTGCTGAGCGTTCAGCACAGAGTCTGACTCAGGGCTCAATTTTACAACTCTGAGATCATGACCAAGCAAAACCAAGAGTCAGCTGCTTAACTGACTAAGCCACCTAGGTGCTCCACAAATTCACTCTTAAGCCAGATAATATTTTCTTTTCATTTATTTTCTAAATTTCCTGGGGAATGGATTTCCCAAATCTATTTTTGACATGGCCCTGCAACTTCATTTACATGATACTGCACAGGATTTAAAAGTTATTTAAAAAAAAAAGAGGAGGTAAGTAATTTATAGAGCAAATATTCTTTTTCTGCAAGTTACTGAAATTATTCAATGAGTTAAAGATAACTTAAAATATAATGGGCTAAGCATGAATGAAGGGGGAAAAGGATAAAAATTCAGAGTAATTTCAAATACAACAATCCATTCATCCACACATATCAACAGTTTATCCTAAGAATTAGAGATTCAGTAGAGTTTATCAGGACAAGAAAATCTCATAACTTATTTTTTTTCCAATTTATTTATTTTCAGAAAAACAGTATTCATTATTTTTTTCACCACACCCAGTGCTCCATGCAAGCCGTGCCCTCTATAATACCCACCACCTGGTACCCCAACCTCCCACCCCCCTCCCTGCCACTTCAAACCCCTCAGATTGTTTTTCAGAGTCCATAGTCTCTCATGGTTCACCTCCACTTCCAATTTACCCAAAAGCACATACCCTCCCCAATGTCCATAACCCTACCCCTCTTCTCCCAACCCCCCTCCCCCCAGCAACCCACAGCAACATCTTCCTAGGAACATCGCCAAAGGCAAGGGAAGCAAAGGCAAAAATGAACTGTTGGGATTTCATCAAGATCAAAAGCTTTTGCACAGCAAAGGAAACAGTTAGCAAAATCAAAAGACAACTGACAGAATGAGAGAAGATATTTGCAAATGACATATCAGATAAAGGACTAGTGTCCAAAATCTATAAAGAACTTAACAAACTCAACACCCGAAGAACAAATAATCCAATCAAGAAATGGGCAGAGGACATGAACAGATGTTTCTGCAAAGAAGACATCCAGATGGCCAACAGACACATGAAAAAGTGCTCCACATCACTCGGCATCAGGGAAATACAAATCAAAACCACAATGAGATATCACCTCACACCAGTCAGAATGGCTAAAATCAACAAGTCAGGAAATGACAGATGCTGGCGAGGATGTGGAGAAAGGGGAACCCTCCTACACTGTTGGTGGGAATGCAAGCTGGTGCAATCACTCTGGAAAACAGCATGGAGGTTCCTCAAAATGTTGAAAATAGAACTGCCCTATGACCCAGCAATTGCACTACTGGGTATTTACCCTAAAGATACAAACGTAGTGATCCAAAGGGACACGTGCATCTGAATGTTTATAACAGCAATGTCCACAATAGCCAAACTATGGAAAGAACCTAGATGTCCATCAACAGATGAATGGATCAAGAAGATGTGGTATATAGACACAATGGAATACTATGCAGCCATCAAAAGAAACGAAATCTTGCCATTTGCGACAACATGGATGGAACTAGAGCGTATCATGCTTAGCGAAATAAGTCAAGCGGAGAAAGACAACTATCATATGATCTCCCTGATATGAGGAAGTGGTGATGCAACATGGGGGCTTAAGTGGGTAGGAGAAGAATCCATGAAACAAGATGGGATAGGGAGGGAGACAAACCATAAGTGACTCTTAATCTCACGAAATAACTTATTTTTTTTAAAGATTTTATTTATTTATTTGAAACAGAGAGAGAGAGAGATCACAAGTAGGCAGAGACCAGGCAGAGAGAGGGAGCAGAGAGCCCGATGCAGGCCTCGATCCCAGGACCCTAAGATCATGGCCTGAGCCAAAGGCAGAAGCTTAACTCACTGAGCCACCCAGGTGCCCTCTCATTACTTATTAAATGTAAAAAATAATATTAACATTACTTCTGCAGTTGCTCTCAAATTTGTACCCTAGTTTCCATTGTCCCTCACCTACTTCAATCCTCATTATGTCTGCAATATTTCTATAGCCTTCTAACGAGTTCCCGGTGTGTTTCCCTTCTAACCATCTTCCACCATTGCCATCTAATCTTGTTCTCACTGACAGTCAAAACGTGAAATGACTTCTGCTGTCTGTAGTTTGGTTTTCAAGGTCCTGCATAGCAAGACATCTCCCAACCTACCTTGTCATATGCTCTGCTTAGATTCTAACATCAATAATGCAAGATGAGAATTAATAGAAATTATGTTTCAATTAGATTTGATTAAACTGTGATTAGAAATATCTCTAAGACATCTTGCATCATTCCTGGAAAATAGCAGGCATTAATAAATTATATCTGCTACTGCTGTTTTTGCTTTTAGTGTTATTATTGCTTACTATCTCTGCCTGGAATGCCTGCTCTGGTCTTATACTTCTTTAAAACTCCTCAATTCTAAAAATCCTCTCTTCAGCACAATATTGAAATTCTGTTTATAAGTCATATCATTCTACTTTATAGCAGTGTTAATTTTTTTCTGTCGTTGTCTATCTTTTCATCATGATAGTGAACTTTTAGGCAACAGAAACCATATTTCTACTTTAGCATTGGAACTACTAAAATAATATTTTGTATATATCAAACACTCAGTAAATATTTGTTGAAGGTATGGCATAAGAACAGCAAAGTTGTTCGCAACATATTGCAAATTTATGTTTTAAAATATGGCTATGGTTACCATATAACATATTGTTCCAAATGGGGATACTTTGAAAGTAAAAGAGGATGTTATGGGTAATTATATTATCAGGCACACACTGGAATGTATGGTCATCATAAGCAAAAGAAAACTTCATGAAAACACAGCTGAATATTGCAAAGATAATCCAAATTATATTACTCTTTCCCTTTTGCCATCATGAAATCTACCCAGTTACAGAGAGAAATTCAGGTATGATCAAATTTTTAAAATATGGAAGAGTATTGGGCACCTGGGTGGCTCAGTGGGTTAAGCCTCTGCCTTTGGCTTAGGTCATGATCTCAGGGTCCTGGGATCGAGTCCTGCATAGGGCTCTCTGCTTGGCAGGGAGCCTGCTTCCTCCTCTCTCTCTCTGCCTGCCTCTCTGCCTACTTGCGATCTTGCTCTGTCAAATAAATAAATAAAATCTTTAAAAAAAAAAAGATGGAAGAGTACTAATAGGTGCAACTGCAATATGTATCAGAGTTTGAAGGTCCTTGATATTAGTTTGAGTTGATCACACTACAGATATGAAATGAGTACAAGTAGAATGTTTTGAATTTGCCTGCTATGTTGAACAGTAGTATAATGGGGGAAGTGTCCCTGGGCAGTGAAATGTGCTACCTCTGAAATATAAAAACGCTTGCCTTAACTCTCTTCTCTCTTTCCAGAACTTCTCAGGCTTTAGCCACTTAGGCTGCAGCCTTCACATCTATTTGCATCTTTCTGTTTCCACCCTCCTCTCTCCTTATCTGTTAATGTTGAGTGACTGTTTTAAAAGGTTTTATTCCACCCTCTCTTCAAATCCTAAATGAGCGTGTTTTGGGGCCATCAGTGGTATTGCCCATGGAGTATGAAGGAAAGCATTTTCCAAAAAGGGGTGCGGTATTCTCTGGCAGAGGCAGCCTTGCTGTGGGTAGAGCAGGAATTTAGATGAGTCAGAGAAATCACAGGGTCCACATTGGCATCAAGAGGACTCTGATGAAGTAAGGAGGAATGCTTTCTGTCTCAGCTCTCCTAGAGATAGGACCTCAAATGAGGAGATTAGAAGTAGCTTTCACACTCACTTGGTGAGCAGCTGTAAGTCAGCATCCATCAAGAACACGGTGACCATTATATCACATACAGTTTAATGAAGGGCTGTTAGTATTTTGTCAGGGAAACTCTGAACTGAGAGCTAGAGGACCTAGAGCCCAGGATCTAATTTAGGTAGAGTCACCAACCATCACATAACAACCCTGTGTTTTGAGTTATACAAAACAATAACAATCATTGAGTACATTATAATAGTGAGAGTAGATGTAGATCACTTGTAGCGGGGGGGGGGTGGGTGGGAGGTTGGGGTACCAGGTGGTGGGTATTATAGAGGGCACGGCTTGCATGGAGCTCTGGGTGTGGTGAAAAAATAATGAATAATGTTTTTCTGAAAATAAATAAATTTTAAAAAAAATTTAAAAAAATTTAAATGGAAAAAAAAAAACAAAACAAAACTGTAAATCACCTCAACATCCTGTCCTCTACTGTTAAAGCAGGGCACTTTATTCCCTATATGTTACACTCTGAAGTCTTTGTTTCTTTTAAGCACTGTTCTGAGTGCAGTTAAGCTGTTTCTTTTCATGATTCCAATTTTTGGGCCACATTACTTCAAGACAAGTATTATTACTTAATGAAAAACAAGTAAATGGATTTTGCTTTTCAAATTAAGAAAATTAGCTTGAGATGATATGGCTTTTGACAGCAATAATGCTAGTGAGCCAAGCTGTCTAATTTGGAATACAGATATACTCAACTATGTAGGATTTAATTGATTCTGAAGAAAAAAGAGTACATTGTTTTGAAGCACTGTGGTATCTTAATGTGTCTAATTTCATTAATAGTTTGAGGGGAAAATACTAGATTTTTGATCCAATTCAGCTCTACCAATCAGTTCTCTGTGACCTCTGGTAAGTCACTTAACACGTCTAGATCTTCATTTTAAAAATTTGCAAATCACTTGAAGTAGTTACTATCTAAAATCCCTTCGAATTCTAAAACCCAGACTATTTCACAACCATTACAATTTTTAAAGCAATTTTAAACTGAAATGTTTTTACCCTTTTATTAAAACTAATAAATGCATGGTTGGGATTAATACATCCATCACCAAACAAACCACAGCTCAGTGACAGTAATTACAAAAGGAAGTTGTCAAAATGAAAGAGTGACTTTTTGGAAAAGAGTATTAAAGTGCAATTGACTTTGAAATAACCTGGCTAGGCATGGCTTACAAATTCTATCCAAAACAACATTTTGAGACTGTTTGCTTAGTATGCAAATTAAAATCATCATTAAAAGATCAGTGGCCATGTGGTGGCTCTATGATTAATGATTTCCATAGCCAAAGGGAGAGATCTGAGTTAATTAGCTTGCCTGATCTCTTGCCCCCTTTGCCTCCTGAGACAGAGCTGGGTGCAGAGGTGTTTCCTTATGGGAGAGAAAGGTATCCTCAGTCATGGATGCCGGCTCTTCAACTGATCTCGACAGTCTTAGCCACTTTATTACCTCTCTTTTGTAGCTGAAGGAAGGTCATTGCTTGAAAGACAAAGTGATGATGATTCTGGTGAGAAACAGGGTTATGAGGTGACTGTATCTTATCCATGATGGAAATCAAAGTAATAAATCACAGAAATAAAAATAGCTAGCAGAAATTAAGAAAAAAATGCAAATTCCAATATTAGGACAAAGTCCATTTTTGCATTATTACCCTCTCTGCTTTTGCCTCATTGTTCCTACCTTTACCATAGACAACTCAGTGTAGTAAAAAAAGCAGTCTCTTGGTTTTCCCATAACTGTTTTTTTATAACCTTGGCAAGTGAGAAACTCTCTGGCACTTTTTTGTTGTATGCAAAAGTGTTTCTAACTTTAGCAACTCTTCAACTCAGTGACTCCATAACTCCTTTTATTAAAAAAAAAAAAAGACTATTCATGAAATCTGAAGGTCAGGAAAGTCATAGGTCAGAAAGTAGTCAGGCAAAAAGGATTTAAGAAGACAAAGAAAGCAAGGACGGTTGGGGGTTTGAGGTCTCAGTCAAGTGCTCTGTGACCAACCAGGTTAGCAAGAACTAGAATAGCTAGAAATGCCTGGGCTCTTGTCACTTTCACCTGGTTACTGTTGTTTCTACCCTAGACACTTGTATTACTCAAATAAGACAGTCCTGGAAGTTTTAACCCAGTCTCATATTACTCCAATCATCTTCTTCACTTCTACTCTGTGACTGCCAAGTTCTGATGGTAAAAATCATGCTAACACTCAAACTAATATCACCAAAATCCTGTGCTCTCAGCCCTTCATCAGTCACCCAAAACCCCACTCTACCTTCTCTCTCTCATTCCTTCTGCTGAACAGAAAACTTTTCAACCTCACAGAAAATAATGGATTTTTTTACCAAGACCTCTTCAGTGTTTCCCTATTGACTAACTTTCCTCCCAGCATATATTTGGTTGTTTTCCCTTCTTGAAACGTAGTTGTATGTTCTCTTATGGTTGCTTACCTATGAATTCCCTCCTTTCATGGTCAAGCTCCTAAGAAAGAGTTTGTTGTTCTTTATTCCTCACCTTCTATATATTTTTTTAAACCTGTTCTATCTGGGTTTGAGTTCCTTCAAAAGCAGACTCTGAGACAAGGATTCTTTGGAAGTTGATTGCAGACAACACATTAGGGGTAGAGGAAAGCAAGATGCGGAAGAGAAGAATGCTGATCCACAGTGTGTAATCACTCCCTTTTAGGCTGGTTGTCCTCAAATCTGTATCTCGAGGTCATGTCCCAAATCATACAGGTCTTTATTTCTAAGTCTACTAAATGCCCCTAGCCAAATATCTCTGGCATCTCAAACCCAACATCTACAAATACTGGTGTCATGGATTCAAAGATCCTCCTACTTACTACATATGTAGCACTGAGCAAGTTATTTAACCTCCAGAGGTAATTTTCAGATCACCTCTCTATAAAAATAGGGCCAAAAATAGTATATTAATACTGATACAATAATGTAAAAGAAGTGTTTTGAGAATTAAATGAGGTTATTTATGTTAAGCAGGAAGCACAGTACCTGGTATATAAGAAGTGATCAGTAACATTAACTTCCATTTTTAATTTAATAAGGACTTTCTCCACAAACGAATTTATTATAAATTCCCCATCTTTATTAATGGCATTGTCATCTACCTACTTAAATCATAAATTTCCAGTCATCCCAGAATCTTATACCACTCTGAACATCAGGCACCATAGTCTGCCAAATCCACCTCCCACATACTTCTTAAATTTGTCATTTCCTCTTTATCCTTCTCCCTCTGCCTTATTGCCATCCCTTGTCACTTCTTACTGAGATTAAGATTCCTTAAGGGATTCTTCCTGCCCACAGAGCCTAGCATAGTATCTGACACAAAATAATCATTTAATAAATGTTTGAATGAATGAATATCATCAAATCATCTCTATTATAATAAATGGTACCACATTCCCATATGCTTAGGAATCTTCCTTGATTCCATTTTATTTCTCAAAGCACACATTTAATTCATGGTAACACTTTTGTCTCTACTTTCAAAATATACTCAGAGTCCCAGCATTTCTCAGTATCTCCCCTAATACATTCCTGGTTTAAGACCAGACTTCTCTGTCTACTCAGGCTTTCCTCTTCTTGCCTTTCTCTATGTCTGCATAGAAACTTGGACACTGGAGTGATCAAAGCACAACTTGAATCTTACCATGCCTCTGCTAAATAACTTTCTGTGGCTTCTTAATAAATTGTTTAATATCATCTACAAGGACTCCAAAATCCCTCATTGACTTCTTCCACTTTGTCTGTTCTTGTCTCTTCATTTGTTATTTTTTACTATGGGCTTTGTTCTGCACCTGGAGCATACCAAAACTGCACCTTTTTCAGTGTTATTTTCTGCGTGGACCAACCACTCTTCCCTGGGTCTTCACAGAGCTGCATCTTTTTCATCATTCAAGTCTCAATTCTCCACACTTGGCACTGTCTTATTTACATCTTTATGTCTTATTGTCTATCTCTGCATCCCCACTCCTAGAATGTAAGCTACATGAGGCAAGATTTATATTTGTTATTGTTGCCTCCCAGGACTTGGCATAATGCCTGGCACATAGCAGGAGCTCAGTAAATACTTGTCAACAAAAATACTTACTCTGTTCAAAATTAGCCTTTTGTAGTATACTAAATGGTAAAACAAAACAAAACACAAGGTTAGCAGATATCAACAGGAATACCAACACCACCAATAACACTAACAAGAACTTAAATACATATAAATAAGGATGAGAAATAAATTAGAAAAGTTAGAAATAGTTAGTAGGATGGTAAGATTGTGTGTTTCCTGTTGAAAAATTCTTTAATTATCATTAATTTAGAAGCAGTAAATGAAAATTATGAGTTGAGTGCTGTGACAAAATGTCCTGTGACACTTCCCAGAAGGACATATTTTATGGCCATTGTAGTCTGAGAAGACTAACTACTGTTACTCAAGTCATTCAGTAGACAAAGAATTATTGACATAGTATATAACAAACATTTTTCTTCTAGTAGTTTATTTTCCAATAATAGTTTTGAAATTTTTTAATGACAATAATGATAACATCTTAATGAAATAGACCATCTAAAGTTCTGGCTCACTGGTGGGCCAAGTTGAAATAAGATTTATGTGTGTGCATAGAGGAGCAATTAGCAGATATCCGGGAAGATGCTTCTGGTTTGGGCCCCTGGCTTCTCATCGGATTGCAGGTGGCACAGCCACTTGTCACAGCCTTCCCATTCCACTTAACCTGGAAATTCTGAACAAGTTCCTGAGGTTCTCTTGATTTCCCTTGAGAGTCTCTGAACCAAAAACAGCTCTTACGGTAAACTTGAGCTGAGAAATAAATTGGTCTGAGAACACTCCCATGATTCCCATTACCAAAGAATGCGCCTTCTTTTAATTATAGCATAGTACAGATTTCAGAGTGTAATTTAGAGACAAAAAAAAAGAAAGAAAACTGTTAGAGCATTTTTTAGAAAGGAGGGGTCAGAAGTTTTCTTGTTTTGGTGCTATTATGATTGAAGAGTTTCCGTAGTCAACATAAATGAGATAATTTGGTATCATAAACTACTTTTTGATTTCTACTTAGATCAATAATGGTAGTAGAATACATGAAAATCACTTTACAAATTAAGAGCTCATGATTATATGGTTTAGGCAAACTAAAATAAGTAAATCTAAGTAATTCTGTCAATAGTAATACAAAATCTGAGAAGTGGTCTCATTCTCATTCCTGAAAACCAGACAATGACAAATCAAAACACTTGGAAAAATTAGCTGGTGGTTTTATATTTCTTCACCCAAAATATTGGTAAATATAAATTTTCTATTCATTTAGACTCCAGCATTGATATTAAGAAGTATAAAGCAGTTGGCTGTTGTGGCAAAAGTTGCTGGGTGATACCATCACATCTTTCATTTTCTTGCTGGATATTCAGTAGACTATATTTCCCAGCCTCCTTTGCAGTTAAATGGGGCCTTGTGAGTAACCTTTGGCCAATAGAATGAGATTAAAGGTGATGTATACCCTTTTAGAACTTGTCCATAAAGCCTCTTATACATAATTTTCAAAATTGGTGAGTATTATGGAGAACATGTATTGCGTGGAGCACTGGGTGTGGTGCTTAAAAATGAATTTTGGAACACTGAAAATAAAATAAAATAAAGTGGGGGAAAAGGGACATATGATCAAAAGATGAGGGGCATCTGGGTGGCTCAGTGGGTTAAAGCCTCGGCCTTCAGCTCGGGTCATAATCTCAGGGTCTTGGGATCAAGCCCCACATTGGGCTCTCTGCTCAGTGGGGAGCCTGCTTCCTCCTCTCTCCCTGCCTGCCTGTCTACCTACTTGTAATCTCTATCTGTCAAATGAATAAATAAAATCTTAAAAAAAAAATGAATGAATAAAGAATATGTGGTACACACACACACACACAGAGAGAGAGAGAGAGAGAGAGAGAGAGCGCGAGAGAGGAATATTATGCAGGCATGAAAAGGAATGATATTGTGCCATTTGCAAAAACATAGATGGACCTGGCAGATATTACACTAAGTGAAATAAGTCAGACTGAGGGAAAAAAAAAACCATATGACTTCACTCATATGTGGATCTAAAAAAACAAAACAAATGAATAAACATACAAAAAGCAGAATCTGACCTATAAATACAGAGAACAGACTAATGGTTGCCACAGAGAAGGGAGTTGGAGAGATGGGCAAAATGGGCAAAGGAAATTGGGAGATACAGGCTTCCAGTTGTGAAATGAATAAGTCACAGGAATAAAAGGTGCAGCATAAGGAATATAGTCAATGATATCATAATTGCTTCATATGGTAACAGAAGGTAGCTATACTTGTGGTGAGCATAGCATAGAGAGGCATGCTATATATAGAAATGTTGAATCACTATGTTGTATACTTAAAATTAATGTAATATTGTGTGTCAACTACACTTAATTTTTTTTAAAAGACACATGGCCAGCTGTCCAAGTGATGAAAATATATATATTGGTTTGTCCTTTCATGACCACATGGATTGATTTCTTTAGATATTTACTAACTAAAGGAAAATAATATATCAGAAAGAAATTTTCTCCAGAAATATGATTATAGATTATAGTATAATTGTCAATATAAGGAGCTTTTGCTTTTCAATCATGCTTTTCCTTTTTAAACTAGAAACATGTTTGCTATTGGTACCAAACCATGATTCTCTTATTCAGGAGTTAATCAGTCATGCTTCTGAAACCTTAGCAGGTGCAGATGAGAAACCAAGCTGTTTTCTGGTTTACAAATTGGAGACTATGGAAATAAATTCTAAGGTGTTGACTCATGTGTGCAGTTTTATCACTCTATCAGTACTCACTTTGTATATGTGAATATTTATGAAACCTTAGAGGTTTTCAAATAACATGAATAAGAATTCTTGGTAAGGAAAGGCAGAAGTGTTCTTAGTGAAAGTTTTAAGAAGGAGCAAACTCTTAAATTTAATAAACAACCAGTGGTGGGTATTAAGGAGTACACGTATTGCATGGAGCACTGGGTGTGGTGCATAAACAGTGAATCTTAGAAAACTGAAAAAAAAATTAAATTAAATTTAAAAATTAGTAAAAAATTTGTAAACAACATTTTTAGGAACAGAGATATATTTTTATAACTGCCATCAGATTCCAGACAGCAGCTGGTTCATCATTACCTATTCTTTCTATCCAGTTTAATCCAGTCACACATATGCCAACAGAGCATTGTTTTTTGAGTGTTTCTAACCTTCACTTCATGATGGAGTTGGACATTTAAAAGCCCTCAGTAATAAATTACTAGTTGGCACTAGCTTCCAGTTGCCTCTCACGGCAATTCCATTTTTGCTTTAAAGCTCTTCACCAATTCTCATCCAAATAGTGGTTTTTTTTCTTTATTCTACTTTATTCCTTCTCTCAGTCCTACCTTCTCTTACTCACCTCCCAAAAAAGATAGTATTTATGAAATCTTTGCCATTTTGTCCTAGCCAGTTCTGCCCCCAGCCTCTCCTTGTTCTGATTCCTCAATCAAAACTTAACTCAGTGGAAGGAGCACTGGCTGGAGTCAGGCAACCTCAAAACTTTATTGCTGGCTATCACAGTTAGATATTGATTTCCTCAGAGAAAATGCTGACCACATACACTTCAGTCAAGCTAACTGAACTGCTTTCCTCTTTCATCTTTAAGTATTCCTTTTTGGGCTACTTAAGCCTAACTTTCCTCTCTTTACCTTCTGTTCTCTCTCTCTCTCTCTCTCGCTCTCGCTCTCTCTCTCTCTCACACACACATACACACACACACACTCACACACATACACACACACAGGTGCATGCACACACACACACATTTAGCATCCATATTTAAATTTTACACATACTATTTTTCAAATTGGAATCATCATTTTTTAAAAGATTTAGGTTATTGTTTTGCTTTTTAATTTTAAAAAAAGATTTTGTTTTTTATTTTGTATTATAAATAGTTTCATCTGCTTATAATGGTCATATGTCATGATAACAACTACTACTATATTTGCTGAGTGCCTTCTTATGTCAAGCATTTTAGTAAGTACTTTACATGTTATACTTCCATTAAACTTTATGAAAACATTCTTCAGAGTATTTCAGAGTAATCTCAAATTTAAGTGGAGAAAACAGATTTAGAGGTTAATTTTCACTTAAGGACCCACAGCTAATACAAAGGAGGATTGAAGCTCAAATGTGTCTGCTTTGAAAGACTGCTTTCTTTCTTCTATGTAGTATATTGTCACAAAGAGCTATGCCTTTGAACCCATATGATACTGTGTTTAAATCTTAGCCCTGCCATTTATAGACAGAGTAACCTTATGTAACTTGATTAATCTCTCCAAACCCCAGTTTCCTCATTTGTAAAAATGGAGAATTTTTACAAAAACAAAACAAAACAAACAAACAAAAAAACAACCAAAGAACAAAAAACCAAACTTTTCTGGGAAACAAAGGGGAAAGCAGATATAAAGTGTTTTAGCTGCTAGTATTATTAATCTCATAACCTATACTTGGAAAACTCCATTTATTTTTTAAAACCTAGTTCAAATGTCACCTCCTAAATTGGCACCTTCTCCAACTCTTCCATGCAGAATTGTTTTCTCCTCAGTTCCCATAGGACTTTAGTTGGGTGGTTCTCCAAAGCAGTCTGGGACCAGGATTTGAGTTAAGCAGTCTTTTGAGAGGTGCAAGAGGCATGTACAGATAAGGAAGGAAGCAGTCAGGGAAGGAAGGCAGCCTTTAAGAGGTATGTTATTAAGTCAACTATTGTGGGTAACTGATAATTACTATCCCATTGGGAAACTCTGGAAAACCGCAAAATTTATCCAGGAAGGTGGGATCTGGGTATTTTTATTCCTACACTGATTAGTCATTGGTTACAAGCTACCCCTGTACCAGTATAGGCATTTTTGGCTTCTGAGGACAACCCACCAACAAAGGTATCAGTGCTGCCTTTGAAAGTCAAGCTGATGCATAGTAAGAGGATCTGAGAGAATAGGAGTGGAAGGAACACTGAGAGTGTCTGCTATATATGTCTTAAATTATTTTTTCATTAATTAATGTATTACATTATTTGTGGATTCATTCATCTAACCTTGTTCTTTATCAGTCTCCTTTCACCTTAGATTTTCTTGCACAATGACTACCATGCAGTGAGCAACCAATAAATGATTAAAGAAGGAAGGGGAGGGAAGAGAATTTTAAAAAGAAAGAAAAAGAAGGAAAGGGAGAGGAAGAAGAGGAAGAGAAATGCATGGAAGGGAGTGGAGGGAAGGGAAAGATAAGGATGAATCCTATATCATTATTTGGAATGGAGAAGTCTCCCTTCTTTTTACTTCTTACGGCAAAAACAAATAAAATGTATAAAGCTGCTAAAGAAAGAAAGAATTCCCAGGACGACATACCTAAAGCCATCTAAATATGAATTTAAGTATTCAGTATGAGAATAAATTGTTGAATCAGACTTACTTGAATCAATCTTACTTTTTCTTTGCCCAATCAAAAACCAAAAAGTTGCTATAAAGCTGGTAAGGAACCCTGACCTTTAGCATACATAGCTTGAGAAAAGATTCTAAAAAAGATAAGTGAGGATTTTTTTTTTCTCTCTGTACTAGGTAATGAGTATTATAATGGAAACACAATTGCAAGTTACATAATCAAGTAGGTCAGAGCTATTGATCTGCCCAGTGACAAGACTTCCTGAGTGAATTGCATTATTCCAAACGGATGGCTTGAAAGCTAATAATGGCAAAAAGTGTCACCTGAATTCTGTACCTCCAATAGCATTAGGTTCATTGCTCTGTACATCAAAAATGTTAGGCTAAAGAAGCTTTTGAACCAATGTAGAATGTGAACACAGCACTAGGAAGCAGGCATGACACTACCTCTGACTAGCTTATATGACTTTGGAGTTACCACAAAAATTCCTTGAGTTCTAATTTCATCATTTGTAATATTAGGACATTGGACTTAGTCAGAAATTGGAAATCCAGATGTTGATGCTTCCTGAATGAATGATAAGGATGAGGGTAAACAGAAGAGCACATATCCCATCTAATGAGGCAGTCATTACTCAGATCCAACCAATGGTTTTCTGGCTGAAATTTCACTCTTAGCCTGTGAAATCTACCAACATTTTCTAAGAACCAAAAGATGACATTTATGTGAATTCTCCTTAATGTATTGATACAATTATTCTGAGCGACACAATGCAGGCCAAAGGAAGCTTATCAGCTATGGGCAGAATATAGCCCACAGGTTGTTACTCACTTCTGGGCTGGATGAATCTCAAATGTCCTTTCAGTTATTCACCTTTTGAAAATGATATATGGAGACATAGTTGTGCTACTAAGACTGAGACACCTGTGCGTATTGCTGCTCCTGTTCCTATACCTGCTTTCTTGCCTAAAGGGATTTATGTGCCTTGGCTGAGGTCCAGGGCAGTTACCAGTAATCTTCCTCAGCCAGGAAATTCTTCAGCAGCTTTAGCACTCTTTCCTGATTACCTGGCTATATGTCCTAAAATCTAAAAATTGATGGAAATAATCCCAATTTTGGATAAACTTCTATTACTTATCATAATGTTGGTTACCTTAAAGATTGGGTAGGTCCCTGTATTCTTGTGCACTCTGGAACCTCATTGAAGTCCCCCCTAACACCTTTGTACCCTCCTTGATCTTTCATTAGGACTGAAGAGATTGACATATTTGAAGCCCAGGTTACACCGTCAATCCTAGAGGATACCATTAAAAGTCATTTCAAGTGAATGGTAGAAAGCACAATCTAGGACACAGGAGAATGATTCAGGGAGGAGAGTAATAGAAAATACAAAAATAATTGATGGACCAAGTTGTCAGAATGGGGTGACAAAGGAGGGGATAAGGCCACAGTTGAAGGGATGCTGTGAAACAGAATCTCTTCCTCTGAGATGGATGGGAAAATAAGAGCTTGTAAAGCTAAACAGTTGAGAAGGAGAGAGAAGATTATATAGCCTGTTGCTTTCAATCTTTCCTGTAAAGTAGGAGCTGAGGTTTTATTTAGAAAGTTAATACTAGTTAGCTAATCTTTGAGGAGGGAGAAAAAAAATCGAGAAAACGTTTTTTTTAAAAAATGTCATAAGTAGACAAATGTAGATTATTTTTAAAAATACCAAGTAGATTTAAGATTTAATACATTTGAGGCAGCAAGAACCCACTGTAGAACAAAATGAACCAGCTTCTTGCCTTTCTATAGGAAGATAATTAGTAGCTTTAGGATAATTGAAGAATGAAAAAGAGCCTAGGGTGGGAGGAGGGAAAATTTTGTTTTGAAGAACTGGAATATAGAGTTATTCTGAGGCATGCCAAGTTTCAGGATGTGGTCATGCCTGTGGGTGGCTTAAATGGAGTAGAGAAACAGACCATATGTATTCAGAAGGTCGTCAAACTGTGACGCCAGTAGGGGAAGAGGTTAAAATTACTAAGAAATGTAGCTGTTGAGGACACTGGAGACAGATGCTATTTAAAGAAGGTAGGCGGTTATTCTGGAGGTCAGCTTTGTCTGTGGATGGTCGTAAGGAGCAAGGAGCTTACTATTCAGATTCTGAGAATTTTGACAAATGGCATAAGGTGTTGCTTCCAGAAGAGAGTATTATCAGGGAAAAGGAATTGTCAGCGAAGCATCACCATCTCATTTTTGGTGAGAAGATAAAACGAGTGACTCAGTAGTGTTTTCTGGCAATGGGGGAAGGGTTTCAATGGAAAGAGAGCAGAGGCTCATGGGAGTGATAATAGGGGAGGAACAGAACAAAGCTATAAACAAATGAGAAGAAAAAAACTGCAAGGAGTAGCTTTGAAATCACAGATCTGTGATTTGAATCAGCTTTGCCACTTACTGCTGTAGGAGTTGATCCAATTTTAGATGCTCACTTTAAGAAAAATAACATGAGGAGTGACACTGGAAAGATGGCAGACTAGGAGGTCCTAGCCCTCATGCTTCCTCTCAAAAATCCCCACAATATTATAACTATTCACTGATGAGAATAGCTCTGGTGAACAATTGCAAAGCTGTGGCAACCCATGGAGCAAAAAAATGGAAGATGACTGCCTAGAAAAGTATGAGAAACCTTTTACCTGCATCACCCCATCCCACAGGCTGGCACAGCTTGGGGCCCAAAGGGATCCCCTTACCACAAATATCTCCAATAGGGGAAAAGGAGACCAGAAGAACTTCAATAGCCTTCACCTCTGAGGACCCCAAAAGCTCTCACCACCACCATGGGCACCTACGACTTTCACTACCAAGGCCTTCAGCTGACAGAGCTGCCCACATTCCATGCCACTGTGTGCTCCCCAAGCAGGAGCTGTTCCTCATCCCCCTCAGGGCCACACCCTTCCCTTTCTCACCCTACTTCCCCCAAGTCCTGGTACCACAGCATGGGTGTCCATGCCCCCAGACTGGTGCTGCTGCTGCTGTGCAGGTACCTATGCTCCTGGCCTTGACACCAAGAGGGATCCCCTCAGGCATGACTGGTTCACAGGGTGGGATGGGGAAAAGAAGAGACCAGGAAGATCCCAGCAGCCACCACTGAACATCTGCAGTACAACTGAAGTTAACTTGGTATCAACTTAAAATAGAAAGACGTAACTACTATAAAATAATTTATGCAAGCCATGAACGAACCATCAGAAAAAAACCTATAATGGAGACAAAAAAAAAAAAGACAAAAGAACCAAAGCAAATCACTGTAAAAATTTTTCACATAATAAAGATAGATAGCAAGAGAAGATGAAAGGAACAAAATGCAACCTAAGCAGCATTAACTTTACAGAAAATCGACAGCAGATTGGTTGTGTGACCCCACACTATATACCTCACTTCTCTAGCAACCATTTCTCCAGTGCACAGGTTTATAAGGCAGATGAAAGAATGGAAATAAAATGTCAGTGCCCAGTGTACAATGAATAATAAATGGCAAATAAAAAATAATTACTACACTTTGTAAACCAGTGACGTTTTATGTATTTGATTATAGTGGGTGCCATCCAAACTCTTAGAGGTTGTGAACGTTTTTTGGTTTTCTTTTTAAGACAGTTAGGGTAGGCCATTTGAGTACTTTTTACCATCCCCTTGAGCTGAGAACTCCTTGGAATTATTATTAGAATGGAGAGCTTGGAATCAGAAAGGATGGGATTGGGGTGGGGCAGTTTTAAAGCAAAGGCACGATAGCTTAAGTCCAAAAGGAAATCTCCGTAAGGATTGGTTCCCTTCCCATTTACCTTGTTAGCTGTGACTGGTACATGGGCTCAGATAGGAACATGCATTATATCTTTATACATTCCTGATAGAAGGTCAAGAATAATTAAACAAGCACACACACTTTTTGAGCAGCTTTTGTGTGCCAGGCATTGTGTGGGACCTGCCGTCTCAGTTAAGCAAGCCTGTGCCTGTGAAAGTCCTCAATACATAGATGAAGAAACAAACATGGAGAGATCAGCCTATTCAGCTCTCACTTGGAATGTTTTTTGGAAAAGTGGAAAAGCCCAGAGTGGAGAGAAGCTGTGCTCCATCTGTGTGGTTCTTAGCTACAGAAGTGCTTGGACCAACTGGCCTGGCTCCCTTCCTTCTTGGGCTGGCCCTGGGCAAAGCAGGCACTGTAAGCCACTCTCCAGAATTGCATGTGGTAGGCCAAGGGGGCAGTGCTAAGTTCCATGAAAAAGAGTAAACACCAGTAACAGGTGTGGGAGCAGGAGCTACTTAAAAGGTTGGAGAAGAGGAAGGAATGTTATCTTCAATGTGAAAACATTAAATTCAGATATTTTTAAAAATACATTTTGGCTAACAGTAAAAGTTGTTTTCTTACCACCCCTGCTCCCCAAACCTTGAGATAGCGTTAATTAGAATAGTTGCGGCCATTTTTTTTTTTTTTTTTAACTAAAGGAGTCACTGCAAATTTTTTTAACCAATCAGTACCCTCAGAACATTTGAAGATGGGTCAGTTTCTTAAAGATTTGTCTATTACCCCAAGCAGCAAGGTATCTATACTTCAGACCATCAAAAATCTCCCATGCCATTAACAATGGTATCTGTACCTGGTGACTGAGATAAAAAGTAAAAAAGTACTGAAATGATTTTATTCCTGCCCTTTGACTTTTTCCACTCTGCCAGACTGACCATCAGAGCTCTGTGCTGTTGGCTACCTTGAACATTCCTTGTTCCTCTAGCCTAAGAGGTGAGGATGCAAAGTAAGAGACACTGTCACATGTGAGTGAGAGAGGGGGTGAGTGCCATGGGTTGTGTCCCCTGAAAGCAGGTCCTGAGATGGAGTAAGACAAGCAAAACCTCTTCAAGAGAGAAGGGGTGGGGGGTGAGGGTGGGCAGGAAGCAAGACTGGGGAGGGCTTCAGATCATGATGCAGGTCTGTCAGGACCTCTGCACACCTAATGGGAGGTCCAGAGCAAATATTGACCATCAGAGGAATTTGCAATGGGCTGAAATGGACAGGTGCTTATACCTTCATGTTGTTCAATCACTGGTTGCTAACCACTCAAATACTGAGGCCCTGGCTCCCTGAAGTTGAGGCAAATTCTGAAGAAACCAACGAAGAGGGGCTGTCTGCTATCCTCTGCTTCCTTGCACCTGGGCAGAAATGTATTTATTGAGGAAGGATGGGCAGCACATTTCTGTGTCTACCACAGTCCATTTGTATACTCCCTCCATCTCGTTCTCCGCTTGTTTTGGCAGCATATCCTCTGGTATTCTGGTGGACTTATTTTCCTAAAAGAAACTTAGAAAAGAGAGGTTAGTAGGATAGGCTGTAGCTGCCACAGGTAACATTGGTCTCAGGAAAACAACTGGTGCTTCTTATCTCACTCCTCCACTCAACTTTCCAGAGTCCCCTCATCCTTAGCTAGCAGATCTGCTCTTCTCCACAGCTGCCTGGTAGCACAACCCAGACCCAGGGCACAGAGGCTGTCAGCTGACCACATTCTCTACATTTACAGCAAGTCCTTCTTTGAAGGCAGAGCTGAGCAGTGCATTTCCATGTCTGCCATTGAACAGTGGTATTAAGCACCTTCCACAAAAGGATAAGAAAAATATAATTTATGTTGGAATAGTAATTTGTCTATTATTTGGTATTCATGTATTTATTTTTAAGTAAAGCAAATAATAATGTTTCTTGTTCAAAGTTTTAGATTTCTCTTTAAAACCAGACATCTCTGGATTATTAGATAGAACAGAACAGGAGGAAATGACTATCTGGCTCTTAAATAAGCATGAGTTTTTTTTATTTAGCAGGTGGTTTTACATAAATAAAGGTGTCTTTTTTCATTCCTTAAAAAAGAGGCATAAATTCCATAATCAAAATAGTCTTGTCTAGATGTTTAGGAGTCAGTTATTTTTCTGATAATAAAAACTTCAAAGTGAAACAAAGTCCTGGTAAAATTGAGTGAATGCTAGGTATGTGGCAAATCAGAATAATGAGAAGACAACTTGCCAGGGAGGACTGTTAAAAAATCTCCAAGTCATAGGAGCCATTCTCAAGATGAGGAAGGAATGAGAAATGAGTTCATTCTTCAATATATGGGCATCAGTGGCAGAAATGAATAGACTCTTAAGAGAGGCTAATGCACAACTTGAGTCCCTGGGAGGGGGCTCTGCTTTACATGAGCCACCCAATAGGCTCAACTCAATGAGGACACAGGTTTCTTGCTCAAGTAATAGTATTCTTTTGTCCATGACCAAGTATGGAATGCAATGGGGCCTAGAGTCCTATGTATAAGTCAGTAGGACTGAGCTATAAATACTATGGAAAAATGTGGGCATATATATATATATATATATATATGTATATATACTTCATATATATATGTATACATATATATATGTACAAACACACATACACATATATACTCTTGTGTATATATATATATATATGCATGTATATATATGCATACACACATTTGCATAAACTTGGCAGATAAAATTCTGGTATGATTCACGAGATGACACAGATGCAAACACATATATATATAAATCGCATGTTGGCAAATGAACAAATTTATCAGTTGACCAAATGAGTCTTACCTAAGTGTTGAATACAATTAACTTTTAAAAACTATAGTGTTAAACCCCTTTGGTAGAAGATTATTATATTAAGGTCTGTAAGGTCAGGGACATTGTTGAAACTCCTAGAGTGGTACTTGGCATATAGAAGTTACTCAAAAATGTTTGTTGAATGAAGGATAGGTGGATGGTGAATGATTATTTGATTGACTACAAGCAGAATAAGGAAAAGAGTTAATCCTTAGGAGCCATGTTACAATTGTGATTTACTTCACCTACCTCAAATCAATGCCAATGGTTATAATTACAGGGATTGTTAGAATTGCAATAGACTTTAGGAATCATGTAATTAAATCCTCTTATTTTACCCATAAGAAGAGTTAAGCTTAGAGGAGTGAAATGACTCACATAAGATCGCTCAGCTAATTTGTAATCTAGCCTGTTTTAGACCCCAGGAATTCTGGCTTTGAATTCACAGTGCTGCCAAATAGTTATCAAGAGATCTTAAACTGGTTCATCTGTTTCACACCATGTATGAGAGTGTGTTTGTGTGTGTGTGTATGTGCACGCACGCGCAGTGTTTCTGATGCCATTTTCAGATTTCTTATTATTCTCTCCTCACAACACCATTTGCCCACGGATAGTCGACTCAATATGCATATGTGTGTGAACCACCTCTCCTTTACCTTCCTTCCTTTACCAGTTCAATTTCTCTTTGAACAGTTTCTTTTCGTGAATATTTTGGATTTAACCTCATTTTAGATTCCAATAAACCTGATCTTTGAAAACAGTTTGGGCCCTATCTCATGTGCCTGTTCTGCTTGAAATCTCTATCTACGCAATGAACATTTCAGTCTTCTGCCATGCAGTTACTAGATTTAAGCTGAATCATGTCATGCACTTTGCTGTTCACTTTCATCTCAGGTGTCCTCTGCAACTAACCTTTCAACTGAGTGCCTGCCATCATTATTAAAGGGTCCACAGAGCTCTGTTACAGAGTAATAACCTTGGCAGTCTGTGCCTAGTGTCAAACCCCTTTCCACAGCCTGTTATAGATCTGGTCCTCTCTGGAACTCAGTCACTCGTAATACAGAAATTGGCCTTCAGTGAACTTTCTATTTTTAATTGCAGTCTTATTTTCCTTCTTCCATTATTTCTCTTCTCCTTCGCTTCTGTAATGCCTTGTTTCAGGTCGAGCTCTGCTCAGCTTCCACTTTCTTCACTTAACCTCTCAATTCTCCTGACAGCTCATTCTTTTCCTTTGTCAAAGCTGCACTTTGTAGAATGTTTCCAGTCTATAATTGGAGTTTTGGTTTATGTTTAGCAAAAGTATGCATGTTACTTCTAATTAGAAAGTACTACTTTATAACTGGAAAGAAAATATTTGTTGAGCAGGAACTGCTGTAAGCATTAGGGATGGAGCACCGAGCAATGTTGTCCCTGTCCTTAGTGGCACTAACATCCTTAAGAGGACAGCAGATTATAAATTAAGGTACATTCAATAGAAGTGAGGTAGTGATAGTGCAATGAAGAAAAACAAAGCAAGGCAGGAAAACAGACAAGAACAGAAAGGTGAAGGAGCAATATTTTGAGTAGAGTCAGGAGAAACTCTCTAAATTGAGCAGAGATAGGAATGAATTGAGGAAATGGACTCTGTAAAGACCTGGGGAAGTATATGCCAGGAAAAGAGGCTGAGAAATGTTGAACAGGAAGGCCACTGTGACTGAGGAATGGTGCAAGAGGGGAGTGATAGAAAGGTGGAGATGCTGGCCAAGGCCAGATCTTATACAGGCCTGGGGAAAAATTTAAGCAAGCCACTGGAGAAGAAGAACAGAATGATATGATCTGAATTACGTATTAATAGGACTCGTCCAGCTGCTGCACGGGGAACTGGCTGGGGGTTGTGGGAAAACGGGAATAGGCAAGAATGGAAACAGGGAAGCCAAGTAGGTGGCTAGTGAGGTAAAATTTAGGTAAAATTTGAAGGATGGCAGTACAGGTTATCAGAAGTGGTCAAATTCAGGATGTATTTTCATTAATGTGTACCCCTCTAAAGAGAGGAGTCAAGAATGAGATTAGGTTTTCAGACTGAGCAAGAGGATGGAGAGGCCATTAATAATTTGTAGAAGCCTGGAAGGCTGCACATACCTGGTTTGTGTGGTGGGCAGGGAAGAAATTCAAGAGTTCTGATTACATGTAAATTTGAGATGCTAGGTTTGGAAAATTCAAAAGAATGAAAAGACATTTAAAGAATCTCAAAATAAAAACAAACCAAATAAACAAATAAAAAAAGAATCTCAAATACCTATTGTTAGGGTCTGTAATCAAAGGAGCGAGACTGATGCAAAGCAAAGGTCAAGCAAAGCTTTATTTTGCGCCAAGCATTGAGAATCAAACTGACCCAACAGGGCCATCTCTTACAAAGAGGCGAACCCTCCCAGCCTCACAGACTAACTTTTATAGAGGTGGTTGAGCCTGGCTATACACAGGTGGCCAATGAGATTGCAATACACAGAGAAAACTATACAGTCATGCTAGGTCAGCAACACACAGAGATAACTGCACCGTCATGCTAGGTCACACACGGGTGGCCAATTGAATTTCAATTTACCCTAGTAGATATATGCGTGCCCCACTGATTGGATGTCTCCGCCTGGCCTCACCCGCCCTTGTATCTGGGCTTTGCAAGTAAGTTCCTCTGGGAGGAGCAGAGTCAATCTAAGTTCACTGCATAAACACAAAATGGCTCCCTCTGGCTGATAGGCCCTTACACCTATTAGCATTATAGTTTTTCTTTATGAATATATGCACTTCGTATGATTGATTTAGCTTTGAATCTACCTTATTTCAGAAGAAATACGTTCTTTGAACTCATGTATGACACTATATTAGATGATGTTTTGATGTATAGAGGGAATTCTCTGAAAAGTTTCATTGTACGCAAACTGAAAGTTTCTGTGCAGGATTTAGATATATGTGGCTGAGAAGACTCCAAGTAAGTCCAGGCCTTAATTTTAAAAAATGGCTAGTCTTCTCCCAGTGTAAATGCAATGTGGAAAGATTGGTAGTGATGGATAGATATACAAACTTCTCTCCATTTCCTTAGTTATTCCTGTTTAGTATTAACAAGAGAAAGAACAGGATGAGGTCATAAGAAGGTTTGTGTCATTTTAAGGAGAAGGTGGTTTTTAGAAGCATAGAAGCTAGCTATAGTGGCTTGCAGTGGAAACTCCTGGACCCAGAGTGAAGAGACCTGCCTTCCAGTTCTGGCACTGTCACTTTACTACTGCATGGCCATCAGTCACATGATTGCTCTGGCATTCAGTGTCTATACTTCTGAAGTTGTGTTTACACTATTTTGCTTATATAGCTTGTAGGACTGTTTTGAGGATTCAACAATAATATGTATTATGTATATGCGTGAATAATATTCATAATATATATGAAAATACTTTTAGGCAAATGAAACTATAGATTATATATATATATATATGGCCTATGGGTTATATAGGAATCCTATATTATAGGAATATAATAGTTATTATATTGTATCATACAAATATGCTGATGGTGGAATTACATACATAAAACAGTTTTCTTAACAGTAAGAGCTGTATACTCACACATTAGTGGGAGTTAAAGCTATAATTTTCATATATCTTAATATCACAATATAGATAATTATAATTAGAATAAAATGACCTGTGATATACCCTATCTAGTATGATTTGCTGACACAAGTAAACACAACAACAATTAATGAGTCTCTATTAGAAGAACATGTGGGTAAAAAAAAAAAGGCTCAGCGGGTGATTTAATCTGAGCCATCAACCAAAAGATTTTCTGGATACCCCTGTTAATTTTTCTGCGAGATATCTGCATAAATACAAATTATATAATTTCTGTTCAAGATAAATTGAAATAATCTTTGAGGGCATGTTTGTATATCTGATATGCCTCTTTATTTTATTTATATAACTTTATATATATTCTATCTTGAATTACAAATATCTATCAAGAACTATAGAAAGAGATATGCCTTATGGATAAAATTGAACTGAACAGAGATTCAAGGGCAATGCTGATTTATACAGCTAAAGAACTTTAAGTCTTAAAATTATTCATTTTATTTCATAACCTCACAAAAGGCAATATGGAACCTTTCTATAGTGAACACTGAATAAGGCATGAAGATACACTTATTATTTAATAAAGTGTAACAGGTTTTTTAAAAATTGTATATACCTATATCAACAGGTACATTGGAGAAAACATATGAAAATTATTTCACTTGTTTGTTTAGATAATGCCTTATTCCAGAAAAGTACTTGAAATTTTTTATGAAACAATGTCAGTAAAAATGATATGATCAAGGAACAGAGAAAGTGAAGGTAGGAAAAGAATATGAAGCTGGGAGGCCACATTACTAAAAAAACACTAATGCCAAAATACCTCACTAGGGATTTGATTAGTTCTGAGCTTCCTGGAAGGCCCAGCACAAAAGGAAGCATAAGTTATGAGTCACAGAGTCAACTTTATGAAAGCAAATCAATTTGCTTTATTTTTATAAATTTTTAAAAGATTTATTTATGAGAGAGAAAGAATGTGTGTGTGCATAGGAGAGGCAGATTTTCAAACAGATTTCCTGCTGAGCATGGAGCCCCATGTGGGACCTGATCCCATGATCCTATGAGATCATGACCTCAGCAGAAACTGAAAGTCAATCACTCAACCAAATGAGCCACCCAGGCACCCCAAAGCAATCTGCTTTAATGTGGGATTTTTGTTGTTACTGTGTTTTGTTTTTCCCAAAAGAAATACATTTGGGTTAAGTAGATACAACTTGAATGGTATAGGGTGACATTTCCTTTTCTCATAAAATGCTGTGGTTACCCACTTGGCTATGAGTTTTGAAATTTAGAATCAACCTGTACAATCCACTGGTGCCGCAAAGATCACCTGTGCCTTAGTAAACATTTCAAAAAGCAATCTAATTTGGCAAAGTCAGTAAAGACCTGGAAATTTATGATGAACAAACCACAGGGAAGTAGGAGAGGCTTACAACGGAAAAGGTATCAAGCTAAAATCTGAAACTATGGTTTTATATTTGATATCGTTGCTTATTAGTTTTATTACCAAGAAAAGGGGGGGAAATTCTTAGCCTGAACTTTTTCATCAGAAAATTTCTGATTTTCACAGATGACATTTAATCTACCTTTCTGAGAATCTGAGTTGATAATTATACTCTGGAATTGGATAAACAAGGTAGGTCGTCTTGAAAAAGGAAAATAATATTCAAGATGATAGTGAATGCCAGAGTAACAGAAAAAGTATAACACTGATTCATTATATGTATTAATGTATTAATTCTGTCATGTTTTAAAATACATAATTTTGGTAAAAAGATTTTAGACATAGTTCTTCCTATGTTGCAACTCTTTATTTTTGAATATTTGTTCAAAGCTTTATGAGCTTTTATACATAGAACTGGGAAACTCTGATACATAGAACTGAAAAATCAAACTTTGTAAATTATCCTATCACAAAGCTCACATACTCTCAAGTTCCCTCACCTTACCATAAAAATTTCAAAAACTGGACAAAAATAAGAAAATAGCAAGAAATGAGTTATTTTAGAAAGTGTTTTCAAGCTGTCAAATAAGTAAATGATCCTGTAGTTTGAAGATAAAATTAAAGACAACTGCTACACTTTTATATATCCATTTCCTTTTTTTATATCAGTAGATTTATAAAATTATTTTTCTGATTATAAAAAAATACATGTTCATTATAAAAGAAATTGGGAAGAAGTGTAAATAAGAAAATAAAAATCCATATCTATACTTCCTGGGGGGGGGGTTGAAATCACAAATACTATCTTCCCTCTAGCACTTTTTAAATAACATAAAATACTTATCATATTTATAATGTGTCACAAATTATGCTAAATACTTTGTATGCATTCTCTCATTTAACTCTTTCGACAATCTCATGAGTGTGTATTTATTATTACATATATGAACATATATATATACACACATATACATACTAAACATGTAATGTACCATATGTACCATTTTAAATTCTTCTTTTTTTTCACCTTTATTTTTTTTATAAACATATAATGTATTTTTATCCCCAGGGGTACAGATCTGTGAATTGCCAGGTTTACACACTTCACAGCACTCACCATAGCACATACCCTCCCCAATGTCCATAATCCACCCCCCCTCCCGACCCCCCTCCCCACAGCAACCCACAGTTTGTTTTGAGATTAAGAGTCACTTATGATTTGTCTTCCTCCTGATCCCATCTTGTTTCATTTATTCTTCTCCTACTCCCCTAACCCCCCATGTTGCATCTCCACTTCCTCATATCAGGGAGATCATATGATAGTTGTCTTTCTCTGATTGACTTATTTCACTAAGCATGATATCCTCTAGTTCAATCCACATTGTTGTAAATGGCAAGATTTCATTTCTTTTGATGGCTGCGCATAGTATTCCATTGTATATATATACCACATCTTCTTTATCCATTCATCTGTTGATATAGTTTGGCTATTGTAGACATTGCTGCTATAAACATTCAGGTACATGTGCCCCTTTGGATCACTACGTTTGTATCTTTAGGGTAAATACCCAGTAGTGCGATTGCTGGGTCATAGGGTAGTTCTATTTTCAACTTTTTGAGGAACCTCCATGCTGTTTTCCAGAGTGGTTGCACCAGCTTGCATTCCCACCAACAGTGTAGGAGGGTTCCCCTTTCTCTGCATCCTCACCAGCATCTGTCATTTCCTGACTTGTTAATTTTAGCCATTCTGACTGGTGTGAAGTGATATCTCCTTGTAGTTTTGGTTTGTATTTCCCTGATGCCGAGTGATGTGGAGCACTTTTTCATGTGTCTGTTGGCCATCTGGATGTCTTCTTTGCAGAAATGTCTGTTCATGTCTTCTGCCCATTTCTTGATTGGATTATTTGTTCTTTGGGTGTTGAGTTTGCTAAGTTCTTTATAGATTTTGGATACTAGCCCTTTATCTGATATGTCATTTGCAAATATCTTCTCCCATTCTGTCAGCTGTCTTTTGGTTTTTGTTAACTGTTTCCTTTGCTGTGCAAAAAAGCGTTTGATCTTGATGAAATCCCAACAGTTCATGTTTGCCCTTGTTTCCCTTGCCTTTGGCGATGTTCCTAGGAAGATGTTGCTGTGGCTGAGGTCGAAGAGGTTGCTGCCTGTGTTCTCCTCAAGGATTTTGATGGATTCCTTTATCACATTGAGGTCCTTCATCCATTTTGAGTCTATTTTCGTGTGTAGTGTAAGGAAATGGTCCAATTTCATTTTTCTGCATGTGGCTGTCCAATTTTCCCAACACAATTTAATTGAAGAGGCTGTCTTTTTTTCCATTGGACATTCTTTCCTGCTTTGTTGAAGATTTGTTGACCATAGAGTTGAGGGTCTATTTCTGGGCTCTCTATTCTGTTCCATTGATCTATGTGTCTGTTTTTGTGCCAGTACCATGCTGTCTTGATGATGACAGCTTTGTAATAGAGCTTGAAGTCTGGAATTGTGATGCCACCAACTTTGGCTTTCTTTTTCAACATTCCTTTGGCTATTCGAGGTCTTTTCTGGTTCCATATAAATTTTAGGATTATTTGTTCCATTTCTTTGAAAAAGATGGATGGTACTTTGATAGGAATTGCATTGAATGTGTAGATTGCTTTAGGTAGCATAGACATTTTCACAATGTTTATTCTTCCAATCCAGGAGCATGGAACATTTTTCCATTTCTTTGTGTCTTCCTCAATTTCTTTCATGAGTACTTTGTAGTTTTCTGAGTATAGATTCTTAGCCTCTTTGGTTAGGTTTATTCCTAGGTATCTTACGGTTTTGGGTGCAATTGTAAATGGGATTGACTCCTTAATTTCTCTTTCTTCTGTCTTGTTGTTGGTGTAGAGAAATGCAACTGATTTCTGTTCATTGATTTTGTATCCTGACACTTTACTGAATTCCTGTACAAGTTCTAGCAGTTTTGGAGTGGAGTCTTTTGGGTTTTCCACATATAGTATCATATCATCTGTGAAGAGTGATAGTTTGACTTCTTCTTTGCTGATTTGAATGCCTTTAATTTCCTTTTGTTGTCTGATTGCTGAGGCTAGGACTTCTAGTACTATGTTGAATAGCAGTGGTGATAATGGACATCCCTGCCATGTTCCTGACATTAGCGGAAAAGCTTGCAGTTTTTCTCCATTGAGAATGATATTTGTGGTGGGTTTTTCATAAATGGCTTTGATAATATTGAGGTATGTGCCCTCTATCCCTACACTTTGAAGAGTTTTGGTCAGGAAATGATGCTGTACTTTGTCAAATGTTTTTTCAGCATCTATTAAGAGTATCATATGGTTCTTGTTCTTTCTTTTATTGATGTGTTGTATAACATTGATTGATTTGTGGATGTTGAACCAATCTTGCAGCCCTGGAATAAATCCCACTTGGTCATGGTGAATAATCCTTTTAATGTACTGTTGAATCCTATTGGCTAGTATTTTGTTGAGAATTTTCGCATCTGTGTTCATCAAGGATATTGGTCTAGCTCTCTTTTTTGATGGGATCCTTGTCTGGTTTTGGGATCAAGGTGATGCTGGCCTCATAAATTGAGTTTGGAAGTTTTCCTTCCATTTCTATTTTTTGAATAGAAATTTTTCTATTTTTTGAACAGTTTCAGGAGAATAGGAATTAGTTCTTCTTTAAATGTTTGGTAGAATTCCCCTGGGAAGCCGTCTGGCCCTGGGCTTTTGTTTGGAGATTTTTGATGACCGTTTCAATATCCTTACTTGTTATGGGTCTGTTCAGGCTTTCTATTTCTTCCTGTTTCAGTTGTGGTAGTTTATATGTCTCTAGGAATGCATCCATTTCTTCCAGATTGTCAAATTTGTTTGCGTAGAGTCCTTTTTCATTCATGATTTTATTTATTTGGGTCCTTTCTCTTTTCTTTTTGATAAGTCTGGCCAGGGGTTTATCAATTTTATTAATTCTTTCAAAGAACCAGCTCCTAGTTTTGTTGATTTGTTCTATTGTTTTTTTGGTTTCTATTTCATTGATTTCTGCTCTGATCTTTATGATTTCTCTTCTCCTGCTGGGTTTAGGATTTCTTTCTTGTTCTTTTTCCAGCTCCTTTAGGTATAGGGTTAGGTTGTGTACCTGAGACCTTTCTTGTTTCTTAAGAAAGGCTTGTACCGCTGTATATTTTCCTCTCAGGACTGCCTTTGCTGTGTCCCACAGATTTTGAACCGTTGTGTTTTCATTATCACTTGTTTCCATGATTTTTTTCAATTCTTCTTTAATTTCCTGGTTGACCCATTCATTCTTTAGAAGGATGCTGTTTAGTCTCCATGTATTTGGGTTCTTTCCAAATTTCCTCTTGTGATTGAGTTCTAGCTTTAGAGCAATATGATCTGAAAATATGCAGGGAATGATCCCAGTCTTTTGATACCAGTTGAGACCTGATTTATGACCCAGGATGTGATCTATTCTGGAGAATGTTCCATGTGCACTAGAGAAGAATGTGTATTCTGTTGCTTTGGTATGAAATGTTCTGAATATATCTGTGATGTCCATCTGGTCCAGTGTGTCATTTAAGGCCTTTATTTCCTTGTTGACCTTTTGCTTGGATGATCTGTCCATTTCAGTGAGCGGAGTGTTAAAGTCCCCTACTATTATTGTATTATTGTCAATGTGTTTCTTTGATTTTGTTATTAATTGCTTTATATAGTTTGCTGCTCCCACGTTAGGGGCATAGATATTTAAAATTGTTAGGTCTCCTTGTTGGACAGACCCATTTGAGTATGATATAGTGTCTTTCCTCATCTCTTATTATAGTCTTTGGCTTAAAATCTAATTGATCTGATATGAGGATTGCCACTCTTGCTTTTTTCTGATGTCCATTAGCATGGTAAATTGTTTTCCACCCCCTCACTTTAAATCTGGAGGTGTCTTCGGGCTTAAAATGAGTTTCTTGGAGGCAACATATAGGTGGGTTTTGTTTTTTTATCCATTCTGATACCCTGTGTCTTCTGATTGGGGCATTTAGCCTATTAACATTCAGGGTAACTATTGAGAGATATGAATTTAGTGCCATTGTATTGCCTATAAGGTAGCTGTTACTGTATATTGTCTCTGTTCCTTTCTGATCTACCACTTGTATGCTCTCTCTTTGCTTAGAGGACCCCTTTCAATATTTCCTGTAGAGCTGATTTGGTGTTTGCAAATTCTTTCAGTTTTTGTTTGTCTTGGAAGCTTTTAATCTCTCCTTCTATTTTCAATGATAGCCTAGCTGGATATAGTATTCTTGGCTGCATGTTTCTCTCATTTAGTGCTCTGAATTTGTCATGCCAGTTCTTTCTGGCCTGCCAGGTCTCTGTGGATAAGTCCGCTGCCAATCTAATATTTTTACCATTGTATGTTACAGAATTCTTTTCCCAGGCTGCTTTCAGGATTTTCTCTTTGTTGCTAAGACTTGTAAATTTTACTATTAGGTGACAGGGTGTGGACCTATTCTTGTTGATTTTGAGGGGGTTCTCTGCACCTCCTGGATTTTGATGCTTGTTCCCTTTGCCATATTAAGGAAATTCTCTAAAATAATTCTCTCAATATTCCCTCTGCTCCCCTCTCTCTTTCTTCTTCTTCTGGAATCCCAATTATTCTAATGTTGTTTTGTTTTATGGTGTCACTTATCTCTTGAATTCTCTCCTCGTGGTCCAGTAGCTGTTTATCCCTCTTTTCCTCAGCTTCTTTATTCTCTGTCATTTGGTCTTCTATATCACTAATTCTTTCTTCTGCCTCATTTATCCTAGCAGTAAGAGCCTCCATTTTTCATTGCACCTCATTAATAGCTTTTTTTTATTTCAACTTGATTAGACTTTAGTTCTTTTATTTCTCCATAAAGGGCTTTTATATCTCCCAAGAGGGTTTCTCTAATATCTTCCATGCCTTTTTCAAGCCTGGCTAGAACCTTGAGAATCGTCATTCTGAACTCTAGATCTGACATATTACCAATGTCTGTATTGATTAGGTCCCTAGCCTTCGGTACTGCCTCTTGTTCTTTTTTTTTTTTTTTTGTGGTGAGTTTTTCTGCCTTGTCATTTCGTCCAGATAAGAGTATATAAAGGAGCAAATAAAATACTGAAAGGCTGGCAAGGACCCCAGGAAAATATGTTCTAACCAAATCAGAAGAGACCCCAAATCAAGGGAGCGAGAAAGGGAATTAAAAGAAGTTCAGAAAAATAAAATTTTAAAAAGAAAACAAATAAAGAAAAAAAAATAAAAAGAATATATATATATTATATATATATATGATAAACTAGTTAAAAAACATTAAAAAAGAAATGGGACAAAGTTTAAAAAATTTAGCAGAAGAAAAAAATATTAAATTAACCACAAAACTAAAAAATCATGGGGAGAAAGCCATGCGTTCCGTGCATTGCTTTCTCCTCCACTGGAGTTCTTCTGCTCTCCTTGGTAGGTGAACTTTGTCTTGGCTGGATTTTTTGTTGATCTTCTAGGGGAGGGGCCTGTTATAGTGATTCTCAAGTGTTTTTGCCCCAGGCAGAATTGCTCTGCCCTTACCAGGGGCCAGGCAATGGAATCTGCACTGGTTCGCTTTCTGGAACTTTTGTCCCCTGAACCCTTTCCATAGAGTTCCGGAGGATGGAAATGAAAATGGTGGCCTCCTAGTCTCCGGCCTGGAGGAGCCAAGAGCTCGGGGCCCTACTCCTCAGTGCGCCCTCAGAGAAAAGAGCCCAATCACTCCCATCTCCCTGACCTGTGGCCATGCTCCAAGCTCACCCAGCCTGCGACCAGTTCAAGGTAACCCCAAGCTAAGAGCTCACTCCTTGGCTCTGTCTCTGTAGCTAGCTTCCCCGGTCTAATACCTGCGAGCTCTGCAACACTCAGACACTCCCGATCCTTCTGTGACCCTGCAGGACCTAGGGCCACACTGGCCCCACATGGGCTTCCTCCCGGTTTAGCCTCTGGAGTGATGTCCCTCCATGAAGCAGACTTTCAAAAGTCCTGATTTTGTGCTGCATTGCTCCGCTGCTTGCCAGGAGCTGGTCCCTCCCCCCACAGTCTATCTCCCCATTGCTGTGGATTCACTTCTCCGCTGGTCCTACCTTTCAGAAAGTGGTCGATTTTCTGTTTCTAGAATTGCTGTTCTTCTTCTCTTCAATCTCCCATTGGATTTGTAGGTGTTTTCAATGGTTTGATAAGCTATCTAGCTGATCTCCTGGTACCTGATGTAGTCTCAGCCTGCTACTTCTCTGTCATCTTGACTCCTCCCTCTCTTCTCTTTTTTCTTAAGATTATATTATGAGCAGCACTAAAGGTACTCTTTTGGTGCCTGGAATCCAAATTTCTAACATTTGGGAAAGGTAGTCCCCTATACCTTTGATAGACAATGCTCAGACACCAGCAGGATGTCCAAGTATTTAACGCAATTAGACTCAATTCTGACACTATCTACCCAGTGATAGCGTTAGATTCCACAGGTTAAGTATTCCATCCTACAAAACTGCCCTCCCCATTTCAGGAAGCCAGTCATAAGCCTAGATTGTTACTGTACTTCTGACTGACTGACTATAAATCAGAAGCTCCCATGAACCCTTTCTCAGGTCTAATTAATTTGCTAGAGTGGTTCACAGAACTCAGAGAAATGTTTTATTTACTATATCATGAATGTATTATAAAATTAAATAACGCAGTAACAGCCAGATGCAAGAGATGCACAGGGCAAGGTATGGTATATGGGAAGAGCATGGAGCTTCCATGTCCTCTCCAGATGCACCTTTCTCCCCAAATCTCCACATATTCACCAACACAGCTTTCTGAGTTTTCATGGAGGCTTCATTACACAGCCATGATTGATAAACATCATTTGCCATGGAAAATTTGACTCAATCTCTAGCCTGTCTCTCCTCCAAGGAGATCTCGGGTTGGGGACTAGAAGTTCCAGTCTCTAATCACTTGGTTAGTTTCACTGGCAACAAGTTCCCATTAGGCGGTTTTCCAAAGAAAACATAAGAAAAGACACGTTTATCACACTCAATACTTAGAAAATAGCCAGAGTTTTGGGAGCCATAAGTGAGGGACCATGGAGAAAGACCATATATATGAGAAATCTATTTTGGTCATCTGAATGACCAAATATTTATTTTTCTTATAAATTACAGTATCTCAGGTACCCGTTAACTCCATGGTACCCTCATTCCGTTGCCTACAGGGGTAGCACTATGACCTGGTCCCAACTTCTGGCTAACTGAACAAGAATGAACTCTTTGCCAAGTAGGACCAATACACCAATGCTGCCTGAGAAAATGGAATTGAGGAACAGAAAGAGGCAGGCAGGTAAAGATCTATGTTGGAGCTTGAGGCCATTTTCAGCTGTAAGCACCATAAGTTAAGAAGAGAAAGCTTGTCTGGAGGGAGAAACAAGAGAATAGAGGAGACACCCAGAGATGAAAAGAAGCTAGAGAAATTGGACATTCTTGTGTCCAGGGAGAGAGGGGGATAGAATAGGACAGAATAGAATAATAGCCTAGAGGTATCTCCAGTCGCAGGAAGATCCTGCTATGTTCCTTCCAAATGGATACCCAAACTCTTCTCTGTATCTTTACTTTAAACACATTTTTGATTTAAATAAGTTTCAGTTAAAAAAAAATAGATAGATACATAAATAAATATATGTTTCAATTTTAAGCTTAGAGTGTCTATCCTTAGAATACCTTGTCAGAGTATATTAATAATGACCAACTTGCTACAGGAAAGGCATTAGTCTAAGTGTTTTTGCTCATTTCTCTCATTTAATGTCTTAATTTTCTTATCAACCCTAAAAGGTATTGTCTTCATTTTCATATGAGGAAACAAAGCTTAAAGCACTTAAACAGAAAGTACTATTTAGGAATAGCAGGTTTACTGTCCTCCCCCCTAACACTCATGCACGCACACACACATACACTTTTTGCCTTTGTCACCTCTTCAAACCTGACTAAAATGACAAAAGGGGAGTTTTTGAAAATGCTTATATACACCATAACCAAGAATGTGAGAGCAGTAAAAGGAAGATGAACAAGTGTAATTGATCTGCATAAATTCAGAAAGTTGAATGTCAACCTGGTAGTGAGAAAATTAGAAAAGCAGTTTATTTTGCCTTTCGTAACTGACCTCAAAACTCAGGGGAGACAACAAAAAGAAGGGAAGATGCAGCAAAAAAAAAAAAAAAACCCCGGAGAAATGGGTGATAGTGTTGAAGTAGCATTTCAAGCCCTGGACATGGACTCCTGGTCCATTCATGGAGATACCTGCTCCTTCCCTCTCCTTTCCCAAACCCCTCCCCAGAAATATACTGAATGTTAAGTCCAGGGAAAGGGTAAAACAGAGAATCCCTCAAATGGGAAACACTACTACACTTAAGGTAGGGTGCTATGTTATAAGCAGGGAAGTTGATACCTTGTGTATGCCAAGGCTCTCTTTACCTACTTGCCTTCCAAAATGCTAGCAGCCAGACTCTTAACCACGTGGGCAGGTGACTAGAATACTTATCGCTTAGGAATCAGCCAAGACCAGGGTGCCTGGATGGCTCGGTCATTAAGCATCTCCCTTCAGCTCAGGTCATGATCCCAGGGTCCTGGGATCAAACCCTGCATCGGGCCCCCTGCTAGGGCCCCCTGCTTGGTGGGAAGCCTGCTTCTCCCTCTCCCACTCCCCCTACTTATGTTCCCCCTCTCTCACTGTGTCTCTGTCTGCCAAATAAATAAAATCCTAAGGAAAAAAAAAAAGAAAGAAAAGAAAAGGAATCAGCCAAACCCAAGAGAAAAACTGAAAGATACAGACATCAAAAATAGCCTAATGAAACAGCCCAGTCATTTCACTATACAGATGTCCTGCCAACAAGTTTCACCCACCTGCACAAAGCTTCTGGTCACATTTCTATTACAAATAGTCTATGGTCACCAGGTATTACACAAATAAAACACAGGTGGAAATAAGACCAGCAACTTGGGTGAAATGCTTTTAAAAATTCAAAATATTCTGATTGATGTGAATATGAATAATATGAGATATATCCATGAGATAATAAACCTATGAGGGAAAATAAACTTGAATGCTTTAAAGAAGTACATTCAGAGAACACAAAGAAAAGTTCTTGGATATTAATATATAATAGGAGAATTTAAGAAATTCATAAGAAATTTTGGAAGATAAAGTCAGAGAAATATTGTACAGAGTAGAGCAAAAAGGGAAAGCTATAGAAAATAGAACAGAATACAGGAAAATTAGGGGGACCAGTCCATGAATCTAGAAACAGAGAATAGAGAA
The DNA here is from genome assembly GCF_020171115.1 of Neogale vison. Lineage (NCBI taxonomy): Eukaryota > Metazoa > Chordata > Mammalia > Carnivora > Mustelidae > Neogale > Neogale vison. Next base: position 103,556,601 of record NC_058096.1, on the reverse strand, counting down.
AATAGAATATAGAAATAATTCAAGAACTTTCTCCAGCATCGAAGCACACAGCATTTCCAGACTGAAATGTCTCACTACATGCATATGACAATGAATGAGAAAAGACCTACCACAAGACATAGCATTGTGACATTTCGGGACACTGACTGCAAAATAATAAAAATAATAACAAAAATATTCAAATTAAAAGTTCATGTTTCATTGAAAAGTTCACTAATTAATTGTCAGTAAATCATGATTAAGAGCATTAACTTTCTACCTGGTTTACCTGGATTCTAATCCCAGACTCAGTAGCTCTAAAACTCTGGTAAAGTTACTCCAAACTTGTGTCTCAGGTTCCATTATCTGTAAAATGGATATTAAACATATCACCTACCTTAAACATTTGCTGTGAGAATTACATGAGATAATAACCATCAATATATACAGAAGTATAACTGACACATAGTCAGTGCTGATAAAATGTTAGCCTTTGTTATTGAATCTCTTATTTGCAAATGTAGACATTAGAAGGAAATATATCAAAGCCTTCATAATTCTGAGGATATGTGATTTCTTGTCTAGTATTCCACTCCTAGCCAACTATTAGTTAAATATGAGTGAAGTTTTTTATATTTCAGACACATGTTGTGTTAAAAAGTTTATCTTCTATGAGCATCTTTGGGGGATCTGTGCTCTGACAAAACAAAGAAGAAAACTAAGAGAGAGGAAGACATGGAATCCAGGATAAAAGGAAATCTCATGCAAAAGATGGAAAGAGAATTCCTAGGCTTACTGTGAAGGGAGGCCCCAGAAAAACAGCTGAGAGTTAGCTGGTCCAGATGTGGGAAGTCAGAAGGCACATGGGAATCTAGGAGGATGGAATTAATGCTTAATGTATATGTGTGTATCGAAAAAAGACTTGCATAACTGGGGAAATATTTGTGAATAAAAGAATTGCAAATACATAGGAAGCTAAAAATAAACACCACCACCCCAAAAAGAAAAAAAATTAAAGGCAACTAGGAAAACCAAAAGTTGCTTAGAAAAATGAAAGTAATAATAATACCCAATATGACTCATTAAGGCTCATGTTTATGTCATAATGCTATATACAGTGATGCAGTGATGTAATCAAAATTATGATGTAATCAAAATTATGATAAAGCTCTGTTGGGAATAAAGGGTAGAGAGTAAAGAGGAGAGAGAGAGAGAGAGAGACTGTATGTGTGTGTATGTGCTGGGAATAGAGGCAATGAAGGAAAGCTAAATTTTGTTTCCATAGTAGGAAGTCAGTAGATAATGCCTTAAACTTAAAAACCAAACTTGTTTGTTTCTTTCTTTGCCTTTAGAGTGGTGGAAGTATGGAGGCAAATACCCAAAGAATCAGTTAAAGGAGCTGAAAGCAGAGCCTCTAAGGAATAAAAATTGGAAAAAATCAGTCAGAATTCTGCTGTTTTTCTGTAATAAGCCTGTACAACAATTTGATTCTTAAAATTATGATTGTGTATGAATTTGATTAGAGCACAATCAAGTTAAGACATTTGTTCTATGTCATAGAACCTGAAAGTGGAAAAACAAGGATTCAACACCACTCTTCTGCATATACAGATACTTCATTTTAGGGGTGGATAATAAATTATTGAATGAATATTTCCTAATTTATTTAGGCAATCCCATATTATTAACCATTTATGTTTTATTCAAAATTTTCAGTATTATGTAACAAACACCCTTATATCTTCAAATGTTAATCTCTGACAAAATCTCTGATTATTTATTTATTTACTTATTAAAGATTTTTTTTATTTATTTGACATACAGAGATTACAAGTAGGCAGAGAGAGAGGCAGAGAGAGAGAAGGAAGCAGGCTTCCCACTGAGCGGAGAACCCGATGTAGGGCTCCATCCCAGGACCCTGGGATCATGACCTGAGCTGAAGGCAGAGGCCTTAACCCACTCAGCCAACCAGGCGTCCCTGATTATTTATTTTTGATAAATATCTAGAAGTTATCACTGTTTAGTAAAAACTCACTCTTGAGATCTTTCAGATGTGTATCAGTGGGCCGTATGCTTGAAGGATGCTTACTAACATATATCTTGGAGGGGAAAGATAAAGGAAGTTTCCAAAGAAATTTCTATACGTTTGAAGTAGATTTACAGGATCCTGGGAGGGATCAGGCTAAGATTGCCTTTTGCCCTTGGTAAACTGTCAACATCAAGGCAGCTGAGCTCCCAGAGGAAGGTCACTCTGCCTGTTTCTAAGACTTGACAATGGGTTATAAGTAATAAGGAAATACAATTTTTTTTCTTTTGCCTCTCTTTCCCACATCAGTCAGTATTTACCTTTGGGATTCTTGCCATTGGTCAGGATATTTGGAAGAAGACATGTTGTCACACAAGTTATGTGATACAGACTGTGTTATACTTGGTCTTATAGGGGACAAAGACCCTCCTCTGCCATGTGGTTCTTCTTGCTGGACTTAGAATTAACTTGACATGAGACAGATTGACAGGAGAAAATTCAGTGTAATCACATACGTATGGGGAATCTATACAGAGAAGAAATTCCAAAGACAATGAGGCCATAGGAAGTTTACTGGAGCTACGGAGAGGTGGAGGGTCTGAGGACACAGAAGGGAGAAATCTTATTAGCAAGAAAGCAGAAAGAGATGTTTGGAAAAACCAGGTTGCCCTGTTACGCAGATAGGTTCCTTAAGCAGAGAGTCTCTGTTAATAGCTCTCTTCCTGTTGCAGGCTCTGCTTTCTAACTTAAATTTAGGCAGTTATGGGGGAGGCAGACAGCTTTTCCTGCATCTGCTGAGTATTTATTACTTTTAACTCAAAATAATCTTTATGCCAAGTGGCACATTATGGGGTGTCTCACCCTGCACCACTTCAGTCTCATAAAAATAAGTTCTGGTCTGATCTGAGGAAAATTAATGATCCTAGCCTTTAGCCTTTCATATTAGATGTAGTTGTGTATTTTAAGACTATCTTAAATTTACACAGTGCTTTTCTCTTGAAAATATTTATTCAATATTCATTTAACATTTAAGTATATAGTGTTCTAGAATGTACCAAGTGCTGGGACACAATGAAAAAACAGTCACTGCCCTAAAACCTCAATGCTTATATAGGATTAGTGTAACAACCTTAGAAAATCCAGATAATCTTTGCAATTGAAGAAGAAAATTATTTCTGAAAGTATAAATGTCTCTATAGTATAAGAAACAGACCTCCTTATTGTCTGCCAAGATCTTAGTTTATTTGGAAACTACTCCACTTTAGAATATTTAAACTAATCATATACAGAAGTATCATATTGATGAAGGATAGTTGGAAGACAAGCAGGCAGTGACAAGGACCAACCCTCCCCCCCAACCAAGAGGAAACCACCTTTAAAAGGATTTTATACCACCCTGGAAGGAGCCTTCCACTCTTTCCCATGTGACAAAAGGTTGCTTGGGTGACAGGTGCATGGAGGGTTAATCAGATTAAAACAGTCCCCCAACAAGCCTATAAAAACCCCTGTGTGTAGAAACTCCAGTGGAACCCTCTTGGGTCCCCTCCCTCCCCTGGAGTTTTGTACTATCACTTTGCTATTGTTCAATACACCTTGCTTGGGTGCCCACCATTGCTGGTCTATCTCTTTGTTCTTCGAAGCAGCTTGACCAAGAACCATGGACATAGACAGAGAAAAAAAAATCCTGTAACAATATTACAGTTAAATATATAATGTGCACTTATGATTCAGACACCATGTACTTTCTATTCTGTTTATGAAAATTGATAGAAAAAAAAGACTTTTCATCATATGAAATATAGAAAATCTCAAACTCTGTTTTATCTTTGTACATTCTCTGTAACTTAGTTTTTGTCAGAAGAGGCATATTATCCTAGTTCAGAAAACACAATTCAATACTGTTATGTGGTTGTTGTCAATGACACTTCATAAGAAACTGGATATGGAACCTGACACATACATGAAAATGTCAACATTCTGTTGTATCTCCACATAAAAAGGAGAAACTTCACAGAATTTTCACCCGCCCCCGATATGCTATTGGTCTGCTTCTCAGCCTCAGTGACATTTTCTCATTTGTCAAAAACTATTTCTGTGACAGAAATATTCCTTCTCTTTATTAGACAGATCTAGGGTTATAACTCTCTTTAAAAAAAAAAAATATTTGGAAGCTTAGAAGATATCCTCTGGCCTTACACTTTTGTCCTCTGCTCCCCCTCACAGTGCTGCAAGGACTTGGTTTCCCTTTTGAAAAGTGGTTTAGTGATTAGAATGGAGTCAGGGTATATTTGTAGAAAGACTAGGAGGCCATATCAGCACAATAATGGCATAGTGCTATAAATATCAATGAATATAACTCTCCAGTCCAGTGCTAGTGAGTAGCAATTTAAGGAATCATTATCTGAATGTCTCTAGTATCAAGGGGCCAGGACTTTCAACATGCTTCACTGAAACAACTCATAGATGTATCTTTCTGCTTTTCTAACCATTTCCCGATTCTTATGCTTCTTTTTTGCGTTGTACTGAAAAAAGGATAACTTTATAAGTCAGGTAGATGTGGGTTTCGATCTTGATGCAACTTAATTATGTCAACTTGCTCTTCTTAAACTCTTTAAATCTCAGATCCTCACCTGTGAAGAGGGGGAAATGCCCCCAAGTAGGTACAACATAATTCCACACTTGTTAAGTGTGGGCTGTGCATAGTGGTTGTTTCCGTTATGATGGTTTCTTTTTCCATCCAGAGTACAGTGTAGAAAAGAGGTAAAACCAAGGACTTTACAGTGGAAAAATCCGACAAGGCTTCCCCCAAGGTTAACATCAACAATGATAAGTCATGTTGATAAAACATACCCTGATACCATGTGATAAGAATGAAACTTTTCCTCTGTGATCTTCCTCCCCAAAAAACCCATAACCCCAGTCTACTTATGAGAAAATCACCAGAAAAAACTAAACTCTAGGTTTTACAATGTAAACATTGTACAAAATGCCCCCGCCAAGACCACCCTAGAGGGAAGTGGCATTTATTTATCTTATTATGAAAATCAAAACATTTTTAGATATTGCATAATGTTAGACAATTATATATTGTTCAAAATATACATCCCCACCCTATTGACATTAGGTTTGGCCATGTGATTTGCTTTGACAAATGAAATGTGAGCAGATGTGAAGTATGTCTTTCAGTGCTTTCTGTACTGTGATTTTTATCATGCTGTTCCCCTCTGAAACCTCTGAGAAGGCCTCTTTTTCATTCAGTCCAAATCCTAGATGAAGTCAATGAATTGCCCATTGGCAGTTAACCTGCCATAGACATGTAGCATAAGAGAAAAAAATGTTAATGTACCATACTGAGATACTGGGGTCATTTTATGACAGCAGACAGCTTAGGACATAGCTCTAATCAGAGTTGAGACCTAGCTCTAATCAAGTAATTAAATCCATACCTTTTCCTCTTATGTCTCTTGTCCTCTCTCCATGATTCCCTCCTCTCTCCTCCACCTCCTCTTCTACAAACTTCTTCTCACATTACATTTACTGATTTCTAAGTTTCTCCTTCTTCTAATAACTGTCTTTAGATTTGAGCATTCCAGCATCTCTTCTTAAATTTGCTCTTAGCTATTTCTGTCACTTTCATTTTTCTGGTATTTTCAGCCTGAGACACCAGTGAGTGATTGAGGTTCAGATAAAATCCCTCTGCTACTCATCTGTTTTGCCCTTTATTCACCCCACATTTGTGTCCTGATGAAATCAGATTAAAGTTAACATCCAGAAACACTCTGGATGGAAAAAGAAACCACCACAAGGGATGAAGGTTGTCTTTAAAAAGGTTAGAAGCTGATTATAAGCATGTAAGTCTCATACTTTATTTTATTTTTTTCTTTTAGCAGTAGCTATCTCCTGAATCACTGCCCAGTTGCCAGCTGCAAGTCCTCACTCCAAAGTAAGTCCAGCCAATTCTCAAATTCTGGTTGACTCATCCAACCTTCCTGTTCACTCAGGACTTACTTCAACATCCCAAATGACTTAAAATGTAGAGTTCCTCTCATCTTGAGATATCAGCACCTGATCTATGACGCAAAGGGTAAATAAATGGGGAGAAAGCAATTCTCTACTTATGCCCAATTTCAGTTTCACATGAAACTGTTTTATGTTTCGTGTTTTATGAAAACACAATATGATTAAATTTGCCCAACCTTCACAAAATAAAACCATCTATTCAACCATTTTTACAGGCAGTAAGTGTCCACAGCACAAAGCCAGAAGAGTCTCTGAAGAGCTATTATAGCAGAAAACAGCAGAAGGAACTGGTGTTCTGAAGTCAGGCATAATTCCTACCAGCTTTGAGATTAATTTCATTGCACAGAGAGAGCATTACTGATTGCCATCAGGTAAGCATACACACAATATATTTTTTTAGTTCTGTAAAAAAGATTGAGGGATTTGATCTTCTTCCTCAGTTTCAATCTTAAAATTCATATTACCCCCTAAAGTGTTCATTTATCTCTCTCATCTGATGATATAGGATATGTCTGCTCAGGTTGCTGCTTTGGGCATCAGGGAGCAAAACTAGAGGAGAAAGTCAATCTGCAGGAGAGTTGGTTGTTCAAGAGTTGCCCATGTACTTCCCCCATGAAAAGTCCTATTGACATTGCTGTGCTGGGGGATTAAAGGAGACAGTTACATCACATAGCAGTGGGATGTTGTGGTGGGAGAGGGAAGAACATCACTGGGTTTCAGGAAAATGTTCTAGAAAAGAACCTGTTATAGTGTACATTTTTGTGATACAAAAACTTAGATGTATAGTCGAGGACAGAAAATTGTCCAGTTTTGCTGTAAGTGGCAACTAGATAAAATTTGTATAAATATGCATCTAAAACCTATAGAGATATGATAGTAATTGGGATTCTACAACTTCTAGAAAGCTGTTTGGGTAATTTTTGCAATGTGTAAGAGTTTCGGCAGAATTTCCACTACTGTTCCATTCCTGGATAAGAAAAAGGGGGGAAGAAGAAGTGATAGATGGAACAATCCAAGTGGAAAACATAATTGTCTTACAAGTTTTGTTTAATTTAGCAAACTGGTCACTAATTTTCTGAGCTCACTATGGAAATTTTTGTTGATCATCAAATTTTTATCTTTTCCTATTGCTTGTTCAGTTGATTTTGTTTGTTTGTGTGTGTGTGTGTTTTAGATTACTATCTACTTTAAATCCTGTTCTTAAAGTTTCTATATGGGAGCAAGGGAAAATTTACAAAAAACTTTTTTACATTTTTTATGTACAAAGTTCACTATACTGTCTTGGTAATGATTTTTTAAAATACATTTTGAACATGATTTATACCATCTCCTCAAAGGCAAGCAGGAAAGTCATTTATTAAATATTCTGATCACCACAAACAGTTGCTAGGAAGAATAAGTCAATATAAACAATTAAAAGTGTGTCAAACATAATAAAAAGAACAATTACCAATCAAACAGATGGTTATCATCTTGACAGCTTGAGATAGAGGTTAAGCCCAGAGAGTACAGCATTCGAATTCATAAGAGAAAGTAATGCACTCTTAAAATATCAAAAGGTAGACTACAATACTTTTCAGAATAAATTATTTTGTATCTTACTAGAACTTGGTGTAAAGCACTCTTGAGTCTACATGAAATATAACAGGTTGCTTATACTTTGTGTACTTGTGCCTACATCATTTGTAGAAAGCTATTGTTTTGAAACATCAACATTCAAACATTAGTATATTACTTAAAAATAAGTGGGATGGACAGAGCACTAAGGTGAGTTGCTAAGAATAAAATTCCCTATACCACTTCTAGCTCTAAAGTCTGGCTAAACAAGGTCTTTCAGCTAAAGGAAAATGGAAAGAGCAACTGAAATTTTAGGGATATGGTGCATGTATACTTTGTGGGAATGAGCACTAGACTACTTGAGGATTATTATTTATTTCCTTGTGTACTAAGTCTAGATGATGCAGGTATCTGGAGTTACTTGATAAGTAACATATAAGTAATATAACATGCATAGAGTAAATAATAACTATTCATATAAATACATAAAGAAAAATGTGTTCTGGATATTTTATTAGACAATGGTATTACTCATATCACAAGACACACCTGTAAATTTGTTTAGATGTCTTTGTACATACCTTTGTTAGTAACTGGCCTGCATGTTGAATCCTCTTTTGCAAACCTCTCTAACACGCTCAAAAAAAAAAAAAAAAGAGAGAGAGAAAATTCATCTTTTATCTACTCTATAAGGATTCCTAAGAAGTACTTATTTTAATTTAAATGAATTGTTCAATCACTTGTTCATTTGGAGAAGTGATCCCTTGGCTTTTCATTATAGGAGCTATACTCTACCCATTTATGGTAATCTTGTGTCCTCCTGATGGAATAAAAATTGGCGCATTTGTGCCTTTCCTAGTGTGCTCCCTCCTCCTGGAATGCCCGTGTCTCTAAACATAGTAAATGTTATTTATACTTTAAAGCCCAGGTCAATGACATCTTCTTCTTAAAGATTTTGCTATGGAGAGTAGGCAGTCAATAATTAATGTTTATGTTTATTAAAATATGTGGCCAAATATGTAAATCAACCAGATTTTTTCCCCCAAAATTTACATCATATAGTTGCTGATTTCTAGAGGGTGGTGCAGGATTTAAAACTAATATTGGAGTGCCTGGGTGGCTCAGTTGGTTAAACTCAGTTCAGCTCAGATCATGATCCTGGGGTCCTAGAATGGATGGAACCCCACATCCAGCTCTCTGCTCTCTGTGGGGAGTCTGCTCCCTCTCCCTCTGCTTGCTATTCTCCCCGCTTGTGCTGTCTCTTACTGACAAATAAATAAATAAATTCTTTAAAAAGAAAAAAAAAGCAGTGAATTTCAAAGATTTGAATTAAAAACTTCATACTGCCTTTGCTGGTTACTAGTTAAAAAAAGAAATCTAGGCTCTTTTATTCCAATGATGGTTGCTTTTTTTCTTTTTTTCCACAGTAATGTCTTAGTTTCCTTTTTTCTTTCCTATTACTTTCCACGGCAGACTTATCTTTGTGTGCATCTTATTTTATCATGATTGCTATTTTCCAAGATTCATCATATGATAGGTTAATCCACTGATGTATTATCATATTTGAGAGCATGTCATATCCAGGACCTTTTCTTATAGTTCTTTGTTATAGCTGTTTTTTGAAAAATGGAAGTTCTGGTGGGTATTAGAGAGGGCATGGATTGCATGGAGCACTGGGTGTGGTGCAAAAATAATGAATACTGTTATGCTGAAAATAAATAAAAGAAAAAAATGGAAGTTCTGCATTTTTACTAAAGGAACGTCAGCTCTTGAGGGTTTTTTTTTCATTTAAGACAAACTCTTTAAATGTTTTTATTATCATTTTGATCATTCCTGCTACTTCTCCTACCATTTTAATTTTATGAGTAAATTGCCTGAGATGGTAACTTTGGCTTCCCAGGGGCCATTTATGCTTACTTTCTGGTTTGTGTTAAGGTCACCAAACAAGTAACTTCAAAATTAGCATGGTATTAGTACATTAAATGTGAAATGAGATTTTTAAAAAGTGTATATTAGTGGTAGGCATCTGAATTTTTCTTAGGGATCTAAATGTTTTTGAAAAGAAACTGTCTGTGGTGTAGAAGATGAGGACCAAGGCTTATACTCTGAAAGGAAATATGTGGAAGTATTAGCTAACTGTTCAGCTTGAAGAGTTATCACAAATTTAGGAGTTTCATTGAAAATGAGAAAAATAAGAGAGGGATTAGTCACACAAGGGAAGTGCCCAAATTATATGGCAGAGACTGGAGCCTGACGAGAGCTAGTCGATGAATAATTTCTTAGGGCAATTGAAGGAATTTTAAGGAAGGGATTATCTAATATCCAGTTTTAATGTTGAAAAACAAAAATATAGCTGGCGGCATCACCTTACCTGATTTCAAGCTTTATTACAAAGCTGTGATCACCAATACAGCATGGTCCTGGCATAAAAACAGACACATAGACCAGTGGAACAGAGTAGAGAGCCCAGATATGGACCCTCAACTCTATGGTCAATTAATCTTCGACAAAACAGGAAAAAATATACAGTGGGAAAAAGTCTCTTCAATAAATGGTGCTGGGAAAACTGGACAGCTATATGTAGAAGAATGAAACTCGACCATTCTCTTACACCGTACACAAAGATCAACTCAAAATGGATAAAAGACCTCAACGTGAGACAGGAATCCATCAGAATCTTAGAGGAGAACATAGGCAGTAATCTCTTCGATATCAGCCACAGCAACTTCTTTCAACATATGTCTCCAAAGGCAAAGGAAACAAAAGCGAAAATAAACTTTTGGGACTTCATCAAAATCAAAAGCTTCTGCACAGCAAAGGAAACAGTCAAAAAAACAAAGAGGCAACCCACGGAATGGGAGAAGATATTTGCAAATGACAGTAGACAAAAGGTTGATATCCAGGATCTATAATGAACTCCTCAAACTCAACCCACACGAAACAGACAAACACATCAAAAAATGGGCAGAAGATATGAACAGACACTTCTCCAATCAAGACATACAAATGGCTATCAGACCCATGAAAAAATGTTCATCATCATTAGCCCTCAGGGAGATTCAAATTAAAACCACATTGAGATATCACCTTACACCAGTTAGAATGGCCAAAATTAACAAAACAGTTTTAAAATGTTTTCTATGCAACTTTGTGCCTTCTTCCATTGCCTTCAAACTTCAGAGAAATCATCTACACAAATAACTGACATGATTTTGAAGAAATCAAGGAAAAGACTTTACCCCTTCCTGTTTTGTGTAAGACAGAGCAAAAGAATCATTGCTGGGGGTGAGAAAACAGTAAGACTCAGAGTCCAGCAAAAATAGAAAATGAGAACTGCTGACCTACATGAAAGCACCAGTTAATAAACATCTCTCAGAAGGTGGGGAGGTGGGGAAAGGGCATGGATCTCCCACTTCCTGAAGGGATAGAAGTGTTGAGTCAATATTATGTTGATCTTAAAAAAACAATATTAATTTAGTTGACATTTGGGATATACCTATAGATGATAAGTACAAGACCTATAAAGATTATTTTTTAAATTTCTTTTCAGCGTAACAGTATTCATTGTTTTTGCACCACACCCAGTTTTCCATGCAATATGTGCCCTCCCCAATACCCACCACTTGGTTCCCCCAACCTCCCACCCGCCTCACCCCTTCAAAACCCTCAGATTGTTTTTTAGGGTCCATAGTCTCTCATTTCCCTCAGCTCCCTTCTCCTCTCCATCTCCCCATGTCCTCCATGTTATTTGCTATGCTCCACAAATAAGTGAAACCATATGATAATTGACTCTCTCTGCTTGACTTATTTCACTCAGCATAATCTCTTCCAGTCCCGTCCATGTTGCTACAAAAAGTTGGGTATTCATCCTTTCTGATAGAGGCATAATACTCCATAGTGTATAAGGACCACATCTTCCTTATCCATTCGTCCATCAAAGGGCATCTGGTTCTTTCCACAGTTTGGTGACTGTGGCCATTGCTGCTATAAACGTTGGGGTACAGATGGCCCTTCTTTTCACTACATCTGTATCTTTGGGGTAAATACCCAATAGTGCAATTGCAGGGTCATAGGGAAGCTCTATTTTTAATTTCTTAAGGAATCTCCACACTGTTCTCCAAAGTGGCTACACCAACTTGCATTCCCACCAACAGTGTAAGAGGGTTCCCCTTTCTCCACATCCCCTCCAACACATGTTGTTTCCTGTCTTGCTAATTTTGGCCATTCTAACTGGTGTAAGGTGGTATCTCAATGTGGTTTTAATTTGAATCTTCCTGATGGCTAGTGATGATGAACATTTTTTCATGTGTCTGATAGCCATTTGTATGTCTTCATTGGAGAAGTGTCTGTTCATATCTTCTGTCCATTTTTTAATATGATTATCTGTTTTGTGTGTATTGAGTTTGAGGAGTTCTTTATAGATCCTGGATATCAGCCTTTTGTCTGTACAGTAATTTGCAAATATCTTCTCCCATTCCATGGGTTACCTCTTTGTTTTGTTGACTGTTTCCTTTGTTTTTGAAACTTTTATGGAAGGTGGCACTATCAATGCAGATGTTTTCTTTGTCATCTGATTATGACATATTTTTATGTCCCCTGTGGATATGTATGCTGGCACTGGGATGTGGAATGGAACAGAATCCAAAAGCCATGTTTTGGTTAGGTCATGATCTGTAAATACTGTAGTGAGACTAGTTCGTGCCTGGTGTTTCACTAGCTACGTAATGCTAGGCATGGATTTCAGCAGTGTAATGCTTCAGGTTTTGTTTTGTTGTTGTTTTTCTTTGTTAAGACAGTAAATAATAACCTTAAATAGTTTTGAGGATTAAATAACATGACATGCAAAATGTTAAGCACAGTGCCTGGAATGAAGTAAGCATTCAGTGAATGCTAGCATTATTTATTTGTTTGGCTTTAAAATTATAATTTGGAGAATAAACTAATATTAGTAAAATTATTCACATTCCTTTTTATTGTTATCATTCCTAAGGGCATTGTCTTTAAATTTTGAGAAAGATTTTTGGTACAGAATTTTAAAGCCTTTAGATTTTTCAGCCCACATCAATGTCAATCTCATGAATACTAAAAATATATAGTAATGTATGAAGCCTAAACAGAAATCTCAAATGACCCAAGGACCTCAGATCCCCTCTTACCCTCCTGCCAATTGAATTTTCATCTTGGGACTGAGTTGGCCAAGTTGGGACATAATCTTTTACAGATGCCTCACAAACTGAGGAATCACTGGAAGAATCCATGGGAGCTAATGGTACAAGAGCCTAAATCATAGTCTGAGTGTCAAATAGGTAATGCTGCCACTCTTAATTTTATCCTGGAAAATTTTCATCATCAAGATATAAGTATCAGAGTTTAGGACTTCCTCCATCTTCCTGAGTGTGGCTTACATATCATAGACTAGAGATGATGAAAAATATTTTTTGTCATGGTAGAAGTCAACTCTTTATTCAAATTGAGAAAATTGAATCCCAGTGATGTTAGTAACTTGCTCAAGTTCCATAGCAAGTTATGGGCTTCTTTCTAATGAAATAAAAGTAGAAGATTAATATGGTCACCAAGAGCAATGGGTAATTAATTTGTGTTACAACTTTACTGAGAACTAATTGACATACAGCAAACTGCATACATATAAAGGTAATATTTTGATTAGTTTTTATATATGTATAGACTAATAAAGCCATCACCACAATAGAAACAATGAACATACCCATCAAAATCCATTAAATCCCCCCCAAAATTTTCATGTATTTTTTTAATCCTTTCCAGCTGTTATTCTTTGTTCCTTGCCATCCCTCCACCCCTTTTGTTCCAAGGCAATGACTGATCTATTATTACAGTTTAATTTGCATTTTCTAAAATTCTTATGAATAATTACATAGTATCCATATTTTGTCTTCTTTCACCTCAAGAAATTATTTTGAGATTTATCTCTGGTTTTGCATATATCATTTTTGTACCCTTTCATTACTGAGAAGTATTTCATTCTGTAAGTGTACTACAATTTATTATTCATTTACCTAGTGTGCAAGTGATGATGGTAGACATTTGGGGTTTTTTCCAGGTTTGGGCTGTTAAAAATAAAGTAGCCATGAGCATTGTATACAAGTCTTTGAGTCAACTTTGCTTTTGTTTTTCTTGGATAAATACCTAGGACTGGGTGATATATTTGAGTCAAATGATAGGTATGTGTTTAACTTTTTAAGAAACTGCCAAACTGTCTCCCACTGTTGTTATACCTTTCCCACCAACAGCATATGAGAGTTCCAGTAGCTCCATATCTTCACCAATATTTTGTATAGCCAATCTTTTTTTATTTTAGCCATCCTAGGTGATGTATAGGGGTATGTCATTGCAGTTTTTATTTGCATTTCTCAGTGATATTGAGCATATTTTCTTGTGCTTATTTGCCATCTATATATCTTCTTTAACAAAATGTCTTCTGTGATCTTTTGCCCAATGTTTAATTGGGTTATGTTCTTATTATTGAGTTGTAAGAATTCATTACATATTCTGGATAAAAGGCTTTTGTCAGAAACTTTATTTTGCTTTCTCAGGCTAGCAAAAACTTCCAATACACTGTTGAATGCAAGTGATGAGATCAGACATCCTTACCTTCTTCTCAACCTTAGAGATAAGCCTTTCACCCCCAAGGTGATACCATTGATCAGGTCAAGGAAGTTCCCTTACATTTAATTAACACAACTTCTTTTTTTTTTAAATAATAGACCAGAATTCCCTTGTGCCATAAGAGATCTTATCTGTGACATTAGCATTCCCCACAGACATAGAACTATATATACAAAAGTGAAAGTTGGAAGCATGTATGGAATCAAGCTGTACTGGTGACTCTGGAATCAAATTTTTGCTTCTGTGAGAGAAATGGAAAAAAATTGATACACGTGCCTGTGTTCTTCTTTCTATGTTTATGGTAGAAATTAATAGTCAATCAAGCATTCTTTCCCAGGGAACCCAAATGCAGGAGCAGATATCAGATCATCACAGAGCCTGTACAACCACTAAAGTCGGCATGTGTGATGAATGTTTACCATCCCTGACCTATATTTCTACAAAAAACGTAACAAACAAAATATTCAAGAATGTGGCAGAATATAGATATAGGTATAATATCATTTGGTTTCTGGATATGGTCAGGAAACAACTTTAGAAAATCATCTCATAGTTTTGGGAGCCTTTTCATAAATATTCATTCAAACAACATTGTGTTGAGAGCCCAGATTTGGAGAGAGCAGTTCATTTAGAAAGCTGTAGAACCATAGGATGTTCCAGAAAGGAGGTTTTCTTGAGAGTACCTAACTCAGAAGTTTTCAGACTTTTTGTTTTTAGCTTCAGAACATTTTCTTTTAAAGAACTTCACAAAAGAAGTCCAATATATAATAAGCCAACTAAAAGTAAGACTACTATAGTTTCCTCATGTGCTACTCTTCCATCTCTTGGGAGCCCTGAGATATCTTGCTGAAAAATGCTAATGCTCCATTGAGCAAAGTTTCAAAACCACTGATCTTGTTCAGCTTTCATTTATGAATGTAAGGAGTGATGTCAAGCACCAAGGTCACCTGGGTAGAGAATGACAAATGAGACTTGAAGACAGATCACTTGATAGTGGTCTGATATTTTCTTCTGCGTACATATACATATGAGTGGTTAAAGATAATAATAAGGCTAAATGGCCACATAAAACTTTACAAAGCATTCTCTTATTTATGATCTCATTTGGTTCCTGAGCATCTTCCTTTCCAAATTAGGAAACAGAGGCTCAAAGAAGAAAGAAATTTCCTAAGATCACAGAACTAATATTTTGTTATAATGGGGCTCAAGTATAGCTTTACCTATACTTAGGCTAATGAACCATGCATTCTCTGTACCCACAGAAATTCAGATCTCATAGACATCTGCAAACCTCCAGACATATATCCAACCACTTATGAGATTTCTTCATCTCCACATTTATTGCCTCATAGGTATCCCCAGCTTGCCACAGCCAAGGTTGAACAACATCTCTGCTCCCCAACCTCAAACGTATATAGGTGGGGGTGGACATCTGTATTTTTAGACTCTATCTAAAAATATCTAAATACTATCTCCTGCACATTACTGACATGTAGCTAAGATGATGAAGCACTGGACTAGCGAACTGAACCCCAGCTCCTTAACACAGCACACAGAATCTGTGTGATAATGCCAGGCTCACATCTCCAATATGATCCTCTGCTACTCTGTGCCTGACACTTTGTACTCGAAGATCATAATATCTGCAGTTAGTTGAACTTGATACATTCTTTTATCCTTTTGCACATTGTATTCCTTCTCTCTTCTCAGATAACTAGCAAATTCATTTATCCTTCAATACCATGATCAAGCAGTGTCCCTTGAGTGAGGATTTAACTGACCTCTTCAAGCCGATTCTGGTTCCATTTTACTATGTATATTATTCTATCATTATATTTATACTAATAAGTCACTTAAATTATGGGTTTTGTATTGGACTGTTGGTAGGGTCTTATTTCATTCATCTTTTTTTTTTTTTTTTTTGCACAATGGAAATGAAGTTTTTCCTGTTTACCACAATTTCTCATTTCCTCTATTTGGACCCAGTACAAATTTTCCTGATTTTATAAGACCATGCTTTCTCCTGTACATGAAGGAACCATTAACTTAGCTCAAGGGCATCTCCTGCATGTGATCTGTAATGGAATTGCAAGATTGGCAGCAAAAGTAAATAAAGTCAACAATCTAGAGATTGATGAGCATAGCCTGAAGTACAATTAATTGATCAATTAAACAACAGATATTTATTATGTTCTATTATTGGCACCATAATAGGCATTACAGCATAAACATCATATAATTTTTGCCTAAGATGTTAACTCTCTAGTTTGCCACCCCGACCCACATAAGAAACCTATTTAAAACTTAACTAACAAATAAATAGAAAGCAGCTAACATTTGCTCCCGAAATCTTAAAATAAGAAGAATAAGCAATACATTATATGATTTGTTTATAAGGGTTGTTTTCCAGCCTTCTGGCAGATGCCTACAATTCCTCCAGTAGAGTGTCATCATATTAATATAAGGGTCTGATCCCTGTTAAAATGCAAATAACCTCAGGAAGAAAAACATTAAGTAATTATTCATTAAATGTGCTTTTTTATTAATGAAATTCATAGAAGTAGATTTTTTAGGAAGATAGAGAATGAGAGCAAGAGGGAGTGTAGAAAAGAGGCATCGGCATGCAGGCAAAAAGTTGAGTTGAATACTGAGCAAACAGGTGATTCCACAAGGGTCTACTCAAATGAGTTATGGATTATTGTTTAGGATGAGCATAATTAAGGTGGTCTGCAATGTAAGAATCAAAGAATACTAAAATTTGGCTATTTCTAATAATTTTCAAAAATTTCTGTCCTAAAATAGAAAGTACTAGAGTAAGCAAATCAAAAGGTCATTTGTGATAAAACCACTATGTTAGAGACAACCAAATTATCCAATGATGGGAGTAGTATCAAATTAAACTATGATATTTGCAAATAGTGGACTTCTTTGCAACTAGTACGAATGATATTCTAGGACAGCCTAATTTCTTAAGTTGTTATAGGATAGGAAATACATTCAGTTCTTTTTTTTTTTTTTAGGATTTTATTTATTTGACAGAGATAGAGCACAAGATTTGACAGAGAGAGAGATCACAAGTAGGCAGAGAGGCAGGCAGGGAGAAAGGAAGGGAAGCAGGCCCCCTGCTGAGCAGAGAGCCTGATGTGGGACTCGATCCCAGGACCCTGAGATCGTGACCTGAGCCAAAGGCAGTGGCTTAACCTAAATAGTAGAGTAAAATAATTCATCTTATAAAGTAATGTATATTGGGGCACCTGGGTGGGTCAGTCTAAGTGTCCGACTCTTGGTTTCAGCTCAGGTCATGATCTCAGGGTCATAAGATTGAGCCCTACATCAGGCTCCATGCTCAGCAGGGAGTTTGCTGGAGATTCTCTACCTCTTGTTCTCCCTCTGCTCCTCCCACTGCACACTCTTTCTTTCTCTAAAATAAGTAAATAAATCTTTAAAAATAAGTAAAATAAAATACATATAATATATGATCCTAGATTTGTGAAAAACATGTGTGTGTGTATATATATATATGTGTGTGTGTGTGTATATATATATACATGTATAAATATATATGTATTTTTACAAAGAGGTATATAAATATGCATATATTTATATATAATATATGTTTAAATATATAAATATAACTTTTCTACAAATATTGGTATATATACGAATAAATATTTGTATAATATATAATGCATATATACATAAATATATGGTTTTTTTTCCAATTTATTTATTTTCAGAAAAACAGTATTCATTATTTTTTCACCACACCCAGTGCTCCATGCAATCCATGCCCTCTATAATACCCACCACCTGGTACCCCAACTTCCCACCCACCTGCCACTTCAAACCCCTCAGATTGTTATTCAGAGTCTATAGTCTCTCGTGGTTCACCTCCCCTTCCAATTTACCCCAGATCCCTTCTCCTCTCTAACACCCCTTGTCCTCCATGCTATTGGTTATGCTCCACAAATTAGTGAAACCATATGATAATTGACTCTCTCTGCTTGACTGATTTCACTCAGCATAATCTCTTCCAGTCCCGTCCATTTGCTACAAAAGTTGGGTATTCATCCTTTCTGATAGAGGCATAATACTCCATGTTGTATAAGGACCACATCTTCCTTATCCATTCGTCCATTGAAGGGCATCTTGGTTCTTTCCATAGTTTGGCGACCGTGGCCATTGCTGCTATAAACATTGGGGTACAGATGGCCCTTCTTTTCACGACATCTGTATCCTTGGGGTAAATACCCAGGAGTGCAATTGCAGGGTCATAGGGAAACTCTATTTTTAATTTCTTGAGGAATCTCCACACTGTTCTCCAAAGAGGCTGCCCCAATTTGCATTCCCACCAACAGTGTAAGAGGGTTCCCCTTTCTCCACATCCTCTCCAACACATGTTGTTTCCTGTTTTGTTAATTTTGGCCATTCTAACTGGTGTAAGATGATATCTCAATGTGGTTTTAATTTGAATCTCCCTGAGGGCTAATGATGATGAACATTTTTTCATGGGTCTGATAGCCATTTGTATGTCTTGATTGGAGAAGTGTCTGTTCATATCTTCTGCCCATTTTTTAATATGTTTGCCTGTTTCGTGTGTGTTGTTTGAGGAGTTCATTATAGATCCTGGATATCAACCTTTTGTCTGTACTGTCATTTGCAAATATCTTCTCCCATTCCGTGCGTTGCCTCTTTGTTTTCTTGACTGTTTCCTTTGCTGTGCAGAAGCTTTTGATTTTGATGAAGTCCCAAAAGTTTATTTTCGCTTTTGTTTCCTTTGCCTTTGGAGACATATGTTGAAAGAAGTTGCTGTGGCTGATATCGAAGAGATTACTGCCTATGTTCTCCTCTAGGATTCTGATGGATTCCTGTCTCACGTTGAGGTCTTTTATCCATTTTGAGTTGATCTTTGTGTACGGTGTAAGAGAATGGTTGAGTTTCATTCTTCTACATATAGCTGTCCAGTTTTCCCAGCACCATTTATTGAAGAGACTGTCTTTTTTCCACTGTATATTTTTTCCTGTTTTGTCGAAGATTAATTGACCATAGAGTTGAGGGTCCATATCTGGGCTCTCTACTCTGTTCCACTGGTCTATGTGTCTGTTTTTATGCCAGGACCATGCTGTATTGGTGATCACAGCTTTGTAATAAAGCTTGAAATCAGGTAACGTGATGCCGCCAGTTTTATTTTTGTTTTTCAACATTTCCTTAGTGATTCAGGGTCTCTTCTGATTCCATACAAATTTTTGGATTATTTGCTCCAGCTCTTTGAAGAATGCCGGTGCAATTTTGATCGGAATGGCATTAAAAGTATAGATTGCTCTAGGCAGTATAGACATTTTAACAATGTTTATTCTTCCAATCCAAGAGCATGGAATGGTCTTCCATCCATTTGTGTCTTCTTCAATTTCTTTCATAAGTGTTCTGTAGTTCCTCGAGTACAGATCCTTTACCTCTTTGGTTAGGTTTATTCCCAGGTATCTTATGGTTCTTGGTGCTATAGTAAATGGAATAGATTCTCTAATTTCCCTTTCTGTATTTTCATTGTTAGTGTATAAGAAAGCCACTGATTTCTGCACATTGACTTTGTATCCTGCCACGTTGCTGAATTGCTGTATGAGTTCTAGTAGTTTGGGGGTGGAATCTTTTGGGTTTTCCATATAAAGAATCATGTCATCTGCGAAGAGAGAGAGTTTGACTTCTTCATTACCAATTTGGATACCTTTTATTTCCCTTTGTTGTCTGATTGCTGTTGCTAGGACTTCTAATACTATGTTGAACAAGAGTGGTGAAAGTGGGCATCCTTGTCTTGTTCGTGATCTCAACGGGAAGGCTGCAAGCTTTTTCCCATTGAGGACGATATTTGCTGTGGGTCTTTCATAGATAGATTTGATGAGGTTCAGGAATGTTCCCTCTATCCCTATACTTTGAAGTGTTTTAATCAGAAACGGATGCTGGATTTTGTCAAACGCTTTTTCTGCATTAATTGAGAGGACCACGTGGTTCTTCTCTCTTCTCATATAATTTGTTGTATCACATTGATTGATTTGCGAATGTTGAACCATCCTTTAGCCCAGGGATGAATCCCACCTGGTCATGGTAGATAATCTTTTAAATGTGCTGTTGGATCCTATTGGGTAGAATCTTGTTGAGAATCTTAGCAACCATATTCATCAGTGATACTGGTCTAAAATTCTCCTTTTTGGTAGGGTCTTTGCCGGGTTTGGGGATCAGGGTAATGCTGGCTTCATAGAAAGAGTCTGGAAGTTTTCCTTCTGCTTCAATTTTTTGAAACAGCTTCAAATAGGAGAATAGGTGTTATTTCTTCTTTGAAGGTTTGGTAGAATTCCCCAGGGAATCCGTCAGGTCCTGGGCTCTTGTTTTTTGGGAGGTTTTTTATCACTGCTTCAATCTCGTTATTAGATATCAGTCTATTCAGGTTGTCGATTTCTTCCTCGTTCAATTTTGGTAATTTATATTTTTCCAGGAATGCATCCATTTCATCTAGGTTGCTAAGCTTATTGGCATATAACTGTTGATAATAACTTCTGATGATTGTTTCTACATCCTTGGTGTTAGTTGTGATCTCTCCCTTTTCATTCATGATTTTATGAATTTGGCTTTCTCTCTTTTCTTTTGGATTAGTGTGGCCAATGGCTTATCGATCTTATTGATTCTTTCAAAAAACCAGTTTAAATATATAAATATTTAAATATAAATATATAAATATAACTTTTCTACAAATATTACTATATATACAAATAAATATTTGTATAATACATAATGCATATATATATAAATATATGTTTATAGAATATATCTATATTTATAGAAAAAAGATCTAACCCTGATATTGGTAGTGCATATCTTTGCACAAATTGGGGAAAGACTATGAACATTCATTTTAAACAGATAAAATTTTTTATCTGTGTTCTTTGATTTTGTTTTGAATTACAATTTTCAAATTTTATAAGCTTTTTAAAGGAAGTCCAGTTAGAAGTTATAAAATTTTAAGGCATTCTGTAAGATCACCTTGAATTATTAATTTTAAGGGTGTACGATAGTGAATGTGCTAACGAGTCCCTGACTAAGAGTCCCAGGGAGGTTTCACAAAGAACAGAAGTGCCAAAGCTGGTCAAAGGATTACTGTGCAAGATCCTTTCTATGAAAAACAAACAAACAAAAAAATCATCCATATAATCTTAAAACACTTTTTTACTGATTTTTATTATTTTTAAATTTTAATTCCAATGTAGTTAACATACAGTTTTGTATTAGTTTCGGGTATATAATATCGTGATTCCCCAATTCTATACATTACTTAGTGCTTATTATGATAAGTGCACTCTTAATTCCTTTCACCTATTTTACCCATCCCTCCACCTCTCCTCTGGTAACCTTCAGTTTGTTCTCTATAGTTAAGAGTCAGTTTATTGGTTTGTCTCTTTTTTTTTCCTTTGTTTGTTTTGTTTCTTAAATTCCACATATGAATGAAATCATGTGATATTTGTCTTTCTCTAACTGATTTATTTCACTTAGCATTATGCTCTAGATCCATCCATGTTGTTGCAAAGGGCAAGATTTCATTCTTTTTTTGGCTGAGTAATATTCCATTATACTTATATACCACATCTTTACTTATTCATCTATCAATGGACAGTGGATCTGCTTCTATAATTTGGCTATTGTAAATAATGCTGCAATAAACATAGAGGTGAATTCATCTTTTTAAATTAGTGTATTATATTCTTTGGGTAATTACCCAGTAGTGGAACTACTGAATTATATGGTAAACCCAAAAACAATAAAAATAAGGAAATAATAAAGATTCAGGATTAAATGAAATAGAAACTAAAAAAATACAATAGATAAGATCAATGAAACCAGGAGTTAGTTTTTTGAAAAGATCAACAAAACTGATAAACCTTTAGCCAGATTCATCAGAAAGGAGAGGACCAAGTAAACAAAATCAGAAATGAAAGAGGAGAAATAGCAACCAACACTGCAGAAATAAAAAGGATTATAAGAAAATATTATGAAAAATTGTATGCCAACAAATTAGACAACCTAGAAGAAATGGATAAATATCTAGAAACAGAAGCGTTCCCAAAACCAAACCAAGAAGAAATAGAAAATATGAACAGACCAATTACCAGCAACAAAATTAAATCATAATCAAAAAATATTCCAACAGACAAAAGTTCAGGACTAAGTGGCTTTACAGGTGAATTCTACCAAACATTTAAAAGAAGAGTTAATACCTATTCTTTTCAAACTCTTCCACAAAATAGAAGAGGAAGAAAAGTTTCCAAATTCATTCTGTGAGCCAGCATTGCCCTGATTATAAAATGAGATAAAGACACTGTAACAAAAAGAACTCAAGGTCAATATCTCTCCCTGATGAACATAGATGCAAAAATCCTCAACAAAATATTAGCAAACTGAATCCAGTAATAGATTTTTAAAAATCATTCATATAATCGAATGGGATTTATTCCTGGGCTGCAAGTGTGGTTCAGTATTCACAAATCAGCATGATACATTACATAAACAAGAGAAAGGATAAAAACCATATGATCATTTCAATAGATACAGAAAAAGTATTTGACAAAGTACAAAGTCCATTCATGATAAAAAAAAAAAAAACCTTAATAAAGCTGATGTAGCAGGAATATCCCCCAACATAATAAAAACCATATGGGAAAAACCCACAGCTACCATCACACTCAATGGTGAAACATTGAAAGCTTTTCCCCTAAGATCAGGAAAAACACAGGGCTGTGCACACTCATAACTTTTAATTGACATAGTACTGGAAGCCCTAGCCACAGCAGTCAGTCAAGAAAAAAGAATAATAGGTACCCAAAATGGTAAGGAAGAAGTAAAATGTTCACTATTTGCAGATGACATGATACTATTTATAGAAAACTCTAAAGACTCCACCAAAAAGTGACTAGAACTGATAAATGAATTCTGTAAGGTTGCAGGATACAAAATCAATATACAGAAATCTGTTACTAACTAAAAATGGGATAACAGAAGGGAAATTAAGAAAACAATTCCATTTATGATTGCACCAAAATAATAAAATACCTAGGAATACATTTAACTAAGGAGGAAAAGACCTGTACTTTGAAAACTAAAATACTGATGAAAGAATCTGAAGATGACATGAGTATAAATGGAAAGATCTTCCATGCAGATGAATTGGAAGAACAAATATTGTTAAAATGCCCCTAGTGCCCAAAGCAATCTACAAATTTAACTCAATCCATGTCAAAATGCCAACAGCATTTTTCATAGAACTAGAACAAATAATCTTAAAATACATATAGAACCACCAAAACAATCTTCAAAAAGAAGAAACAAAACAATCTTGAAAAAGAAGAAAAAAAGCTGGAGGCATCACATCCCAGATATCAAGATGTACTGCAAAGCTGTAGTCATCAAAACAGTATGGTATTGGCACAGAAATGGACACATAGATTGACAGAACAGAATAGAGAGCCCAGAAATAGACCTATATTTATACGGTTAATTAATCCTTGACTAAGGAGCCAAGAATATGCAATGTGGGAAAAGAGTCTCTTCAACAAGTGGTGTTGGGAAAAGTGGACAACTACATGGAAAAGAATGAAACTAGTTGACTTTCTCATACTATACACAATAATAAACTCAAAATGGATTAAGGTTTAACATGAGACCTGAAACCATAAAAATCCTAGAAGAGGGCACAGGCAGTAATTTCTCTCACAATGACTGTAGTAACATTTTGCTGGATATATCTCCTGAGGCAAGGGAAACAAATGCAAAAATAAACTATCAGAGCTACAGTAAAATAAAGACCTTCTGTGCAGCAAGAGAAACAACCAACAAGACTAAAGGACAACATACCGAATAGGAGAAGGTATTTGCAAATGACACATCCAATAAAGGGTTAGTATCCAAAATGTGTAAGAAAACTTCTACAACTTAAGACAAAAACAAAACAAAAACAAAAACAAACAAATAACCTAGTTAAACAATGGTCAGAAGACATGAACAGACATTTCTTCAAAGAAGATATCCAGATGGCCAACAGCCACATGAAAAGATGCTCAACATCACTCATCATCAGAAAAATGCAAATCAAAACCACAATGAGATATCACCTCAGAATTGTTGGAATGACTCCGACTAATTCCCAAAAAAGACAAAAAATAACAATGTTGGTGAGGGTGTGGAGAAAAGGGAACACCCCAGCACTGTGAGTGGGAATATAAACTGGTGTAGCCACTGTGGAAAACACTATGGAGGTTCCTCAAAAAATCAAAAATAGAATTAAAAATATTTAAAGTCAGATAAGATTTGTAAGATGAACAACTCCATTCATGGAAATAAACACATGGTCACTGAAGATACTAGTAAGAAATTGTGCCAAATGCCAAAATAGATGATACACAAATATAAGGAAGATTCCACATGTAAGTGAAACTTCATGTACCCCACATACTTTCACTTCTAAGTCTGGGGAAATTAGCCATCCCAGTGACATCATTCATAGAAACTATAAAAACTAAATGTGAAATTCAAAAGAGATTGCATGGTAAGATGTATTTGTTATGATATTTAATCAACTTGTATTGCAGTTTACTATGTCTGCCTGCACTTGTCTTCATTCTTGCCCTCCCTTGAACTCTGAGGATCAGATTTTTAGGACCCCATTCTATTTCTCCAATAATTAATTCAAGGAAACAGTAAACCAGAGATTAAAAATCTCCTCACGTAATTCTTGAGTTCTCATTTCTTTATTAAGCTTATTGAGTGTCAATGGCATTTTAAAACAAAAAGTCTAACTTTTCCACGAATTCCTAAAATGCCTGCTGCAGGAAGAATCAAAATTAACAAAAGAAACAACCCAGAAGGGCACCTGGGTGGCTCGGTGGGTTAAGCCGCTGCCTTCGGCTCAGCTCATGATCTGGGTCCTGGGATAGAGTCCCGCATCAGGCTCTCTGCTCAGCAGGGAGTCTGCTTCCTCCTCTCTGTCTGTCTGCCTCTATGCCTACTTGTAATCTCTCTCTTTAAAAAAAAAGAAAGAAACAACCCAGAAATAATGCAAAAATCTCTGTGATGCATTAACACTAGGAGGAATTTAAATGCTACATGCAAATATGAAATAACATTTACAAAAGCACATACCCTTCTGTGAGCTAATACAGTAATTACAGATGTTATACTTTCCAACAAAATCCGCATTGAGACTATAGCAGCCAGGAAAATTTCAATCATGGGGGAAAAGCCACAAAGAACTACTGAAACCATCTCTTACTCAGACGTAAAATTCTGCTGATACAGACTGACTGATCTTTTCCTCCTTAGAATGAATGTGAGGAGTTGGGTATCTGTGTAGAATAAATATCAGTATCTGTATATGTATCTGTACATATATTTGTATATCTGCATGTAAGTAAAATTTGGGCTACAGACTGACATATTGAATAATCTGTTGCTACGGAAAATTGTGAAGACTGCCATTTCTGAAGAGTATCTAGTTTATAACCAATGACTACACATTATCAAGCAAAGTCATACTCTCCAACAGTTCTGCTTAATAGAACATTCTGCAGTGATTAAATTATCCTGTCTGCACCATTCAACCCCTTAGCCACTAGCCCCATGTAGCTATTGAGCCTTTGAAACATGTTGGAAATGCAAAACCAAAACAAAACAATAAAAACATATGGTGAGTGTGACTGAAGAACTAATTTAATATATTTTCTTTAATTTTAGTTAAACAAAATAAACTTTTATCTGTTACCACCATATAGGGCAGTACAGCTTTAAAGTAAGGAAGCTCAGGAGGTGATAATGATGAAATGCAATACGAGTTGGAAAGACTCCATTTGCTTTTCTACTGCTGGCATATGAACAAGCTGAGCTTCACCTCCCTTGTACAGAAATAAGCCATTCCCATGGATTGGTGACAGGAAAGATAATGAGTGGAAGACACACAAGGTATTTGAGATGTTTAGGATTGTTTCTTGAATGTGAGTGTTGCATATTATTCATCACATATATGCAGTAAATAGTGCTATTCCTAGAATAAAATAAATGGTCAATGTTTACTTTTAATATTTTGAATAAGGTATGTCTCTGTTTATCAAAATTAGTTACAAATCCAAACATCTGAAGTCCACAAATATTAAACAAACAAAAAACAGTTGACTACATTCTCTTGTCCGTGATTTGCATTGGACTAACCTTTGGCTATTCGTACATACTGATAACTTTTACTATGTTGGAAATACAGGCATTTAAAAATGTTGAAATGCATAGAATGTCTTCATAAAGATATCTTAACAGAGATTTGATTTAATTTTTTCCTTGTTTTTTCTCACACCTGTGTAAGAAATGGCTGCATGAAAAAAATTCTCCATACTGTGTAAAACTCTGGATACACTATTATATTTTTTCATTTATGTTCTAGGTAAGATTCCAAATGCCTGTTTTACCTTATAACTTCAGGCTACAATAAAAGCTTATATCAGTTAACTGCCACGCTCTATTTTTAAGGAGAGCTGTGTATTTATTTGTAGGAACATGAACCTCTTGGCCTTGGTAGCTAGGAAGCTCTGACAAAATAAAAGGTAAGGCTCATTGTTAGAAGACAATTCCATGGTTTTCTCAAAACCATGTCTTTCATTCTGGTGAAGCAATAACTACTCATTGTTCTAGGTTATTTTTTTTAAGGATGCTTTTATACTGAACACCCTTGAAAGATAGACATCTTTCTTCCCTCTGGAGCAAAGTACAGGCAGACTTTTGCCCATTATAAAAGATTTGGGTTCTCTGAGCCCAAATCCTGTCCTGCCATGTAACCCATTGTCTGTGCAGGTATCACTGGGCTTTCTCTGCTTCACCTTGTGGCAGCTGAGGCTCAAGGACTAGTGCAGGAAAATGTAGATAACTTGGCTACTACAAATCCTGTGAGTGAGAGTACTTTTCTCTGACTGAGGGGTTTCATGAATTCCCCCAACATACATGAAACTGTGGCAGGCTAATTATTATCCTGCCAAGTAGGTTTAAACCTCAGACTCTTGACAGGTCTTCATATTCTTATGTTGCAAAAATCCTAATCTAGGTTTCTGATGTGATTCCTTCATTCCCTAGATTACATGGCTCTTGAATGTCATTTTATTTGCTTTATTTTATGTGTCTTTTAAAAGTTAAAAAGTCAAATATCATCTCAGAATGAACAGAATGATGATAAAGTTTATGGTTTCAACTTTCTACAGATTTTTTTTTTTACAAATGTAATACAGTTCTTTTATATAATAGGGTGTACGTAAGACATCTTTTCATCTGTATATTTTTGTGTTGGTAAAATACACATAATAATTTACCAGTAATGACACATTTTTAATCTTTAAAATTAATTGCAGTAACTAAAAGCATGGAGAATTTAAAGACAAAACACGCTCCTAAGTTAGTTTCAAGGTCTTCATTAAAAGATAAGAAAGGGGGGGATCCAAGACTGAAATCAGATGGGAAATCTGGGGCATTATTATAGAAGCCTGAGTTCATTGTTTTAAAACTGAAGTAAGAATCAATAGAAAGCAAAAAAGAGCCATCTTAGGGTGAGGTCAGTCATGGTAGCAAAACAACAGACAGAGTTATCAAAGGACACAGTCAACTGGGTAAAAAGGCAGCCACAGAATGGGGGAAAATATCTGTAAACTGTGTACTTGAAAAAGAATTAATATCCTGAATATATAAAGAACTCATAACTCAATAGGAAAAAATCAGCGCCTGGGTGGCTCAGTCAGTTAGGCCTCTTCCTCTGACTCAGGTCCTCAAAGCCCTGGGATCAAAGCCCATGTCAGGCTTCCTGCTTGACTGGAAGGCTGCTTCTCTCTCTGCTCCTCCCCCTGCTCATGCTCTCTCACTCTTTCTCAAATAAATAAATAAAATATTTTTAAAAAAAGAAAAAGAAAAAAAAACCTGATTAAGAAATAGTCAAAAGATTTTAAAATAAAGAAAGAAAAGTTTTACAAGGATGTAGAGAAATCGGGTCCCTGTCTACTGTCGGTGGGAATGTAAAATGGTGTAGTCACTATGGAAAACAGTATGGAAGTTCCTAAAAAAAATTAAAAGCAGAATTACCATATGATCTTCCAATACACTTCTGGGTATATATCCAAAAGAACTGGAAGCAGTATCTCAAAGAAATATTTGCAGTGTCCATTGATGGATGAATGGATAAACAAAATCGGGATATACATACGATGAAATATTAGCCTTAAAAAAGGAATTCTGACACATGCTACGTGTGATAAGCCAGTCACAAAAAGAAATGCTGTGTGATTCTACTTTTATAAGGTATCTAGAGTAGTCAAAATCATGGAGATAGAAAGTAAAATGGTAGTTTCCAGAGGCTGAGGGAAGGGAGCAATAAGAAGTAGTTCTTTAATGGGTATAGAGTTTCAGTTTTGCAAGATGAAAAGAGTTCTAAAAATCAGGACTGCACAACAATGTGAATGTACTTAGTACTATGGAACAGTACACTTTAAAAATGATTAAGATGGAAACTTTTATGTGTATTTGACTACAGTTCGAAAAAAACACACAAGATAGGGAAGAATAGAATGTGGTCAGGTTGTCAAAGTGAAGTGCAACTCGGGAGTTTATAATCCTGAGCCCCAGAGCTAATCTCCATGTAAGTCTCCAAGGCTTCTCTCACTCCACCTAATCACAGAGGATTCAAGAAAAATACTTGATTTCCCCTTTCTCCCCATCCTCACCAACATCTGTCATTTCCCAACTTACTAATTTTAGTCATTCTGACTGATGTGAGATGGTATCTCATTGTGGTTTTGATTTGTATTTCCCTGATGCCAAGTGATATTGAGCACTTTTTCATGTGTCTGTTAGCCATCTGAATGTCTTCTTTGCAGAAATCACTGTTCATGTCATCTGCCCATTTCTTGATTGGATTATTTGTTCTTTGGGTGTTGAGTTGGAAAGTTCTTTATAGATTTTGGATACTAGTCCTTAATCTGATATGTCATTTGTGACATATCTTCTCCCATTCTGCCAGTTGTCTTTTGGTTTTGTTGACTGTTTCCTTTGCTGTGCAAAAGCTTTTGATATTGATGAGGTCCCAATAGTTCATTTTTGCCCTTGCTTCCCTTGCCTTTGGTGACGTTCCTAGGAAGAAGTTGCTATGGCTGATGTCTAAGAGGTTGCTGCCTGTGTTCTCCTCAAGGATTTTGATGGATTCCTGTCCCACATTGAGGTCTTTCATCCATTTTGAGTCTATTTTTGTGCGGTGTAAGGAAATGGTCCAGTTTCATTCTTCTGCATGTGGCTGTCCAGATTTCCCAACATCATTTGTTGAAGAGACTGTCTTTTTTCCATTGGATGTTCTTTCTTGCTTTGTCAAAGATTAGTTGACCATAGAGTTGAGGGTCTATTTCTGGGCTCTTTCTTCTGTTCCATTGATCTATATGTCTGTTTTTGTGCCTGTACAGTACTGTCTTATGATTATAGCTTTATAATAAAGCTTGAAGTCTGGAATTGTAAAGCCACCAACTTTGGTTTTCTTTTTCGACATTCCTCTGGAACACAAATGTTTATAGCAGCAATGTCCACAATAGCCAAACTATGGAAAGAACATAGATTTCCATCAACAGATGAATGAATGAAGAAGATATGGTGTATATATATACAGTGAAATACTATGCAGCCATCAAAAGAAATGAAATCTTGCCATTTGCAATAATGTGGATGGAACTTGAGGGTATTATGCTGAGCAAAATAAGTCAATCAGAGAAAGACAATTATCATATGATCTCTCTGCTATGAGGAATTTGAGAGGCAGGGCAGAGGGGTTTTGGGGGATAGGGAAGGAAAAAATGAAACAAGATGGCATCAGGAGGGAGACAAACCGTAAGAGACTCTTAATCTCACAAAACAATATGAGAGTTCCTGGGAGATGGGGGGGATAGGGTGGCTGGATTATGGACATTGGGGAGGGTATGTGCTATTGTGAGTGCTGTGAAATATGTAAGCCTGACAATTCACAGACCTGTACCCCTGGGGCAAATAATACATTATGTGTTCATTTTTTTAAAAAAAGAATACTTGATTTTCCTCCTGTGCAAAACTTAGTCTTGGTCAATTAGACACATTGTGAAGGGGTCATAAACATTTTCAGGTTAGTAGTACCTCAAAATAAGGGAATTACCCCCTCTTTTTTTTTTTTTAACTGTGAAATGATTTTTAGTTATGCAAGTAATGGGTAAATTATGCCCTTGTAAAACATTAAAATATTACAGATTAGGTCAAAGACCTTTGATGACTGAGGCAATTAGACCTCAGGTGCCTACCCCAACATTTATCCTTCCTTTTTGACTTAGTAATGAAATCCCTCATTTGACCTGGAGACGTGACCAGGTAAAATATCAACAACATTGCCCAGCCTTTCTTGTAACTAGAATCTACCAAATGACAAAATTCAGGCTGATAAAGTAGATGAAAATATTATATGATGGTATCTGTGAAATTGCCTTAAAGGAAAGCTGATACATGTCTGTATTCTTTTCTTTTCTTTTTTCTTCATTCCTCCATTATTCACCCTGGAAATTAGAAGTAGTGGCTGGCACTTGAGCAGTCATTTTGGGCATGAGAATGAGGTCACACCCTAAGGTGAAAGAGAAGAACACTGAAAATGGCCATTCTTCTTAGCTTTATGGAATCTTCATACTTGTACTGTCCATCTCTGGACTTCCCTTATATGAGAGAATAAGTCACTATTAAATAGATTTTCTGTCACACATAATGCTAAAACCAACCCTGAAAGATTATCATCACTATTTAGATCCCATCTGTGAGCTATCCCACTCTCATCTCAAGGTAACACTGACTGTGGTTTGCTGTAGAAACTTCATACTTGTCCTGTAGATTTATGTGCATCCACAAAAAAAATAGTATCAGTTTTTGAGATTTTATGTGTTCCTGTCAAAATGTCATCACAGATTATATACTGTATATAATGTTCTGCCACTCACAATTTACTTGATCTTAGGTTTAGTGTATTCTGAAGCATTGTTTTCAAATGTGAAAATGATACACAGCCTGACTTCAGCTCAGAATGTTCCTTCAATGGACAACTGCCTTCATACACTGCACAAGATATATGACTGCTAAAATAATAATAATAATAATAACAACAACAACAACAACAACAACCATATAGACAAATGTCTGGAGAGCACAAAATGGCTTCTACTAGTAAGGTGACCTTAGAAAAGTGATACTGTTACTTATCTACCCTAGATTTGCTAAAAGTAACTTAAGATACTAACTTAAAGAGGAGATTCTGATTTGTCCTATATAAATGGAAAGCAGGTTGGAAATGTAGAAAATCTCCCATAGATCTTCTATTCTAGAAGTTTAAGTCAAAGGACTTTTCTGCTTCAAAACAGCTATTTAAACACCTAATTCTATGTTAGTGTGGTTCTTCATAGGAGAGTACAGCACCAAATCTGCTGTGACATATACACACATTTCCTGTGAGCACTAAGGTGTGTCCCCCTAGCATTTTGCAGTAGAGGAATTTCACCCAACATACTAATGTGTTGCATTTGATTGGTAATTTTCAGACCATGACTTGGAAATGGCCAGTTAAGCCTGTTCTGTGACAGATAAAAACTCTTTTATATTTTGTTTCTCACAATGCTTCTCACTGGAATTTCTGCAAAATTCAAGAATAATGGAAACTGAACTCTAGACTACCACAGAGCTTGGCACATATAAGGTACTTAGTAAATGGTCTTTGAATGAATGAAAGAATGAACAAGTGATTCACAAATAAAGCAAACTAGTCTCTTAAAAGTAATTTTTCAGTTCTGTAAATAAAGTTGTATTTTCATCCTTCCCCTTGTTTTGGAAATAGAATGATCATGCTTTCCTCATTAGGCATAGATGAAGCTAATTAACATTTGCTTTCCCCATTTAGAGACTTTCTGTCATATTCAAGGAACATCAACAATTCCAATTCTGAGAACTGTTCAACCCAGTCATTAATTCAGAAAGATTCTCTTTGTGCTAATAGAACCTCATCAGCAATTTGCTTTTGTGTTGTAAGGAAACATAGAACTTCTCTGCAAATGAATGAAACTTTTCAACAATTTGCATGACACCGTGAAGCTGATGCACAGGTAGATTACATAAAGTTGGCTGAGATAAAACCAAACCCACTTTTTCAAGGCCTAGATCAGCTTTCTTGTCTTCACTGGCTGTCTCCCCCATACTGACCTCTCCTGGACTGTCCTCTCAGCTCTCAGTGTCAGGGGAGAAACATAGAATGCAACATGTTGTTTTAGCAAGAATCCTTCACGTGGCTTTAGCACTTTATTGTTTACAAAGTACTTTCCCTGCCCCGTCTTCCTCACAACCACCGAAGAGGAAACTGAGGCTTTCCTTATGGTAGTTCCAATTCTACACATGTAAGGCACTAAGTGCTTTTAGCTATCATCTTGTTTATATGGCTTTACCATCTGAGAAAGAATCTTAACTTCATCACTTTGTAGATGTAACCTTGAATAATTTTTAAACTTCTCTTAGCTTTGATTTCCCAATCCATAAAATGGGAGAGTTGTTGTAGTACAGAACTCAGAATTGCCAGAAGAATAAAGGAAGATAATTCACATAAAGCAAATAACACTGTATCTGGCACATAGGAAGCTATCCATGAAGATTAACTATTATAATGATCTCCACTGTACAGAATAAAACCTGAGGCTCAGACAGGTTAATTACTTTGACAAGATCACACAGTTAGTAAGTGGTGGGGCTACAAGTCAAAGGAGTATCTGACTGAGATCAGAATCTAGTGCAATCCACCAGTGTTGTATTGCTTCTCTGAGAATTAAAGTGGCACATCCTCATTGTCAGCTCCTGCCCATGTGAATGCTGTGAATACCCAGTAGATGAAAGAACGAAGAGGGTTGGGCAACTCTCTGTCAGAGCTAATGAAAAACCACTGAGCAGGAGGACAATCACTTTTGCTTCATTAACTGAGGGAATTTAGAAATGGTCTGATACTCTGCTTCTAAGGAATTAAAGAGGAGGAGCTGTTTGATGGGGAGCTGTTTGATGTCTTGAACATTTTTTTTTAAAGATTTTATTTATTTATTTGACAGAGAGAAATCACAAGTAGACGGAGAGGCAGGCAGAGAGAGAGAGAGGGAAGCAGGCTCCCTGCCGAGCAGAGAGCCCGATGTGGGACTCGATCCCAGGACCCTGAGATCATGACCCGAGCAGAAGGCAGCGGCTTAACCCAATGAGCCACCCAGGCGCCCCTGTCTTGAACATTTTAAGGACCCTATACACTTGCAATTTCACACATCTAAGCCCAACCCTACATCTTCTCCTTCCCATCAAGACTTTTCCCTCTGCCCTCCTCCTGTCCTAGTATCTCAACAACTTGGAACTGCTCTGTTCTCTCAGGAATGTGGTACCAGAAGGAACTAACTCTGGTCAGCTATAGCTGGGACCTGCCAAGTTCATTTATGACTCTGAAAAAAGTGCAACCCATCTTTGGGTGCTGTGTGTTAAGCATTTTCAAGCACTGAAGCCCACATCTGTCTGTCTCTAAATGGGCACTCTTATCTACTCCACTCTACAGTTTCTAAGAGGTTGTGGGGACAGGAGTGCATAGTAGATTATTAATCATGAAGTGGCCACATAACAGTTGGATTCATGATCACCAGGTGAAAGCAGGGGGCACCAAGACCATGAGAATGGGTTTCTAACACCTTGTAAGTCAGAGGTCTTAATCCTAACCAGGGAGGGACTGCCTTTCCATTCTGCTTTCTTGGGAAACAACCCTGTGCCCTGAGTTAACAAAAAAATACCCTATTTATTTAGTTATATATTTATATACATATTTAATATATAATAATTATAGTTTATATATACATGTGTTATATATACATATGTCTTGTGTGTGTGTGTGTGTGTGTGTGTATACACATATAAATATAAATTTATTGTAAGGAATTGCCCTGTGTAATTATGATGGCTGACAAGTTCCATGATCTGGAGCTGGAGAGCCAGGAGACCTGATAGTGTTGTTCTGTCTCTAAGGTCAGCTGGCTTGGGACTCAAGAAGAAGGGATGTTTCAGTTTGAGTCCAAAGTCAGAAAAAAGTGAATATCCCAGTTCAAAGTCAGGCAGGAATAATTACTTCTTATTAATGGGAGAGTCAGCCTTTTTATTCTATTCAGGCCTTTAACTAATTGGATAGGGCCACCCCTACTGGGGAGTATAATCTGCTTAACTCAATCTAGCTAGTTAACTTCACAATCTAGCTAGTTAACTTCACAGAAATACCCAGAATAATATTTGACCAAATATCTGGGCACCATAATTATGGCCTAGGCAAGTTGACATATAAAATTAACCATCATATTTGGGATGGTTTGGGAAAAAATAGGTTGTTCTCATTAAGAATGGTTTGTCATTTCTGTCTATTTTCTCATGGAAGACCTCAAGCCAACATGGGTCTCTTTGGAGTGACTTGAGGTTATTGAAACTTCTCTACAGTCCAAGGTAGCCTCTTACTAGCCTTGATAATAAGTGGAGACTCTGAGAGTTTAAATAACTTGCCAAGATTATAAATGACGGACCTAGCATTTAAACTCAGTTCTACTAGTCTTCAAACTTTCACTTTTTCCATTTTTCCCATGAGGCACCTGCTTCTATTTCTCACTAGTTTTCTATTTCCTGTTTAGTCTCCCAGTCAATACCTGCCTTTCAACACCACCCACTACTACTCACAACCTCTGAAGATGTGGACTGCCTTTAGATTGTAAACCTACTTATAACCAAACTAGGGATGACTTTCTCTTGCTGGGACTTGATTTATGATTCTCAGCCTCTTCTTAACCATGACTCCTCTTCCAGCTAGCTTCCCTTCTCTCTCACCTATTCCCGCAGTAATCCCAAATGCTGTGCAACTAGAGTTGTGCTGTGGATTATCCCAAATCCTCATGAGAACTAGAGCTAAGAAGTGATAAATCCAGGAGTCAAACCCAAGTTTTCATATCTTAAGTCCAAGTGCACTGACCTCATGGCCAGAGATCTGCAAATGGGTGTGTGCTCAAGACAATCCATTGAGACAATGGCAAAGAAATTACTAGAATATCTATTTTTAACTTAGTATTTATATTTTTATTTTTATGCAATCTTTATAATATACACAATGTGCTTTGTTATAGTAGTACATGTGTCATTTGTAAATATATACATGTGTATTGGAGAACATTACTTTTAGAAAATGGATAGGGATACAAGCTTAAAAAAAAAACCTAGAGACTCCTGCTCTACATTGGTGCTTTATGAACATTAACATGTGTATATATCACCTGTGAATTTTGGTAAATACAAGTTCAGATTCTTCATTTTAAACTAACTCTCTGCCGATGTCCATATTTTGGTTTGGAGCCACACTTTGAATAGAAAGATTCTCCATACCACACTATTCTTGACTTAGTGATGTGAGGCTGCTATTAAGTGTTCAATACATGGATATGGGATGAATGAAAACAAACAAATCAGTGTGTATGTACTCAGAGATTATTTTCAATTTTTTTGAAATGTTTCTTATTTAAGAAAAGCAGTGTCTGTATTTTTAAAATAACTATTAAGGTTAATGTGAAATCAAGTTAGGTATTATATTATTTCAAATCAATCCCTGTGACAAGTTGTGTTTGGTTTTAATCTTCATTTGAGAGGATATCCTAGACTAAAGAAAGTAACAGCTGAGTGACCAAGTAATGAGTTTAAGTTCTAAAACAAACATTTCAAAGACCTCATTCTTCTTCCTCAGCAGCTCTTGGGGAGTCTAAGAAGAGTAATTCTTTCTCATAGCATTGCCCAAAGTTCACGCTAACACTTTTAAATTCAGCCTCTTTCTGGAGGTAATGGATCTACTCATCGACTGGTAGCAGCTTTCTTCTGGCTAGTTCTAGGGAATGAATGGGGCTGAGGACATTGAATTTAACGAACT
This sequence comes from Neogale vison, assembly GCF_020171115.1. NCBI lineage: Eukaryota > Metazoa > Chordata > Mammalia > Carnivora > Mustelidae > Neogale > Neogale vison. Next base: position 103,520,320 of record NC_058096.1, on the reverse strand, counting down.
TGTAGGCTGTGGTTGGAAGTTACAAAGCAGCCAGAGGCATGTCAGTTACCTTCCAGCTGCTGCAGTGCCAAGTGGAGGAAGGACTGGATGGAGACAGCAACCCTGCATTGGAGGTAGAGACATAATCTGGGTTATTTTTGCCTCAGCTTATGCGGTCCCAGAGTAATTGCAGCATATAGAAGAGAAGGGTCAAGTGTCCTGCTGGAGCAGCAAGTAGTCTCTTGCAAGAGACTTTCTTACTGTCTTTTATTTTACTTTTTAATCTTCTTGGTACTTTATTTTGTAAGGAAAATGGGTTGTTTTAAATGACAGTTTCATTCTTGGGCAAGAAAAGGATTCATTTCAGTGAACCAAAATGACATACTTGTGAATGGTTCTGTTTAGTAGCTAGAGATATTTTAAGAATCCGGAAATGGATGGTTTAGAGAACAACAATGACAATTTTCAAGGATGTTGTTATTCTGACAGCCCAGTTTACATGTATTCTCTACTGATTACATGGGAATAGTAAAACTACAAAAATCTCTTTGGAAGTGATAAATTTATGGAAGACAGATGGGAATAAATATTTTCATCAAATTTTAAGCTCTCCTTCCCACCCTTTATTTAAAATTTTGTGTTATCTTTTTATTCACAAACTATATAAGCATTGAACTAGTAAACATTTTCAACAATTTTGAAAGCATTTTTGGTTTTTTTTTTTTAAAGATTTTATTTATTTATTTGACAGACAGAGATCACAAGTAGGCAGAGAAGCAGGCAGAGAGAGGAGGAAGCAGGCTCCTTGCTAAGCAGAGAGCCCGATGAAGGGCTCGATCCCAGGACCCTGGGATCATGACCTGAGCCAAAGGCAGAGGCTTTAACCCACTGAGCCATCCAGGCGCCCCTTGAAAGCATTTTTAAATCTTTCTTCCTTGCCAATTCTTGGTTCACATCCTTTATGTTCTTAACTTGTAATTATATTAATATTTGGTCTAAAACATATTTTATAAGATGGATTTATGTGTCATTTTGTATTTGACTTATGTTACTGTAAGCATATACTATTCCAACTAACTAGTTTCTTATAAGCTATATTATTCCAGTGTTTTGGCAAGTCATTTTGGATACTGTACCTACTGTTTATTAAGCAGTATTCAAAAAACAGTGTTCTGAGAATACAGAATAAATGGACTGTCCCTTCCCTTAAGAAACCATGATTTGAGGCCCAAGTTTTGAAATATTTTTATGTAAGAATTTCTTTCTTCAATCATGGCTTTTGTTAACATGCTTTGTATTATCGATTTAAGCAATTATTTTATTGTTAATCTGTTAATTGATGGAAAATTTGATATAAATATGCACAGACTCTTCTTTATAGTAAATTTCTTAGAATTTGCTCATTAGTTCCATATCATAAAGAGCAGCTATGGCCCAGAATCCATATGTTGGACCTCTCCTCTGAGCTGATGACTTCATTCTAGGTCAGAAACTCAAAATGTACCTCTGATGAAGTCAGGGTTCTGAGTCCAGTTCCCTTGTGAGCCAATTATCTTCACATGATTTGTGAAGACCTCACATCCTGATCTTTTGTTAGCAATGTTTGTGAATATTCCACTGGTTGCATGGGAAGCAAGTGAAAGAGCTGAGTGTATTGCCCAAATCTGCCTTTACTGATAAACAATCCAAAGCTCAGATCCTATTGTCAGAGGAATCACTTTTATTTAACCAGGAGAGACTCTGCAAACATTTCAATAACACAAGGCCAGGGTTTTCTGAATGAACAAAGGAATTTCGCCTACAACCTGTGCTATGTTAGGGTCTAAGGGACATGGGAAACCTGTCTGTATTAGAGGGAAAGGGGCCACCAAAAGTGGAAATTACACAAGTGGTTACTTCAAGTGTGGGAGTTAGGAAGAAAAGTGAGAATATAAGAGAATATAAGCACTTAAAAGAATATAAACACATCTCACTGATTCTAGCCCTGAAACACAGCATAGGGAAGTTATAATAATAGCCCTGCAAGGCCTTTTCATTGTCTGCCTTTGGGAGCTGTGTTCATGTTCTCCTGCATCCAAAGCCTTGGACATAGAACTCTCTATGGTATTGTAAAACTGGAATACCGGAAGGGCAAGTCTACAGAGAAACCCTGCCTCATCTCTGCTCTCTACTCTTCTCTTTCTTAACACATCTCACACTGTATTGTTATAATTGGTTTGTCTGTTTTCCCTTCTAAATTCTAAGCTCTTTGAGGGCAATAACCCAGTGTTCCAGTGTTTGACCTGGTAGGTGTCTGACTTAGTAGGCTCTTACTCATGTGTGTGGACTATGTGAATACTAATGGGAACTCTGAGAAGTAAGATGTCAGCTGGTTGGAGGAAGACAAAACTGGAAGGTCTCCATAGAGTTGGTGATGACAGCAGGAAGGAGATTCAAGGAAGGCCTGAGGAAAAATTCCATCTGTAGTGAAGTGTGTGTGACAGAACCTGAAGAGAGCTCTGACTAGAGTGCAGGGAAGTACATGTCTCATGTAGTAGCCTCTGGGGTTGAAGTCAGCACTAAGTGGACTGAAGACCTCAGGAAGCCAGAGTGGTAAGAGCCCAGGAACCAGCAGCCAGAGCAGCAAATGCAAGTTGAAGGAGGCCAGGACACACTAGAATTATCCCTACAAGAATGGATGGAACTCACATTGCCTAAATACTGAGAGGATCAATGTGCCAGGGACTTTCACAAACAGAATCTCAATCACCCCTTCAAGGAACCCAATATGTCAGTATTATTACACTCATTATACAGATGAAATTGACGCTCATAAACTTGCCTGAGCACACAACTAGGGAGTGACAGGACTGGGCTTTTAAACTCAGATTATATGACTCCATGTTCAATGCTGCTTTCATTGCAACACACATGCTTAGTCCAACCTATCTAAACATTACTTGGACAAGAAGGTGGATATCTTTGTCTCTGGCAATGGGGGTTTGCATCTCAGCTTTGAAGAATCTGAGGTAGTAACTTCTGGGAGACAGAGGCCACATACTCTCAGTGACCAGTGAATAATGGTTTAAGGATTCCATATGGGGACTCATGTGCCAATAAGCATAGTCTCTGTCACCCATTGGCCAATAGGGTTTAAGAAAAGAGTTACATTAAGGGGCCCAGCAAAAGGCAGAAGAAAGGAGAGAGCCCCCTTCCCCAAGAGGAACAACTTTCATGGAGCAAAATGGTGCCACATAGTGGGATCCAGAACCTCTTACACTGAGCCTGCCCCCTGGTGAGGGCAGCACATTTCCACAAGAGCAAGGACACCTGAGAATCAGTGCAACAGACTCCTTCCCCAGAAGACCAGCAGGAACAGCTGGTTAGCACCAAGTTTGCCAATCACAGAGAACTGCAAAACCAGCTCTTGTAGAAAACAGTATATAGTATTTTTAGGGTTTTTTTTGTTATTCTTTGGTCTTTCAGGTTTTTTGGTCAGCTACATTCTTGTTTTTTCATTCTGTTTTTATTTTTATTTATATATATATAAAATATATATTATATATAACATTATATATAATTATATATAAAATTACATATATATCATATATATTTCATATATATAAATAAAAATAAAAATAAAAAAATAAAAATAAAAATAAAAAAATAAAAAAATATATATATGATATACATATATATGTAATTTTTTGCTTCCTTTCATTGTGTTGTATTGTATTTTGGTATATATATAAGTATTTCTTTCTTTCCTATGTTGGAATCTAGTTTCTTTTAACAAACAGACCAAAATAAACCCCGGATCTAATTTATCATTTTGTTTTATTTTGTTTCTTGTTTTTTTCTTATATTGTTTTGGTTTTTTTCCTTCTGGTTTGTTTTGTTTGTTTTTTTTTTATGTTGTTATTGTTATTGTTCTCTTTTCTCTCTATTTCTTTTATTCTTTTCTGTTTGTAATGATGAGACAGAGAGATTCACCTCTAAAGAAAGAACAGGAGGTAGTACTCACTGCCAGGGATTTTATCAATACAGATATAAGTAAGATGCCTGAACTAGAATTTAAAACAACAGTTACAAAGATACTAGCTGGGTTTGAAAAAAGCATAGAAGACACTAGAGAATCCCTTAGACATAAAAAGAACTAAAGAGCTAAAGTTAAATGAGGATGATATTAAAAATGCTATTACTGAGATGCAGTCACAAATGAAGGCTCTAACAGCCAGGATAAAGGAGGCAGAAGAACAAGTGATATAGAAGACAAAATGATGGAAAATAAGGAAGCTGAGAAGAAGAGAGAAAGACAACTACTAGATCAGAAAGTGAAACTTGGAGAACTCAAAGATTCCCTAAAAAAAAGTAATATCAGAATGATTGGGGTCCCAGAAGATGGAGAGAGAGAGAGAGAAGCAGAAAGTTTATTTATAAAATTATAGCTAAGAACTTCCCTCATCTGGGAAATAAAACAAGTATTCGAGGCACAGAGACCCCCCCACAAAATCAATAAAAATAGGTCAACCCCTCAACATATTATAATGAAGCTTGCAAATTTCAGAGATAAAGAGAAAATCTTGAAAGCAGCTCAGGACAAGAAGTTCTTAGCATATAAGAGTAGAAACATAAGACTGGCAGCAGACCTATCTATAGAGACCTGACAGGCCAGAAAAGACTGGCAGGATATAGTCAATATGCTAAATGGGAAAAATATGCAGCCAAGAATAATTTACCAAGCAAGATGGTCATTTAGTATAGAAGGAGAGATAAAGTTTCTCAGACAAACAAAAATGAAAGGAATTCATGAACACTAAACCAGCCCTGCAAGAAATATTAAAGGGGATCGTTAGAGCAGAGAGAGAGCCCAAAAGAAAGAGACCAGAGAAGAACAGAGACAATATACAGTAATAGTCACTTTACAGGTAATACAGTGGTACTAAATGCATATCTTTCAATAATTACTCTGAATGTAAATGGGCATTTAGCCATTTATCCAAATTCACAGGGTATCAGATTGGATAAAAAAGCAAGACCAATAAATATTCTCTCTGCAAGAGACACACTTTAGACCAAAAGACATCTCCACATTTAAAGTGAGAGGGTGGAAAACTATTTATCATGGTAATGGACATCAAAAGAAAGCTTGGGTGGCAATTCTTACATCAGATAAATTAGATTTTAAACTAAAGACTGTAATAAGAAATGAGGGAGGACACTATATCATACTTAAAGGGTCTATCCAACAAGATGATCTAACAATTGTAAATATTTATGCCCTAACACAGGAGCAGCCAATTATATAAGCCAATTAATAATAAAATCAAAGAAATACATTGACACTAATACAATATTAATAGGGGACTTTATCACCCCCTCACTGAAATGGACAGATCATCTAAGCAAAAGATCAACAAGGAAATAAGAGCTTTAAATGACACGCTGGAGTAGATACACATCACAGATATATTCAAAACATTCCATCCCAAAACAACAGAATACACATTCTTCTCTAGTGTAGATGGAACACTCTCCAAAATAGATCACATCCTGGGTCACAAATCAGGTCTCAACCAGTACCAAAAGACTGGAATCATTTCATGCATATTTTTGGACCACAATGCTTTGAAACTCGAACTCAATCACAAGAGGAGATTTGGAAAGAACTCAGATACATGGAGGCTAAAGAACATCTTACTAAAGAATGAATGTGTCAACCAGGAAATTAAAGAAGAATTTAAATAATTCATGGAAACAAATGAAAATGAAAACACAGCTGTTCAAAATCTTTGGGATGCAACAAAGGCAGTCCTAAGAAGGAAGTATATAGCAATACAAGCCTTTCTCAAGAAATAAGAAAGGTCTCAAATACATAATCTAGCCTTACACCTAAAGAAGCTGGAGAAAGAACAGCAAAGAAAGCCTAAACCCAGCAGGATAAGAGAAATAGTAAAGATTAGAACAGAAATCAATGAAATAGAAACCTAAAAACAGTATAACAGATCAACAAAACTAGGAGCTGGTTCCTTAAAAGATTTAATAAGATTGATAAACCCTTGGCCAGACTTATCAAAAAGAAAAGAGAATGGACCCAAATTAATAAAATCACGAATGAAAAGGAGAGATCACAACCAACACCAAAGAAATACAAACAATTATAAGAACATATTATGAGCAATTAAATGCCAACAAATTAGCCAATCTGTAAGAAACAGATGCATTCCTAAAGATGTATAAACTACCAAAACTGAAAGAGGGATAAATAGAAAAACTGAACAGACCCATAATCAGCAAGGAAACTGAAACATTAATAAAAAATTTCCCTACAAACAAGAGTCAAGATCTGGTTGTCCTCCAAGGGAATTCTACCAAGTATTTAAAGAACAATTAATACCTATTCTTCTAAAGCTGTTTCAAAAAAAATAGAAACAGAATGAAAACTTCCAAATTCATTCTATGAAGTCAGCATTAACTTGATCCCAAAACCCGATAGAGACCCCACCAAAAAGGAGAATTACAGAAGAATATCCTTGAACATGAATGCAGAAATTCTCAGCAAGATACAGCTAATAGGATCCAAAAGTACATGAAAAGGATTATTCACCATGACCAAGTGGGATTTATTCCTGGACTGCAAGGGTGGCTCAACATCTGTAGATACACCACATTGATAAAAGAAAGGACAAGAACCATATGATCCTTTCAATAGAGACAGAGAAAGCATTTGATAAAAATACAGCATTCTTTCTTGATAAAAATTCTCTGCAGTGTAGGGATTGGAGGAACATACCTCAATATCATAGAAGTCATATATGAAATTACTTGAATACATGAAATGATATATGAATATCGTCCTCAATGGAGAAAAATTGAGAACTTTTCCCCTAGGGTAGGAATAAGACAGAGATGTCCACTCTCATCATTGCTGTTCAACATAGTACTGGAAGTCCTAGCCTCAGCAATCAGACAACAAAAAGACATAAAAGGCATTCAAATCAGCAAAGAAATCAATCTTTCACTCTTTGCAGATGACATGATACTCTACATAGAAAACTCAAAAGGCTGCCCCAAAATTGCTAGAACTGATACAGGAATTCAGCAAACTGGTAGGATATAAAATCAAAGTACAAAAGTCAGTTACATTTCTATACACTAACAGTGAAGCAGAAGAAAGAAAAATCAAGGAGTTGATCCCACTTAAAATTTGCACCAAAAGCCGTATGATACCTATGAATAAACTTAACCAAAGAGATAAAGGCTCTGTATTCTGAAAACTATAGAACAATTAGGAGAGAAATTGAGGAAGACACAAAGAAATGGAAAAACATTCCATGCTGATGGGTTGGAAGAACAAATATTGTTAAAATGTCTATGCTACCCAAAGCAATCTACACATTCAAAGCAACCCCTATCAAAATACCATCAGCATTTTTCATAGAACTGGAGGAAACAATCTTAAAACCTGTATGGGACCACAAAAGACCCCAAATAGCCAAAGGAATGTTATAAAAGAAAACCAACGCTGGCGGCATCACAATTCCGGACTTCAAACTGTATTACAAAGCTATAATCATCAAGATACTGGCACAAAAGGTACTTGCACAAAAACAGACACATAGACAATGGAACAGAATAGAGAACCCATGGGCACCTGGGTGGCTCAGTCAGTTAAGAAGCTGCCTTCAGCTCAGGTCGTGATCCCAGAGTCCTGGGATCAAGCCACACGTTCGGCTCTTTACAAAGTGGGGATCTTGCTTCTCCCTCCCCCTCTGTCTGCCACTTCCCCTGCTTGTGCTCTTTCTCTGTGTAAAAAAAAAAAAAAAAAAAAAAAATCTTAAACAAACAAACAAAAAGAATAGAGAACCCAGAAGTGGACCCTCTATTCTACGGGCAACTAATCTTCAACAAAGCAGGAAAGAATATCCAAAGGAAAAAAGACAATCTCTTCAACAAATGGTGTTGGGAGAATTGCATGGCCATATGCAGAAGAAACTGGACCAGTTTCTTACACCATATGCAAAAATAAATTTAAAATGGATGAAAGACCTAAATGTGAGGTAGGAGTCCATCAAAATCCTAGAGAATGCAGGCAGCAACATCTTTGACCTTGGCTGCAGCAACTTCTTTGCTAGACACATCTCCAAAGTCAAGAGAAACAAAAGCAAAAATGAACTATTGGGACGTCATTAAGACAAAAAGTTTTTGTACAGTCAAGGAACCAGTAAACAAAACTGAAAGACAACTGACAGAATGGGAGAAGGTATTTGCAAATGTCTTATCAGATAAAGGGCTAGTATCCAAAATCTTTAAAGAACTTATCAATCTCAACATGCAAAAAACAAAAAGCCACCCAAGAAATGGACAGAAGACATGAACAGATATTTCTCCAAAGAAGACATCCAAATGGCCAACAGACACCTGAAAAAATAGTCAAAATCACTTCCCACTAGGGAAATACAAATCAAAACCATAATGAGATACTACCTCACATCAGTCAAAATGGCTAAAATTAACAACTCAGGAAACAACAGATATTGATGAGGATGTGGAGAAAGGGGAACCCTCTTACACTGTTGGTAGGAATACAAACTGGTGCAGCCACTGTGGAAAGCTGTATGGAGTTTCCTCAAGAAGTTAAAAATAGGGACGCCTGGGTGGCTCAGTTGGTTGGATGACTGCCTTCGGCTCAGGGCGTGATCCTGGAGTCCCGGGATCGAGTCCCACATCAGGCTCCCAGCTCCATGGGGAGTCTGCTTCGCTCTCTGACCTTCTCCTCGCTCATGCTCTCTCTCACTCTCTCTCTCTCTCAAATAAATAAATAAAATCTTTTAAAAAAAAAAAAAAGAAGTTAAAAATAGAGCTACCCTACAACATAGCAATTCCCTACTAGATATTCATCCAAAAGATACAAACAGTGATTCAAAGAGGCAAGAGCACCCCAGTGTTTATAGCAGCAATGTCCACAATAGGCAAAATATGGAAAGAACCAGATGTCCATCCACAGATAAATTAATAAAGAAGAGTGGGGGATATATATATATATATATATATAATGGAATATTACTCAGCCATCAAAAAGAATGAAATCTTGCCATTTGTAATGACATGGATGGAACTAGAGTGTATTAAGCTAAACTAAGTCAGTCAGAGAAAGACAAATGCCATATAATTTCATCCATATGTGGAATTTTTTTTTAAAGATTTTATTTATTTATTTGACAGAGAGAGATCACAAGTAGTCAGAGAGGCAGGCAGAGAGAGAGAGGAGGAAGTAGGCTCCCTGCTGAGCAGAGAGCCTGATGCGGGACTCGATCCCAGGACCCTGAGATCATGACCTGAGCTGAAGGCAGTGGCTTAACCCACTGAGCCACCCAAGCACTGCATATGTGGAACTTAAAAAACAAAACAGATGAGCATAGGGGAAGGGAAGGAAAAATAAAATAAGATGGAAATTGAGAAAGAGGCAAACCATCAGAGACACTGAATTCTAGGAAACAAACTGAAGGTTACTGGAGGGGAGATGGATGGGGAGAAGGAATAATTAGGTGATGGGCGTTAAGGAGGGCATTTGATATAATGAGCACTGGGTGTTATATGCAATGGATGAATCACCAAATTCCACCTCTGAAACTAATTTTTAGGAAGACTTAAATTATTCAATCTTCTATGCTAATAACAGCAGTTACAAACCTTTTCATTCAAGGTATATTTGCTCTTTTAGCAGAAGACAAAAAAGAAATCGTTGTTGCTTAAAAAAAAGAAATGTGTATTTCAGAATTTCCTGAGCACCCACTACTATACAACGATTATTTGCTTAGAGATAAAACATTAGTCTATGTCTTCAAAGAGCTTACACGTTTACATATATAGCTAAATCAGAATTAAATGCTTGCTACATAGAACTACAAATAATAAAGCAACAGCAGCTTAGGGAAACAGTTTATCCTAACATCGCCTCAAGAGTCAGGGTGTAATAATGACTCTCATTATAGTGGAAGCTTGAACCCAAAAGGATGAGAAAGATTTCAAGTTTGAGAGACCTGAGAAAAAATGCTTCCACTATTGCCTTGCTAAAAGGTCTTTTGCTATTTTTTTAGGATATAACTCAGTGTTAAAGATCAGCCTCCAACCAAATTACCTGCATCACTGGCTTCTGCTACTTACCATAAATAAGTCATTGATCTCTGTGTGCTTCAGTTTTCTCAGCTGCAAAATGGGGATAATAGATTTTCCTATCCTTTTAAGGTTGTTATGAGGAACTAAGTCCACCAATACATGTGAAAAGTATTTGAAACATTTCCTGACACATGGTATTGTGTAAGCCTTAGCTACTATTATTCTCAGTACTTCTTAATTTTCTTAAATCTAGAACAGAGGTAACCATACTGGCCTCACCAATTTGTTGTCAAGATTTAATGAGATAGTTTATATTAAGTACCTGGCACATAGTAAACATTAAATATGGATTCTGTTTGTACTTTCTTCAAAGAAAATTCATTTCCTCAGTTTAAAATAGACAGTAATATGCACACAAGAAATGTTAGCTTAGGGGTTGCCTTTTTAAAAATTGTCACGGTAAAGCTTTAGAAATTTGTAAGCATACCAATAGAAGTATTGGCTCAAGGTTTGCTGGGCAATGCATAATCTATGCCCAAGTTCCAAAGTTTATCAAGTTCCCAAAATTGACATGGCAATTTCCATTAATTGAATCCTTTAAAGAGGCTTATTTATGTTATCATTTCAGAATAAAGCAATCCTATCAATATCTATAAAGCTTCACAACACTCATTTCTCCCACCCACTCTCACAGCTTTAAAGTCTGTAAGCTTGTCAAGAAACTGTTGTTTTTCATTTCACTTTGGAACTCTCTAAGCTAATGAATGAGAAGGCCTGCATTAAAGGGCATTTATAATAACAGTAATAAAACACTCATACATTTGGTGATAAACCAGCTTTAAAAAAAAATGAGTTTTGGCTGTAAAATTATTCTTTCACATTATTTTGAACAGTGGCCCCCACAAAGGAATGCAAATGTTTGAGTGTGGGCAGTAGCAATTTTTAAAAATTTTTTTGAAGATTTTTTTTTAAAATTTTTATTTATTTGACAGAGAGATCACAAGTAGTCAGAGAGGCAGGCAAAGAGAGAGAGGAAGGGAAGCAGGGTCCCTGCTGAGAAGAGAGCTCGATGCGGAACTCGATTCCAGGACCCCGAGATCATGACCTGAGCCGAAGGCAGTGGCCTAACCCACTGAGCCACCCAGGCGCCCTAAAATTATTTTTTTAATAGACTTCATTTTTTAGAACAGTTTTAGTTTCACAGCAAATTAAGCAAAAGATACTGAGATTTCCCATAAAACTCCTGCCCTTACATGCATAGCCTCTCCCATTATTAGCCTCTCCCACCAGAGTGGTACATTTATTTTGATTGATGAACCTCCATTGCCGCATCAGGATTACCCAAAGTCCATAGTTTACCTTAGAGTTCACTCTGGTGTTGTAAATTGCATAGATTTGGACAAATTTATAATGACATGTATCCACCATTATATTATGACACATAGCAGTTTCACTGCTCTAAACATTCTGTGCTCTGCCTATTCATCCCTCTCCCTGGCCAACCTCTGACAACCATTGATTATTTTACTGTCTCTATAGTTTTACCATTCCCAGAATGTCTTATAGTTGGAATCATACAGTTTGTAGTCTTTGCAGACTGGCTTCTTTCACTTAATAATATGCATTTAAGGTTCTTCCATGTCTTTTAATGGTTTAATAGATTATTTACTTTTAGCATTGAATACTATTCCATTGTTTAATGTACCACAGTTTATTAATCCATTCATCTACTGAAAGACATCTTGGTTGCTTCCAGATTTTAGCTATTGTGAAAAAACCTGCTACTATCATCTAAATACAGGTTTTTGTATGGACTTGTTTTTACCTATTTTGGATAAATACCAACGGATACAATTGCTGAATCATATGATAAGTGTATGTTTAGTTTTTTAAGAAGCTGAATCATATAAGTGTATGTTTAGTTTTGTAAGAAGCTGCCAAACTGCCTCCCAAATGGCTCTCCCATTTTGATTTCCTACTAGCAGTGAATGAGAGAGTTCCACATCCATGTTAGCATTTAGTGTCATCAGTTTTCCAGATTGAGGCCATTCTAATAGGTGGGTAGTGATAGTTCACTGTTGCAATTTATATTTTCTTGATGACATATCATGTGGAGGATCTTTTCATATTTTTAATATATATATATTTATATGTATATTTGTATATATAATATATAATATATATGTGTATATATACACACATATATATATTTGTATATAAATATATATATATTTATATATATTTGGATCCATATAATGGATTACACCTGTAATCCATTTTTTAAATCATTTTTTATATTTTTGAGTTTTAAGAATTCCTCATATGTTCTAGATCATTGTCCTAAATCAAGTGTGTCTTTTACAAATATTTTTACAAATATTTTCTCCCAGTCTATGGCTTTACTTTTTATTCTCTTGACAGAAATTTTTAATTTTAATGAAGTCCAAATTATCAATTCTTTCTTTTATAAATTATGCCTTTGGTATGGTCTCTAAAAATCCATTGCCAACCCCATGGCCATCTAGATTTTTTGTATGTTCTTTTCTAGGAGTTTTACAGTTTTATGTCTTAAATTTATTTCTATGATCCATTTTGAGTTAATTTTTTTGAAGGGTGTAAGCTCTATGTCTAGAGTAATTTTTTTTCCACATGTGGATGTCCAGTTGTCCCAGCACCTTTTGTTAAAAAGACTATCTTTGCTCTATGTATTGCCATTGCTCCTTTGTCAAAAAATCAGTTGGCTATATTTTTGTGGTCTATTTCTGACTTCTCCAGTCTGTTCTATTGATCTATTTGTTTATTCTTTCACCAATACCACACGGTCTTGATGGCTGTTACTTTATATTCAGATAGGGTCAGTCTTCCAACTTCATTTTTTTTCCTTTAATATTATGTTGACTATTCTGGATCTTTTGACTTTCCATATAGACTTTAGATTCAATTTGTCTATAACCATAAAATAACTTGCTGGTATTTTTATTGGGATTGTGTTGAATCTTAGATCAAGTTGGGAAGACCTGGCATCCTGATAATATTGTCTTCATGTCCATGAACAAAATAACTCACCATTTATTTAGTTCGTTTGATTTTTTTTTCCAGAGTTTTATAGTTTTCTTCATTTAGATCTTATACATATTTTATTAGATTCATACCTGAATATTTCATTTTTGGAGATGCTAAGGTAAATGATACTGTGTTTTTAATTAAAAATTCCATTTGTTTACTGATGGTAGATGGGAAAGTTACTGACTTGTATATTAACCTTATGTCTTTATGTCTTTACAACTTTGCTATAATATCACTTATTGATCCCAAGGATTTTCTTTCTCAATTATTTTCAGATTTTCTGCATAGATGATCATGTCATCTGCAAACAAAGACAATTTTATTTCTTGCTTCCCATTCTAGTTATCTTTTATTTCTTTTCCTTATCTTATCATATTAGTTAGGACTTCCAATACAATCTTGAAAAGAAATGGTGAAGAGGATCATCATCACCTTCATCATGATCTTTGTGGAATATCTTCAAGTTTGTTGTCATTAAATGCAATGTTAACTATTGGTTTTTTATAGATATTTTTATCAAGTTAGGGAAGTTCTCCTCTATTCCTAGTTTCTTGAGAGCTTTTATCATGAATAGGTGTTGGATTTTTGTCAAATGTTTTTTCTGCATCTATTGATATGATTATGTGACTTTTCTTTTTTTGGTCTGTTAATGTGATAGATTATGTAAATTTTATTTTGAATGTTGAACCAGCCTTGCATACCTGTGATAAACCCCTTTTGATTGTGACGTATAACTCTTTTTAAACATTGTTGGATTTGATTTGCTAATTATTTTGTTGGGAATTTTTGCATCAATGGTTATGATAGATGTTGGTGTGTAGATTTCTCTTCTTCTAATGTCTTTGTTTAGTTTTGGTATTATGATAATTCTGGCCTCATAGAATGAATTAGGAAGTATTACCTCTGCTTAGCTGAGAAAGAGAATTCTAAGAGAGACTGTAGAGAAGTGGTATAATTTCATCCTCAAATGTTTGATAGAATTCACCAAAGAATCTACTTGGTGGTTTCTGTTTTGAAAAATGATTAGTTATTGATTCAATTTCTTTAGTAGTTAATGGCCTATTCATACTGTCTATGTTTTCTTGTGTGAGTTTTGGCATATAATGTCTTTAAAGAAATTGGTCCATTTTCATCAAGGCTATTAAACTTGTGGACATAGAGTTGCTCATAGAATTCCTTGACTAACCTTCTAATGTCCATGGGATATGTAGTGATGTTCTCTCTTTCATTTCTGATTTTAGTAGTTTGTATCCTTCCTCTTTTTTCTTCATCAGCCTTACTAGAGGCTTATCAATTTTATCAGTCTTTTGAAAGGACCAGCCTTTGGTTTCATTGATTTTCTCTATTGAATTCCCAATTTTCAGTTTCATTGATTTTGGCTATCATTTTTATTACTTCTTTTCTTCAGTTTTGAATTTAATTTTTCTTCTTTTTCTAGTTTCCTAAGATGGAAACTTAGATTATTAATTTTAGGTCTTTTTTCTTTTCTAATGTATGCAATGCTATAAATTTCCCTCTAAGCACTGTTTCCAGTATATTCTACAAATTTTGAGAAGTTGTGTTTTTATTTTTATTTGTCCAAAATATTTTTAAAAAATTTTCATATTTCTTCTTTGTTAGTGTCTTATTTAGAAGTGTATTGTTTACCATTTATTTTAGGGGTTTCCAGCTATCTTGCTGTTATTGAGTTCTAGTTTAATTCTATTGTGGTCTGAAAGCAGACATTGTATGATCCCTAGTCTTTTTAATTTTGTTAAGTGTGTTTCATGGCACATAATGTGGTCTCTCTTGATGAATGTTATATGTAGACTTAAGAAGAATGTGTATTCTGATATTGTTGGATAAAGTAGTTTATAGATATCAATAATATCCAGTTGATTGATGATGTTGAGTTCAATTATGTCCTTACTAATTTCCTGCCCACTAGATCTGACCATTTCTGATAGGGGGTTGTTAAAGTCTCCAACTATAATAGTAATTCATTATGCTTGCATAAGTTGATATGCATTATGCTTGCATAAGTTGATAAGTTCTATCATTTTTGCCTCATGAATTTTGATACTCTGTTTGGTATATACACATTAAGGATTATGTATTATTGAAGAATGGACCTCTTTGTCATTATGTAATGTCCTTCTTTGTCACTGATATCTAGCTCTCCTTGGTCGGAAGTCTGCTCTGTGTGAAATTAATATGGCTACTCCTGCTTTCTTTTGATTAGTGTTAGCGTAGTATACCTTTCTCCAATCCATTACTTTTAATCTATATGTGTCTTTATATTTAAAGTGAGTTTCTTGTAAACAACATGTACTTGAGTGTTGTTTTTTGGATCTGCTCCAATAAGCTCTGTCTTTTAACTTAGTGTATTTGGACTATTGATGTTCAAAGTGATTATTGATCTAAATTGATATATACTATATTTATTGCTATTTTCTATTTTTTGTCCTTATTCTTTACTCTTATTTTTATCTTCATCTCTTTTTTTCCTGCTATTTGTAGTTTTAATTGAGTATTTTGGGGGATTCTATTTTCTATCTTTTCTAAGTACATCAGTTATACTTCTTACATTTGTTTAGTTATTGCCCTAGAGTTTGCAATATACTTTTACAGCTGACCTGAGTCCACTTTCAAATAACATTATGCCACTTCACTGGTAGTACTATTACGTATGATAAAAATAATCCTATTTCCTCCTTCCTGTCCCTTGTCACTGCAGCCATTCATTTCATTTATACATAAGCATGTATATATACATCAGCATATATAATTAAATACATTATTGAAACTTTAATAGATAAATCAATTAAGAAAAAGAAACACAAAAGTTTTAATTTTATCATCACTTAATCCTTTTCTAATACTTGTCTTTTCTTTATATACATCTGAGTTTCTAGCCTATATCATTTTAATTCTCTCTAAGCAACTTCTTTTAACATTTATTGTAAAGCAGATCTATTGGCCACAAATTCCCTCAGTTTTTATTTGTCCAATAAAATATTTTTATGTTCATGTTTGAAGGATAATTTCATAGAGGACAGAATTTTAGGTTGGTGATTTTTTTTAACCTCAACATTTTAAATATTTTGTTCCACTTTCTTTTTCCTTGCATTGTTTCTGAGAAGCTAAATATAATTCTTATCATTTTTCCTCTATAAGTAAAGTGTTTCTCTCCCTGTCTGGATTCTTTCAGGTTATTTCTTTATCTTTGATTTTCTGCATTTTTAGATATGATATGCCTAAGTATAGTTTTGTTTTGATTTGATTTTGTTTCTTTGTTTGTTTTCTATTTACCCTGCTTGGTGTTCTCCGAGCTGCCTGGATCTATGATTTGGTGTATAACATTTATTGTGAAAATTCTCACTAAATTTTATTTTTTTTTTAAGATTTTATTTATTTAGTTGACAGACAGAGATCACAAGTAGGCAGAGAGGCAGGCAGAGAGAGAGGGAAGCAGGCTGCTGAGCAGAGACCCTGATGTAGGGTTAGATCCCAGGACCCCGGGATCGTAACCTGAGCTGAAGGTAGAGGCTTTAACCCACTGAGCCACCCAGGTGCCCATCTCACTCAATTTTAAATATTGCTTCTATTTCTTTCTCTCTTTTTCCTCTTCTGATAGTCCCATTATACATGTTATGTCTTTTGTAGTTGTCTTACTATTCTTGGTTATTATATTCTGGCTTTTAGTCTTTTTTTTTTGTTTTCTTTACAATTTTGATGGTTTCTATTAATATATCCTCAAACTTCGAATTTTTTCCTCACTGGTTTCCAGTTGACTACTAAGCCCATCAAAAGCATTCTTCATTTCTGTCACAGTGTTTTTGATCTCTAGAGTTTCTTTTGGATTCTGTCTTATAATGTCCATTTCTCTACTTACTTTTTAAAGATTTTATTTATTTATTTGACAGAAAGAAAGAAAATGTACAATCAGGGGGAGCAGCAGGCAGAGAAGGAGGAAGAAGTCGGCTCCCTGCTGAGCAGAGAGCCTGATGTGAGGCTTGATCACAGGACCACAGGACCATGACTTGCACCAAAGCCAGATACTTAACTGACTGAGCCTACCAGGCATTCCCATCTGTCTACTGTGTTGCCCATTTATTCTAGCATTAATATCTACTTTATCCATTAGAGTTATTATATTAACTGTAGTTGCTTTAAATTCTCACTCTGATAATTCCAACATGGCTTCTGTATTTGACTCTGATTCTGATGATTGCTCTATCCTTTCAAACATGTTTTGCCTTTTAGTATGCTTTGTAATGTTGGCTTGATATGCATACATGATATAGTGAGTAAAAAGAACTGCTCTAAATAGAACTTTAGTAATGTGGTAAGGTGTAAGGGAGGAACAGGGCTATGACTTGGTCTCAGTCTTTCTGTGAAAACTACATTTCTGGACTATGAACTTCACAAATGCTTCTCAGGTCTCCCCACCCCCTTAGATGAGATATATGGCTAAATAAGCCTGAAGATGGGTATTTCCCTTCTCAAATGTCAGTTAGGCTCTAATAAAACCCTAGCAGGTTAAACTCTGGGTAAGTAGTTTTTCTTGAGAACTGACTGTGTTAAGAAGACCAGAATGCTCTGATGTATTTTTAAATGGCTTCTTTCCCCTCCCCTGCTGGTTGAGTCCCCAGAGGCAAAACTCACAAAAGAATGAAGCCCCCCTCCAACTTCCCATGATTAGGTCTCTGTAGAGCATTTTGACTCTCAGATCTGTCCGCACTGAGCCTCAAGCAATTCATCTATTATATTTCAGGTTTCTCTTATCCTGGCACTGGTTCCCATGGAGGTTTTTACTTCAGTAAGTTGTGGTCCTCTGGATCTGCCTTTCTGTCTCTCCAGTTTTGGGGCAGTGGTTTGCCCTGTGACCTTACCTGTCTTAAGGATCTAAGATCTTTTGATTCTTCAGTTAGTTCAGGTTTTCACTTGTTAAGAGTAGAGTGGCAATTTCCAAATCTTTATGTGCCAGACCAGAAACCAGAAGTCAGCAGTAGTACTTTAAATTCCAAATCTATGCCACTCATTTTTCTCATTCTGCATTTCAGGTTTTTGTTTTGTTTTTTGTTTTTAAAGGAAATCAACATTCTGCCCTTTGGTAGAAGTGCAAATGCCCTTTTTTGTACCATTTGCTAGATTCATTCTTCTCTGTGTAACATCATCTTCCTGCCCTTTTGTTTGCTTTTCATTCTCTTTGTCAAAAACTTTCTTAGAAAAAATCTCTGTTATCCGTGGTTGAGTAGCATAGAAGAACCAGAAACCATCAGATCTAGGAGTTACCTTAAAGATCACATTGTAGAACTACACTTGGATGCTTAAAACTCTTCTACAACATTCCTGACAAGCTGACAGCAATTGCTTGCACATGCTAGTGGTGTAGAACTCACCATCACCTATTGCCAGTCTATTAACAAGCACAGTTCATGGAATATAATCAAAATACAACTTTTTACTTCCCATTGTCACCTTAAAATGTACTTGATGAGAGAATCTTTCTCCAGCTTCTAAATAAAAACCTGGCAGAACCCATGATGCTTCCAGTCACTCGTAGTTAATGCACAGTGCTATTCTTTTTAAGTCACAAAAGTACATTCTAAATTTTATAATTAAATATTCAATTCAATGTTTTGTTCACACTTGTCTTTTTACAAGGCACAAATCTCTCTCTACCCTCTCCATTCCAGCAAAGCCCTTTAGTAAGGGTGATCTGCCCTTTTTTTTCTGGCCTACCTAACTAATCTTGGTTTTAGACCCTTCTGGAGTTGGAGTTCAGGAGGACGGAGGAAGAAAGGGAGCAGAAAATTCTCACTTCACAGAATTACCATAGAACTACTGAAACCAAACTTTAGAGATCTTCATTTACAAAGGCCCCTTCAAAGGCCTTCTAGTTAATTTCGTATTTGTGATGCTTTCTTCTTTTTCTGTGTTTAGAACCTGTGTTTAGAACCTGTCTCAAGTACTGCTATAATTCCATGGTTCATTGTTCTGATTAATGATTGAACCTGATAATTCCTGAGTACATAGAGTTGGTTTGTTCTTCAAAGGCTCTCCTGCTGGGCCTCTCTGAGATGACTCTCAGATGACTTTCACCTTTGGCTGGTTGCTCTTCCTCCCTCTTCAGTTTCTGATTTTCCAGTGGTCTTCCCTAACCAAACTCTGTACTGGACTCTCCTCACTCTCTGGCAGAAGTCCTCTTAAGCAGAATATTATAGCGAGCTCCACGTGTGTTCTCTGGACTTCTTGTACCTTTAACCTGCCATTTGAGAAAGGGCATATTCATTCAACATAAAACATCTCTTTTTGCACTATCCCTTAAAAGAACCCCCTCAAAAGGTATTCACATCTTATTCCTCAGAAGTTGTGAATGTTACCTTATATGGCAAAAATGACTTTGCAGATATGATTAAATTAAGAATTTTGAGATGGAGATACTATCCTGGATTGATCAAGTGGGCCCTAAATGTAATCACAAGTGTTATAAGAGAAAGACAGAAGGAGATTTGCATATAGAGAGGGCAAGTGATGATGAACACAGAGATTGGAGTGATTTTCTTTGAAGATGAGGGAAGGGGCCACCATCTAAGAAATGCAGGTGGCTACCAGAAACTGAAAAAGGCCAAGTAATGGTTTCTCCCTCCAGAGCTTCTGGAAGGTAACTACTCTGTCAATACTCTGACTTTAGCTTAATAATGAGTCTGATTTCAGACTTCTGACCTCCAGAATTCTAAGAGCATACATTTATGCTCTTTTAAGCCACTAAGTTTGTGGTTATTTTTTTTAAGCAGCAATAGGAAACTAATAAACCCTTCAAATAGTTGAGGAGCTTCTTGAGACCCTTGAATGAAGAAGCCATGTTGCCCAGAAGTGTTGGGTCTTTTTTTTTAAAGATATTTAAGCAAAGAACAGTGACCCTTTCTAGTGCCCCAACACCATCCAATAAATAAGCATTATAAAAAAGGTTGCATTCATTTTGTTGTTGTTTTTCTTGTTTCTTTTTCTTTTTTGATTTTTGTTCTTTGTTTTTTGAGATGTGGTATCCCAACTAAGGCCTACCAATTGTTTTATCAACTCGAATATTTACTCTGCCTGGTTTGGGAGGCCTTTACCAGATCTAGGAAAATAAAAACAAAGGCAAACAAAAATACCGATGGCACCAATACATGGATCCACTGCTGTATACAGCTCCAAAGTTCTTTTAACTGAAATTTACTTCTTTTGTTCTAAGAAGTGCAGCAGACTGCATTACTGCCTTCTGCCAAAGAGCTTTAAATAATCCCTGCCCCACACTATTTTTGGTATCCAGGACAATAGATTATTATAGGCAAAAGAGAAAATTCAGGGCAGTACTCCAAAAATAGGCCTTCTCATTTTTGAAATGAATTATCTCTTACTTCGTCCCAGGGTATCTTGCAGGGACCAAAAAAAAAAAAAAAATTACCCAAGGGAGCAAAGCAAGGACCTTGATGGTATTTTGCAGTAGCAAGTTCAGATTCATTCTATTTCATTCATTCTTTAAGTTTGATCAATTTCCTATATTCATTTGCATAACTACATTTTACCATATTCCTCTAATAACTGGACACTGGCAACTTCAACTTAGTACTCTTAATATAGCTTTATTTTCTTAGCAAAGCACAGAATGCTAAGAAAACTTCAAGCAGCAGCATCTGTGCTCTCTGCCTTGCTATAGAAACTATATTATTTGTGTTTTAATAGATGTATGAATTTATATACATATTATACCATTTGCAAACAAAGATACAGCAGCAACAAAACAACTCCACAGTAAACCAGTGTTATTCTAAACACTTTTATTGGTGTCTCTAATTATATATATAGACAAGTTACATTTCTTTTACTATTTCTTAGAACAAAATCAATTGAATTCACATCAGCCTGCATTTGTGGAGTACATACAGTACTACCAGATGACATGCTGGTTACAAAAGTGGCATGCACCTCTTCCCTTTAAGGAGCTCACAGACTGGAAGATGATATAAATATGAAAAAAAAAAACTAATTAACAAAAAACACCATTCCAAATGTGAGGATAGTGTAAGTAGATATGTAGAGATGACACAGATGAGGAAACAATCACTTCTCTTTGGGAAAAGGAAAGAGAAGCTACGGTGAAGTAATATTTGGCCTGGGCCCAGGGTTTTTGTTTTGAAGAGTGTTTTGTTTTGTTTTACAGGGTCAAGAATGCAATAAGGAATTATATTTCAGAAGCAGCTAACAAAAGGAACAAAGGCAGTAGACTACAAAAATGCTCAGTGTATTGGGGAAAAATCATGTGCCTCAATAGAGATACAGACACTGCCTACATTTTAAGCCCCCCAGGAATAAGTGCCAAAGTTAAGTTAGGCAAAGAGTGCAAGGGAGCTTCTAGTTCACAATTACCCACTTCCTTGGCTCAAGTGCATAGATGTACCTGAGCAAACAGGCAGAAACATCAACTCTTCATCTTCCAGTACTTCATCTTTAGGCCAGTTCCCTGTTTCCATGTGCAGTGAAGTGGAAAGGAGAGATGCAATAGAATAGAATAGAATAGAATAGAATAGAATAGAATAGAATAAAGAAAATTAGACTGAAAATCAAAAGACTTAGATGTAAATCAAAGTTAGTACCTACTAGTAATTAGAATTTCTGTTTTGACCTTCCTTGAATTTTAGTAGCAATATCTGTAGAATGGAAATAACTGCCCTGCCTGCCTTATCAGGTGATTGTACAAATGGGTCAAGAGGATGAACTGTCTGTTCTGAAATCTCATTAAATATTAGTTTCTTTACATGTGGCACCTCTAATTCTTACAGCAATCCTATGAAGTTGAGACTTATTAATCTCATTTTTCAATTGATGAAAGAGAAGTAGTAAGATTCCTTTTCAGCTTTATTGAGACATAATTGACATATAACACTGTGTAAGTTTAAGGTGCATGATATGTTAATTAGATACATTTAAATATTGCAAAAACAATAACCCCCATAGTGTCAACTAATACCTCTGTCATGTCACATAATTACCATTTGTGTATGTGTGGTAAGAACATTGAAGATCTATTCTCTTGGCAACTTTCAAGTATATAACATAGTATTGTTAACTATAATCTTTATGTTGTATATTAGATCCCCAGAACTTACACATCTTACAGCTGGAAGTTTGTATTCTTTGACCAGTATATTCCCTTTACTCCCACCCACCCATCCCCTGATAACCACCATTTTATTTTCTGTGTCTATAAATTTGGCTTTTTTAGATTTACTGATATCATGGAGTGTTTGTCCTTCTCTATCTGACTTATTTCACTTAGCATAATGCCCTAAACTAAAATTAAACTGCATCCCTACTTTCTTCTCCAGGTTTTTCATGAACTGTGTAATTTTTTTTTAATTTAAGAATAGTTAGCATGCAATATGTTTTAGTTTCAGGTGTATAACATATTGATTTGACATTTATATACATTCTGCAATGCTCACCATAAGTGTAGTTACCATCTGACACCATACAACATTATTACAGTATTATTGACTATATTCCCTATGCTATACTTTTCATCCCCATGATTTACGTGTTTTATACCTGAAAGCTTGTACCTCTCAATCCCCTTTTGCCCATCCTTCCAGTCTCCTCCCCTCTGGCAACCACGTTTTTTCTCTGTATTTATGAATATGTTTCTATTTTTGTTTGTTTTGTTTTTTAGATTCCACAGATAAGTGAGACCATATGCTATTTGTCTGTCTCTGTCTGATTTATTCAACTTAGCATAATGCCCTCTATGTCCACCCATGTTGTTTTAAATGACAGGGTTTCCTCCTTTCTTGTGACTCAATAATATTCCATGCTATGACAGGTAAGTAGGTTGTTTCTATATCTTTTTTTTTATAAACATATAATATATTTTTATCCCCAGGGGTACAGGTCTGAATCTCCCGGTTTACACACTTCACAGCACTCACCAAAGCACATACCCTCCCCAATGTCCATAACCCCACCCCCCTTCTCCCAACCCACCTCCCCCCAGCAACCCTCAGTTTGTTTTGTGAGATTAAGAGTCACTTATGGTTTGTCTCCCTCCCAATCACATCCTGTTTCATTTATTCTTCTCCTACCCCCTTAAGCCCCCATGTTGCATCACCACTTCCTCATATCAGGGAGATCATATGATAGTTGTCTTTCTCCACTTGACTTATTTCGCTAAGCATGATATGCTCTAGTTCCATCCATGTTGTTGCAAATGGCAAGATTGCATTTCTTTTGATGGTTGCATAGTATTCCATTGTGTATATATACCACATCTTCTTTATCCATTCATCTGTTGATGGACATCTAGGTTCCTTCCATAGTTTGGCTATTGTGGACATTGCTGCTATAAACATTCGGGTGCACGTGCCCCTTCGGATCACTACGTTTGTATCTTTAGGGTAAATACCCAGTAGTACAATTGCTGGGTCATAGGGCAGTTCTATTTTCAACATTCTGAGGCCCTCCATGCTGTTTTTCAGAGTGGTTGCACCAGCTTGCATTCCCACCAACACTGTAGGAGGGTTCCCCTTTCTCCGCATCCTTGCCAGCGTCTGTCATTTCCTGACTTGTTAATTTTAGCCATTCTGACTGGTGTGAGGGGATATCTCACTGTGGTTTTGATTCGTATTTCCCTAATGCTGAGTCATGTGGAGCACTTTTTCATGTGTCTGTTGGCCATCTGGATGTCTTCTTTGCAGAAATATCTGTTCATGTCCTCTGCCCATTTCTTGATTGGATTATTTGTTCTTTGGGTGTTGAGTTTGCTAAGTTCTTTATAGATTTTGGACACTAGTCCTTTATCTGATATGTCGTTTGCAAATATCTTCTCCCATTCTGTCAGTTGTCTTTTGGTTTTTGTTAACTGTTTCCTTTGCTGTGCAAAAGCTTTTGATCTTGATAAAATCCCAATAGTTCATGTTTGCCCTTGCTTCCCTTGCCTTTGGCGATGTTCCTAGGAAGATGTTGCTGCGGCTGAGGTCGAAGAGGTTGCTGCCTGTGTTCTCCTCAAGGATTTTGATGGATTCCTTTCTCACATTGAGGTCCTTCATCCATTTTGAGTCTATTTTTGTGTGTGGTGTAAGTAAATGGTCCAATTTCATTTTTCTGCATGTGGCTGTCCAATTTTCCCAACACAATTTATTGAAGAGGCTGTCTTTTTTCCATTGGACATTCTTTCCTGCTTTATCAAAGATGACTTGACCATACAGTTGAGGGTCTATTTCTGGGCTCTCTATTCTGTTCCATTGATCTATGTGTCTGTTTTTGTGCCAGTACCATGCTGTCTTGATGATGACAGCTTTGTAATAGAGCTTGAAGTCTGGAATTGTGATGCCACCAACTTTGGCTTTCTTTTTCAATATTCCTTTGGCTATTCGAGGTCTTTTCTGGTTCCATATAAATTTTAGGATTATTTGTTCCATTTCTTTGAAAAAGATGGATGGTACTTTGATAGGAATTGCATTAAATGTGTAGATTGCTTTAGGTAGCATAGACATTTTCACAATGTTTATTCTTCCAATCCAGGAGCATGGAACATTTTTCCATTTCTTTGTGTCTTCCTCAATTTCTTTCATGAGTACTTTATAGTTTTCTGAGTATAGATTCTTACCCTCTTTGGTTAGGTTTAGTCCTAGGTATCTTACGGTTTTGGGTGCAATTGTAAATGGGATTGACTCCTTAATTTCTCTTTCTTCTGTCTTGTTGTTGATGTAGAGAAATGCAACTGATTTCTGTTCATTGATTTTGTATCCTGACACTTTACTGAATTCCTGTACAAGTTCTAGCAGTTTTGGAGTGGAGTCTTTTGGATTTTCCACATATAGTATCATATCATCTGTGAAGAGTGATAGTTTGACTTCTTCTTTGCTGATTTGAATGCCTTTAATTTCCTTTTGTTGTCTGATTGCTGAGGCTAGGACTTCTAGTACTATGTTGAATAGCAGTGGTGATAATGGACATCCCTGCCATGTTCCTGACATTAGCGGAAAAGCTTGCAGTTTTTCTCCATTGAGAATGATATTTGTGGTGGGTTTTTCATAAATAGCTTTGATAATATTGAGGTATGTGCCCTCTATCCCTACACTTTGAAGAGTTTTGATCAGGAAGGGATGCTGTACTTTGTCAAATGCTTTTTCAGCATCTATTGAGAGTATCATATGGTTCTTGTTCTTTCTTTTATTGATGTGTTGTATAACATTGATTGATTTGTGGATGTTGAACCAATCTTGCAGCCCTGGAATAAATCCCACTTGGTCATGGTGAATAATCCTTTTAATGTACTGTTGAATCCTATTGGCTAGTATTTTGTTGAGAATTTTCGCATCTGTGTTCATCAAGGATATTGGTCTATAGCTCTCTTTTTTGATGGGATCCTTGTCTGGTTTGGGGATCAAGGTGATGCTTGCCTCATAAAATGAGTTTGGAAGTTTTCCTTCCATTTCTATTTTTTGGAACAGTTTCAGGAGAATAGGAATTAGTTCTTCTTTAAATGTTTGGTAGAATTCCCCCGGGAAGCCATCTGGCCCTGGGCTTTTGTTTGTTTGGAGAATTTTAATGACTCTTTCAATCTCCTTACTGGTTATGGGTCTGTTCAGGCTTTCTATTTCTTCCTGGTTCAGGTGTGGTAGTTTATATGTTTCTAGGAATGCATCCATTTCTTCCAGATTGTCATATTTGTTGGCGTAGAGTTGTTCATAGTATGTTCTTATAATTGTTTGTATTTCTTTGGTGTTGGTTGTGATCTCTCCTCTTTCATTCATGATTTTATTTATTTGGGTCCTTTCTCTTTTCTTTTTGATAAGTCTGGCCAGGGGTTTATCAATTTTATTAATTCTTTCAAAGTACCAGCTCCTAGTTCCGTTGATTTGTTCTATTGTTTTTTTGGTTTCTATTTCATTGATTTCTGCTCTGATCTTTATGATTTCTCTTCTCCTGCTGGGTTTAGGGTTTCTTTCTTGTTCTTTCTCCAGCTCCTTTAGGTGTAGGGATAAGTTGTGTACCTGAGACCTTTCTTGTTCCTTGAGAAAGGCTTGTACCGCTATATATTTTCCTCTCAGGACTGCCTTTGCTGTATCCCACAGATTTTGAACCGTTGTGTTTTCATTATCATTTGTTTCCATGATTTTTTTCAATTCTTCTTTAATTTCCTGGTTGACCCATTCATTCTTTAAAAGAATGCTGTTTAGTCTCCATGTATTTGGGTTCTTTCCAAACTTCTCTTGTGGTTGAGTTCTAGCTTCAGAGCATTGTGGTCTATAAATATGCAGGGAATGATCCCAATCTTTTGATACCAGTTGAGTCCTGATTTAGGACCGAGGATGGGATCTATTCTGGAGAATGTTCCATATGCACTAGAGAAGAATGTGTATTCTGTTGCTTTGGGATGAAATGTTCTGAATATATCTGTGATGTCCATCTGGTCCAGTGTGTCATTTAAGGCCTTTATTTCCTTGTTGACCTTTTGCTTGGATGATCTGTCCATTTCATTGAGGGGAGTGTTAAAGTCCCCTACTATTATTGTATTATTGTCGATGTGTTTCTTTGATTTTGTTATTAATTGGTTTATATAGTTGGCTGCTCCCACGTTGGGGGCATATATATTTAAAATTATTAGCTCTTCTTGTTGGAAAGACCCTTTGAGTATGATATAGTGTCCTTCTTCATCTCTTATTATAGTCTTTGGCTTAAAATCTAATTGATCTGATATGAGGATTGCCATTCCTGCTTTCTTCTGATGTCCATTAACATGGTAAATTCTTTTCCACCCCCTCACTTTAAATCTGGAGGTGTCTTAAGGCTTAAAATGAGTTTCTTGGAGACAACATATAGATGGGTTTTGGTCTTTTATCCATTCTGATACCCTGTGTCTTTTGATTGGGGCATTTAGCCCATTAACAGTCAGGGTAACTATTGAGAGATATGAATTTAGTGCCATTGTATTGCCTGTAAGGTGACTGTTACTGTATATTGTCTCTGTTCCTTTCTGATCTACCACTTGTAGGCTCTCTCTTTGCTTAGATGACCCCTTTCAATATTTCCTGTAGAGCTGATTTGGTGTTTTCAAATTCTTTCAGTTTTTGTTTGTCCTTGAAGCTTTTCATCTCTCCTTCTATTTTCAATGATAGCCTAGCTGGATATAGTATTCTTGGCTGCATGTTTTTCTCGTTTAGTGCTCTGAATATATCATGCCAGCTCTTTCTGGCCTGCCAGGTCTCTGGGGATAAGTCTGCTGCCAATCTAATATTTTTACCATTGTATGTTACAGACTTCTTTTCCCAGGCTGCTTTCAGGATTTTCTCTTTATCACTAAAACTTGTAAATTTTACTATTAGGTGACAGGGTGTGGGCCTATTCTTATTGATCTTGAGGGGTGTTCTCTGCACCTCCTGAATTTTGATGCTTGTTCCTTTTGCCATATTGGGGAAATTCTCCCCAATAATTCTCTCCAGTATACCTTCTGCTCCCCTCTCTCTTTCTTCTTCTTCTGGAATCCCAATTACTCTAATGTTGTTTCATCTTATGGTGTCACTTATCTCTCGAATTCTTCCCTCGTGATCCAGTAGCTGTTTGTCCCTCTTTTGTTCAGCTTCTTTATTCTCTGTCATTTGGTCTTCTATATTGCTAATTCTTTCTTTTGCCTTATTTATCCTAGCAATGAGAGCCTCCATTTTTGATTGCACCTCATTAATAGCTTTTTTGATTTCAACTTGGTTAGATTTTAGTTCTTTTATTTCTCCAGAAAGGGCTTTTATATCTCCCAAGAGGGTTTCTCTAATATCTTCCATGCCTTTTTCGAGCCTGGCTAGAACCTTGAGAATTGTCATTCTGAACTCTAGATCTGACATATTACCAATGTCTGTATTGATTAGGTCCCTAGCCTTCGGTACTGCCTCTTGTTCTTTTTTTTGTGGTGAATTTTTCTGCCTTGTCATTTTGTCCAGATAAGAGTATATGAAGGAGCAAGTAAAATACTAAAAGGGTGGCAACAACCCCAG
Organism: Neogale vison; assembly: GCF_020171115.1. Lineage (NCBI taxonomy): Eukaryota > Metazoa > Chordata > Mammalia > Carnivora > Mustelidae > Neogale > Neogale vison. The sequence goes on along the minus strand of NC_058096.1, from coordinate 103,492,163 downwards.
GAAAATATGCTTTAACCAAATCAGAAGAAATCCCAAATTGTGAGGGGGGAGAAAGGTGATAAAAAGAGGTTCAAAAAGAAAGAAAAAAAGAAGAAGAAGAAAAAAAAGAAAACGAATAAAGAAAAGTATAAAAAAATAATATATATATATATTAGATAAACTAGTTTAAAACGTTAAAAAAGAAAAGGCTAAAAGTTAAAAAAAAATTTAGCAGAAGAAGAGAAAAAAAATAAAAATTTAAAAAAATGAAAAAGAAAAAAAAAATTAAATAACTGCAAGACTAAGGAATCACAGGGAGAAAGCCATGAATTCCGTGCTTTGCATTCTCCTCCTCTGGAATTCTTCTGCTCTCCTTGGTATTGAAACTGCACTCCTTGGTAGGTGAACTTGGTCTTGGCTGGATTTCTTGTTGATATTCTGGGGGAGGGGCCTGTTGTAGTGATTCTCAAGTGTCTTTGCCCCAGGCAGAATTGCACCGCCCTTACCAGGGCCCGGGCTGAGTAATCCGCTCGGGTTTGCTTTCAGGAGCTTTTGTTCCCTGAGCGCATTCCATAGAGTTCCAGAGGACGGGAATACAAATGGCAGCCTCCTGGTCTCCGGCCTGGAGGACCTGAGAGCCCGGGGCCCCACTCCTCAGTGCGCCCTCAGAGAACAGCTCCCAGTAACTCCTGTCTGCCTGAACTCCAGCCATCCTCCGAGCTCACCGAGTCTGCGACCAGTTCAAGGTAAACCCGAGCTATGAGCTCACTGTCGGCTCTGTCTCTGTAGCCAGCTTCCCCGTTCTAATACCTGTAAGCTCTCTGACACTCAGACACCCCCGATCCTTCTGTGACCCTGCGGTACCTGAGGCCACACTGACCCCGCGTGGGCTTCATCCCGGTTTACCTCTGGAGCAATGTCCCTCAGTGGAACAGACTTTTAAAAGTCCTGATTTTGTGCTCCGTTGCTCCGACGCTTGCCGGGAGCCGGCCCCTCCCCCCGGGGTCTATCTTCCCGTCGCTTTGGATTCACTTCTCTGCCAGTCCTACCTTTCAGAAAATGGTTGTTTTTCTGTTTCTAGAATTGCTGTTCTTCTTCTCTTCGATCGGCCAATGGATTTGTAGATGTTTGCACTCTTTAGATAAGCTATCTAGCTTATCTCCTGCTAGCTGAAGTAGTCTCAGCCTGCTACTTCTCCGCCATCTTGACTCCTCCCCCATTGTTTCTATATCTTGACTATTGTGAATAATGCTTCAGTGAACATGGGAAAGCAGATATCTCCTCAGTATCCTTTGGATATCATTTCCTTAAGTTGAATAACCAGAAATGAAACTGATAGGTCATACAGTTTTTTGCGGAAACTTCATACTATTTTCCATACTGTCTGCACCAGTTTACATTCCTACTGATAGTGCATAAGTGTTCCACTTTCTCTACATCTTTGCCAATACTTATTATTTCTTATCTTTTTGATAACAGCCATTTGACAGGTATGAGATGATACCGCATTATAGTTTGGATCTATATTTTCCTGATAATTAGTAAGGCTGATCATCTTCTCCTGTACCTGTTGGCTATTTGTATGTCTATTTTAGTTCCTCTGTTAATTGGATTGTTTGTTTTTTCTATGGAGTTATGTGTTCTTTATATATTATGAATATTAACCCTATATCAGATATATGACTTGCCTTAACTTTGTTCTTTTTTTTAACTTTATTGAGGAATAATTGAAAAATATAACTGTATGTATTGAAAGTATAAAACATGATAATTTGATAAACATAGTAGAATGATTATCAAGATCCGGATAATTCACATGCCTATCACCTTATATTTAACATAATTAACTCTTTTTGTGTGTGTGTAAAGAATGCTTAAGATCTCTTTCAAGTGTGTAATACTGTATTATTAACTCTAGTCACTATGCTGTACATTGGATTCTCAGAACATATTCTTAAAATTGAAGATGTGTACCCTGTGACCTATATAACCCCATATCCTCTTCCCCAACCCCCTGAAAACCAACATTATATTCTCTGTTTCTATGAAATTGGCTTAAAAAAAAAAAAGATTCAACATATCCCAATCAAAATCTCAATGGCATTTTCACACAGAAAAAACTACCGTAAAATGTGTATGAAACCACAGAAGTCTCTAAATAGCCAAAGGAATCCTGAGAAAGAAGAATAAAGTGAGAAGCATCACACTATGTGATTTCATGCTTGGCCATGGGCACTTGAGAAGAACATATATTCCACTGGTGTTTGAAGGAACGTTCTGTAAATGTCTTTATGATGGTCCAAGATGCCCCTTTGTTCTTAGTGGCACCCAGTAGTTGAGAGTATGCCTAGACCCATCAATGTCCCAGAGGGGAACACTGAAGTTAACACTTAGATGCAGACTGATTATAAGTTGACTGTTTGGCAGCAGGTGGTAAACTAAGTAGTTAGGCCCCTTATATGTAGAAAATGGGAGGTTCCATTTTTGCCTGTTCCCTTTTCACTCAGCCTTGGAGGGGTAGCCAGTTAAGGAGTACTTCTTTGGTGGATGGAACTAAAAGGTATTATGCTAAGTGAAATAATGCAGTCAGAGCAAGACAACCTATGATTTCACTCATATTTGGAATTTGAGGAACAAAACAGAAGAACATAGGGGAGTGGAAGGAAAAATAAAATTAGATGAAAACAGAGAGGGAGGCAAATCATAAGAGTCACTTAACTACAGGACAGAAAATGAGGGTTTCTGGAGAGGAGGTGGGAGAGAGGATGCAGGAAATGGGTGATGGGCATTAAGGAGGGTACTTCAAGTAATGAGCAATGGGTATTGTATGAAACTAATGAATCACTAAATTATACCTCTGAAACTAATAATATAGTATATGTTAATTAAATTGAATTAAAATAAAAAAATTTTAAAAATAAACATTTCTTTAAGTAAAAAAAGAATAAAAAATGCTTCTTTGCTACAATCCTATGGGAGTCTTGAATGGAAGTCCCATTGGCAGTGGAAGCAGGGCAGTCTAGGTACCTGTCCCTGGGGACCTAGGGTGCAAATATGTGTAAAAGCTCCTTCCAGGGAGGTACTAGTGACTTGAAGGTCCTGTTTTGATGTGGATATTTTCTCATTCTTTCAAAGTGTAGGAGTCACTCCATTTCTGAATTTCCTACAAAAGGAATTTCTCCATGTATAATTGTACATTTGGAGGAGAAGGGAAGTTCAGGAGACTGCTTTGTCACCATCTTTGAAGACCACCCTGATGGTTCACAAGCTCTTTGGGGACTTCCCAGGTGCAATCCAAAACTGGCCCCAGACATAGATGGCTGAGGGAGACTGAAAAAAGAGGCAAGCCCTTCCAGGTTGGCAGGTGACAGGTTTAATAAGCAATGGGCACTTACATATGAGGCTTGTCTTGGAAGGCCACAATATTAGTAGATCTTTGCACCTACCCACCAAATCTTATAATTTTATGTATAGGCCTTACTTGGGTTCAGTCACATATACCACCCAGATGGTTTGAGCTCTACATCACTATCTCAAGGATATGTCCTGGGGGCAGCATCTGGGAATAGGGAAGACAAGCAAAACCCATATTTCAAAGAGAAGGGAAGGAGTTGGGGAGACTTTGGTTGCCATGGTCCAGCTCAGGGAGTAGCCAAGAGTCACATCCAATCAGTGACCTCCCCCAACACAACACAACTCAAGAAATAAATGAGATTAAACAATTTTTCTCAGGGACACACACCCTAGAAAATGATGAGTTTGAATCTGAACTTAATTAGATTGGTTCCAAAGTCAATACCCATTTCTTCTTACCTACTTGTTATCAGGTGAGGTAAAATGTTTTGTTGCTTGTGGAGGGAAGCAGGCTTTAAAGGCTGGTTTTGTGATGGTTGGCTAAATGATTACTGAGATTGTTCAGAGATTCTCCAAACACATTAAGAGTTTAAAACTGTCACATGAAATTATCAATAGAAAATAAAACTATCCTGTAACCATAAGTATTTTGTCATATTGCACCCTGGGCTATAATCTTTGGTATAAACCTTTCATTTCTGCTTTGTTCACCACATGTTAAGTGTGATTGAATGTGAGGAATGTAATCTAGATTACCTAGTGGGAGTCCACAACATTGTTGAGAGTCCAAAAGAGTTTGATAGTAGGTGCATGGCAATCACTAACAGTGAGTGACCCAGTGAGGAAGTCATTTCCTTTTCAATTTTCTTTCAATATATTTGGACTACATGAATGAGGATATCTTATTTTTGTGCTGTTTTTTCTTTAACATCTATCTAACACTTGATAGCTCACTTTTTTATCAAAATAAGATCTGATTCAGGCTCAAATCTTTTACTAGGAAACTTTATCTAGCTAATGTATTTTCTTTTAATAATATAGCTCTTTTTTGTTTATTTTTACAGTAATTATTTGTGGCATCTAATTCTAGTTTTCTGCTTAAGACAGTGACATGTCATTTCCTTTTATAATAACTGTATTTGAATAAAGTAAAAGTGAGTCAATTTAAATAAAACATTACATGAATAATAACTTACATGGTATTCAGATATGGCAGAAAGCATCAAGGTGGTTCATAAAGGACTGAAGTTTGTGAAATTATGGTCTATTTTAACCCCCTCAATTTACAAATAGCAGTCTAGAGTGAAAGGCCAGCTGTGGATAAAAAATTGAACTTAACACTTATCTTCAGTCTTTGTTGTCTCCATTATACCAACCTGCCTCCCCAAGTTCTGAAGATCTTTTCCTCCTTCCCATACTTTTCTAATACTTTCTTTTCTATTAACAACTATTTCTTTTACTGAAATTTAGATGACACTTGTTTCTATTGTATTCAATTCACAATGTTGGCAAGTACATCTTAACTGGGTTGTCAAGTAGATTTTCCATCACTTAAACACATAAAGGTCTACATCCAACTGAAATTCACATGTTCATAACTGAAAATATTTTTATTTTATTAATAAATGATATAAAAGTTTATAATATTAATTTTTATATACTGACTAGTTTAAAACAAACCTTATCTTTGATGTTAAAAAATTCAACTAAGTTGGGGAAAATTCATAATCAACCATCAAGAGTGGTGGTAGGCTGATGTAAAAGCTGTTACCATAAATGCAGTTCAGTTCAATCATTATTTATTAAATGCCAACTATTTGCCAGTCACTGTGCTCAGCAGTAAAAATACAAGATAATAGCTATAATTTACTGGGCACAGTTGATTTACTATGCCACTTATATCTTACAACAGCCCTCTGAGATAAAAGACTATTATCTCTATTTTATAGGTGGAGGAACAGAGGTTCACAGAGTTTAGGTACCTCATCCAGTGGCACATAGCTAGCAAGTACTAGGATCAGAGTTTTAATCTGGTAGAGACTAATTCTCACAATCTTATGTTATACTATTTTTATCTCAGAGTCCCAAACTCTAGTAGTTCATAATTTAGAAAGCTATATATAGACATAGATATACATATTTTATATTAACTAGCTACTTTGCTAAATTATATTAACTAGCTAGTTTGTTAGCTTCTTTATTGCAGGAGAAACTAACAAATTTTTTTTATTGGAAAAGAAAAAAGCTTGCAATATGAAATTGAAAAATAGCAATTTAGAGTATTCCAAATGCCAGATAATGTAATCCCCATATATAAAGCCCGTGTTCAAAACTGCATTGAGGGTGAACACGTTGGAGGAGTTGTCTTGCCTTAACTGGAAAGGAAGTCTAGGATTCAAAGAGGAAAAGATGATTTAGAAAGGTGTTTAAGGTAGATAAATGGAAATGTGCAAAGGAATAGAAGCTTAGAAGAGAGAAGCCAGAGAATGATAAACTGTCTGATACAGTTAGAGCAGAGATTATGCATTCTTAAGCTGAAGGAAAAGTGGGGAAAGATAGACTGGGGGCAGGTCATGAGGAGCTTGCATGCCAGGCTTAGGCTTTACATTAGAGGCAAGAGTTCCATTGAAGAGTTTTGAGCAGGGGAAATGTGTAAGAATTGTGCTTTAGGAAAAGCATCTTTCAAGAGTGTATAGATTAAGTCAGGGGAGAGAGACCTACATGGACCTACAATAGCTTGATGATGAAGGCTTAGACTGAGTGGTAGCTGTGGAACCAAAAGGATAGCTTTAACAGCTTAGTAACCACACAGAGATTATATATCCAAGGTCCCCTCCGGATTCTGGATATCTATGTCTCCTTTTTAGAAAAAGGCCATGATAAGGAGATTGAGGAGGTGATAAAAGGAATACAGCCTCACTGAGGCAAGGATACCAAAGGAAAGAAACTAAAAATCTATTAAGATGTATTTTGGGGCTAAGTGAGACACCAATGCAGGTGACACTAAAAGTACATTGCAGGAAATTAGCAGAAGGGGCTGGTGAAAATCCTTGTAATTAGAAAAGCACATATATGTATGAACTACACTAAGAGGAATACATATATAAGGCAAACAATGATCGTTCTGTCACTTTCTGAAGGCCCTACTGAAGCTAAGATGAAGGAAAAACGTTATTTCAGGTCTTTGGAATTCTGCCTCAACAAGATATGACCTGGAGTGTGTTTACTGCATATTCACAGGAAAATATTACGTGGATTGAAATGACTGCCTATTCTGACATGTAACTGCTGTGTAGTAATTTGCAGTCGTGTATATTTTGTGTTTGTTTTATTATATGACTGTCCATTTATGAAGCATAATTAGGACCTAGTAAGCTATAAATAAGGCAGAGTTTACTTTCTGGCAAATTCTTTAATGTGACTGATTACCCTTGGCACAAAAATGGCGGTTTTGCATGAGCTTCTTAAATAAAAACTGCATAACAATCATTCCATCTGTCAAAGTTGCATAATTAAAGGCATCAGCAGTGCATAGAATTAGCACTTCAGGTTTTGTTCACAGGTTTGGACAGCATTCATCATCATTTTGACAGATGGAATTGTTTTGTCTTTATTTCTCCATTTTCCTCTCATTTCTATGGTCCTAAGTCCCTATTGAGGGCCCCTTGGAAGACTAAGAAACATAGACCTGGGATAATTGACTGCAGGCTGGATCTCTTAGCTTGCCTCATTATTTATCACCAGATGTAAGCTGAGAGTCTGTGCACCCACCATTAGAGAGGAGATCAATCTGCACTGTTATCCCCTTGACACAGGAAAAAGCTATTATAAGCTCAGGTGTACATGAGGACACCTGACATTCTCTAAGATGGAAAGAGGAAAAGGTGACTTCTTTGCTTCTTGCTGACATTTTCTGAGCACCTGCTATATACTCAGCTATTGGAGTTACTAGTAACTACAAGAATTACAGATAAGTCATCACTTTCACCTGCGTATTCTAGCTCTGATTTTCACATGAAATAATAGTAATAATAATAATATTTTATTATTATAAAGAATGCATGTCACAGGTACACTCCTCAACTATTTTCTTGTTTTAGGGATGAAAAAATTGAGACAACGACAGCTAAAATCTTACCAAAGTCACATACTTAGTAACAAGCCAAGTTTGACTCTCTACTCATATTCTGTCTACCTAAATAAAATAATGTGGCTAAGTAGTTGGCAAAGTGATTTACTTCTTCTCCATACACAGGAGGATGTCTGTAAGGAAAAAAGAATAGAAAATTAATAAATCCATTATTCAACTCAAAGTAGAAATATAAGGCAATCCTAAAATCAGTAGAGGATCATGTTCTAAAAATATTTGTAAATGAGCTGTTTGGCATTTTTTCATGATATGATATGATGTCTGGGATTTGTTTCAAAATAATCAGGGTGAGGAGGATAAAATAAGGTTGGTCATGAGTTGATAATTATTGAAGCTGGGTTAATGGGTACATGAGGGTTTATAATACTATTCTCTCTGTATTTGTATATGTTTAAAATGTTTCATAATAAAAAGTTAAAAAAGAACTGATAAAAACCTAGCATCTTCATTATGGAGAAACATATAAATATAGAAATGCATACAATGGAACATTCCACATAAAATTCCCAAGAACTTTTGTTGCATTGGTAAACACTGATTCAAATTGTAAGAACTCACTCAGATGGCTATCATATTGTAATGGTTTGAGGAATAAAATAGTTTCTACAATTCCCCTTTTCATCTCTAAGAATCCATAAATATCTGCTAGGTGTTATTAGACTGGTTCTTCAGAGAAACAGAATGAATATTTTATTTATAAAATATTTATATAATATATAGATAGATGAAGATGTACAGATAAATACAAAGAAATTTTTTATAATGAATTTGCTTACACAGTTATGGAAATTGAGAAGTCCAAGGATCGTAGTCAGCAAGCTGGATTCTAGAGAGAGACAATGGTATCAATTCCAGCCCATGTCCAAGTTGAAGGCAGAGAACTGATATCCTAGCTTGAGGATAGTTGGTCAGACAAGGAAATTTTCTCTTACTCTATCTTTTGTTCTATCCAGGCCCTCAGTGGGTTGTATGATACCCATCCTCATTGGGAAGGGTCATCTGATTTACCCATTCTACCAATTTAAATATTAATCTCATCTACAAACAGCCTCAGAATAATGTTTCAAACAAATACTTGGGCACCCTGTAGCCCAGTCAAGTTGACACGTAAAATTAATCACCACAGTGCTTAATAAATAAGAATACATTCAGAGGTGAAAAGAACAGGATGGACCAGGCAAACCAGCTACCTAATGAAACTCCAGATCCCTCTTGTTAATCCTTGACCCCCTTGTTAATCCTTGATCACAAGGCCTGCTGACATCATGTTCATAAACTCCATGTTAAAAACCCCTAAATGGAAAGTTGTCCACTCACTTCACATCAGCTATATCTGAGATTTCTCTATTGGCAGGTATTGGTTTTCCTTACAGTGACAACTACTTCCTCTTTTTCCTCTCACCCTCCTTACCTCTCTCCCTTCCTTTCTTCCTTCCTTCCATCTTTCATTCCTTCCTTCCTGAAAAATTTACTGATCACGAGCTGTGTATCAGGTATAGTGCTAGGTCCTAGGAATATAGCAGTGAATTACATGAATTAGTTTTACAATTTCTGTGTATACAGTTTCTATATAAAAGATATTTAGAAGTAAAAACTTGTTGAAATGAGGGCAGAGAACTTGTTTTGAGTGTTTTTTGCACACTTGACTCAGCACTCAAAAAAATTGGACAAAATTCCAATTATCCATATCAAATAAACATAAGGAAATAATAGAGGGGGGATAGCTACCTTCCCATCCCTTGATGCTACCACTAGTTCCATTCTTTACTCAAGATCTTAAAATCTATTAAGGAAGATAGACATAAACAAATCTATATATCATTGCCAATTGTGATAAGTGTTACGGAGAAAAATACAGTATGTTCAAAAGCTTAATTTAGATTGGGATGTATTTTCTTTTAAGAGACACTTAAGCTGAGTCTTGAATGAGGCTGTGTTAGTTTGCTAGGACCACCACAACAAAATGCCCTAGACTGGGTGGTTTCAACAACAAAAGTTAATTCTCTCACAGCTCTGGAGTTTAGGTATGATTTGTTTTCTCCTAAGGCCTTGCTCCTTGGCTTGCAATGGCTATCTTCTCACTGTGTTGTCACATGGTCACATGATCACTCCTTGATCTGTACAACATTCTCTTCTTAAAAGGACACCAGCCAGGGGCACCTGGGTGGCTCAGTGAGTTGGGCCTCTGCCTTTGGCTCAGGTTATGATCTCAGGGTCCTGGGATCGAGCCCTGCATCAGGCTCTCTGCTCCTCAGGGAGCCAGCTTCCCCTTCCCTCTCTCTGCCTGCCTCTAGGGCTACTTGTGATCTCTCTCTCTCTCTGTCAAATAAGTAAAATCTTAAAAAAAAAAAAAAAAAGGACACCAGTCATATTGGATGGAGGCCCACCCATGTAATCTCTTTTTACTGTAATTACCTCTTTAAAGGCTCTATCTCCAAATGCAGTCACATTCTAAGTACTAGAGGTTAGGACTTCAAAATGTGAGTTTTGGGAGGACACAACTCAGCCCATAACAGGAGCCATCGGGAAAAAGGGATGGAAATGGAGTAGGAAAATAAATTGTAGATTTGGTGACAAAGCATAGGGAAGCTTTTAACTTCTCCTAACTGCAGATAACTTATATTTTCTTTAGGATTTCTTAGGCAATGGCATTAACAGAAAATGGCCGTGATAGGAGGAGAGGAGGAAAGATCAGAGAATGAGAGAAAAGTTATGATCTGCTAGTTACTATGGATGGGTGACCAAGCTTATTGGAAGAATAGATTTCTGGGCAGTATCAAGGACACATTTGAGGGAAATGAACAATGTAAGTCAGCCTGGGGATGTAATTTTTCTCTGCCATCTACTTAGCTGCTTTGGTGAAGGCTCAGCAAAGATGAATGAAGGATTCTTTCAAGATGGGATTTTTCCGGGAAAATGTGATTGAAGAGGAAGTAGTAGTGGTATTGGGCAGTGGAATCCAAGCTAAATAATCATGGGGGTGAAGGAAGGTACAGAATAAAGGATGTAAAGGAAGTAGAGAAATCAATGAATTAGAGATCGGAAATTTTTTTAGTGATTTTGCTATTGGATACCTAGAAACACTTGCTTTTCACAGACAATAAGCTCTAATGGACCCTGGTGCCATCTCCACTATAGAACTTGACATACCTCCCCAGAAAGGTTATGCCATTTCAAATCCCTTAATCCAGAGGCTGAAAAGCAACCCCATTATCTTCCTGAATAGCAGGAAAATTCTCATCACTTTGCTGTGTTGGTGAACCAATGACTCCTAGCTTCCTACCTCTACCCTGCTCTTTGTTCCCCTTTGCTTATCAGTTAAAACAGTATCCAAAAGATATCTGAAAGACTACCTTCAGTTACCATAGATTTGAGAAAGCAGAGGTTGGATGCTGAGAAGCCTTGTTCATGCTAAGTGTGACTATAGATCTAAATGTCAAATGCTAACAGAAATTCACCACGATCTGCTTTTAAAAAGGATGGAATTCATTATTTTCAGAATTTCGGTTACTCATTATTTAAAGTTTCAGATTTCTCTCTATATTGTAAAGTAAGCAAATGCAAAATTTATTTTGCATAAGTTTGTCAAATAATGCTTGTGACCGAACCAAACAGACTTGATTTAATGACTATAGGGATGGGCCCAGTTCCAACTGCATTAATCGGTAAAATATTTATGACCCATATTATCATAATATATGTGCAAATGTAAGTGGGAGATTAGGTGACTCAGATACCATGACAGTGCCCTGTCTAAGATCAGATTAATTCCTCTAGACCCCATTTTTTAATATTATTTGGGGCTGAAGACAACTAGACAAAACTCCAGGGAGGAAGCATGAGCTAAAAAGCTGGGGAAACCTCCTCAAGGCTGTGTGCATAAAATCAGCGCTTAGCAGCTCACCTTCAGACAGATAGAGCAAAAAATTAAACTGTGTCTTGCCTACTCTAGGTACCAGGTCCTTTTACATCCATTATTCTCTTAATCTTAATAACACTGCCAGATAAATGTTTGCTGATTAGAAAACTAAGTTCAACCAGGATCAATGACTTGCCCAAAATCATATGCCCAGCGAACAGAGTAAGCCATTGTTCCAACTTAGGTTTAATCTGGTTCTTAAAGCTCTTCCCCCCTACCTTTACCTGCTGCCACCCCATGCTTGTTTGAGGATAGCCCTTTCCCTGCTTTTATACCTGCTCTTCTGTCTGCCCTAGGATGAACTGCTTCTCCTTCAAGGCTGTTCATATTCCTCATACCAGTTTTCACCTGGATAAAAATATTGGAAGGGACAGGAAATAGTACATATTCAAAATTATCCACTTGGGCCTCCTTTTTTCTCTTGAGAAAATGGCTGGTTGAAGTAGATAATACTCAATTCTTTTTTTTTTTTTTTTTTTGTTAATGATGGCTTTGCCAATTCCATTACAAAAGAAAAAGGACACAAGGAACTGACAGATTGGTTAATAATTCTGAATATTAATTTATTTGAGTCTCATTTATTTTATTATAACAATAAATCTAAAATGACTCATTGTGATCATTTTTAAATATTTAACAATGAATAAGATAATAAACACCAAAAACTGTAGAGTGTTTGTAGGAAAAATAGAGAATAAAATTGGATAATAGGTTAGCTAACCTCCAACCTCTGCTGGGCCTTACAAGGCCTTCCTACTAAAAGTATGGCAGTCTTTGAATCCCCTTTGAATTTCATGAGAAATTCAGAATCTCAGGTCCTACCCCAGACCTCCAGAATCAGAATCTGTAGTTTTAATAAGATCCCTACCTTATTTGTACATACATGAAAGTTTAAGAAGTGCTGTTACAACAAATTTACTTTGAGTAGCCAACAAACCCATGAGTGTATATGGATGGAATTGCTCTTGCTGGAGTACTTTTTGAAACAGTAGAAAAAGTAAGAGTTTAAGTGTTAGACAGACTGGTGTCAACACTTATCAGTTTTGTGACTTTGGACAAGTTATTTAAATGTATTTAAGTCTGGGAGTTTTATAAAGATAGAAAAGGTCAAATGGGGCATAGTGGCAATCAAGAGGAACACCAATGCAAAAAGGCAACAGGAAGGAGAAATGGATTATGATATAGTATCTGCTACAATGAAGAATTGGAGAGGAAATTTTGAAAAACACTCTTTCACCTGTTACTGGGAATGAATACCTGTAAAATTTGGTTGACAATCAGAGAAAGACAATTATCATATGATCTCCCTGATATGAGGAAGTTGAGAGGCAACGTGGGGGGTTTGGGGGGGGTAGGAAAAGAATAAATGAAACAAGATGGAATCGGGAGGGAGACAAACTATAAGAGACTCTTAATCTCACAAAACAAACTGAGGGTTGTGGGGTGGGAGGGGGAGGTGGGTAGGGAGAGGGTGGTGGAGTTATAGACATTGGGGAAGGTATGCGCTATGGTGAGTGCTGTGAAGTGTGTAAACCTGGTGATTCACAGACCTGTACCCCTGGGGTTAATAATACATTATATGTTAATAAAAAATTAAAAATTATTTTAAAAATGTGGTTGACAATTAGAAGTTAGATGTGAGAAATTTTGGCTTTGGCTTTACTATGCTTATTAACTTTAAGCAGTGTACATTTTGAATAAATAGTTATATACCATAGGAAAAGCAGAAATGATAAAACAGAGGTGACTTAAGGATAGACAATCAATTTAATGGAAAAGTTCTTATAAGCAAAACAAAACAAAAAGTCTTACAAAAATGTAACTGCATAATATATTTTTCTCTATTACTCTTGTGATCAAATGAGTTGAGATTTTTTTCCTGTATCAAAAGTCTGTAAGTCTTTAAAATCTGGTTTGCTAAATTCAATTTTTTTTTTTTTAAAGTAGGCTCCATGCCCAGCACAGAGCACAATGCAGGGTTTGAACTCATGGCCCTGAGATCAAGACTTGAGCTGAAATCCAGTCAGACACTTAACTGACTGAGCCACCCAGGCACCACACCCCCATTTGCTAAACTCTAATGATTTTTAAAAAAATTTACCAGGAATATTTTCTTTTTCAGGCAGAATAATAGTTTAATGAAAACATCTCTAATTTCTTTGATCTATTGATATGGTTTCAAAAATGAGGAAATGAAGCAGAGGTTCATTTATTTCAGCATTGACTGGGTAGAACAAAAAGTAAAAAATTGTATTGGAGACAGTATCCAAAAATTTCCCAGACAGGTAATTTTTTTAAGAATTCTCTTGCCAAAATACAGATGCTGCTAATGTTTCTTTGAATAATAACATTGCAGCAAATATTATCAATGCAATGTTTATTTTAAAAAAGAAATCAAGACTCATATTAATATATTATAAAATTCTCTTCCCACTCTATCTGACACGGTCCTTGCCTCTGTTTTTATTGGAATATCTTGCACAAATGCATTGACTAGACTTCCAAGCATAGATTAATAGATGACTCCAGGATATCATGAAAAAAAAAAAAGTCTTACCACTATTTGATGTTTATGGGACAAAAATACAATAATATGCAATGTTTTTAATGGAACAGCTTAATTGGGTAAGCCTAGATACTGGCATAAGGATTATTGTTTTTCTGACCAATGAAATGAAACCTAATACATTTCAGCAGACCACTGACAATCCTGTGCACAAAAATTAAAAAAATAAAATTCTAGTACACAACACTGGCACCTACACACATAAAGAAAAACAGCAAAAACAACTTTGTGTGACTTAAGGCATTCTGAGATTTTTTAAAAGCTTCATTCTAATTTTAGCAAATCATTGTACTTTCTTTACTCCCTGAAAAAAGTTAGAACAGAAAATTGATTTGGATAAAAATGTTATATCAAAACCGGAGAAATCAGGGCAAGATTTATAGCACATATTTCAAAGAAAGTAGAGATTATAGAAATCTAAAAGAATGCATAATTCATGACAAATCTTGGCATATTTGAAATGTCCTTGAATATTAATTGGATACCCAGATAGAAGTTTCTATAAATTCTGTCCTATGATGAGCCTATGGAAAACTTTTTATATTTGTATAATAACTCAGACGTGCCTTTGCAAAGAGAAAGCTGTTCGTTGGGGGATATTCTAATATAAAATATGTGTTTCTATTTAAAGACTAAATTTGAAAAGTTGGGAGTACCTCATAAGAATAACTTCTGAATCACAGGTACATTTTTTATCATTGAGAAAAGGGGGAAAGATTGTATCTCAATGATGACTACAAAATTGTTGATACAGGGCTTTAAATTACCTTAATAACAAATGCCATCATTTGTGATTCAGTCATATCCATAGCATAGATGCACCAGTGATATTGCCCCATAAAATCTGTGGACCAAAACCAATCTGGCTGAGAAGACTGCTCCAGTCTTCAAATCTCTATGTGCTCATCAAGTATTTTGAGATGGAGCTGCACCATAACATTAAAAAAAAAAAATCAAGTTTAATAAGCTCTATAGGCAAGTAGTAGTTAATGATACAAATTATGCAAATGAAAAACTGTAGCCAGAAAGTTGCATATGGTAAAGAAAAATATTTTCAGAAAGGGCAGGTATCTGGAAATATAACTTGTGTAATAATTGACCCTATATCTTTTGGTAATTATATTGTAGATCTGTTAACACCTAAGTAGCACATGTTGAGAAATGATTTAGATGAAAGTGATTGGCAGAAAACAGAAGATTTAGACAGTTGTCTAGACTTAAGATTGTATTGTCTATGGCAGAATAATTACTACTATCTAATGCTTATTAAATATTGCTATTTTCCCTTACAATAATAGAGAAACCTCTGTTATAATAAATTATTCCAGGTATTCATATAATTCAAAGAAAATCAAATTCTCTCCAAAATAAAATTTCTGAATATGAAGGCAGAGATCGAATAGCGATCCCCTACTCATCACAGACATTGCCACATCTTTCATGATGCTGACCATTTTTCAGGGCTGCTAATGAAGTATCACAAACTGGGTGGCTTACAACAGAAATGTGTTCTCTCTCAGTCTAGAAGTATGAAATCAAGGTGTCAGCGGAACCATGATCTCTCTGAAGGCCCTAGGGGAGAATCCTTCTTTGACTCTTCTAGCTTCTGGTGGTTGCTGGCATTCATTGACTTGTGAATGCATCACTCCAATCTCTGCCTCTGTCTTCAGATGATCTCCTCTGTTCCAGAATCCAAATTTTTCTCTTCTTCTTAGATACTAGTCAATAGATTAGAGCCCAATCTAATCCATATGACCTTATCTTAACTCAACCACATCGACAGAGACTTTATTTCCAAATAAAGTCACATTTTGAGGTTCCAGGTTTAAGACTTCAACATATCTTTTGGGGGGACACAATTTAATCCATAATACTGACCTAATGTTACGTAGTCCAGGACTAGTCATTTATTCATTCATTTACAAGTATTTATTGAATATCTCTTATGTCAAGCACTGTTATAAACAAAGTAGACCAAATCTTTGCCTTTAAAGAGTTTCTGGTCTGCATTCAATCATATCCTATAGATGTATATACTTTATATTTTAAAATTATATGTAGTTTATAATTTAGCAAAATTCTTTAATCTACATTGCTATGATCAATCTTTAGAAAATCCTGCCATATATGCTGAGTAAATAATAATAGCTACTTCTTTTTTGCAAAGGAAAACTGAGGCTTAGAGAGGTTAAAACTTGTCCAAAACCGCCATCTGGTAAAAGCAAAGTTGGAGCCAGAACTGAGATCAAATGTATTAGCATATAAAATGCTGGGTGGCATCTACTTGCCATTAATAAATAATAAGAAGCATTACTATCTATTAGAGTATTTTTACAGTGTACCATATAGAAATATGATTTAAAAATAAAGGACAATAGCTTACAAAGCAAAATGTGTTCATTAATTTTGACAAATTTATTTTATTTCTAATTATTCATGATACTCAAGCAAACATGCTATGGTATATTTTAAAGAAAGCAGTAATACCTTGGTTGTGGCAAGAGGGTGTTACAGATTTTCATTGAGGAATAACGAAGCTAGATTTTAAATGAATTCACATGAATTCCTAGTTACATCGGAACGTCAGTTTTAAAAATGATGAAAGGAATCTTAAAGCTCTTGCCACTCCATCCCACATTCCCTCCACAACAGGTATCTAGAAAGAAAATTACAGCAGTGAAGAATTCAAAGATGTGAGCATGGTGTAGCCATTCCCTGTAATCAATTTAGGTAATGGGTGATATTTTATATATCCTAAACTGTAATAAGTACTAAAAACATGCCAAGTCTTAATGAACCATCATCTTATCTGATGAGGTAGTAGTGGTGGCAGTGGGTATAGTGAGGCAGTGGATAAGCCTAGATTCTATCCCATAATTGTGTGTGGTGTGTTTCAGTCTTTCACACTTGTTTTTGGCACACTCGCTTATGAGAAATGCTTTAGCAGATACATGATTCTTAGCCCCCCCACAGCAAAGCTGCTGCCAGTGCTGAAACCAACATTGGGAAATAGAGAAGAAGCATTCAAAACTGAAACCAAGGTGATAAAGACATGGACTCGAAATTCACTGTAAAGCAGATGACAAATGGAAACATATCTCACGTTAGCAAGTCTCTGCCTTATACAGTAAAAATAACGCTGTGTTAGTGACTCAGTAATAGGGGTGTAATGGAGAAGGAACTAGAGAGGAACAAAAATCTGGGAAGATAGATTGCTGCTCATGGATAAGCAGAGCACATCCTGATTAATTTAAAGGAAAGAAGAAGTTAAGTGTTTTAATGACAGTGGGTCTTTGTATCATCTGCATACACAAGTCTTCTTATTCCCCCAGTAATTAAAGATTTCCATATGAACAAATTACCTACTTTGGGAATATGCATTTGTATCTTGCAACATGGATTGTTTTTCATTCTCTTAAAAACAACCAGAGAGGTGCTTTCTTATGAATAATTCATCATCTACTATAGTCTCTGAGGTCATTTTTGTCACTCATGCAGCCCTCCAGCCATTCCCTCACACTGTAGCTGTGTGTTGTTAGCTGGATCCTCTCATTTCTCACTCATGCCAGGGGATTCATAATCCATTTCCCCTTCTGATAATAACCTTGAACATAGCCGTTAAACTTTTTGTTCCTTTCCCTTTCTCAGAGGAAGATACTCTAAAGGTGGGAAAATGAAGTAGACCTAGCCAATCATAACTCTCAGAGCTCCTAGAATCAGTGATTCTTCACAGAAAGGAACATGGCTGAAGTCAGGCCAAAAAAAAAGGTGGCTCTGGGACCTTTGCTAGAATTTGGGGGAAGGGAAAGCTTTCTTTCTACAGGAGTTCCTAAACCAATAGGATATTGCTTGTGGCTGCTGGTGCCATTCTGATGCCTGAAAATAATCCCAGCTAGAGAAAAGTAGGGGCAAGATATGAAGAGAGAAATATTTCTGAAGTTTCTTTAAGCACCTGGATTCAGCTGTGCCTGGAAAAGACATCTCCCATGGACTTTCAGTTACTTTGGATAACAAATTCCCTTCATGTTTAATCCAGAGTAAGTCAGTTTTCTATTGTTTTCAGCCAAAAGACTTCCAAGTGTGGGGGTCGATTCCATGTTAGAACATGTTAACCCCCTAGGGCCTGCCTGGGCCTACTTAGCCATAGTGACTCCATGTTGCCTAGGTAGACATTTTGTTGTTTAATAAATGCCTCAACAGTTATTGATATCAGTTCCAGGTAACTGTTGCTAAAACACACACCTAAAACAAGGCCATTTTGTTTATATCGGTTCCAGGTAACTATTACTAAAACACATACCTAAAACAAGGCCATTTTGTTGTTTAATAAACGCCTCAACAGTTACTAGTATCGGTTCCAGGTAACCGTTACTAAAACACACAGGTAGGAGACATCCAATCAGCCAAAGCCACATATGTAGATGTCTGTGATTGTGCCCTATAAAAACTAGCCTGTAAGACCAAGGGGCGTCGCTCTCTTCGGAGGCAGCCCTGGCCGCTCAGTCTGACTTCTAATGCTTGGCATAGAATAAAGCTTTACATAACTTTCACTTTGTCTCAGCCTCATTTCCCTGTCCGGTCAGCCTAACTTCTTTTTTTTTTTTTTTTTAAGATTATTTATTTATTTATTTGACAGAGAGAGATCACAAGTAGGCAGAGAGGCAGGCAGAGAGAGAGAGAGGAGGAGGCAGGCTCCCTGCTGAGCAGAGAGCCTGATGCGGGACTCGATCCCAGGACCCTGAGATCATGACCTGAGCTGAAGGCAGTGGCTTAACCCACTGAGCCACCCAGGGCCCCCGGTCAGCCTAACTTCAAATGCTGGCACAGAATAAGGCTTTGCGTAACTTTGTCTCAGTCTTGTTCCTTTGATTACGGATCCAACACCAAGTACTCAAGCATTTAGGACCCAGAACAATTAGCCTCAAGTTCCTTAACTCTTTGCTCCAAAGCTATATACCATCTGCTGTTTCTGGTCCTACCATGCTCTCCCTATCAGAATCATATTGACCTGGGTAGGAAAAGGAGAAGTATTATTTAGAAAGATAACTTATTATAAAGATATTTCATACTTGTCCTAAAAATATCAATCAAAATAATCACATTTGAAGCAAAAAGTACAAGACATCTGGTTGTCTCCCTCCTCGCCTTATTCCACTTCAGCCTGCCCTTATCCATATATTTTAAGTTCAAATACAAATGTGTATCTGTGCGATTATGTTGGGTGTTGGACAAGGGATATAAATTTAAAAACATGAAAACAGCAATTAAACACAGGAGGTATATCCACATTTACTAGTGTCATAATATTACAAAGTTTTAAAAATAGAACTTTCATGTAAATAGTATGATCCTGCCTTAAGAATCACCACAAAGCAGCCTCTTCCATAAGCCCCTTCTCACCCCTCAGAGAATTTGAGACATTATGTTCTCTTCTCTAATTCTTTACTTGTTTATTTACTTAATTGTGCTTCACATTGCAGATAGCTGCCTACACCTGTTTTACTCATCTTTGGATGGTAAGCACTTTGAAGGCAAGGAATGAGTTTGACTCGTCTTTGTATCCCCAAAATTTAGTTTGGTGATTAATTTATGTTTTTAGGTGAATTAATGAGCAAGTGGATGATAAATAAGTGATAAGAGATCTCTTTGAAAGTATTCTCTTAGGCTGAATTTTAAAAATAGCTTTGCAGACATTCTCCTGTATTTTAAATTAAGGATATCTTTTCAGAGTTCCTCTTACACTAGCAGAAATCAGACAAGTGATGAGCATGCCTTTAGTTTCAATTCTTTGGGGACAGCAAGCACTTATCTGAGTTTATCTCATCCTTTCACTACAGAACAATGACAAGAAAAGGGGAAAATCAGCTAAGATGCAAATGTGATATTCCCTGGAATTCTTGATATGGACTTCAGTTAGTTAACTAGATCTTTTAACCTGGACCCTGTGTTCTAACCTTAATCCTGTGCCCCAGATAGTAAAGAGCTCTTGGCTTTTCCTGGGACTGAATCTCTACCTAGTAATTTATACCTCCCCCTGCCTTCATTCCCTCTTAAGTGTTCTAAGGTTCGGAATTGGAACCCAAGTTTCAGACGTAAGGATGGGGACAGTTCAGCAGCTACAGATTTTTACCTGCTTGCTCTGACTTGCAAATATTGCTAGTTCCTAGACCCCATCAACCTGGCTCTATAAGTTCTTGTTTAATCTTCTACAGACTTACTGCTGTATTGTATTGCCAACTACTCCAGTTTGTCCTCCACCTTATAAAGGAGGAGATGTAGCCTAATGCTAAATAATATATGTTGAGTAAAGCCTACATCCAAATCTCAGTTTTGTTGCCTAACAGCTATGTGATCTTCAGGGGGTTACTTAATTTCTCTGCACCCGCATTTCCTGTAAAATGGGATTTATAATTATATGTACCTTATAGATCCTATAAAGGGTGGTTTTAGTGCCACTTTCATCTGCATTTATTTTTCCCTTGTCCCAGTTACTTGTCTCATCTCCATCTCCTCCTTTTCATGATACTCCGCAAACATTCTCTGTGCTCTTACCAATATCATAGTTAGCAAGTAGTCTACAAGGTTTCTAGGCCCTCTTGCCAAACTTCTTATGCAAGTGACCTTATGCAAAATGGCTGGGAAGTTGGGAGGAAGAGAAAGCTTTTTTTTTTTTTTTTTGCTTCTGATGGTGCATCCAGCAGCGGCCGCTGTCAGTTTTGGGCTACAAGAGAATCTATGGCCGTTTCTGGAGTATTCAGCAGGACTGCAGACTCAGCGAATGTTGCTTTGTCCCAAAGACGGCAGTGATGAGCATGCCTACAGCAATGGTCATGCCTACAGCATATCTGTTACCATTTCCCAAAAGTTAAGAACATACACTTATGTACATACAGGATGAATATTATCAAATATTTTATCCAATTTAGTCATTAATCAGATAATCAGCAAGGTGGTAGGGCTGGTACAAAAGAGAGAATCAGAAAATGGAGTTATATAGTCAGTCACACAAAAGAATAATTAAATGAATTTTCTAATAGATACAAAATGCCTACAAGGCAGTAAACTACATCCCTCGGTGTTATCTTTGCGAATGGACAGGAATTATTTGCATGCCTATCCGGTAAAAATCTACAAATTAACATGTAACATGTATCTTCACTAAGTCTGAACAAAGTACCTTCTAAATATCCTTGGGTGAATTTGTTAAAAAGTCTCCTCATAAGATAGTGAAAAAAAATATATGCTGCCAAATTTTTGCCCTCACTTACAAATTTTTGGAAAATGCTTTTCAACAGAAATAGAAAAAAAAAATGGTGCTCCTGTTATGCAAATAAATCTTCAGGACAAAGCTACCCTCCTCCACCCACCTATAACCAGATTATTACCCAGAAAATTCTTCAAACAGATAATCTTGAGTTATCACTGCTTAAATGAAATATGGAGTATTAATGTACATTTATTTAGTGTGTGGTCACTAATAAGTGAGAGTACTAATGATTGCCACTGTTATTCTTTTTTAAAGCAAAAAACAGGTATTTACTGGCTCACATAACTGAAAAGTCCATAGAGATATACTAGCTTCAGGCACGGTTAGCTCCAGGGGCACAAACATTGTCATTAGACTCAAGTCTCTCCAACACTGGGCTCTGTCCTGTCTTCATTCTCTGGCTCATTTGATATTGTGGGCCCTATTGGTTTGAGCTTTTCATACTACAAAGCCAAGCAAACTTAGTAAAGAGATTTTCTGAGCTTCTCCTCTACGGTTCAGTAAAACTCCAAGGGTTGAGTATCATTGGACCAACTTGGATTACATGACCATTCCAGAACCAATCATTATGGTGAAAGAGATGGACTATGCTGATTGATCAGGTCTGAATTACATGTCCACCCATGAAGCTTAAAGTTAGGCCAGACTGTCTGAACCACGTGGAGTAAAGATAGGGAAACGTAGTTCCCAAGAGATATCACAGAGTTGTCACAAAGAGATGGAATGGATGCCGGTCAATCAAAAATAACCAATGTCAATATGACCAGGTACTGAAAAAGTTAGGTCTCTGCTCAGTAACAGCTGGCATTTGGCCACTGTTATTTTTTTATTATACATGAATAATCAATTAGAATTATAGCTGTTTCTCCCATCTCTGCTTCACTGTAATGGTTAAACCTATTTTTAGGACCTGAGCCCTCTTAGGCTGTTCAGTTTATACTAGTTAGTCATGCCATGTCCTGGAATATCACGTGGATGAACACAACAGTAACTGGTAACTTTTCTTAAGTAGTTAGATTGGCACAGAAAGAATCACTATCTCATTCATTTTGTCATTTTGCTGAGTCTTTAAGAAATGCAACTGTAAAACCAGTACCAGATGGAGGAACTATGGCTAGGATTGTATTGTGCATTTGCCCAGAGACAATTATCTTCTCAGTTAGCCATGCTGCTCCATCTTCTAACTACATTTGTACAGCACTGGAACTAGCTCCATAATATCTAGCAAAGCATGGATACAATCAGTATAGCATCTGCAACACACTCTTGTTTGCCTAGTAAGGAAGGGTCATTAACTGGGGCGCCTGGGTGGCTCAGTGGGTTAAAGCCTCTGCCTTCATCTCGGGTCATGATCCCAGGGTCCTGGAATCGAGGCCCACATCAGGCTCTCTGCTCAGTGGGGAGCCTGCTTCCTCCTCTCTCTCTCTGCCTGCCTCTCTGCCTACTTGTGATCTCTCTCTGTCAAATAAATAAATAAAATCTTAAAAAAAAAAAAAAAGGAAGGGTCATTAACTTTGGATTGGAAACATTCAAAAAACTTTTAAAAACTCTTAACCCATGGTTCTGTATTTAATTCAGGTGGACTGACTCAATGTGGATATGAAGAAATGTATTAAGTGACAAGAAACAACTCAACTCTCTGAATTGAATTAAAGAATGTTGGCCATTCTTCTCTTACAATTTATTTCAGGGCATTTGAAGTCATCAGCACTTTACTTTTAGTCTGACTCTAATAATTTTTTAGACCCTTTGTCCCTTATCAGTTCAGCCTGCATGAATACACTTAATCACCAT
Source organism: Neogale vison (assembly GCF_020171115.1). Classification (NCBI taxonomy): domain Eukaryota; kingdom Metazoa; phylum Chordata; class Mammalia; order Carnivora; family Mustelidae; genus Neogale; species Neogale vison. The sequence continues at coordinate 103,469,134 of NC_058096.1, read as the reverse complement.
CTGAGGCTTTGATGTTTGTGTGTATGACCTTCAGTCCCAGATTTGACCAGTTCCATTCCTAATCAGGCATATAATTCAATGAACCAAAGATTTCCATTTAGGGAGTTTAGCACTAGATTTGCTTGATGTTGATTTCACCCTGATACATAACAATGTTTCTAGCACTCACAGCAATACCAACAACTAAACCTCAACTTTGGCTGCCTGCTTGATTTCCAACTTCCTTGCTTCTCAGAATTTGAGATTTGACGCTTAACCCAGTACTGTTGCTAGCTAGTTCCCTTTCTATACAGACAGACTTGCTGTAATTCAACTATTTTCCTGGGTTGGGAATAATGTGCTAAATAACTGTGTTCATTCCTCACTGGCCTACGGTAAGACAAAACCAAACCAAACAACAACACTTATAAGATCTTTCCAGTTTGTTTTCTGGACCATTCTTTTTTTTTTTTTTTTTTTTTTTTTAAAGATTTTATTTATTTATTTGACAGAGACAGATCACAAGCAGGCAGAGAGGCAGGCAGAGAGAGAGGAGGAAGCAGGCTCCCTGCTGAGCAGAGAGCCCGATGCGGGACTCGATCCCAGGACCCTGAGATCATGACCTGAGCCGAAGGCAGCAGCTCAACCCACTGAGCCACCCAGGCGCCCCAGGAATTTTTTTTAAATCTCACAATTTTTTAAATATTTGCAATTTGTTCAAAATCTTTATAGTACTGTGCTGGCAGAAAATGTGTCAGTCAGCAGCATTTGGCCCATACACTAGTAGTGTGTAAGTCAGTCCCTGAATGGCCTCTAGAACAGAAGATTGTGGGACAGGAGGCAAGTTACATTCTTCAAATATTCTCCTTTTGTCATGTTGGAAAATTATAAACATATTCTAATATTCTCTGGTAATCTTCCTTGAGTAAGATTTTTCTTACTGTATTCTTATATTCATCAACATTTTTTAAAGAGGAAAATTTTGTTTTTCAATTAGTCATTCAACATAGGTAATTGCTCCATTAAGCACCTGGGTGGCTCAGTGGGTTAAGACTCTGCCTTCAGATCTGGTCATGATCTCAGGGTCCTGGAATCGAGGCCCAAATTGGGCTTTCTGCTCAGCAGGGAGCTGGCTTCCCCCTCTCTGCCTACTTGTGACCTCTCTGTCAAATAAATAAAGTCTTTTAAAAAAATTGCTCCATTAGGTTTATGCAGTATCATATCAACCGTCAATATAGTTTAGTTATCATATTTTGACCAAAAACTCTTTGCATAGGGGTGTTTGTGCTATTGTGATAGAACCATTAATGAATTTTGACTGGTTGAATTTGTTTCAATTTGACTTTCTTGTAAAGTCTGATAGTCTTATATATTTATAAGACTACGGATTACATAAACCATGTGTAGAGAGACGTAATACTGTAAAGTTTTAGGTCTAATATTAGATTCATAGTCTAACAGTGTCTTCACACTTGGGGCCCTAAAGTAGTTTTTGATTTTTCTCCAAAGTATCCCTAAATGCCATGGGTCTGCTTCCCTCAAGCTTAAAATACCTTTGCCATTTCATATTTTACCTACAAAAATAATATGAGTTTTGCCTTATAATCCATAAGATAACTGTGTGCAATCAGATAACCATATATAAAATAGATGTACTCAGAATTTAGGAATAATAGAGCTTACGTGTAGGATTTTTCCTGAGGAAAAAAGAATGTTCTCATTCTCTACTATACTAAAAAGATTGCTAGAGCATGACATAGGGAACCAGATATTAAGTGAAATAAAACTGTCTCCTTTCAACACTTAGATCTTAAAGCTATCCATGCATAGGGACACCTAATATGAATTAGCACATTTCTGCTGGGAATCAGTGATGACAGAGGTTTAGTACAGCTTCCTGGCCACTAAATATATCTCAATATTCAAAACTTTCTGGGGAAAGCCAAATTGAAGAAGGATTAAAAATTTCTCCAAAGAACCAATGAACTCTTTTTGGTTTTGAACTTCAGAACTATTTTTTAAAAATCCTTATTGGATTAGGGTAGTCCCAACACAGGTCTGCTGGTGGGAAGCCTACCAAAGGCACTGTTATCCAAGGATAAGCTACCATGAGGAGAAAGGAAGGTAAATTAAGCATAGACTTTTGGGGGAAAGGTTGTTTTCAGCACTACCTTTGGCCGGAATTGGAAAGCTTGTCCAGATTTATCTGCCAGGCATGGAGTCATGTTTTGGGGATCAATGGCTAAACTTAGAAGCAAAAACTAAGATAGCAATAACAGCAGTAACTTTGGGAGCCAAATATGAGGTACCTTTGCACCCTGTGCCAGCAAGGATGTCACTGTGCCTGGACAAGCACCTATGAGATGAGGGTTCCACAGCAACATGTATGGCAGTGTCCAAACCAATGGTGCTAGCAGATTAATTGGACTTTCTATTTTTCTTTATTTGGCATTTTAAGAAGGAATTAATCCCTATGAACAGAGTAGGCCCTGGAGTTCTTAAATATTTGAGTCAGAGGAGGGATGCAAAACATAAATAATTAACTTGAACTGCATTTACACTGTAAACTAATAAAGCAGATCATGTCAGTTACTTGTGAAAGACCTGAGTAAACTCCAGTTATGGGACCAAACTGCACTTAACCACATGCCAGTCTGGAAGGGAGAAGTTATATGCCTGGAGAGAGATCAAAGGTTTCTTTTCCACAAGCCCAAAATCCTGGACTCTTGGAAGAATCAGTTTAGAAGAATAGAGCAGTACCCCTCTGCTGAATCCAGATCAAGGGAGGGCATCCAGAACAAACAGGGCATCAATAGAGTGCAAGGCTGCAGAAGCAGTTGGCTCAGGGAGACAGACAAAAAGCAGCTGCACTAAGCATCTATGGTAAGGGTTGACAACAGTAGCTGCACAGAGGTACCTCGGTCAGGTTCTTAGAGATCCAGCCTCCAGGGCTATGTTTGTGTTGTCCTCCATCCTCAAGAAAGAATATTTGAGATCTGCATCAACCAGTGAAGGGCTGGAGCAGACAGGACTCACACTGTGAATGTGAGTGAGCCCCCTTAGAATCCTTGACATAACAAATGCCACTAGAAAAGCCTGGGTATCTTGATAGAGTGGATCCCAGAGCAGTCATACTCCAAGCTAATAAATCTAGGCATTCCAGTGATACATCTTATTAGTATGAAATGTCTTCATCTAAAGAGTCTACTAATAAAGAGCAAAAATTTAGCTAAGTAATTTAAAAGACCAACCTGGCTTTATTAAACAGTTCATGAATCAGGCATCATCCCCTCTAGCAAATAAAAAGGAGTTTCAAGGAACTATACAAAAATGGAAGGTTTTTAAAGGCAGAGTGAGAGTGGAGAGAAGGAAATTTTTAGCAATGAATGCATTGTCTCAGGGAAGGTCACCCTCTTAAGGGGTATGGAAAGAGCCTATTAGTGGATTACTCACCTCCTACCATTGGTTAGGCAATTTCAGTTTGGCTGGTTAAAGGTCACGTTTCTGGAGAAAGGGGTAGAAACTGCAATTAAGTTAGGTATTAAGTCTTAGTTTGCTGATATGGAGACGTAACATAAGTGGCTCCATTTTGGGTCTGTGGTTTTCTTTTTTAACATTCCCCCTGTTTTGGTTTTTGGTTTTGGGTTTTTTTTTTTTTTTTTAAACAATTCCCCTGTTTTAATGACTCTTAGCTTAACTGAGATGTATGATCAAAGGTATTAGTGCAACTCTCAGCTACTGATCTGTAGTTCTCACAGCTTCTGAGAAATTTGGTTGATCCTCTGTGTGATATTAACAGGCCATGACTACGGTTTACATCCTCTTCATTCCTTTTTTGATGTTCCAGTCTTAAGATGATCATTTACTTGGTGGTTAGCAGCTGTGAACATGCAATTAAAATTTTTGAGAGAACATAACACTCCAAGGAGATTTTTATGATTATAAGCAAGATAATTTTCAGTGTTCCGAGTGCACTTCAGAGCCATGGTTTTCAACCTTCACTCATGACTGAGGGTGTTAGAGATAGTGATAATTTCAAGAAGTTAGTAAGATGTTCATTAATACTTGTCTGATCTTCCCAGTAAAGTGGATATCTCAATGCTGGAAATTATGGAAATGTATACCCCAAGTGGGAAACCCATTTTCTAACAGTTTCTTTGCCACTGTTTGGGCATCAGCTTTGTGGCAGGGGAAGACTTCAATCCAGCTGGAAAACATACATATAATAACAAGAACATATTGACAATCCATTCCAGGAGACGACTGACTGAAGGCCATCAGCAATTGTTCAGAGGGTTTCCAGGGAGGAGGTTTAAAGCCCCTGGGAACAAAAATAGTTTCACTAGGATTATGGACCTGAGACAGGTCACATTGACCTCTCAGGTCCATTGACCAAAAATGGTTAAACCATTTTTGCAATTTTATATGTATTCCTGCCACTGTTTATTTATAATTTGAGTCATCTTAAATGTAATAGATTTCACATTTGAAATCTTCAAACCTTCATCCATGATGGGAAAACCAAAAAATGGGGTTTGCTGAGGAACCAGGAAGAATCAAGTGGCCGTCTTGGTTTGCAAAATGTGTTGTGTTTACAAACCATTGTTTGCCTCATATTATTTCTCTGATTTTGAAACAGACTGTGGCCATGTTACAAGGACATCAGGATGGCAAACGTCTGGTAACAAGAGGTAATTTTTTGTAGAAGCAGAAAGGAATTCATCCACACATGCCATAACCTTTACAGATTATGTTGCTGTTACCTTTACATGACAGTCAGCTAGAACATTTCCCTGATAGTCAGGGTCAGTCTTTACAGTGTGAACCTCAGTTTTGATGACAGCATTTTCAGAAGGTACTTGTCTATTGCAGATTAAGGTCCCAGTAGATGTAAGAAAACCCCTTTGTTTCCATAACATTCCCAAACCATGGATCGTCCCAAAGACGTATCAGCTATCAACACAAATAGTACCAATTTGCCCCTTTGATAACTGGCATGTTCTGGTAAGGACAAGGAGCTCTGCTCATTGTGCTGATTTAGTTTGTAGGAGATTTACCCTCTCAAGGAACTCATATTGGATGGTAACAATATAATCACCCTGGAAATACCCTTTTTCATTTTTACAGTATGAACCATTAATAAAAAAAATTAGATCAGGATCACTCAAAGTCATAAATCAGAATGTGGTGTCATGAAATGGGATCTCATGGAGCTCACTTTCATCAGACAGGGGTGGTAATATGACAGAATTAAGAACATTGTGTTAAGATGTAGATTATGTGGTAAAAGCAGAAGGATCTCTTATGGGGTTAGTCTGCTCTCAGAGAAATGTTGAGTTGATTCAGAGCTAAGAAGACTTTGGACAGTGTGTGGAATTTTCAAATAAATGTCACATTCTAAGGTTAGATCTACTGAGGCTTTGCAACTGTGGCTATCACCTTAAGGCAAGTCAGATATGCACAAGCAGCCAAATCAAGTTGTACACTGTAATAGGCGACATACCTATGTTTATTGCCACATGCTTGCATGAGCATTCTCTGGGCTTTGTTATCCTCTTCATGTACAAATACGGAGAAGCATTGTGAATATTCAGGTAGCCCCAGAGTAGGCAGCTTTTTTTTTTTTTTTTTTTTTTAAGACTTGTTTTAGTCTTATAAAGGCCTGTTCATATTTATCTTCCCAGGGAAGAGACTTGGGGATTGAAATTTTAGTAAATTCACAATGTGGGGAAACAGAAAAATTAGGAACTTATGTTTTGCAATAGCCAGTTACATTTAGAAATCCACAAAGCTGTCACTTCATTGTGGGTCTAGGAAATTCCTGAATTAGCTTAATCCTTTTTGGAGATAGCTGGACTCCTTCAGCATTTACAGTGTGACCTAGGTAACGAACAGTGTCCATAGATAATTATAATTTCTCTTTAGATACTTTATGTCCTTTTTAAGCTAACCATTGTAACAAATAAATGGAATCTTTTATGAACCCCTCTTTGGTAACTGAGCACAGCAAGAGATCATCCATACATTTTAAACGGTTTGATTTCCCACGGAACTGGAGGGTACTTAACTCTTGGTGGAGCATTTGGCAGAAATAAGAAGGAACCTCAGTGAAACCCTTCAGGCATAACCATCCAGGATACTTTGTTGATTGTAAAGGCAAATAGGTATTGACTCTTGGAATCTAAAGGGATGCTGAAAATGGCCAAACCAAAATCTACAGCAGTGAACCTTTGGAGTGGGACTTGTGCTGCGACTTGTGACAAACTGATGTTCATATTTGGAACAGTTGGGAAGTGAGGAGTAACTATCTTGATGATAGCTCTTAGGTCTTTGACAAATCATTATCCCATCCTATTCGTTTTTCAGACTAGTAAAATCTGTATGTTACAGGGGCTGGTGCAGGGAATGACTAACCCCTGGGTGATTAGTTCTTCTATTACTGGTAGAAGACCTTGTATGGCTTCAGGCTTTAATGGATATTGAAGCAATTTGGTAAGAGATTTAGTCATATTTCTCTAAATTCTTACAGGCTCTGCATTTTTTATTCTCCCAATATCAGTATTGGAAGGAAGTATGGATTTGGGGGCACCTCAGTTAAATTAGGGAACTTTTATTGGAATTCTTCTATATCAAGGACAGGAAATGCTAAGGTGAGGACTGCATTGGAGGCAAACTGTACCAGCTCTTTTAATTTAGAAAGGAAATCTCTACCTAATAGATTAGAGATGTATCACATAGCAAAGAAGAATGTTTTCCAATAAAAGATCCCAAAGTCATTTGTACTGGTTGAGAGAGAAATTCTCTCTGACCTTTATTATGACCACCATGGGAGCCTTTGTACCCCAAGGGATTTGTTGTCTTATGAGAGTGGGGTTTAAAGTAGAAAGTTCAGCCCTAGTGTCTACTGGAATTTGGCAAGGATTTCCGTTAATTTTAAGTTTAGTTTTCCTTTGGCTGTTTAAAGGTAGTAGTTTACCAGAGACTCCCTTAGAACTCTACCAGTTTTAGGAGGGTCTTATGTAAGAGCCTTTCTTTGGGAACAGTGAACTGAATGTTAAGGAAATTTTATAGGACATTTGTAGACAATTTTTTCTCCTCTGCATCAACTGATTACAATTGAGACATCAGCCTCTGGGTCAGCTTTTAGATGTTGGACCCCTGTGGGGTGTATGCTGTGGGAGGCCCAGGTACTATCTGAAGTCTTTGACCCTGGAGCTGTTGTAGCTATAAGGCCATTAGTCTGTCAGTCCTTTGTTTATGATTGTGGTCCAAAGCCCTTTCAAATTATTCTGTTATCATCCCAAGTTCAGTCAGGCTGGTGGCCTTTCATCCTTTTTTCTGTCTTTTTAACAACCCACTAATCTCAGGAGACAATCCATTTACCATAGGGCAGCTAGAGCAGGTAGAGTGATTCCAGAATGCTACAGGAAGAGAGCTTCCAAATGGACTTTAAAGTCAGCCACAGATTCATCTTTCCTTTGTTTGCATATGGAATAACAGACTAATCAGAAGGGGCAGAGAAGACTCTAGGAATGGCTTGTAAAAAGGCAGTTTCTATTATGCAATCCCTTTCCTGTCGAGAGTCTTATTTATTTGGGGTTTCACTTATTTTACTACCTATTTCCATTTTGGGGCCTCCCTAGGTCCTATCAACTTTTGCACAAGCTGATAAAGATCTACAGCCCAGGGTCATAGGCACTGATAATGATTGTATTAGGCTTTCTCTCTAGGTTTGGGAAATTCTTTAGCTATTGTTCTTAGTTCAGTCTTCTACTGAGAGGTGAAAAGATACCTGAAGAGGTTCATTTCAACCTTGCCTAGTTTTATCTTAAAACGTAACTGTTTAATAGTCTCTTCAGAGTGGAAAGGTGGTTCAGATAGAGAATTAGTAAAACATAAGTACTTAGGTAAAGAAGGGTAGAGGGGAGCAGTAAGAGTCACATCAGTCCTATTGTCTTTTGTTTTAGCTACCTCTTGTGTCTTTAATTTTTCATTAGCCTTCTGTAACGAGTCTTTTAATGAAGCTATTTTAGAATCTTGAAGCCTTTTAGGGAACTTCTGCATACCAATTAAAATAGGTATCACATTCTACTTGTTTAATCTGGGAACACTTACTTTCCAGTGCTCTTCTTAAATGAACAATCTTGTTTAATTGAAACATTCTCCACACTGACTATTGTAATTCTAGATTGTTTTCAGTAAATTTTGCCATTTTTGTGATATTTACAGCTTCAAAGACCATAGTTTTTAGACATAAATAAGCAAGTGTGCTGGAAGGTGGTATGCTTAACTTTAGCATTTAAAGTTCCCATTAGCTTAGTCTTTGGGTTTCTCAGAGTCAAGCTAAAACCTAAAAGGGATGTGCCTCTGGGTTGGGGATTGTACAACAAGTGTACCTGGTTGCATGGAAGTTTTCTTGAGGGTGGCAGGTGACCTGGTGTCAATCTAACATGGTCCACGACCAACTTATTCTGTCATGGCAATCTTCGAGTTAGGTAGTGAGTGCTGTAATAGCTCTTAAATGCTCAACCCATGACCATCAATTTTTTCAGCTCTTTGGCCTCTGAGATCCACACTAGCAATAGTCTTTATTCACACAAAACAGGACAAATATATACCTCAACATACTAGCAGTAACAAAAAGATGTCACTGTGGACTGAAAGGCCGTGCACATGACCAGCAATCCCCAGAGTGGACTAAACCAAAAGACTCCAGTAAATGGGGACTGTGAACTGGATCTGGAAAAAAGGATTCCAAACAATTAGGGAATGATGGATGGAACCAAGGATTAGGCATGTGGGTTCTAGCTGGAGCTGTGTCAGCCTAAGCTGACCCACTGAACCCTGGACTGGAAAGCTAATTTGATCAGGAATTCAACACAAAGAAAGCACAACTCAAACTTACCAATGAAATTTTTGCCAAGGAATTCCAGTTTGGCTGGTTAACAGACACATTTCTGGAATGGTTGAAATGACAGATTAGGTTTTAAGTCTTGGTTTGCTGATAGGAGATCCTTAATGTAAGTGACTCCATTTTGGGCCTGTGGTTTTCTTTTTTTTTCTTTTTTTCTTTTTTAAATATCTTATTTATTTATTTGTCAGGGACAGAGGGAGAGAGAGCAAGCGAGCACAGGCAGACAGAGAAGCAGGCAGAGGCAGAGGGAGAAGCAGGCTCCCTGCCAAGCAAGGAGCCTGACGTGGGACTCGATCCCAGGACGCTGGGATCATGACCTGAGCCGAAGGCAGCTGCTTAACCAACTGAGCCACCCAGGCATCCCTGTGGTTTTCTTTTTAACACTAGTAAAATTGACATTCCAGGAAGATACAGACTGTGATTTCAAGGAACCACTGCTACTTTGCTGTGAAACCTTAGGACCCAGCTCGGAATACATGGTCCAGGTACAAAGTTAATAGCCTGAATTTAAATGAGATTACTCCAGCAGCTGCAGTAATCTCATTTCTCTGGACTTTAATTTTCAACTATAAAATGGTAATGAGATTATTATCCTTTATATGCATTAAGGCATGTAAAACTCTAAGTATAAGTGCCTTTTAGTATCATAAAAGATAATTTTAGAATGTGAATTGCAGTGGGTTATTTTTATCAATAGGCATAGCACATGACTTGTATCAGAAATTTGAATCATGGGGCGCCTGGGTGGCTCACTGGGTTAAGCCTCAGCCTTCGGCTCAGGTCATGACCTCAGGGTCCTGGGATCGAGTTCCACATCCTGCTCTCTGCTCAGCAGGGAGCCTGCTTCCTCCTCTCTCTCTCTCTGCCTGCCTCTCTGCCTACTTGTGATCTCTGTCAAATAAATAAATAAATAAAATCATTTTTAAAAAAAGAAAATTGAATCATTGAAATCTTGTACAATCAAAAAGTTATTCCCAAGGAACCTTTCTGTAAAATCAGTTTGTGATGAAACATAACCTCTTTCTGGAAGCAGTTTGTGTCAGAGACAATTTGTAAAAATCATTGGCTACTGATCATTGCACAAGGTGAAGGTTTTCTTTGACAGCTAGTCTAGTCCTAAGGAGTGGCTGAGTGTATGAGAAATGCCATAGTGAAAATCTTGGTCTCTACTGCCCCGTCTCTTTCAGACCAGAAAATGTTTATACGTTCTTGACTCTCCTCCTTTCTGCACTGTTACATCTGAACTGTTAGTAAGGCTTTTTTTGTTTTGTTTTGTTTTTTCTCTCTCTCTCCTTCAAAATGCCTCTCAGACCATCTACTGTCAGTACTTTCCTGCCTGGCTATCTACCTTAACCTATGGAGACACCCTCTGCCCCCAACCATGGCCATTTTATCCTTACTGTAAGAGGTGAAGCCAATTTTGCCATTGGAATACAGGGGTTTAAACAGCATATGCCAAACAGTTTAATGTTTTATTCTCAAGTGAGTCTGCACTGGTTCTAAATCCTAGAGGAATTGGAGGAAAAAGTGGAATCAAGGAGCAAGCATGGAATAAGGAAATGATATATAATAAGGCTTCCTCCCACAAGCTCTCTAGGGCATGGAATCCAAACTTCAGTGCCAGTCTCCATGACTGGGTCTCTACCCACCTGATTCTGAGTTTATTAAACTTATAAAATAATAAAATAAAATAAGGTCATATCACTGTTGAGCAGTATCTTTATGCTATGTGTGCTGTGCAAAGCAGTTCACATACATTACCTCATTTAATTCTGACAAGAACTCTAATTGACTAATTGTATTTTTACTTGGGGAAAAAACCCAGGACTAAATAAAATAGATGTTACTTGCCCAAAGTCTCACAACTACCAAAAGGCCAAGTCAGGATTTTAGCGCAAGTTAATTCAACTCCAAAGCCCAACTCCAGGTATTGAATCTTCCTCATTTAATTACATTTTGAGTTTGTTCTCTCACTTTATATCTAGATCCCTGCAAACAGCCTGATATTGAGGTCCCTGCTTTAGTCCTCTCCATATTCCCAAGCTATATGCCAACTGTCCCCAGAAATGCTGTAACATCCTCCTGGCCTCCTGTGTGAGCACAGATCAATAAGGAAAGGATTAAAATCAATAAGGAGACTTGAAGTTAGCATGTGCTTCATTCCTTTACATTCTTCAATATCAGACTTGGTTCAAGAGCACCAAACCGAACTGCTATAATTCTCAGATACATTTTGTATAGAATGGACAAGGAACAAATGACAGTTTTAAGAAATAATTAATCATTTTGCCCTATGAAATATAGTCTTTTTTAAAAATTTCTTTTCAGCATAACAGAATTCATTGTTTATGCACCACACCCAGTGCTCCATGCAATACGTACCCTCTATAATACCCACTACCAGGCTCACCCAACCTTCCACCCCCTGCCCCTTCAAAACCCTCAGGTTGTTTTTCAGAGTCCATAGTCTCTCATGGTTTGTCTCCCCCTCCAACTTCCCCCAACTCCCTTCTCCTCTCCATCTCCCCATGTCCTCCATGTTATTTCTTATGCTCCACAAATAAGTGAAACCATACAATAATTGACTCTCTCTGCTTGACCTCTTTCACTCAGCATAATCTCTTCCAGTCCCATCCATGTTGATACAAAAGTTGGGTATTCATCCTTTCTTGATGGAGGCATAATACTCCATAGTATATATGGACCACATCTTCCTTATCCATTTGTCTATTGAAGGGCATGTTGGTTCTTTCCACAGTTTGGCGACCATGGCCATTTCTGCTATGAACATTGGGGTACAGATGGCCCTTCTTTTCACTACATCTGTATCTTTGAGGTAAATACCCAGTAGTGCAATGTCAGGGTCATAGGGAAGCTCTATTTTTAATTTCTTGAGGAATCTCCACACTGTTCTCCAAAGTGGCTGCACCAACTTGCATTCCCACCAACAGTGTAAGAGGGTTCCCCTTTCTCCACATCCTCTCCAACACATGTTGTTTCCTGTTTTGTTAATTTTGGCCATTCTAACTGGTGTAAGGTGATATCTCAATGTGGTTTTAATTTGAATCTCCCTGAGGGCTAATGATGATGAGCATTTTTTCATGTGTCTGATAGCCATTTGTATGTCTTGATTGGAGAAGTGTCTGTTCATATCTTCTGTCCATTTTTTAATATGATTATCTGTTTTGTGTGTATTGAGTTTGAGGAGTTCTTTATAGATCCTGCATATCAACCTCTTGTCTGTACTGTCATTTCCAAATATCTTCTTCCATTCCATGAGTTGCCTCTTTGTTTTGTTGACTGTTTCCTTTGCTGCACAGAAGCTTTTGATTTTGGTTTTAATTTGAATCTCCCTGAGGGCTAATGATGATGAACATTTTTTCATGTGTCTGATAGCCATTTGTATGTCTTGATTGGAGAAGTGTCTGTTCATATCTTCTGCCCATTTTTTAATATGTTTGCCTGTTTCGTGTGTGTTGTTTGAGGAGTTCATTATAGATCCTGGATATCAACCTTTTGTCTGTACTGTCATTTGCAAATTTCTTCTCCCATTCCGTGGGTTGCCTCTTTGTTTTTTTGACTGTTTCCTTTGCTGTGCAGAAGCTTTTGATTTTGATGAAGTCCCAAAAGTTTATTTTCGCTTTTGTTTCCTTTGCCTTTGGAGACATATGTTGAAAGAAGTTGCTGTGGCTGATATCGAAGAGATTACTGCCTATGTTCTCCTCTAAGATTCTGATGGATTCCTGTCTCACGTTGAGGTCTTTTATCCATTTTGAGTTGATCTTTGTGTACGGTGTAAGAGAATGGTCGAGTTTCATTCTTCTACATATAGCTGTCCAGTTTTCCCAGCACCATTTATTGAAGAGACTGTCTTTTTTCCACTGTATATTTTTTCCTGCTTTGTCGAAGATTATTTGACCATAGAGTTGAGGGTGCATATCTGGGCTCTCTACTCTGTTCCACTGGTCTATGTGTCTGTTTTTATGCCAGTACCATGCTGTCTTGGTGATCACAGCTTTGTAGTAAAGTTTGAAATCAGGCAACGAGATGCCCCCAGCTTTGTTTTTCTTTTTCAACATCTCCTTAGCAATTCAGGGTCTCTTCTGATTCCATACAAATTTTAGGATTGTTTGCTTCAGCTCTTTGAAAACTGCTGGGGGAATTTTGATCAGAATGGCATTGGAACTATAGATTTCTCTAGGCAGTATAGACATTTTAACAATGTTTATTCTTCCGATCCAAGAGCATGGAATGGTCTTCCATCTTTTTGTGTCTTCTTCAATTTCTTTCATGAGTGTTCTGTAGCTCCTTGAGTACAGATCCTTTACCTCTTTGGTTAGGTTTATTCCCAGGTGTCTTATGGTTCTTGGTGCTATAGTAAATGGAATCGATTCTCTAATTTCCCTTTCTGTATTCTCATTCTTAGTGTATAAGAAAGCCACTGATTTCTGTACATTGACTTTGTATCCTGCCACATTACTGAATTGCTGTATGAGTTCTAGTAGTTTGGAGGTAGAGTCTTTTGGGTTTTCATATAAAGTATCATGTCATCTGTGAAGAGAGAGAGTTTGACTTCTTCATTGCCAATTTGAATACCTTTTATTTCTTTTTGTTGTCTGATTGCTGTTGCTAAGACTTCTAATACTATGTTGAACAAGAGAGTCTGTATGAGAAGATCACTCTTAACACTTTGATTCTTTCAGCTGTTTCTTGTGCAATTAATTTATGCAATTTTATTAGCTGAAAGCATGAGTAGGCAAAGCATGGTAATGCCAGATTTTTGTGGAGATGGCACAACAGAATCTGAGATCCACCACAGCAGAAGTTCCAGAACCAAAAATCAGTATTGCTTTTTCAAGCTTATAAAAAAGCATACATCCTCAAACAGTGAGCAAACGGTTCTGACTTTTTCGCACATGGCCTATCAAGTGTATAGACTTATTTTTAGTTAATAGTCCCAAAGAGGCCTTTAAAGGAGTAAAAGTAACTAACGAATAGTCATAGAAGAATTTGTGACTTTTCCTTTCATTTAAAAAAACAAAACCACAACAAGCTTTTAATATAACCACATCAACATTTTCTAAATTACAGAAGATAAAAAATATCACTTATAATTCTACTCCTTAATACAACTACTATGAATATCTATATGTATTTCTTTTCATCATTTCATTATCTTTTTCCTGGTTGAAATAATAATGTCCATAAAGATGCAAGCAAGCAATTCATAGAAGAAGAAATGTAAGTGGGCATTTAGTATGCTTCACTGGTAATCAGGAAAACTGAAATTAATATAATGAGGCATTATTCATTGGCAAAAATTCAAAAGATTAAAAATACTCATTTTTGGATACAGGCATTGCCTTATTCCATTTGTTGGTGTATATATTTGAAAAAGGTCATGGGGGAGAAATTTGGCACTATTTATTAAAATTCTATTTTTGAGTTATCATCCTACAGAAATATCCACATACATGCATGAAAATATATATGTAACAATGATCATTGAATCATTGTTTGCAGAGTTAAAAAAAAAAAACCAGATACCAACTAAATCTGCATCAGGAGAACTGTTAAATAAATTTACAACATTTAATACTGGCAAAAATAGATGTTTAAAAATATGACACAATATTAATAATAGCATTGTCAATTATGGAAAAGATTCCCAACACATATCATTCACTAATAAAAGCATGTTGTAGAACAATAGAGTTAATATATTCTCATTATTTAAGAAATGATACATGGAAATGTATAGAAGGGAAGAAGGGAAATGCATGAAAGTACTACCAATGATTACATCTGGCAACAACAGTAAGATTAGAGTCATAAAGAGGTTTTCTTTTGTAGTTTTTTAAATTTTCATGATAAGATAATATACATATATTTGAATATTTATAATGCAATTATACCTATATTTGTTGTATAATTTTTTAAGTGTTGGAATGAAAAAATTATAATATTCATATAATTTTAGATATCATCAGGTTCATTTGACACTATATTGAAACATTTTTTCTGCTTTTAATAACCATTATTTTAATAATATAAAATATTCCATCCAGCGAATATGCTACTTTACATAGTAATTCCCCTATTGCTGTACTTTTACACTGTTATCAATTTTACACTATAGATAATATTGTAATATATATTTTGAGGGGATAGGGTTTTTAATTTTCTTCATTTGGAAATAAATTTCTGTAGATTGGAGCCCCAAGATGGCATTACTTGGTGGAAGGTTGAGAATCCTATTGAACTGAAAAATCCTCTTTTTTTTTTTTTAAAGATTTTATTTATTTATTTGTCAGAGAGAGAGGGAGAGAGAGTGAGCACAGGCAGGCAGAGAGGCAGGCAGAGAGGCAGGCAGAGGGAGAAGCAGGCTCCCTGCCGAGCAAGGAGCCCGACGTGGGACTCAATCCCAGGACGCTGGGATCATGACCTGAGCCGAAGGCAGCTGCTTAACCAACTGAGCCACCCAGGCGTCCCTGAAAAATCCTCTTAAAACCAAGAACAAGACCCTATTGCTCTTGACCCTACTGCCAAGATCTATTGTTAAATTATAAGCAATTACTGTTTCTACCATCTCACATTGTGTGACTGAACCCAACTCCAACACAGTAAGGCGAAGCAAGGTGGCAAAAAGGTGGCTTGTTTTTTATCATAATTTGCCAACATGAAGACTCAGACATTAGTAACTACTTGCTATTCCAGAAAGCATTCTCTGGTTGGTGAGGACAATGTTATAGAACATCTTTTCCCAGAAGGCAATGAAATTGCTCAGCAAGAGTAGACTTTTGCAGAAGAAAAACCTGATAAAGATTGAGTAGCCCCAGGAAAGCTGTGCTTTGTTTTTCAGACAAGATGTATCTTGAATTATATGAATTCAATCTTGGTGAAAACCAACTGCATTCATGCAGCCCAAGACCAAACATTTTTACCTGTTGTTTTTTTCCCCCTGATCCTACAGTTTTCTGCACACAGATTCACTTAGGAATTCTTCTGCAGCTACAACCATCCATTCTCTTGTTCTGGGCCCTGGGATGCCTTCTAGGAACAATATGTAGTTCTTTTTCAAACCCTCTGGAGAAAACCTCAGGGAAGTGTAGATTAAATGCTTTAATTAAGTCACTAGCAAAATAATGCTAGTAGAATTAGAAAGGGTATAAACCCACAAATATATAATATATAACAATTACATACAAGTCATTTATAGAGTCCCTCATCAAAAAGTGAAATCTATTTCCACTCCCCTTGATATTGAGAATGACCATTATGGCTGCCTGTGTGAACAAATGCAACAGAAGTGAAGATGCATGATATCCAAAACTATGTCATCGAAAGCCTTCTCTGCTCCACATTCCCACCTACCCTTAGAATTCAGCCACCACATTGTGAGGAAGCATATAACTTTGGAGAGACTATGTGTGGGGTGTTCCAGCCTTTACATTAGTCTCTGCTAAGGTCTTAGTCAATAGCCAGCATCAACTACTACAGATGTGAGCAAGCAAGCTTCCCCTTGGCTCTCATCTGTGGGTAATGTTTCGAAACTCCCTCCTCCCAAGGGAGGGAGAATTTGACAATTTTTGGTTGTTACAACTAGAGAGGGCATACTACTGGCATCTAGTGAGTAGAGAACGAGAATACTGCTGAACATTCTACAAATCCCAGTCCCCTTCAACAAAAATATTCAACCCACAAGGTTAAGATGCTAAAATAGTGATACCTGGCTTTAGAAGATTCTAGCCTTCCGTCTTTGAGCCATGCCAGCTGATTCTAAGTGAAGCAGAGATGAGCTGTCCCTGCCAAACTCTGCCTAAATTGCACTTTCATGAGGTGATTGTTTTGGAGCAATGAATAACTTGAATACCATCAAAGAAGTAGAAGAACAATGTCCTGACCTCAGGTCTTTGTGACTCTGAAGTTCATGCACTTTCCTCTGCTATCTTGAAGGGATACAATGACAAAAAAAAAAGAATAACAGAGCAGCATTATCCAAAAGGTACTGAGACTTGAGCACAGAAGAAAGGAAAGATGACTATTACCAAGAAGACAGCAAATAAGTATTTCTCATTGGGGGTAACTGTCCCCTATGTCCCTAATCTCAAACTCAACACTAACTACTCTCTTCTATGGAAAAACTGGAGAAAACTTCCAGTTCTTCACAGGTTTCTTGTGAATATCCTCTTGATGATTTGTTTCTGTCCATTAACCCCAAACACTCCTCCAGTAACTTCTAAACTCTAAGATACTCTAAAGAGGCCTAACTTTTCCCTAGTAAACTGAAAAAATTAAGTTTTTCATGACTACATTTTCCCTAGAAAGGATTGGTCAGTCAGGATCTTTTCTCAAACCATTTTACACTCTGCTTTATCCATAAATATCCTTAAAATAATCAACGGGTTTCCTAAGTACCTTACTACTTCAAAGTGGGACAGCATCCCAGTAATTCCACTTCTGCTGTCTATCTTAAGAAAACAATCTGAAATTTAGACAAATATTTAGGAGCAAAACTATTCACTGCAAGATTATTTGTGAGAGTTAAAACCTGGAGAAAAAAATGTTCAGGTCTGACAATAAGGTAATGGTAACATAAACTTGTTCTTATAAATCTACAGCAAAATATCATATGACCTCAAGTAAATTAATTTATTATGGGCTCTGCCTCTAATCTTACTTGTTATACCTTCTCTTTGCAATTGATCTACTCCATAGCTACAATGACCATTACTGTTTCTCAAGACTAGATCCCATCAAATTCAGGCCCACATATTTAAATTCTTTCTAGACATCTCTGCATTGATGGTATTCAAAGCCCGTTATCTTTCTCCAAAATTTCTTGTCCTACATTCTCTATTGGAGTGACTGACAACACCTTCAACCAGATCCTAAGCAAGAAACATGGGCAACATTGTGATTAACTCATCCCTTTCCTGCATGGCCCATACCGACTTAATCCTAGACTCATTCTATTAAGTCTTTCCTAAATTTCTGTTGAATTAGTTTCAGCTTTCTAAGCCAATTGCCACTATTCTATTCCAGGTCACCATCACCTCTTAACCTGATTTCCTAGAATAGATTCCGAATGGATCCCATTTGCTCTCTTCTAATCTATAGTTTGTGCTACAGCCAAAGTGATCCTTCTAAAACACAGACATTATCAACATCCCTTTGCTTAAAGCCCTTCACAACTCATCATCATTTTAGGATGAAACTCAATCCCTTACTGGGTTTTGAAAGGCCATTCATAACCAGGTCCTTGCTTATCTCTCCATCCTCATCCCAGACCATCCCACCTTTTCCAAATATCTTTGAATTTTCGGTTCAACAAGCTATATCATTTGCAGTTTTGTGTTATACTGCATGCATACTTTGTACCTTGCACATATATTCCCATATATTCTCAATATGTTCACATATATTGCACATATATATCTGTAACTAAATCACTCTTCCTCTCATTCCTCATCCCAGTTGTTACAAACCTCGCTATAACACCTGCTTTTCTCTCCTTTCTATTTCTGGAAACTGCCAAGCTCTCTTACCTCTGGGTATTCTCATATGTTGTGCCGTATTCATGGAATTCCTCCTCCACATAGACAGACAGACACATGAATCTAGTGCAGTAACAATAAAAACTGCCTCTCGGGGTGCCTCAGTGGCATAGTCAGTTGGGTGTCTCACTCTTTGTTTTGGCTCAGGTTGAGATCTCAGAGTTGTGGGGTTGAGCCCATGCTCAACACAGAGTCTATTTGGAACTTTCTCTCTCTCTCTCTCTCTGTCCCTACCCCCTGAAATAAATAAATAACTCTCTCATTTAAAACAAAACAAACAAAAAACAAAAACAAAACAAAAAAACACTGATTCTCTGATCTAGGGTGAAAAACAGATTGGATTGGTAACCACAGCTTCCTGGCTCTGAATCCAAGACTCCCTTCATACCAAGGCCAAACTTTCCATAGCTGTTCCAAGTCACTTGCAGGCCCATTGCTGGGAGACATGAGATTCCTCTGACAAGTACCTTTGACTTAAGGACTCCCCATCAGCCTTGCCAAACTGTCTCAGAACCGTTCTATAGTCTATGACATTTCTTCATTCCCAGTCTTCTTTAAAGAAATCAGACCTACATCAAGGTTTGATGACTTTCCTAATCTCCTCAAAGTTCTTTCCTATTATCACACATAGGTATCCCCTTAGTAAATATAATGAAATATATATATATATATATATATATATATATATATATATAGTGAAAAAATATAATGAAAGGTCCTGTCTTGGCACCTAATGCTTAGAGGACTAATACAAGTGGTACTGAGAGTGGTCCAGGAAAACAGATGGGTATTTGGGACTGCTTCACTCACTACCTGATGAACATAGAGGACAACACCCTATCTGTTAGGTGGGGCATTCAGTTTCACGGATAATCACTGGCAAAAAATAACAGCTCAATTGATAAATATTTCACTAGTGGCAGCCTGGTAAAATGCCTCGGTGGAAAGGAATGCTATTGTAACGATTCACTGGCTTTGAGGAATTTTCCTGGGACAAATACTGTTTCATTCTGGCAAAGACCACAAGAAAATGGCAGAATCACTGCTAGGATGGCCCTTAGATATCTGGAAAAAGTGATGGCCAGTGTCTAGTGACATGAAAATATCTGAGTTGTTCTGGCAGGTCAAAGAGAAAGAATTAAAGAGGCTGAAGGAAGTAAGCATGCTGAAGTAGATATGTTGTAAAAGATCAGAAGACTAACAACAGACTAAAGAAGGGTGCTGAGGACCCATCATTCATCAAGGCCATTAAGAATTTGCCACTAAGAGGGCACCAGCATCACTAAAAATTCAGTGGTAACTAACTTCTACAGGGCAGTGCTGATAGTAGAAAAAATAGTCATACTCTAATAGCGATAATGGTGATGGTTCCTCAAGGTAATAGAAGCCAGGTGGCCACAAAGAGCCAGTTACTATTAATGACCAAAAGAATCATAGGTTGCTGGTAATCAGTGGATCCTTTTAATCTGGAAACTTATTTTCAGTACTGGGACATTTTCATTCATATGTTATTTGATGATTTATTCCTTTCCACATCTATCCTCTTTTTCCGTAACTCATTAATCCAGTGGTTTTTCTTTGTAGATTGACCTTCAAAAAATCTTTTTTCTTTACTTCCATATATGTTTTATTATGTTGTACTTTTTAAAAACTTTTCCTAGGGCCCTGGGTGGCTCAGTCGGTTGGGCAGCTGCCTTTGGCTTGGGTCATGATCTCAGGGTCCTGGGACCAAGTCCTGCATGGGGCTCCCCGCTTGGCCTTCTCCCTCTGCCTGCTGCTTCCCCTCCCTGTACTCCCTCTCTTTATGTCAAATAAATAAATAAAATCCTTAAAAAAATAAAGTATAAATAAAAAATAAAAACTTTTCCTAAGCTTTATCTTCCAACATTTTTATTGATTTGTTGTTTTTCTGATTCTTATTTTTTATTTTCTAAGTGTTCTTTCGTGGCCTGGTTGTTCTTTTTATATATTATCTTGTTATTATTTCATGGATGCAGTATCTTCTCTTCTCTTATTCTTCTGAGGATACAAATTATGGGGGGGGTGTTGAAACTTTTTTTTTTTGGGTCTTCCTTCCCTCTGAAGATTTTATTTCTTTTCTTTTTTTTTTTTTTTTGAAGATTTTATTTCTTTTGTGTTTGGTTTGGCTTCTCTATTTCAAGTTAGACGTTTTGCTTAATTTTCTTGTAATCTTTAGTGTACTATGCATATTTAAAAAAAGATTTCACAAATATAGTTGAAGCTTTTCTAGGGGAAGGATGAGAAAAAATTAGCTTTTAAATTGGTAGGCTTCATTTTAGAGTGATCAGGCACGAAGATAGTTTTTTAGATACTAGAGTCCAAATGTAACTGACACTAGGGCCCCTTCTCAATTTCCCCAGAAAAGAATCCTCTTTTCTTCAGCTTTAGGTAGGTAAATGCCTAGCTATTGTCATGGAAAGAGTGTTGGAGAGGACCCAGGAATCAGGATCAGACCTTTGATCTTCTGTTTTCAACCTTAGTTCCATCCACTGTGCCTGGACTTCATTTTATTTCATTCCAGTGTCACTTCCCGCAGGCTCCTCAGTTACAGCTCCTTCCCTTGCTGAGTTAGTTTTTATACCTTCATTTGCTCTTTCCTTTCCAAAAAATTTATCATGACTCATCTGCTTTTGTCTTCTTTCCTGATCTATTTATTTGTACTTGTAGTTCTATGCTTTTAAAAGATCCTTTTACTGATATTTTAGAAGAGTTTCTATAGGGAAAGAAGATAAATGCATCTGTTCAATCACACTCCCATCTTTTTCTTCCTGCTTTAAATGCTACTTTTATCATACACTAAAATTGGCATGTAATTGGCAATATTTTAAGGCATTCTAATCTATTCTGCTGTGCTATCTAATTATGTAACAGTACCAGATTTCTAATTATCATGACTTTAAAATGTATTTTCATATCTGGCAGTATAATTCCTAATCATAATTCTTCTTTTTTAAAATTTCAAAAATTTTCTTGGCTGTTCTCTCAATTTTAAGATTAACTTTAAAATCAAGTTGTAACAAATTTATAATTCAATTTGAGAAAATTGACTTTTTCTATTAGTATCTCCACATTCAAGAACTTTGAGTCCATTTATTCAGTGAAGTTTTATGTTTCTTTCATCCCAATACTGATTAATTCCTAAATCTATTCTTAAGTATTCCATGTTTGCATTTTATTTTAAAAGGAACATTTTAAATTATATTTTCTAATGTATTTTTGCTGATACAATGAGAAACTACTGATTTTTAAAAAATTCATTTAATAATTTGAAATTTTATAGGCTGCTATGTTTTTCTAATAGGTTTCCCAAGTCACTTAGGTTTTCTGCGTACATAGACATATCATCTGGAAATAATGATAGTAGTTATCTGGCTTTCTAGAATTATTTTTATTCATTTTCCCGCATTATTACATTAGCCTCCATTTGAAATATATATACACAAATAATAAAAAAGATCAAATGCCACTTTTATGACTTTAGTAGCTATGTAGCCACTTGCTTGTTTCATTGCATTAGTTAATAGTGTTATTACATAATGTTAGCAATCTAACAGTGACAGAATAGCTCTCTTAGAATTAATATTAATGGAAATGCGCTTAGAATACCATCACTGTTGGTTTCTGTTTTAATCCTCCGGGGGCCAGATTGCCTAGATTTGAATCAGTGGTGTGCTGGAACCTGTTCAAACAGGCTCCTAAAAACAAATTGTGTGGATCTCCTTCCAATTCCACTCATATCGTTGATTGACTGGTAGCTTGAAACTGATCATGGTGGGAGTACTTACAGACAATACAGGTCAGGAACTTTTGGAGAGAGAGAGCAGGGAGATCAGGGAGGAGAACTCTTTGTTAAGCATTGCCAAGTAACTAGTGCAGCAGTAATTTGAATTCTTGTTCTGTTGCTTCCTAGGTAACTCTTTGCAAATTATCTATCTATATACCTCAATTTCCTCATCTGAGAATGAGGAAAATACTAGCAATTATGAGGAGTAAAGGCATTAAAAAACAAAGTATTTAAATGGTGTGAGATACATTATATTCATTGTAATTTTCTTTCTTTCTAATTTATAATTTTTTATTGTATCCTTATTGTGCCCTCTTTCTGGTCTTTTTAGTCATGTTTTTCTAACTTGCATTGAATATTTTTTTCACTTCCTTTAATTATTTCTTATTTAATAATATCTTTAAAGACTAATAATTTCTCCCTGAATCCACATTTGACCATATTCTCTATATTCCTTATATAGCTTTTTGTTGTCACTTTGCTTTATATAAACGTTGAGTTACAGATGTTTTTCAGAATAGTATATGCACAGGGTTAAATAACAAAGTTCTGAATGATCAATAAAGAAATTTATGCCCAAGTTATGCCCTATTATCGCCACTCAGATGTCACTAACTAGTGATAGCCATTTTAACCAGTTTTGTTTTAATTTCTTGAGTGATAATCTATTTATCTTTAAATTAGGTCAATGAACTTCTATTTCAGTATTCACATAATTTAGATATTATCTACTGGCTTCTTGTTTTGATAGAAAAGGAGTTAACACAATTCTGTTACTCCTTCTTTTCTTACTAGAATTAAACCATTGTTTTCAATTTCCACTTATAGTAATATTCTTAAACTACCACTTCTTTTCTCAGTAACAATATATACAACTTTTAATTATTCTCTTTATATGATAAGAATATTATCATTATCCCCCTTCCATTGCTTTCCAAACCCCAAATGGTATTGACTTTACCTTAACTTTTCCATTGTCATCTTTTATAATATTTTTATTCCCTTCTTTAATCTTAGTTTTTCCATGATTTGACTATAAGCCATTTATAAGATTCTAAATGTTGAAGCCAGTACATAGTAATGACATTCTAATGACTGGGTACATTTTTCAGCTGTGCTTCTAAACAGTTTTGTCTGTTTTTTTGACATTCAAGAATATTCTTGGGCCAACTTCATATTTATTATTTTTGTTTACACCCTACTGAGTGTCACAAATTATGCCACAATTTAGATGTCTGCCTGTTTGGATTATGCCTTTCTCATATAGTTTTCTTCTGTTTGTTTTGCATTCGAATCTCTGTTCGCATTTGTCTGTTTGCTTATATCATACAAAGTGTTCCTAAACTCTCCATCATAGTTTATGTTCCATCACATTCTAAGTCGGTTCTGCCCACCCCCAGCCTTTAGTCCTCTCATCTCCCCAACATGGATTCAGAGACCACAGATAGAATTATACTTCCCCCCACTGTTCCCTGACCTCACATCTTAATTCATTCCCCTATTTCAACAGAATTCATCCTCTTAAAAAAATAAATCCTAAGAAAGACACTATCTGAGTTCTTGCATATCATAAAATATTTTTATCCTGTCCTCACACTTGATTGATAATATGACTAAGAAGAGTTTAGAATGAAAATTGCTTTTCCTCAGATGCATGAAGGCATCCATTATTTCATAGCACCCAGCATTTCTGAGAAATATGACTTCATTTGGAATTTCATTCTTTTGTAGATTATTTTTTGTTCTCTTTGGAATTTTTAGGCACTTCTCTTTATGCTTGACTTTGTAATACTTCACATGGCTATGTCAAATTTGAATTTTTTATTCATCTATCTTCTCAACACTTGAATATTTTCCCTTCAGTTCTAGGACATTATAATTTTATATTTATAACTTATTTATATTTATAGTTTAATAACATCCTTTCCAGCTCTTCTCTGTCATCTCTTTTTGGATGATCTAGTAATTGTATATTGGACTCCTAGAACTGGATCCTCGGTGTCTCTTATCCTTTTCCATATATTTTTTATGCTTGCTTTTTCAATATACTTTCTGTTTAAACTCTTTAACTTTATTTTTCAAATCTTACATTATTTTTTAAATGCGGTAATCATTTGTTTAATTCTCAAGAGTTATCATATTGATTTTGCCTTTCCTGTAGAACACAGTATTTGTTTTATGCATGCATTTTAGTCTTGAATTTTTCTAAGATCAATAATTAGAGTTTTCTTTTTGAAGTTCTTTTCTTTTTCCCTAATTTATTTCTGTTTTCTCTAGAGGCAGTTTTACTACTTTATTCTCTTGGTTTTGCTATCGTGCTGCAGGCTTTCCTCAAATGCCTAGTGATCTTTGAATCTCATTTATTTAATAACCTATAAATGTAATTTGGATTTCCTCGTTGATACAAAAGTAATTGAATAATTTTTAATTGAAAGTGTTCTTTCTGTTGATGTTCTTTTGTTTTGCTAGGTTTAAGCTCTTCTAACTAAATTACTATATGATTCTATTGATGTCAGTATCTGTGACCTACAAATTTTCACTCTGGAATATAAATTAAGATGCAATTTGTGGCTTATGGGGTCAATTTTTATAAATATTTCATGAAAATTACACATACACACATTTATATGTATATTCAGCCTTAATAATAACATATTCAAAATA
The DNA here is from genome assembly GCF_020171115.1 of Neogale vison. NCBI lineage: Eukaryota > Metazoa > Chordata > Mammalia > Carnivora > Mustelidae > Neogale > Neogale vison. The sequence goes on along the minus strand of NC_058096.1, from coordinate 103,444,215 downwards.
TTTCAATCTTATTTAATTTTTGTCACTTTGATCTGTCAGTGACAGAGATTTCCACTAAATTCTCCCTCTACAACAGTGCTAACAATGTTTTTTGTTTATTATCCATATATTCCATTTTTAATTGGTAAAAATGGAAAATCAAAAGTAGTATTTCAAAATCCAAATATATATATAATATATATATACACACACACACACCACCCAACATGAACATAAAATATTTGTTATATTTGCTACAGTTTTTTAAAAAACAAAAATTATGTTTTGCTTAGTTAATTAAAACTAAACTATATTTTTTTAAGTGAAATAACATAAATAATATAAAGTAGAATTCCATTTGATCCTCAGCCAAGCCCATTCTCCCTTCTTTCTCTTCAAAGGTAATAAAATGAATTTGTTATATACTCCTACAGTCTATATATCTATTTATTTACTATATAAATATGCAAATATGTATAAATACTACCTAACATTTATTTCAATTATTTTATACTTGTGTTTCTTTCTGCAACTTTTTACAAATTCAACATTATGTTTTAGAGACTTAATTTATTCATACATTTTTAATATTTTCAGTGGTATTTTTCCTAGAATTATCTTGCCAGTTCCTGGGTTTCTCCATTTCTAGGTAAATTTCTGAACCAAACTTTTTTTTGTTGGAATTTCATGAAATTTATAGATAAATGAAAAGAAATTAACATGTTTACAGGACTTAAAAATCCCACTAGAACATGATATGTTTCATTACTGAATTACATTATTATAATTTAAGTGTGCCACTTAGAAGATTAAATACCTAGATTTTGTTTTTCTAATTTCAATAGTCTGTATTTTAATTTATGAGTTTATTCCTTATGCATTTGTTTTGATTACACATACATTTGTGCTTGTTTCTACCACATTATTTTGTTTTCAATTTACTGTATTTTTTCTTTCCTCTATTTACTGAATAAACTAAGCTTTATTAGTTCTCTTGTTCCCAAATAGGCTACCTTAAAGGTACATCTGTAAATAATTTCTTCAATAAGTGTGCATGAATGGCAAACTTTCTTAGTTTTTGAAGAAATTCTATCTTCACTCTTGAATAATACTTTATCTGACAGGTGTTCTCTGCACTTGGAAACTATTATTACATTGTCTTCAGACATCTGCTGTTGTCACCAAGAAGTCTAGTTGTTATTGGTTTACTAGTTGCTCCTTGGGAGACTTTGTTTTTTCTCTGGTTGCTTTTAACAGTTTCTCTATATCTTTGATATTCTACAGTTTCGCCACAATGAGCTGACATGGAAATTTGGGTTTTGTTTGTTTGTTTTTTGGTATTTTAAAATAAACTTTTAAAATTATGACAGAATTGATATATAACATTGTATTAATTTTAGGTATACAACATAATGTTTTAAGATATATATATATTACAAAATGATCATCACAATAAGTTTAGATAACATTTATTATCATGTATAGTTACCTTTTTTCTTATGATGAGAAATTTTGAGATTTATTCCCATAACATCTTTCAAATATACAATATAATATTGTTAACTATAGTCACCATACTGTATATTACATCTCCAGGATTTATTTAAATTATAACTGGATGTTTGTACTTGACCAGCTTCACCCACGTTGCTACTCTTCTTGCCTGGTACTGATTGTGTCTCTTCAATGTTAGGGCTCAGACCTTTCTTTGACATTATCTCTGAATATTACCCCTTCTTCCTTTTCTCCTTTTACAGTTCTTATTATTATATGTGAAACCATTTAGTCTTATCCACCATGGCTTTTAACTATATTTTGGTATTATCTGTTTCTCATATTCTCATCCCAGTAAGTCACCTCTAATTTTGTGCATGATCTCCACAAACAGAAATATTTAATTTTAATATAACCAACTAATCACACTTAATTAATGGCTTAACAAACTAGTGGCTTGGTCTGGTGAATTTTATTTAAGAATTACTTTCCTACCTGTTTCTGCTATCATCTTCTATCAGTGTTATAGAAGATTAATGTAAATCTGTTGCATTCAGATTTTCAATTGATCTGGCCATATCTGTGTATGCTGTTGAGATATGTTTTCTAATTCTTCCTTGGTTTACTGCTATTCAGTTTTTCTACATCTTAGACCTATTTTACTAATTTAAAGTTTTCCAGAACTTATTCACATTACAAAATTAAAACTTTATACCCATTTAGCAACACTGACCTTTTCCTCTACCCCCCCAGTAATCACTGTTCTATTCTCTGCTTTTAAGAGTTTGACTACTTTAGATACCTTATGTGAGGGAAATTGTACAGCATTTATCCTTCTAAGTCTGTTATTTCACCTAACACAGTGTCCTCCAGATTCATCTATGTTGTCACAAATAGAAGAATTTCCTTCTATTTTTCCTTCTATTTAAAGACTGAATAATATTATATATATATAATATACACACACATACATATGTAAATGTATACCACATTTTCTTTATTTATTGATCTGCCAATGAACATTTGAGTTGTTTCCATGTCTTGGCTATTTTGAATAGTGCTACTCTGAACATGGGTGGGAAGGGTACAGATATATCTTCAAGATCCTGATTTCAATTCTTTTGGGTATATAGTTGGAAGTGAAATTGCTAGATCATTGGGCATTTATATTTAAAGTTTTTTAAGGAATTTCCACAGTTTTCAATAATGGCTGCACCATTTTACATTCCCACCAACAGTGCATGAGAATTCCAGTTCTCACCAAGACCAGTTATCTTTTTGTTTTTTGATAATAGCCATCCTAAAAGCTATGAGGTGATTATCTCATTATGATTTTTATTTTCAGTTTTTATTGATTAGTAATATTAGACAATTTTTCATTAATGATTTAATTAATTAGTTTAATTAATTAACTATGATTTAGAATTCTGTTTTACAATTTATTTCTTGTTATATCATTTTTATCTGTTTATTTTATACTGGTTTAGTTTTGGTTTTTCAAAACATATTGAGTAGAATATTTGGTTCAATAATTTCTTTTTTTCTCTAATTCTGAAAGTATTTAGAGGTAAGGATTTACCTCTGAATAAAGTTTTAGCTCTATCTAATATTTTTAAATATTAGGTTCTCATTTCCATTACTTTTAAATAGTATTTAGCCTTTGAATAAGATGGATATTTGAGCAAATGTGTCTAAATTTCCCACTCCCAAAAGTTCCTATTAAGATTATATTTATAAGATTTATTTATATTATTTATATAAGATATTAAGATTATATTAATTACCAATTATAAAATTTATGAAAAATCAGTATCAGGGATAGAAATTTAGGATGAAAAATTATATACTGGAATCTTTGAGAAATTACTTTATAATAGTGTATCAGCATACTAAAACAGTCTAAACGTGACTGCTGTGATGAGGTTTGTGATTCAAAGGTAAATAAAAAATCCTATAAGGGCAAATGTAACAAATTGCTGGATGTTGCCTTTAGGTTCTTCTGCTGGAGGTGAATGTTTGAATTCATTATTGGAAGCTAGAGCTTTTTAGCTTTGGAATCAACATTCTGATGAACCTTCAGGTTAATATGGAACTCTTTTGGAAAGGAGATGTTGAGAAGATAGAAAGCTAACTTTTATGTTTATGGTGTACATACTAACATGTTCAGTCAGTTCAGGTGGTGGCTCCAGTGTAGGTGTGGTGGGGATAAATATTTGTTTTTTCTTCTTCCTGCCCCTGAGATAGACCTGGAGGCCTAGATTTAAAGTAGTAGGGGCAACGGTAATGATTTCACAATGTAAACATGTATCAAATCATCACATTGTACACATTTCATAATTTTATTTGTCAATTGTACCTCAATAAAGCTGGGAAAAAAAGATGAAAAAAAAAGGCAGGGGACATAATTGAAAGCAATTCCATCCTTGGGAAGTAAGCTGACCCATCCTATATGAGGCAGAATAAAGGCTAAGGAACTAGTCACAAAATAAACAATAATAGCAATTACTATTTATTTTTTTAAATATGTTAACCAGTGTTCTATTATCTCCTGAGTGCTATTTTAGCTAATGAATTATAGGAATACTCAAATTTGCTAACCATTTTGAATTTTTTGTTAACTTACTCAACAAACATTCATATAGCACTTACTAAGTGCCAGGCACTGGACTGAGCACTCTATAAACAATTCATGTGATTTTCATGATAGCAGTATTATTTTTCTGAGAAATTGAGAAAACAGACATCACAAGATTAAATAACTTGCCCAAGGTCACAAACTAGTGAATGGTGCAGACAAAATTTTAACCCAGTCTGGCTACAGAGGCTACACTTCAAAGCACGGCAATATGCTATATATTAATTTTTCATACAGTTACTCTTTTGTTAAATACTATAGACAGGTATTAGTTGTGCTTTTAAGATTTAAAAGAATAGCATGGGCACACACCTTGAGAATAATAGCAAAAGAAAGCAATACTAATATGGACAAAGCAACAGAAATGCCTAAGGACCAAATGGCAAGAGAAATGGATTAGGAAGGCCAGAGTAGTGATCTATAATAGCACAAAGTAGTACATGATAATTGATATCAAGTGGTGATAAATTCAAATGCCAATACTAGTACAGAATTCAATGAGAGTCCAGGCTTCTTAGAGTTATATTGGTTGAGCCTTGAACATTTTAGCTGATAATTAGAGAACTAAAGAACATCTTTATTATATTTAGGCTCACCTAAAAATCTTTTTAAAGGAAGAAAAAGAGAGATGATATCTCCACAGTCCTAAGGGGTAAATGCTGTGAAATAAAATGTATCCACTAAACTATCATTGACAATATATTACACATAGGAGAACATAGATTGTATTTTTATTAAGGTAAATGTATACCAACTTTTAAAATTTGAACATTGAAAAATTGATTCTAGAAGTGGTTGATTTTTTCTCTTACAGCACTTTAAATATGTCATTGCATTGTGTTCTAGCTTAAAGAGTTTTTAATGAGAAGTCTGCTGTAATTCTTTGGCTACTTTCAAGATTTTCTCTTTATTTTTGGGTTTAGCAGTTTGAATATTATATGGCTAGATTTAGGTAGATATATGAGTTTTGTTTGTTTTGTATTTATCCAGTTTGGGGCTCTCTTGAGTTATTGGATCTCTGGATCTTTCATTATTGGGGAAATTCTTAACTATTATCTTCTTTAATATTTCTCCCATAATCCAATTTCTCTGTGTTCTCCTGAAATTAAAATTATACACATTTTTAACTTTTTGATATTGTCCCACATCTTTCAGTGTTATGTATTGTTTTTAAGAAATGTTTGTTTTATAATTTTTATTATCCTATCTTCCACATATTACCTTACTTGAATCTGCCTGTTAAAGGCTTTCTTCATTCCTGTGATTGCATTTTTATTTATAAAATGTCCATTTCACTCTAATAGTTTCTGTTTCTCTGCTTACATTCCCATCTGTTCATGTTGCCTACTTTTTACATTAGACCCTTTAACATATTAACATATTTTAAATTTCCTATCTAATAATTTCTACTTTGGGGTCATCTCTGAGTCTAATTTGGTTGATTCACTTATATTTTGACACTAGGGTTTTTTTAATTTTGCTTTTTTGTGTAACATGATTTTTTCTTATTATATGTATAAGAGTAGCATCTAAGATAAATAATATTTATGCCTCTTCTGCTACTAGATGATTACTGTGAGCAGTTGAGTAAATCTCGTCAAGAGTTGTGCTAGGTTTGGGTTTCGTTGTTGCTGCTATTAAATTCAGTTCATCACCAATTTGAAATTCTCTAGCATTACCTAGTATTTAGGTTGGAGGCTAGGGTACCTATTAGTTTTTCTTAATAATTTTGCTCTGACCTTATTGTGACTTTTGCTCTGTACCTGTGCTTTGAAGGGGGTCCCTCTGCATGCTCTAACTTTGTTCCCAGTAGAGACAACTATTACTTACTACTTTTTTCTTACCTATTGGTGGTTAGTGGAAAGAGTGCTATTTTTTTGTCTTAGTCTGGCATTTCTAAAATAGGTATTGGATCCACAGGTTTGTGGGATGTGGCTTCTCCAGGGTCTTACCCTCCTCTCCCACTGAAGCCAAATTCTGCTTTTTATATTCAGGAGGCCTTGTGTGGGAGTGAGGTTCCTGTTCCTTCCCCAACAGAATAACTCTAATGATTTAGGCCCAGGAAAGTTTCTTACCACTTCCATCCAAGATCAAGGGCCTTCTTTTTTTAGCTTTTAGCATTTCCCCAGCTGCAGTAAATCTTCATCATACCTAGAGGTAGCAATATTTGCTTACCATCCCTGAGAGGCTTAATGCTTTTGTTTTCTAGGTACATAGGACCCAAACAGTTTGTTCCTTTTCCAAAGGGGAGGCCATTCCTTCTCTCACGTCTGCACTACTGACAGAGCTTTTCTTTGGTCCCCCACTCAATCTTTTTCATATGTATCTCCACAGAGGCATATTAGAAAATCGTATGAGTTGGTGCAATATGCCCTTGTATCTGTGATCTCCAGGGGTTTCATATTCTCACACAAGCCCACACTGGGTTTTCAGCCATAAGCTAAAAATCTTAGCTATACTCTTCTTGTCTGCTTGAATGGTGTCTGGCAGGTTTTCCTCCTGTGCTCTGCCAAAGGAGAACCAGTATTCATGCCCCATCTACTCGGAGGTACCAGTTGTTCCTTAGATTTCAGGCTGCTGGCTTGACCTAAAATGAAAATTTTCTAGCCAGTTCAAGAAAAGTTAGGATTTTATAATTTATTTGACTTTCCTTTGTTGTGGTGGTTATTGTTGTTGTTGTTACGGTATATTATCGTATACTCTAGTTTTCTACATCCAAGGTGGAAGCAGAATATTTTCCTACTCTTCATTGTGGTTCTTCTGCTTTAGTATTTTCATGCTGTTGCCCTTATCATATCTTCCTGGAGATTTGCATTGTTTCCTTTCTTTTTCTGTTTTGTGTTTTAATAGATATCTTGTTTTATTCTTTTAGTGTACTTGTTCTCAATAGAGTTGTACTACCCTGAGGGAAGGTATTTTGAAAATTTGTTGAGATAGTTTTGTTTGTCCCAGTGATTCAGAGGGACCATTACTCTTTAATGGGTACATAATAAATACTCAATGTTAGACAAACTGTATCATGAAGGAAAATTCCACATATTGAAGAATTTTCTGGTACCAAACAATTTTAAACACCCCTCTGGACATGTAAGTTAAAACAATAGCAGTTTTAGAACACAGGTTTATTATATACAGAAACACAATTTTAAAAATAATTTGCAGTAAATACTGAAATTTATAGACTGTAACTATATTCTTTTGTACTTGATCAAATTCTGGTCACTATTTTGGAAATAACTTCTCCAGTGGCAATGTTGCTTATAAAGTTTAAGTCACCAATGCAACATGCCTCTGTCAGTCTAACTTTCTAGCTTCGGCATGCAGTTATTCTGTGTAAAGTTATGGACATCTAACTATTTCATTTATGTCTTCTAGTATTGTCTACACAAGCATGTACATATTGGAATAATTATTTGTTTTGTAAGCCACTTAGATTTTGGGATTGTTTGTTACACAACATAATCTAGCAAAGCTAACACATGCAACTTAATTCCCTAGCACAATGTATGTTTCTTGGAGCAAAGTTATGACTCAAGTCTCCAACTCTATCAGTCCTGTTCCACTTACATGCTAATAGAATGTTGCTGATGCTTCTAGAATGTGAATGACAACATTCCTCATTTCTAGTACTGCTATATGTATATCTCTGGTTTTTACTATTGGCTTGATTGTTCCCACAGGAATCTTTACAGGGTGGGATGTCTTATGCTACCTTTCCCAACTTAATACAAAAGGCTTCCATATTCAAGGTACTAGTTACCTTGGTTCACAGTGATTCAATCCCACACTTCTCTGTAAAAATCAAGAGAAGGAAGGTAATAGAAACCTAAAGTTTCCATTTCCTATGAACATAGGAAGGATAAAGAGATGGAAACAAGAGATGAAGAAAGACCCCTGAAAAGACAAAATTGGTACATTATGAGGCCTCCCTGGTTTATTCATCACAAACCCATTTTTAAAATGTAGCTTGTTACTGAAAATAAAGCCCCATTCAGAGAAGCTGAAAGAAATTCACACACTCTGGGGAACCAGATGGTCTTTTATTCATAAAATTTTATCACTTCAGGATATTATAAAAGTTTTAAATAAGTGGAGGACATAAAATATACTGAATTTCAACCTGAAAGAAGATATTTTTTAAATGTCAACACATTAGCTACTGTGCACAATAGTCAATGAATATGGATAAGTTGTTTTGACTTGCAACTGCTAGAAAAAGGACATTGATTATTTTTCCGGTTTAGAGAGTATTTCTTTTTCTCTTTAGTGGCAAGGCAAAGGACAGATGACTGAAATGGGTTGACTACAATTAAGAAATAAAAGAATAGGTGGATTTATTACTTTCAGGTATTTAACATTTTTTAAACATTTGTATATGACATTCAACATGGTAATAGTGTTCTCATACTGTCTGAAAAGGAAAAAAGTGGAGTGAGAGCTATAAGAAAGTAAAGAACGAGGAGGGGGGAAAGGGAGGAAGGAGGGAGAGAAGAGAGCAGGTAGGATAGAAAGAAGGAAGGAAAGAGAAGGAAGGGAAAAGAGGAAAGGAGGGGGAAGGAGTAGACAAGAAAAGTCAATAAGGAAGCAGGGCAGTTATTTATCAAACAAGCTTATCCAAAGTCCTATGACAACTATCTTTTCCCATTATAAAGAGGTTGCTCCATAGTGTACACAGTGACCAAACTGTGGAAAGAGCTTGAGATGTCCATTGACAGATGAAGAAATAAAGATGTGGTATATATGTGGTATATATATATATATATATATATATATATATATATATAGAAATATTACTCAGCCATCAGAAAGGATGAAAAGTTACCATTTACATTGATGTGGACAAGACTGAATGGTATTATGCTGAGCGAAATAAGTCAATCAGCAAAAATAATTATTAAACAGTTTCACTCATATGTAGAATATAAGAAACAGGACAGAGGATCACAGGAGAAGGGAGGGAAAACTGAATAGGAAGCCATCAGAGGGAGAAAAACCATGAGAGGTTCTTAACTCTAGGAAATAAATTGAGGGTTGCTGGACGGGTTGGGGGGAGGCTAATTGGGTGACGGGCATTCAAAGTAAGATGTATTTTTCAACTGTTTTGTTACCCAGCTGTCCATTATTACAGTTTCCCCAAAGGGGAACAATGTGTATACAAATGAGTTTTCTATGATTTAATAAAAATGTATGCCACACATTTTTGTTTAAAAAGGCAAAAAAAGGGGGAGGTGTTCCTGGGTGGCTCAGTTAGGTTAAGTGTCTGCCTTCAGCTCAGGTGAAGGCAGACACTTAGGGTCCTGGGATCAAGTCCCACACCGGGCTCCCTGCTCAGTGTGTAGTCTGCTTCTCCCTCTACCCCTCCCTCCTATTCGTGTGCTTGTCCTCTCTCTCTCAAATAAATAAGTTTTTTTAATGTTTTATTCTATGCAAAGACTCAATTCTTACCTCCAGGAATACTGGAATGTTTTCAGTTGGATCCACAGTATAAAGGAATGATATGGAGGCCTTTGGGTGTAGATTATTTAGAAGAAATAACAGAGTACCTTCTTAGGCCATTTTCTCTCTTTAACTTCTGGCCCTCCAGCATTAATCTCTCCCTGTCTTCTTGCTTTTCCACATCTTGGAGCTCCAATTATTGGGGGGACAGATGACTTGTCTCTTTAGCTGATAGCTCTTAAGCCTAAGTGGAACTGTACTCAAGGAACTGGTATTAAAGAACCACACTTTAGAAGCTGTAACTCCACATGGGTCTATAGAGATTGTGAGATCCTAGGCCTTGAGCCTGAGCCTAATGCCATAATGGAATGACACTTTTGGGTCATGGAAGGGAGTTAGTATATTTTGCATGTGGAGGAAACATAATTTATGACCATAGTGCAGACTGTGATATAGATGAAGGTAAATTCTTTGACACTCCTCCCATTGAGATGCAGAGATTAGGAATAAAGGGGCATCTGTATCTACTTCATTTGAATCTGGGCTGAACTGTGATGACTTTGACCAATAAAATGTGGTGGAACTGATGCTATGTCACCTCCAGAATTAGCCTTTATGACACCCAGCACTTTCTTCTTCCTTTTTGGGGGAGTCTTGAACCACTCTGCGAGAGATCTGATTACACTGAGGGGACTGTGGTGTGAAGAAGCCCACACTAGCCATGCGCAGAGGCTATGTCAAGAGTGAAAGAGATACCTGGGGCACCTGGGTGGCTCAGTGTGTTAAAGCCTCTGCCTTTGGCTCGGGTCATGATCCCAGAGTCCTGGGATCGAGCCCCACATGGGGCTCTCTGCTCAGCTGGGAGCCTTCCTTCCTCTCTCTCTCTCTGCCTGCCTCTCTGCCTACTTGTGATCTCTGTCAAAATAAATAAATTTAAAAAAAAAAAAAAAAAAGAGTGAAAGAGATACCTGGCCAACCCTCAGTAATTTTAGTTCTCTGCTCCACAGACTCATGACATATAATATTTTTAACTTACTGATTAAAGCCATTAAATTTGGGGGTAGTTTGTTTTATATTAATAGATAATTGAAACACTAGGTGAAAGCATTTTTTTGCCCTTGTGTTGTTTTGCTTTCTACCTGCCTGGAACAGGGACACAAGGCTTACAGACCTAAGAAAGATTTGGAGATTGTGAGAAAAAACAAACAAACAAATACACACCTACCTATTAAAGATAGAAAGAGTTTGGGTCCTTGTTGACACTGTTGAGCCATCCATACCACCAGCCAGCTCTAGACTGGCTCTTCTGGAGAAAAATAACGCCCTATCTGCTCAAGCCAATATTATTTTGATGTTCTGTTACTTGCCACTGAATACATCCAAACCTGATACAACTATAAACAAATATCTGTTGATTGGTTGACTGACTCCCTTGTTTCCCAACTTTTCTAAAAGTGTACCTGCAACAGGATAGTCTCTTTGGGATTTATGGTTGGTATCTAAAGAGCACACTTCGTGCTTCTTTCAGAGACACTCAGCTGTGGTCAATCTCCATTCATTGTTTGTTAGAAAAGTGGCAAGATTTTGTTGTTGTTGTTTTTGTTGTTTCTAAGTAACCCCTGAATCTTCAGTCCTAAGTGTGTGACTCTAAGAGATGGGATCATTCTACATTAAAATGCCTTCTATTTTAGCCTCAGTTTTAAATTAGAATGAGATCCCTCTGAATTAGGTGGACATTTAGCAAGTTAGAAATACCTGCCCCTAACCTCTGGCTTTTAAGCTCTTCTATTTTTTTTTTTTTTTCTCAGCAAAACATGAAAAAAGAAATCATAGAGAACAAAATAAAGACTCTACATGTGGTCATCTCTTCTAATTTTCAGACACTGGTGTCTGTCACAAAACAATTAGGAAAAAAAAGTAGTAATCACATCAGTTATACAAGAGAACATCTAAGGACTGACTTACTAAAATTTGTGCCCTTTCCTTCATTCAAATCCTATGTGGGTGGGGGGCTGTTAGCAGAATGAGTTTTAAAAAATAATCTGGTTTCTTTTGCCTAAAATTTAATCTTTCACAGCATGAAGGAAGAGGGGGTTTTGAAGTGTAAGGGCAGACAGAGCACAAGAATTGTATTTGGCCAGCATGGGGTCAAACTTTTGGCTTTGTATTTTAGCAGGCTGTGTAATCTTGAGAAAGTCCTTTCAAACACAGTTTCCTCTTCTGTCGGTGTCCGTAATCAAGTCTCAGAGAGCAGGCTTGTTATGAAGACTGAATGAGGCAGTATATATATAAATATAAACATACTGTCTCTATATCTATTTATAGCTAGCCAGCTAACTAGATAAACAGACACACACTCTAGAACCTGGGACATAGAGAAGAAATGATAACCGCTGATTCTGCTATAAAAAGAAGTGATGTACTTAAAACTTAGCCCCCATGTTTGCACTTACAATACTGTCTTTTTAAAATGAGTTTGGGAATTATCATAAATAAATTATTTACTTTAAAAACCAATGTTCTGCCTTAAAAATAAGATAATTATAAACCAATAAGAAATAACGCTAAAACACTAAGGTGTCTCTATTTGGTGCATTTACATCTCAAGTTTTCTAAGTGGAAGTGTTGGAAGATATAAAACTAATGATAAAGTTTTAGAATATAAGTGAAGTGCAGTGGGATGGAGTCAGGAGCCAAAACCCAAGAAAGAATTCTTGAGACGTTTGAATTCTTGAGATATCTTTGGTACAAAATTGTGGTTTATTAAAGCAGGGGCAGAAAGAGCTGTTGCCCTAGGGTTGTGAGGGGTGGCTCATTATATACTATAGGGATGGGGGTAGGTAAGGAAACAGGAGGTTTCAAAAGAACATTCATATGCTAAAGAAGACCTAAAGATACCAGAGACCTTGCCATTGTCTAGTTAAGGTTGTTTTTCCCCTCTAGTAAGGTATTAACATTAAGATAGTTGGGAGATGGGGCGCCTGGGTGGCTCAGTTGGTTGAGCAACTGCCTTCGGCTTAGGTCACGGTCCTGGAGTCTCGGGATCCAGTCCTGCATCGGGCTCCCAAATCCATGGGGAGTCTGCTTCTCCCTCTGACCTTCTCGCCTCTCATGTTCTCTCTCACTGTCTCTCTCTCAAAATAAATAAATAAAATCTTTAAAAAAAAAAAAAAAAGATAGTTGGGAGATGCCTAGAAGAATGTCACATATGTCCTACTGGGGAGTGGGGTGGGGGGGAGGTTACAGGGTGTCAACTTCTGCCTTGTCCTCAGCTAGCCTTCTGTTCCCTCATCAAAACTACCCGTTCAGGAATATTGTATCAGGCAAAAGCTAAGAGGTGCCAACTGTGGAGTTGAAGATAAATTAACTAAGTGGCAAAATGAAATAAAGGAGCAAACCAAAAACGATGTACGGTACCTCATCAAATAAAGCATGAAGAATATCTAGTGAATCCTAATGGCTAAAGTGATTTAGTAACCATTGTGAATTCTTTCATTTCTCTAGTATATAGTCTGTGAATATTTGTACTTTCTATTTTATGAAAAGTAGCACATCCTCTTCACCTATACTTTTCCACAGAGTAATATCAACTGTAGATCATACATTTAATAATAGACTGCAAGAGACCCTTTAAGAAGACTTTTTGTTCTATAACTTAGTATTTATTTGAACCTGTTCACCTATATGATAAGCTAAAGATCTTCTACTTAGTTCAGAGAAAATTCTATGTAGTTCACAGAAATTACCTTTCAAAGATAGCCCACTCCTGTTAAATGATCTTGTAAGACCTAATAATGTGCTTTAGAACCCAAGTCTGCATCACAGTATCACAGCTGGAACATTTGCCTCTTACAGTGACAAGTTCTGCTTATGTATGACTTTTAGAAAAAGGAGATGGGGTGGGAGGGAACTTCATCCCTCATGTTTTCCAAGAGTAGAAAAATGAGCCACAAATAGGACACTTTCAAGATAATTGTCTTTTTTTTCATTAGTTTAAAGTGATTTTTGAGAGATTATCTTTATAAATGACAGTTGACAAAAAGCACAATAATTTGCACATATTAGACATCAACTGTATAAAATTCCTTTTGGAAGAAAGGTTTTTATATATGAAAATCTAGGCAAAAATGTACTTAAAATATGAGAGTTCACTGATTGATTCCTCCTTATTTTGCTGGGTTGAAAGGCTTTATGTAGCTGCATTATTTGTAAGTGATTTTTGTAATGGTATATCAGTTTAAGTAAAGATGCTTCAAGAGAAGTCTTTTAGTGGAGCATGAACATCTTTGCCAGCATCATTTGAAATCATTACAGTACACAATTACAGGAATCCAAAAGTAACAGAACACCCTATGGAAACTCAAAGGAAAACAAACCATCAAAATTGGTTTGATTTCTACTCTTGGATACCTCGTTTACGTAACAGTCAAGGAAAAGAGAGCAGGTTTTCCTCCTTTATAGAGGTCTTCAAGCCTTCAAATGTCACTTAAAAAAGAAAAAAATAAATAATAAAAAAATTAAAAACAGAAAAAAGAAAACCCCTGTATTGAACATGTGCTATGTGTAGTCTGTTGTAGATGAAGTTGGAAAAATAAAGGAAACCATCCTTGACCTTGAAAGCTACCAGTTTTATGACAGGTGCAGTTTGCTCTTGCTTTCCCTGGGTAGGAGCAACAATAGCAAACAATTATTTACAGTTTTCTGTTTCATGAGCCTATCAAATCTCTAATTCAGAACAAAGAAAATAATAAAGACATCCTGGAGTGAAAATTTTCAAACCTTCAAACTATAGCCCAGCATCAGCCTCTCCTCATCTTCAAGGGACCTTTAGAACATGGTAGGAGAGTAGAGATTTGGCCCCTGTCAAATGGCCCCCGAGTCATTCTTTAGCAGTTGTCTTTCAGAGCCTGTGCGCCTTTCCAACTCAGTGTCAGAAACTCTTGGACCATGGATAACTGGCCATATTCATGGGATCAACTGCAGTTATTATAGCTCTAACTTAAGTTTAAAAAAGTGTTTCAAATAAGACTATGCCCAAGACTCATTCCCAGTCAACTAACTCAGAATCTCTGGGGTGGGCTGTCAGCATGGGTAGGTTCTTAAAACTGCTCAGGTGTTTCCAGTGTGCATCCTGGCTTGTGAAGGACCACCTACAAGAACTCCAATAGAGGGTAGGCCAGAGTGTGTATGTGACAGTCCTGGTGAATTTTGGAATTATAGGCCTGGCACAAGAATCCCAGATGGGTTTGACACTTAGAATTTGGATTTAGGATTTTGTCCTCTTTGAAACCTGTTCACCAGTGCTTTGTTCTGCCCCATGTATTCCACTTATAGTACTGTTTTTCAGAGTATAATTTTTGCCCAGAATAATTACTCAACAGTGCAGACATACCTACATGATCCTCATGGACAATATTTTTTTAAATGATACAGCTTAAATTTATATTCAAGAAGAGAAACAATTTTCCTAAATTTGACAAAATCTGTGGAATTTGTTCTACAAAAGGAGAGAGATCAGCATACATTATTATACAGAGTTGCACAGATACCTAAAAAAAAAAAAAAAAAAAAAAGGAAGGAGGCACATTGTAGAGTCCTGCCAAACAACAGAATCATCCTGATGGCAACTGTGAGTCACACACAAATAGAAGCCTTAAAAGTTTCTATTTTGCTTCATGAGGATGAAGTTTCATGAGGATGAGCCCTACCGCCTCCAATCTCTGTAGGTAGTAAAGGAATATTAGCAGTATTTTTATTTTTTCTGTCCATAACCCTTCAGGGATAGAGGTAAACTGGGTACTGCTATGCAAATCACATTACTACATTTGTACCTTCTAATACAGATTATGGAGATCAACCTCAAATATCCACAAAATGGTAGAATACAAAGGGTGAAAAGCGGTAGCTTCTCCCTGTGCTCAGATGAGAATCTATTAGCAGCACCCTTTATGTTCATCAGGTCTTCAAGGAAGAAGTCAGGGGTATTTTAGTACTTTTAACAAAAGAATCCACATAATATAATGGAATTTGTTCTACAAATTTTAAGTGTAGAAAGTGGTCTACTTTACATAAGACCTTTGAAGACTTCATTTACAGGAACTGGGTAAAATTAACACAAGTCTGTAGAGTTCATCAATAGCTTAAGTGAACAAATAAGATTGCTCATAGCAATAAATTGTGCAATATTTGTGGCTATTGCAAACCTCACAACTAAATATTTCTTCTCTAAAGAGATTTTTTAAAAACTATATAAACAGTTGAATACCACAGAGCTTCTTGTTCTTCCTTTGACTATGAAAAAAATAGAAACTGTGATCATGATAACAAGAAATAAGATGAATAGAAATTATATAAAACATTTGTCGCAAGTATCTAGTCTCTATCTCTTCATTTATTGTACTTTTATGATTCCTAGAATGTTAATATTTGTTACCCTTTCCTTCTTTATCTTACTATAAAGGACAGTAAAGAGCACAGTTTTAGAATTTTCAGAGAGTTATTTTTTTTGTCAACAAGATTATTTTCTCTAAGGGTTTCTCATCAAATGCCATTTATGATCTATAAGTTATTTAATTTAAACCAAGACTAATTTCAGTTTTGAGGCTTATGATTTTACTCCAAAACAGAAGATTATTGAATAGCAGCTAGGTAAAAGCAAAGTATCTAGAGTGGCTAACAGCAAATGTGAAATATTCCTCAGGTGGAAGTTTTAAATTGTCTCCTGGACAGCTATCTTTTGGACAATTCTGGTGTTAATCTATAACAAAATGGGAAAAATAAAACTAAGCAGTTTTTTTACTGAAGAATTTCTCAGAGCTTTCCGTATGGTTATGTGCACTATGGATCTTTGAGAGTAAAATGTACTACATAGCCTTTCTCAAACTTACCTGATTAAAAATACTTTTTTTTTTTTTTTTTTTTTTTTTAGAAAATCTTCCTTGATTAGTTTTATGGATAGCAAACATAGAGAAATCTTGCATTACCTTGCTATTCAAATGTGGTCAGTAGACCAGTAGATTGGGATTACCTTCTATATTAGAAAGGCTGAATCTCAGGCACCACCCAGACCTACTGAACTAGCATCTGCAAGATTCCCAGAGTGATGACATTTTGCATATCCAAGTTTGAGAACCCTTGAGTTAGAGCATAATTCTGTGTCCAAGGTAAAAAATACTTATATTTAGATAAGCATACTGCATAGTCATCTTTCTACAATGTAAGTGAAGGAGATGAGAATATGCCAGCCCATAATATGCCAACTTAACATAAGGATTATTTTTAGCTAAAGGCAACTGAAAATCAACAGATGCCCTCCCCTTATGTTCCTAAAAACAGGGCATAAATTTTCCTTTGAAGGGGGTGCCCACCTCCCGGACTAGGTAGAGAAGAGACACTCTTATCATCTAAGATGGAGAGTAGGCACCAAGATGAGTTTGTATAAACAGACCTTACTAAAATTTTTCTTAGTCATTTCCCCATAACTTTGATGGCTCCAGCCCTCTTATCCTTGTTAGGATCTATCCCAAGCACCCCAAACAGTATCTGTGGAACATCAGAGGTTTTCAATAAATGTCTGTGGATGTAATAGCTTTGCATGCCCTCCAGCTACTATTGAATATAAGAGAGTAGAGGAAAAGTTTTTCCTACCCAACATAAACAGGAATTATTTTGCACCTATCTATCCCAAGCACCCCAAACAGTATCTATGGAACATTACAGGTTTTCAATAAATGTCTGTGGATGTAATGGCTTATTATTATATCCAACTGATTAATTATGCATTATATATTCCTCATAATATTTAATCTTAATGGAACACTATCTAGATATGAAGTCTTGAGGGGCTGGATGTAGATTTAAGAAGATATGGTGGTCTTTACAGGAGGCATCACTACAAAATAACTTTCAGCCTCCCAGATAGACTTAAATTTATTGCATACATTATTAAGGATTTTTTTAAAACTTGGCTGTGGGAAAATAATAAATATAGATCATATAGGTCATGAAAGTGAGATTTCCTATAAGTGTTTTATCATTCTAATACTTAGAGTGACTGTATTTTAGCAACTTGTCTTCAAGTTCTTCAAGATCAATTACTTTTTACTCTATGAGGTAGTCTTTCTGAAATGATTTCTTTGGTGTATGACCTTCATTCTGGGTCTCTTTCTTTCATTCTTCTTCAATTCTAAGAATTACATTTCTATAGATTGAAAACCTTAAACTGCCACATGATTTCTAACATGAATGTTAAGCTCCTGATCTCTACCAATTGAGATAATGTATTTAACTCTTATTAAAAGTAACTATGGAACAGCTTTGATGTGAAATTACAAAATATAAACATATTTTCTGATTTAATGTGGAGCTTTCATATCTAAAAATACTATAAAAGCATAATTCAAGATAAATGTGTAGTTAAGGAAATCAAGGACATCTTTATCTACTAATAAATGTGTTACTGCTTATATAGGGTTTGAGACATAATGAAGAATATCCTTCTCTCTACTAAAACCACAAAATAGTTCACCTTTTAATATTAATACACACTTAAACTTGGTTAATAGTAACTCTGTAAGAAATCCAATCCTTCACCTCTGGCCTTGCATTTTCTTCTGTTTCTGTCCTTGTAGCTAATCCCTCCATACCCTGTGCTATAACCCAGAGGACTGCTTGACATTCCTCAGCATTTCATTCATGTGGACCTACACTCAAGCCATTCCCTGAAATATGCTCTGCTCATATACAGTGAATTCACACAAAGTATAAACCTTTCAGAGCATAGCTAAACTATTAGTTCTAGAAAGACTTCCCTAACTTAGGCTGAACTCCACTGTACTGGGTATTATTTCTCTTCCAGATGAACCACTTTATATTATTCTGTTTGGGAATGTCTTGGTTCCATATCTCACTACATATTCCCAATTAGGTCTTGCTAGATTATGAGCTGCTCAGGGATGGGTGTCATCATTTTTATCTGTATATTTCTAGTATGTAGCATCACAGACTCATTCATTCATCCAATAAGCATTCTAAAGAACTTTTTAAAATTGACAGACCAGTAAATAAATGAACAATTTGACACAAAAAGTATGCAAGCAGTGCAACTCTTATAAGCAAGTCATATCCAAATCCAATTTAGTATGTCATTCCTTTCTTAATTCAGTCTTCACTTTACATAATATTGTTATAACAGTTACCACAATTTATCAAGATTCCACCATGAAGCAAGTACTGTGCTAGGTTCTTTGATACAGAGAGACAAGCACCTTTCTCAGAAGTACTTATGGCCTTCTCAAATTCAAAAAAATTCCTTGTTAGCTTGGGTCTTTCAAGAAATTGGTCCATTTCATCTAAATTTTTGAATTTATGAGCTTAAGTATTCCTACTTGAGCAGATATTTGTGCATGTTCATGTTCTTAGGATATTTATTCACAACAGTCAAAAGTGAAATAAGCTAGACACAAAAGGGCAAATACTATATGATTCCACTTACATGAGGTACCCAAAGTAGTCAAATTAAGAAAGACAGAAAGTGTAATAGTGGTACTTAGAATAGAATTATTTTTACCTGTTAGATTTGCAAAAATTTCAAATAATATCCAGGAAATATAAATAAATAATGTGCAGGAAATATAAATTGGCACAAAATTTTTGAAGGGCAATGGTAAGTTTGATCAGCATTTAAAGCTGGCATATCCTATGACCCAACAATTATTTATGAGAATTCATCTGACATATATTAAAAAAAAAATGCTTACTAAAATCTGATTGTAATAATAAACTATTGAAAACCAAACAATCATCAAGAGAGAAATTCTTAAATTATCAGTTGTTAATACTGTGGAATACCATGCAACAGTTAAAAACAATGAACTAAGTGTGTATGTACTATCATTTAAATCTCATAGATGTAGTAAGTTAAAAAAAAAAGAAAAAATTGCAGGAAAACATCTATAGTATGATCTCATTCCTATAAAAAAATTACAATAAAATTACAGAAAAGCCATATCTGATTTGTTTCTGAGTGGTCATACAGGGAGACTTTTTTTCTAGACATGATTTTTTTCCCCAAGAATGTATTCATATATCGTACATATATTTTATTTTTAGAATACATGGAATACAAACACTTGTGTATTTTTAGAAGTAAAATTTTAAATAGGAAAACAGAGAAGACTCAGAGGCTTTGAAACTCAGAGGTTCTAAAAGCTCAAAATATTCATTTTAGAATCAAGAAAGGCCTGAATTAAGACTCCAGTAAAACTCTGTAGTGGAGGATCTGTCCATAGTCTTTCCTTACCTCAAAATAGGAGATGTTTCCCAGGGCTTTTGTGGACTTCTATTTCCTGTTCTTTTCTCCCTTTCTCCCTGGCTGTCCTGAGAGCACTGGTCAAGAATAAGATAGTCCTAAGAAGTGCAAAGCAATGAAAATCTCCCACAATCCCTCCTGATCCAAATTTTTGCCCAGTCTTCACCAAGCTCTACTTACTTAGTGTTGGAACCCAATGGCTCTTAACATGGCAGCCCCACAATCAGCAGCCATACCATACCAGGGGAAGACCCCAGCAACCTGAGACACACTCTGTTTCTTACGTATATAAAACTCATTGCATGTCCCCCAAGGAAACTCTCAATTGTATATATACTTTTTTAAGCTACTCTTCTGTTTTAGTAAGTTTTCCTGCCAATGACTCTTTATCAGGAACAGTAAAGATGATATATCATTTAAGTTGATGGGTAGGTCTGCTTATCAGTGGCCAGGAACTATGGCCCAGAAACTGTACAAAGGCATGTGTATGCATTGCTCAATTTAGCTTCCTAAGTTAATTATGAAATAAGAGTTATTAATAGCCTCATTTTATAAGTGAGTAAACAAATAGAAGCTTAAAGGTATTGAGTAATTGTCCAAATTCACTTGATTAGTGAGTTGTCAAGTTAAGATTTAATCTCAAATTCAATCCCTAACCCTGGAGACTTAACTACTACGTAAGGCTTAATATGGGCTCAACAAGGAAACATTATTACTCCCCAAAATGCAATGTATGGCTTACAACTTTTTAATGTAAGCTGTTTGCTTACTTCTGAGAATATTTACATAACCAGATTTATACGAAATATCAGGATGATGTCCAAAAAAATGTGTGGACTTGACATATTTCATTTTTTTTTTAAGATTTTATTTATTTGAGAGGGAGAGAGAGCACAAGTGGGAGAAAGTCCTAGAGGGAGAGACAGAGAATCCTCAAGTTGACTCTTGACTGAGCACACTGGCCAATACAGGCTCAATCCCAGGACCCTGAGATCATAACCTCAGATGAAACCAAGAGTCAGCAGCTTAATTGGCTTGAGATACTCAGGCACTAACTGACCAATCTCATTCTTAAAAAATCTGACAACAAAACCATGTCATCTTTTCCATTTTATAGGTAACACCATCCAACAGGTTTAAAGTCAACTGAGTGTACATCCATTCAGGATTCATTATGCTGGAAAACTTCCCTCTTATATCCATCAGTGAGAATAACTTCTTCCCTAAGGAGCCCTCAAAAAAGTCTGTGTCAAAAAATGGGCTTCAAAGTTTATTCAGATTTTAAACACCTTAAAAGTTAGGGTACATAACCCTTCCCTATCTCCAATATAGGGTCTGCCATGCACCTTTCTCGACTCCTATCAGAAATGCATACTCCTTTACATTCATTCCAGGCTGGAGATCTGAGAGAAGCAAAGAAATGCTTTAGCTGAGACTCAGTGCAAGAGAGAATTCAGATCTGGTGCCCAGATATCTTCTCCCTACACCTCCAACCACGTAAAACAAGAATTTAATGAGCAGAGGAAGCTGGAATAAATGAGAGAAGCCTCCAAATTTTAATGACTTAATACTTTTACTTCAGAACCCATAAACAACTCTTACCATCTGTCCTCATTTTATTTTTTATCACACCGGAGGGAATCTCAGCCTACTACATGATTTTTAAAAAAAGAAGAAGAAGAAGAATCAAATTCCTCCTTTCTCCCCAACCCCCACTTCCAGCTCTGAGCACAGAGTTTTGCAAAGCAAATCTTTGCGATTATTCTTACAGAGAAAGAATTCTGGCATGGATGAAAAAGAACTCAGAGTAATAAAGCACAAAAGGTGTTTTGTTTCTTTCAAATCAGTGTAATTTATACAGCTGTATATAAGAGCAAAGCTGTTTCAGGGAAGCAGATGTGAACAGGGACTTTTGGGTTTTGGCAACATGTCCCTCAGAGCTGTTCTCCCTTTACCTTTAGTGTCTCCATTCAAACAACCAGGAAAAAAAATAAAGAGAGTAAAGAGAACCCTGAATACAAAGAAGCAAATTAATTAGACAACAAGAAGAGTCACTCTGTATTTCTTTCAGAAGCTGCCTCACCTTAAAAATATCTTTTAAGATAAACGAGTAGTATAGAAGTTATAAGTTTAAAGAAAGCAAGTCATCTCAAGTTTTATAAAGTTCATCTCTTTGTTCATAACTCTGACACAGATTAGAATTTTCAGACAGGGCTAATCTTACCCAGAGGTGAATTTGACATATACTTTCATACGCTAGAGAAAACAAACAAACAAAAGGGTTGAATCTGTTGAGTGAATGAATAAGTTAAAAATGTCTTTCCATCATTATTGCTTATGTTCAAATTGAGTAATATTTGACAATACAGTTTGGGCTTTGCAGACCAAAGTTCATTTTGCTTTCTTCTACATTATCAATGTATCTTTTTATTGACCTAAAATCAATTTAACCATGTATAAAGGAAGTAGCCCTATTGATTCCCCAACTCTCTGTCTATGCCTTAATATCTCTAAAGAGGACCTACCTGGTATGGGAGCATAAAAAATAGCTAACACTCATTGAGTACTGTACATAGGCCAGGCAGAGAGTAAAAAGCATTCTCTATATGTTACTTCATTTAATCCCCACAATAGCCCAAATGAAGATCTTATTACTATTATTATTATTATTTATACATGAAGGATCTGAGCTTCAAAAATGTTAAGTAAGTTGAGTTTCCACAGCCTCAGTGCCAGAGTTTGAAAGCCCAAGTCTGCCTTTTGAAACTGTGCTCTTAATTACAATAATTTATATTAGAAGGAGTATAGGCTTTGGACATCCAGACCCCAGAGCCAATCCCATCTTAATTATTTACTAGCTGTGTGACATCAGGATAATTGCTTCACCACTCTGAGGCTTAATTGTAAATATAACAACAAGACATCTCAAAGGATTATTGGGAAGTCTAGAAAACATTTAGCATAGACCCTGATTCATAAAGGATTCAAATGCATTGAGCTATTGTTTTAGTTGTTATTAATAATATTAAAGAGCCCAATAATAGTAAAGAGTAAAGCCCAATAATAGTAAAGAGTAAAGAGCCTATTCCATTCTGGTAGCTTGCTGACAATTCAGAACATGTGATTCCTCCCTCTCAGGTCTGTCCGTTAAAAGTCAGTGAATTTTTAAAGAACATTTTGATAGTAAATAAGTCAAATTACCTTTCTACCTTTCCAAAAGAAAAAAACTTCAACCGAGTACCTTCCCACTTTCATTCCTAAGGGGTAATATAAAATCTGCCATATCAGCAGAGATTGTGTTATTCTAGAATATTTTCTCCTAAAACTTGGTGGATTGCACTATTCTCTTAGAATTCCATTTCCCTTCCCTTTTGAGAACACAAAGGCAATAGCATAGTGTCAGCCACTGCAGAGCTGCAGAAATCTTTTTTTATTTCTATTTTGTGCGTGAAAATTAAATTTAATTATTCTTCAACATGTCAAAGGCACTCATCAAGTTAGGCTGGTTTATGCTGAGCAGAAACTGTGAATAAGATTTAATTTGGAAATACTTGTTTCCCAAAATCTTCCTGAACTCTGAGGAAGAATTACTATTTGTGGCAATACATATGGGAAACCTACTGTGCTGACTAAGAAATGCCTTTTGAGGTGGAAAAGCTGTGAAATGCACTACACCTATTAATTCCATTGCATAGTAAATCTTTCACTGAGAAGTTATGCGCTATAAAGCTTTGTCCCTAGGAGCCAACCCCCAGGAAGTTATGATTGCATTAAAGGAGACAGTAGGGATTTACAAAACATATCAACCTTATAGAATTTGAATCCTTTCAAAAGAAAAAAAGATTGCTGACAGGCAAAATGTGGTCATCATGCATTTTGGGGCTGTTTTGAAACTGTTGCATAAAATACTGGAAGAAAATATATACCCAGGTTATAGTAAGTTGTTTTGAGCCTAAGACACTTAGGTGGACAAAAAAAAAAAAAAAGTGACTGAGGAAAGAAAGAAAGGGAATATGGGAGCAGGAGATATGCTGGTAGTTGAGCCCACACAGACTTTGCTGTTAGGTAGCTTTGAATCTAACTCTTAGACCTATAGTTTATTATATATCTTTGAGTAAGTTAATAACCCGTCCTAAGCCGTAGTTTCCTCATCTGTAAAATGAGACAATGATACTGTTGGATGGTCATGAGGATTAAATGAGGTAAAATATGAAAATTTCTCCTAGGTAAGAGGTCAATAAATGGCAGCTCTCTTATTTCTTGGTTTGGTTGTTGCATTGTTTGTGGAATGAATGAAAGTGGTAAGGAAGCAGTATCTAGAAATTATTTCAATGAGGACAAATGTGATTCTGATGGGACAGGCAGAGAATGTCTGGGAAATGAGGAATAGACATCAGTTTCAAACACATAAAATTCCAGGTGCGTATAGGACCACAGAACTGGAACACACATTTCTTTAGTCTTTGAGAAGAAAGTTATTATCAGGAGTTAGAGAAAGCAGATCCTTAAATCAGCCAAATGCTTTTAACAAAGAGAAGAAATCCAGTAGATCTATCTGCTATTGCCTAATCAGTATTTGAAAAACATGGAGGAATTGCATAGAAGTCAGGGTTCTTTAGAAAAAAGTCATGGGAACTGAGAAGTCCCATGATCAGACATCTGCAACCTAATGAACCAAGAAGGCTGGTGTGTCCAGTCTGAGTCTAAAATTCTGAAAACCAGGAGAATCGATGGTGCAGGTTCTAGACCAAGTCTGAAGACCTGAGAACTGGAGAGCCAATGGTGTAAATTCCCATCTAAGTATGAGGGCCTGTGAACCAGGGTCCCCAGTGATCTGAAGGCAGGAGGAGGTTGATGCCCCTCCCAACTCAGTCAGGCAGAAAGAGAATTTTCCCCTTCCTTCACAGTTCGTTCTCTTTATTCCTCATTGGATTACGTGATGCCTACCCACACTGGGGAAGGCAATCTACTTTACTCAGTCTACAGATTCAAATGCTATTCTCTTCCAGAAACACCCTCACATTTATATGCAGAAATAATGTTTAACCAAATATCTGGGCACCTGTGACCCAATCAAGGTGACACATAAAATTAACATTTTTTCAGATTGTATGTGGAATCCAGAGGAGCAGTGGGCTCCTGAATGGCTCAGTCAGTTAAGTATCTGACTCTTGATTTCAGCTCAGCTCATGATCTCAGGGTCGTGAGATCCAGGTAAGACAGGCTCTGCATCCAGCACAGAGACTGCTTCAGATTCTCCTCCTCTGCTCCTCCCCCTTTCTTTCTCTCTAAAATAAAAGTAAATAAATAAAATCTTTAAAAAAAAAAAAAAGGAATCCAGGGGAATTGTGACTGGTGACAGAGTTAGCAGAGTTCACATTTCATGAACAGATACCAGGAAAAGGGAATTTGACTTTTCTAAGTACTTCTATGGTTGTAGTAATAGGTACTAGCAATAACATTGTTTATATAGTTAATTTCTTCACCATAAGCAAAATTAAGTTAATATCTAATATCTTAGATATGCAACCCTATGAAATGTGTAAGGCTAGTCACGTTATCCTCAACTTACAGATGAGGAAAACAAAGCTAGGAAAGGTAAATGGTTTGCAAAAGCTCATTCAGCTAAAAGTAGAAAAACACAAAAAGCATAAAAATTCATCTGACTCAGCTCAGCATCCTCAACATCATACTACACTGCCTATTATTATTCCTAAATTTTTTAAATTAATAAATTTTAGAACAGTATGTTCTTTTTATATGACCTCCATCTATCATAAAACAAATTTTCAAATAGCAGTTTAAAAATATCCTATTTCAAATTAAAAAAAATATATATCCTATTTCAGGGCTTCTGGATGGCTCAGTCATTAAGCATCTGCCTTTGGGTCAGGTCAGGATCCCTGGGTCCTGGGATTGAGTCCCCCTGCTCAGCAAGGGACCTACTTCTCCCTCTCCCACTCCCCCTGCTTGTGTTTCATCTTTTGCTGTGTCTTTCTGTCAAATAAATAAAATCTTTCAAAAAATTAATTAAAAAATCCCATTTATACCAAAGTTTATCTTTGGGACATGAGTTATTTTGGTGCAATCCCACCAATACATTTATTGATACTTGTCTAATGAGGTTAGAATTTCCCATAAACAACATACCAAATTCTTGATACCTAAAGTAATTACATGCCATGTCAATGGCATGTAATTCTTACCACTGCTGCTCCTACTTCAATTCACAAATTTGCAGGGACAGAAAATAGTCAACCATGTTACTAGACTTTGAAGATAAAATTATGAAGTGCCAGAGGAAGTGGCAGGTTATGAATGGGTATCATTTATTCACATATCAGGCTAATATCTACAGACTGCACAAATTCTGGCAGCAATTTCTTAAGACCATTTAGTGACAATAACATCCAGATTTTGGGTCTGTATTTCTGACTGCTGAAATGTAGCAGAGAGATTAAGAACACAGATGTTGGGCACCTGGGTGCTCAGTCAGTTAAGCATCTGCCTTTAGCTCAGGTTATAATCCCAGGGTCCGGCAATTGAGCCCCACATTGGGCTCCCTGCTCAGCACAGAGTCTGCTTCTCCCTCTTCCTCTGAACCTCCCCCAGCTCATGCTGTCTCTCTTGCTCACTGTCTCTCAAATAAATAAATAAAATCTTAAAAAAAAAAAAAAACCACATAGCCATATACACACACACACACAATTATAATTAGTTTTGGCAGCTATCATATCTTCTCTATAAAGAAAGAGTAGCAGTTGATTACAAATATAGATATAGGTTAGTAGTTGGTTATTTTTGTTCAGAAAAGTTCATGCTGGTGAAATAATTTTTAGTTGAAAATCTTTAAAAATTGTTTTTTTATATTTAGAAGACTTAGGTATTTCATATACACTTACTGCTTACTATGTTAATTCATTTTATATCTTCCACAGCTTTTAAATTGGACCATTTTATCAACTTGAGTGAAAATAAAAAGCAAAAACACTATTTACTTTTCTCTTTTGTCTCTCCCTCTTGCTGTATCATCTTACACAGTAATGATGCCAAAAATTCTCAGTATTATTGCTTATCGACTTCTCTGAATGTCTCTGTGCCTTCTTAAGTATTTATATAATTACACACATGTTACAGAGCCTAAATTCACCTGACAGACTGATAGGGACTTTAGAGACTATCTGATTGAGCCTTGACTCAAGTCCTGTTGTTTTATAAAGATAACTAAGGCTCAAAGAGTCGGGTGACTTTCCCAAGATTACATAGCTAGTCAGTCAGAATTGGCACAAGAACTTAACTTTTAATTCAAGGATTTTTCCACCTTATTTATATAAATACCATAAATAAAAATGTTAGTTATTTCATTAATTAACATTTGGCAATAAATACAAAAGGCCATGATTCTTCTCTCATTTTAAGCTAGAAGTTTTCGTCTAAGGCGTTATGACTTTTCCTGCATGTTACCCAGCAACTGACCACTTATGTGATGTGTGAAGGCTGAATTTTACCCAGATTTACATTTAGGCTATCTAGCTTTTCATTTTGAGGTGATTCAGTAGGGCCTGTCATTACTAGACTATCTGTCCTCTCTGGCTAGACCATAATTTGACCTTCTGCATTAAAAATTAAATAAAAAGAATTTCACTCTCTTTACTCTCTATCCCATATTATGCAAGCAATCTCTAGATTTTTCTACAATGATCAGACCTCCAAAGTGTTCTTTGATAGCCCAAACAATCCTGGCTCCTGGAAGTGTTATAATTTGTATGATAAAAAGGGTGAGTACAAGTGTCTGTAAGGAAAACTATAGGTCAGTTACACAAAAAGTGACTAAAAAAAATCATGGAGGAGCTCTGAAGTCCCATGGAATTGTTTTTCAGTGGTCTTCTATAACACATGTCCATTTAGTGCTTCTACAAATTCAAGCTTACATTTTTCTTCTGATCAAACATATTTCTGGTCTTGTTTGCTATCTTTTTCCTCAAGGTTTTTCCTTGTTTGTGTTTTACTCAATTATTGCCTAACGTATTCCAGGCACTTTTTTAGGCATATTAAGATGAAGAAATATGGTACCTATCTTCAAGCAGCTCATTGTCTTATAAAAGTGACAGATTGGTAAACAAATATTTGTCTTTATATTTCTAAATAGCACAAACCCCAAAAGGACTACAGCTTCAGACCCTCTCATATTACTCTTTGTGTTATGTACCCCTTCTGGTCCCTTGAGGTGTTTATCTTGCTTGAAAGCAATTACATCTTCTAACTGTTCTGTGTGTGAATGATCTATCATGAGGTGTGCTTAGAGGTGTGCTTAGAGTGTGCTTAGAAGTAGGGCTTCTCAGCTTGAACTTGAAACGCAAAGTAATTGGATTAAGTCTCCAAATTTGCTATGGTCATAAATACTTTATAAAATGTGGGAATTTACTGTTAATTGAAAATTAAAAACAAATGTAAGCCTCTTGGTTTTAAAAATATTTATAAAGAAAATAATTTTAAACTGTTTATTAAAATAATTTCATGCAAAAACACTGCAACGAGTCCCCATGTATCCATCGCTTAGTAACAATTATAACCAGTCTGCTATTCTTGTTTCATCTTTTTTTTTCTTTTTTCTTTTTGTTTTCATTTTTAGTGGAAAGTGCTAAAGCATTTTAAAGCAATCCACGTTATATCATTTCTCCCACAAAAACTTCTAATAGAATGATTTTTTAAAGTTATTTATTTATTTGAGAAAGAGAGAATGCACAAGCATGTGCTCGAGCATAGAGGGGATGGAGCAGAGGGAGAGTCTTAAGCAGACTCTGCCCTGAGCGCACCCAATGTGGGGCTCAGTTTCACTACCATGAGGTCATAATCTGAGCCAAAACCAAGAGTCAGACATCTAATGAGCTGAACCACCCAACGCCCTTAGACAGATTTTTCTTTAAACACACGCAGAAAAAAATAACGCTAATATACTGAACACAACAATAATTCCTCAATATCATCTAATACCTTGTCTATGTTTAATTTTTTCCCCAACTGTCTCAAAAACTGTCTTTGTACACTTAATAAGGGCCATATCTTACAACTGGTAGATTGTTCTATTAAGTCTCTTTTAATAGGTATCCACGTACTTTCCCCTCTTGTCTAAATATCATTTATTCTGGAGAAAAACTGTGGAATTTCTTAATTTTTTAAATTTATTTTATTTTTTAGAGAGAGGGAGAGCTGGCATATGTGAGCAGGGTGGGGGAAGGGGCAGATGGAGAGAGAGAATCTTAACCAGGCTCCACGATGGATGGAGCCCAATGTAGGGCTTTATCCCAGGACCCTGAGATCAGGACCTCAATCAAAATCAAGAGTCAGGTGCTCAGTAGACTGAGCCACCCAGGCACCCCCAAATTAGAATTTCTTACATTCTGGATTTGTCTTACTGTGTCTTTGCAGTGTAAATTAGCATACAGTTTTCCATTTCCTTTTTTTCCCCTTAAAACTAGTACTTATATCTGCAGGCTTAATTAGATCAAGTCCTTTTTTCAGGAATATCATATAGGAGGTGCTGTGTAATTTCTTTTTTTTTTTTATTTAGTTATTAGAGAGAGAGATCACAAGTAGGCAAACCAGTAGGCAGAGAGTGTGTGGGAAAGCAGGCTCCCCGCTGAGCAGAAAGCCTGATGCAGGGCTTGATCCCAGGACCATGAGATCATGACCTGAGCTGAAGGCAGAGGCCTAACCCACTGAGCCACCAGGTGCCCTTGCTGTGTAATTTCTAATGCTTTACATCGTGGTGTATAATAACTGTTTGGTTTACATTTGGTGACATTGAAATTAATTACAGGACTCAGGTGGTCAGTTTAGATCCACTCATCATAATTTTCCATTAATCATTCAGCTAATGGTTTTAGCAGACACTGTTGATTGTAACCTACATTCATTATTTCATTAGGTATTACAAAATAGTTATTTTCTAATTCTATCATTTGTCTTGCATTTATTAGCTGTGATACTTTTATTAAAGAAGGATTTTCCTTCACCAGCTATTTGGTGCCCTGAAATACAGTTAATACAGGAAAGGAAGAGTAAGTGCTTGATCTTCTACCTTTATTTATCAATTTTCAGAATAATGAGTTGGTGCCCTATCTTGCTTTTCTGCTGGGTCTCTATGGAGGTTTGAAGTATCACAATATTATTTTTCATTTTCATTTAGGACTTCCTTATCTTACATGATTCTTCTCTATGACATCTCAGTCTAATTTTGAAAAGGAGCATTCTCTTCAGTTTTAAATCTTCCTGAGCCCATAAGTCATGAATCTCCTAAAAATTCTTCTGCTTTGTATAAGTCAGTAAGGAAAAGAAGCCGTGTTAGCTTTTTCAATCAGTGAAACTGTAATCTAGAGCACTGGTTTCAAAAGTGGTGGGAGGTCTAAAGAAATACAAAGGGGAAGATATTAGTAACAGCAAGAACTACTACCCATGTAGGCTGAAGAACAAAAGGAAAGTGGTGGTATGCAGGGCCCACAATAATGTTATCACTAAGGCCACTGGAGCACCAGCAACTGACACTGGAACCACGGCTATTATCACCATGGCAGGAAGCCTGGAACTGGCATTGCCACTTATGCTGCAATAACTCAAAAGACTTCTGTCACTGTTGCTGTTTGAGCTAGAGCACATTAGCAATATGGTGATAAGGGTGATAAAGCACTCCCTTTTGCACTGCTGCCCAACTGAACCGTCTCAGAGGAACCACGAGCCTGCATTTACTCTGTGCAGCTGTCATTGCCAGAGGAGCCACCAAAACCCATAAACAAGAAGAGAAATGGCTTCTTTTCCTCCTGCTTCCCCATCTAGTCTCTTACAATGCTTTGCATTGATAGAACCGAAACCAGAAGGACCACACGGACAAGGGGGTCTGTGAAATACAGTTTTCAGGCTTCTGTCGTCCTGCAATAAACAGCAAAGTATGACAATGCAGAAATGAAGCTGATAGCAGATGGACGAATGCCCACACATGCTTCTTGCAGTAAATCCATTAATGCAGAGGGAGCCAACTCCTCAAAACGTTCACTAATACATGCAGCTGCTGATTTTTTTTAAAGTCCTATAATTTTCCTTGCTTACTATTGCATAAATAGGAAGTTTTGTGTCTGCCCATCATGATCTTATAGTGAAATAAGAGTTAAACTTAATTCAGAAAGTAGAGAAGACTTTAGTTCCAAAGGAATGGCATAAAATTAAAATCTATGCTAAGTATTGACATCAGAGCAATTTTGAGATCAAACTATCTGCGCTACCAAAAGAAACCAAAGCCATGTTCTTTTGTGATAACTTCAGATCCATAAAACATCATAGATAGGATCTCTAAGCCGTAGTGGATCTCTATTAAGTGATATTTTGGATCTGGATCCAGGATGGGGCCTAATGAGTATATTCTTACTGCAGCCCATCTGTAAACATGAGGGGAAGCTAAAGACAAACCCTCGAGTCCCTCGAGTTCCTCACACTATCTTTGTATCTAGATGCAGGTCACAAAACTTTTGTCTCTTATATAAATGTGTCAGTGAATGGACCTGTTTCTACTCAGTTACCTGGAACAACACCCCGGATCTCCCATCATTTTCCCTTCATCTGATCAATGTTTTACCTTATAGACATTTCTCCAAATGCCT
This sequence comes from Neogale vison, assembly GCF_020171115.1. Lineage (NCBI taxonomy): Eukaryota > Metazoa > Chordata > Mammalia > Carnivora > Mustelidae > Neogale > Neogale vison. The sequence goes on along the minus strand of NC_058096.1, from coordinate 103,412,711 downwards.
GGTAAATAGATGATACTTAGCTTTGTTTTCCAAGGCTGCTAAAAAGTTTCCCCATTTGTATACTTTATTTTTTTTTTTTAGCTTTTAAAACAGAAATTGAAGAGAAGTTTGGGACCCGTACTTATAAAATAACCCTGCTGAAAAACATACCTGTCCTATAATTACTATTTCAGCACTTGCCCTTGGATGCTTCATTAGTTGTAAACAGCTTTAAAATTTATTTTAAAATGTTTCTACCTATATGATGTATTAGTACTTGCTTTAGAAATTTTATGTTATAAATTAAATATACAATAAATTTCCTTAATAATTTTTATTTATTTATTTATTGAAAAGGTAATGACTTCATATGGTTAAAAATACAAACTATAATTATGGTAAATAGTTAAAAGGCTACTTCCCATCTGTGTCCTTCAGCCATTCAGTTCCTTTCCTCAGATTCAGCTTTTGTGTATTTTTCCTAATGTATTTTATGCATGATAGTATACCCTTATATTTTGTTTTGCCTCTTATTTTTTTTTTTACTTAACGATATATATTGGAGATCCTTCATATCAGTACATAAATAAATGTTAATTCCCCCATGCATAGGATAAATTCCTAGAAGTGTAATTATCCGATTAAAGGTTATGCCTTTTATAATTCTAATGAGTATTGCCAAATCATCCTCCATAGGACAATTTACACTCCCATCATCAATGTATGGGAGTATCTGTTTTCTCACAATCTCAACGTCATAGTGTGATAAGCTTTTGATCTTTGCCAGGTGAAAAAACTGTCATATCAATGAAATAAAAGAAATTCTTTTATTATAAATGAAGATAAGCATTTACGGGCTTTGTATTCTGTTCCATTGATCTGTGTCTATTCCTATGCCATGTGATGTAACTATTACTGCTTTAGAATATACTTACTATCTGGTAAGACTATCTCTCCCTTGTTAATCTTATCTTCAGCACTTTAAAGGCTTCAGGACCTCATGAGGTTTTGAAACTGTGGATCTAGGCCATCTTTTTTATATCCATTTAACAGGAAAGGCATCGGATGAGTCATAGCCCATGCAAGCATGGCATCAGTATCCAATGTCCAGGCTTTTTCGCTGGATGCAGAGAAAATCCCAGTAAACTGGTGATTTAAGATGGTGACTTTTGTAGTCATCATCATTTAAGAAATTTGGAGAATGTTAAATAAATGTTGCTATTTAAATTTGTTCCCTATTCTGCCTCAAACTTAAAGCAAGAGATGAGGAGGTTACCATTTCAGAGAGTCAGGTAGAAAAGGCAGCACATGGCGATTCACAGACCTGTACCCCTGGGGATAAAAATATATGTTTATAAAAAATTTTAAAAAAATTAAAAAAAAAAAAAGAAAAGGCAGCACAGAAAAAGGAAGAAAAATAGATCTAGCATTGGATCTAGAGAAAGGCACCAAGATCTTGAACCAACACTATATTTCTGAAAATGGAGCCAGAGACAAATTCCTGTCTACTACACTTTATGCCTGTTTGGGTAATCTTCAGTCATCTTTCCTAGTTTGAGTATATGCATGATTTAGCTTCAATTCTGATTTGTTAAGTTGTTACTATCTGCTCTGGGAAAAAAAATAATATAGAGACACTCCTAAAATCCTTATAAAACCCTGGAATAAGCTGTCTCATGAAAATCCTGTTTTGTCGCTTACTAGCTATGGGACTTAAGCAAGGTACCCTAACTGTCTGTGAAGCACTTCCTCCTGCTCCATTTCCCTAACTGTAAAATGTAAATAGTAGCCCTGCTTCATCAAGTGGTCTTGAGAACTAAATAAGATCATATGCTGACCCTTAAAACAATGAATGTCCCATATTAGATACTAAATTAAGTTACTGTTAACTATAATGATGATCATCATATCATTTATTTTAACTACATGATGAAAATTTATTTTTGTTTTCACTTTACAGAAACCAATGTTTTATGTCTTTCCCAATTTCCATAGCTAAGCTGTTGCTAGAAGAAGGGTGAAATTTTAACCCTGTTTAGAGTACATTCCAAAAAAACCCAACTGTCTGTGGCTCTAAATCCTAAAATTACATTTTCTAAATTCAATACTGACTAATGTAGAGATTTTCCAACTCTTCTTGTGCCTCTTCTATTGACTACTTCTCCAGGCAAGATTGACTGACTTCACTGACCCAAAATCCTTTGTTGAGTTTAAAACTGACCTATATTCCCTTCTCTCAGCACTTTATTATATATCCTCAGTCACTCTCTCTAAACAGTGAAACATAATGCCCCTAGTTATAATTTTATCTTAGAATATCTAGTCAATTTTGAGACGAAGCCCTGAGGCTTTTCACTTTTTTTGGTTCACACTCCTTAATAAAGCAATGAATATGAAATCACTACTAGATTTTTAACACCAAAAGGACTGCCTTATTCAGCCTTGTTTGTGTTCCTTGCTATTCTCACAACAAATAAATCTTCCCCCTTTGTAGATGAGGAAATTCAGCATCAAAAATGACTAACTTCTCTAAGCTCTTGTCTAAGGTGGAGTTGAGATAAGCCCTGGAAAATGTCAGCTTTCCATTTTCTAGCCAGCAAACACGTAACTTGGCTTGTTGACCTAGAAAATGCTGGGCCACGTGTAATTTAACCTTCCGAAGTAGTTCAAGAAACTGACTTAGCTTTTCAGTTCTATAAGCACAAGACGATGACGTGAACTCTAAGAGCTCTATGAGAAATGATAGATGTAGGAACATATGATTAAATGATCAGTTTTTTAGGATTCATGTTTCAGGAGGTTTTACAGTTTTCTTTTCTCTCTCTCTCTCTCTCTCTGTCTTTCCTCTTATTGATTTGTGTATCAGTCCATTCCACCAAACTTCTGGGGAAATATGGCTAAGACTAATTAGTCCCAACTGACCGTTTCAGCATCACAGGATAACACTGGATTCTTATCTGGAAGATTTTTATAAAATCTTGAGGAAATAGGAAAGAAGGAATCAAAGATACAAATTAAACTCCAACTGGTCAAGTAACTGGAAACTTATTGGCTCACGTAAATGAGAAGTCTACAATAGAGCAGAATAAGTACCAGTTTCTGGACTAGGTGCCACTTTTCCAGTGAGTCCAGCAGAAGTCCCAAGATTCACTCTAATTGAACCAGCTTTGTTCACATACCTATCCTTGAATCACTGGTCCCAAAGAAGGGATTATACAGTTTTGTCAGGTCTTAGAGTTAAAATCATGTTTCCACCCCACCCCACTCCATGCCCAAAACTAAGTGAACATAGAGGAAAGAAGGGATATTTTCTATCAAATAATGAAGTAGCATTATCAGAAGAAGAAGGAAGGGATGCCAGGCAAGGATCAACATTATCTGTTTATCATCTATGATAAAAAATGTGCTGAAACATATTCTATTATTTCATTCATTCATTCAAACATTAAGAGAACAAGAAATATGAAAACATAGTCTGCCCTCAAGGAAATCACGGCCTTTTAATATAATCATATCAATATGTTATTATGATGTATTAGGTTCCATTAAAGGTACACAAACAAAATAAGCTATGAATATACATACAGTGGAATATTACTCAGCCATCAGAAAGGATGAGTATCCAACTTTTGCATCAACATGAATGGGACTGGAGGAGATTATGCTGAGTGAAATAAGTCAAGCAGAGAAAGTCAATTATGTGGTTTCACTTATTTGTGGAACACAAAAAATAACATGGAGGACATTAGAAGAAGGAAAGGAAAAGTGAAGGGGGAGAAATCAGAGGGGCAGATGAACCACGAGAGACTACAGACTCCGAGAAACAAACTGAGGGTTTTAGAGGGGATGGGGGTGGGGGGGATGGTGAGTCTGATGGTGGGTATTAAGCAAGGCACATGTTGCATGGAGCATTGCGTTTTATATGTAAACAATGACTCTTGGAACACTACGTCAAAAAATAATGATTTATTGTATGGTAACTAACATAAAGCAATTTTAAAAAAGAAAATACATACTAAGTGTATAAGTTATATTCATGGATGCTTTGCCTATTATTTTGTTATTAAATTTCATTTTAATGTTCACCAGCCCACCGATAACATGCTATTACACCTAAGTGTAGAGAAAACTGAAACGAGACCTCACTCATAATTCTCACTAAGGCAGCTAGCCTTAATTTAGATGTATCCATAATCTAATATGGAATTAACAGCTGATGTAGTGTTTTCTTCATGATATGCCACTGCTTGGTGCCTCTAGAAAAGAGTAAATTGGGGGCATCCACATTGGGAATTTGTTAACGTCATCCACTGCAATTTATTTTTTGATATACAATACCACAACTACTATTAAATTTCACACTATGGCAGGGAGTTATTTATCAGATAGAGAACTGCTCCTTTTAAAAAACGTCTTTCTCTTTTTCACCACTTGGAAAGGACTGCAGTTTAATTGAAAATTAGTCTAGTCAATCTGCTGTGGGCTCCTGAGAAATGATGTGTGTGAATAACTACCATCAGGAACTTCCCCAAAGGAAAAGCTTTCATGAGGGCTGAGAACACTTTCTGATGATACTAATAATTACCTTTCTTTGAGTTACTGGCTCACCAGTATGGTTGTCATAAAGTGCTTTGCTGATTTTCTTTCTTGCCTCTTCCAAGATCCCACAACAGAAGGAGAAAACTGTTTGGTCAGGACATGAGTATTTATTAAGTACTGCTTTGCATAAAGCGTTTATTGAAATGTCTATAAAACAAAACCTGAAAAATATTCCTCTAGAATGTATTAGGACATGTCCCCAATTTATGCTTCTATGTCCCTAAAGAATTTTCTCTGATATGTTTGTAACGGGTAATGATATCCAGAAACATAACTATTGCCATGTGTCTTCAAGATATCTTAGTGAAAAAAATGTTATTTAGTTTAATTGGCCCTGGAAGCAGAGCCAGAAATTCCAGAGTTCCAGAGTTTATTTAGGAGGTGATCTTAAGAATCAGGAATGAGGGAGTGGTAAGAGTGAAGTAGGGAAGAGAAAAAGTCAATATAAGAGTGAGTGTTTTGTCAAAACCATAAGAGACTCAATCTCGCAGAACAAACTAAGATTGCTGGGGGGAGGGCGGAGGGAAAGGGTGGTGGGGTTATGGATATTGTTGGGGGGGGATGCTGTGGTGAGTGCTGTGAAGTGTGTAAACCTGGCAATTCACAGACCTGTGCCCCTGGGGCTAAAAATACATTATATATTTATTAAAAATTTTAAAAATTTTTTTTAAAAAGAGTGTTTTGTCAGGTTCACTTTTGGGAGCATTGTAATCTCAGTTTTACTGGCATTGTGATATATGTATAAAATACTTCCCAGAGGGGTGGCTGGCTGGCTCATTTGGTTAAGGGGCTGCCTTTGGCTTGGGTCATGATCCCAGGGTCTTGGGATCGAGCCCCACATCGGGCTCCCTGCTCAGCAGAGAGCCTGCTTCTCCCTGTCCCTCTGTCTGCCACTCTGCCTACTTGTGCTCTCCCTCCATCTCTCTGTCAAATAAGTAAATAAATCTATATTTTTAAAAAATAATAAAAAAATAAAATGCTTCCCAGATTTCTCCAGCCAAAGGGCCGGAAGCTGGGGCACTTGTCCACTGGCTCCTCCTATTCATTACCATACTGAATATAAGTGGGGAGGGTGGGTGTCCTTGCCTTATTTCTGATCTTAGAGGAAAAAATTTCAGCCTTTCATCATGGAGTACAATGTTAGCTGTGAGTTTGTCATATATGACCTTTATAGGTTGAGTGATAGTCCCACTAAACCCATTTTTGAAAGTTTTCATCAAAAATGGATGTTGAATTTCACCAAATGCTTTTTCTGCATTGATTGAATTAATCATGTGATTTTACCCCTTCATTTTGTTAATGTGGTATACCATATCGATTGATTTGCAGATGTTGAACCAACCTTGCATCCTTGGACTAAATCCCACTTGATCATTGTGTATGATCCTTTAAAGTTATTATTGAATTTGGTTTGCTTTATTTTGCTGAGAAATTTTGCATCTATGTTCATCAGAGATATTAGCGTATAATTTTTTCTTGTGGCATCCTTATCTGGTTTGATGTCAGGGTAATGCTGACTTTATAAAATGAGTTTGACAAAGTTCTCTCCTCTTCTATTTTTTCTTCTAATTTGAGAATTTTGAGTATTAATTCTTCTTTGAGTGATTGGTAGAACTCATCAGTGAAGAAGTCTGGTCCTAGACTTTTGCTTATTGAGATATTTTTGATTACTGATTCAATCTCCATACTAGTAATCAGTCTGTTCAGATTTTCTATTTCTTGGTAGGTTGTATGTTTCTAGGAATTTATCCATTTTTTCTAGGTTGTTCAATTTGTTGGCATATAATTATTCATAGTCATCTTTTATGATCCTTTGTATTTCTGTAGTATCAGGTTTTTTTTAAAGATTTTATTTGTCAGAGAGAGAGAGGGAGAGAGAGCGAGCACAGACAGACAGAATGGCAGGCAGAGGCAGAGGGAGAAGCAGGCTCCCTGCCTAGCAAGGAGCCTGATGTGGGACTCGATCCCAGGACGCTGGGATCATGACCGGAGCCGAAGGCAGCTGCTTAACCAACTGAGCCACCCAAGCGTCCCTGTGGTATCAGTTTTAATATCTCTTCTTTCATTTCTTATCTATTGGAGTCCTCTTTTATTCTTGTGTTGTTGTTGTACTTGTTGTTGTTGTTGTTTTTAATCCATTTAGCCATGCTTCCAGATTGACATGTAATTGGGATCACAGAGGTGTATTTTTTCCAGATTGGCTTCTCTCACTCTGTAATATGCATTCAAGATTGCTCTGTGTTTCTTTGTAGCTTGGTAGTTCATTTATTTTACCACTAAATAAGATTTCATTGTATGAATATACCACAATGTTCATTTACCTCTTCACCTACTGAAGGAAATCTTAGTTGTTTCTGATTTGGGGCAATTATAAATAAAGCTGTTACAAATATTTATTTTGTGTGTGCATGTGTTCAGCTTATTTCAGCAAATACCTGCAAGTACAATTGTTGGATCATATAGTAAGCCTATCTTTAGCTTTATATGAAACTGCCAAACTGCCTTCCCAAGTGCCAAACCACTTTCCAGTCCCTTCAACAATGAATGAGAGTTCCTGTTTTTTCCCATCCTTCCCAACATTTGGTGCTGTCACTATTTTGGAATTATGTGTTATCCCACTATTGTTTCCATTTAAAATCACTGATCACATGTAATGATGCCGTTAAAAGCATTTTTCATTTCTTTTACAGATTTTGTTTTCTAGCATTTAGTTCTGATTCTTTCTTACAGTTTCCATCTCTTTGTTTACATTATTCATCTGTTTTTATATGTTGTCTACTTCTTTCGCTTGGAATCTTTAATATATTAGCCATAGTTATTTGAAATTCCCTACCTAATAATTACAAATAATTACAAATTCCCTACCTAATAATTACAAAATCTGTGCCAAAATCTGAGTCTGTTTCTGATACTTGCTTTTCTTTTCAGAATGTGATTCTCCTTATTTTTTTAAAACACCTGGTAAGTTTTTGGTGAAAGCCAGGTATGATATATTGGGTGATAGGAGCAGATTATTTGGCTTTTGGTGAGGTTTTATGATAATCTGCCTCCTAGGAGCTAGGCTATATTTAATGTTTGCTGTAGTTGTAGCTGCCATAGGCTTCAGTTCCCTTTAGTTATCATGTGTTTTTGTTGTTGTTTGCTTGTTTAGTTTTATTTTGTTTTTATTCCCCCTTGTCTTTGTGTTTAAGTAAGGTCTTAAATTGAGTCTGTGTCTTATAGGTCTCTCAGTTTTAATGTACTGATATTATACTGGAGTCCTATTGATGTGATGGTAAGGTATTGTGGAGAAAACATTTTCTGTAATCTTATGATGAAATTTCATTTTTCTAGTAGGCCTAAGTCACTGGGCTTCAATCATGCACTTACCTTTTTTTTTTTTTTTTTTTTCTTCTTTCCCCCTTACCAGTAATAGGAAGGCTAGAGGGAGCTGGGTATGGCTAAGTGCCCCATCTTTAGGTCAGAGAAGACTCTGGTAAAGTAGTTTCCCTTGAAGGGTAAGCTTTTGCTATAGAGAAGCTCTAGAAATATTTCAAAATAGTTACTTTTTCTCTTGGTCTAAAGAGAGAAGGGAATTTTTCTCTCATCTTCAAGGCAGGAATCTAGTGAGATTGCTAGAGGTAAAACCCATGAACATGTGAGGGGTCTCCCTGACCCTGGGCCTGGAGGAATTTTAACTCTCAAGCTAGTCCATACCCAATCTCCAAAAATTCATCAAAATTATCATGTGAATGTTCCTACCCATTTATGATTCCAGTGCCTTCTGCCTCAGATAAACTGATTTCAGCTGTGATTCCTTGTATTTAGCAGTCTTTCCAGATTTGGGTGTGGCAATTTGCTCTATAACTTTAGTTCTTTGATGGATCTAAGAAAAGTGATTTCTTTTCAGCTTGTTCAGTGTTTTTCTTGTTGTAAGCATGGGAGTGAAAAGTTCCAAGCTCTTTACTTGTCAGAGCCCAAAAAACACATTTTAATACCTTTATTGAATTATATTTCACATATTATTAAGCTCACCTATTTCAAGTATAAAATTGAATGATTTTTAGCAACTTTACTGAGGGTGCAGCCATCATCATAAGTCATTTTTAGAATATATTCATTTCCCAGTTGAGGAGTGCACTTTTGATAATTCTAATTTCCTCATAGAAATCCTCCCACATGTCTAGACCTAAATGCCTTTGCTGATTTTCTCCAAATTTTTACTCTATCTGATAAAATACTATCTGCTAGAACTCTCCTTCCAGTCTTGTTTAACTTTGAGATTGAATTTAGAGTTAGAAGACTTCATGTTACCACTTACTGTCTTTATCATCTTAGACAATTTACTTAAGCTTTGGAGAATTTCCTGAGGAAAGAAAGCAGAAATTATTTGTGCTGATATTTGCTGCAACTAGCAAAATAGTGGGCACATAGGTCATGATCAATAAATATTTGTGAATGTATGAATCTGGAATCACTTTCATCATGAAATGGTGAGATTGAACAAGAGTAGAAGGTGTGTTCATCGATCTGTGTATACAGTTTTGAGGGATATGGGAATGTCCTGATACTATATAAAAAATTTTAGGGAAATAGCCTTCATAAGATTTTCAAAGGACTTAAGGCCCAAAGGAGTGAAGAGCAATGGACTAGACAATATCCAGCTCAAACATTCTGTCAGTCAATATATACTGTATTTTTTGTTCCTTACTAAGGATTTTTATAACCCAATTATTATGTAACTAAGAGCCTTTGGCATTTGGCTCCAGTTATTAATAAGATTTCCCATTATACCACACACCTGAATTTGTACAAGCCTTGTAAAAGGTAGATTCCACATCACTTGGGCTCAAAGATTGCAAGGTTCTAGTTTCCCCAAATCTAAATCTTGGTATCCCACCACCTCTAGCATACCATGAATTATGAAGTTGAGGGACTAAAGGGAAAAGAAATGACTAGGTCTGCAAATCAGACTGTGCTTTAACTTATCCAAATAGCTACATGTGTGGCAGAGGTAGAAATGAGAGTTTAGTTTGCCTAGCCAGACCCAAGAACCAGGCTCTGTTTAGACCTGCTTATCACTTCAAAGCAGGAAACAGAAAGTAGAACAAAGGGTCATCCCTTGAAACACCACCATGAATTAAGTCTCAACTCTTCATTTCTTAAGAGGCAAGCAGGTAATTTAGCAAAGAAGAAGGTGGATAGAAGAGGTGGGTCTGATGTTGAGAGAAGGTACTGAAAATTTCCCTCCTTCCTATCTTGGACATTGGAACTTACTTTGATTGATAGGCTGTCATTTATCACTCAAGCATGATTTTGCCTTGAGCATAACTTGAATTTGATGAATGCTTTGTTGTTCTAACAAATGCTTTGTCGTTCTAGCTGCACATAACCTTTCCTCAGGCCGACTTCTGAAGCATTTCCACATGTCCTCACTCAGCCATGAAGTCATTGCTAACACCTCAGCTCTTGACAGATTGGATTTATGCTTGATCAAAAAATTTTTACTCACTCATACCAAATACACACACATATATATGTGTTTATACCTATATACACAAAATTATATACATATATATATACTACTAGTAGGTAGCCAATAAATATTTATAAAGTTAATGAACAAATGCATAAATGAATCATTGCTGGCTTAAAGAATTTAGCTTAATGGGGTGACCAACACTTTATCATGCATCATGCATATTTAAATCATTCTTTTTTCCCCTTGCCCTAACTTACACATGGTAAGATATAGAGTAGTAGGAGCATAGGACAGAGACAGATATATTTAGGGACATAAGACATCAAGATTATAGAAAGAAATTTTCAGTGCATGAACTCTGAAATACCAGGAAGCACAATGAGGTATTTTCTCCTGGATTATAATTATAGTCTGGTAAAACAGATAAAGCATGATTAATTTTTTTTTTCAGAGAAGTTAAAAGCAAGTGAAAGTAACAAACTTGCCCACAGTCATAAAGCCAGTAAATGATATAGCCAAGATATAAATCAGTGCAAATTCCACTTTAGCACACAGCTAGCCTTCATTTTACACAGGACCTATTCAGACTAAACCTAGGGCTTCATCCACAGAGTTGGCCCAAGTTGGTGCACAAAAATAAAGCAAAGGAGAAATGTTCTTTAGTTTCTGGTTGTACTGTAGCTATCTCTGAGGACTGAAATGAGATATGGCAAACAAAGACTTCTGACTCATGTATTTTATGCTAGAGTCCTGTAAAACACCTGGGAGTTTAGTCTCAATAAGAAAAGCACTTAGCTGCTGAACCCATAACTATTTCTCATTTTCATTCAACATTCTTAAGATTGATTTGCTAGTAGTATATAGGGAGTGGGCTCTGAAATGTACTTACTCATAAATGGGTACATCATTAGTATTCCAGGAGAGCCTTCTACAAATCTGTATGGCTGAGGTGGAACAACCAGGACACAGAACAGAGTTGGTGGGAACTTCTTCTCCAGCAAAATAGATGAGTTATTTTTCTGATAAATCAGGATCAAAAGCCTACGCTAATATTTGTAAAACCATAGAATCACCTGGGATACTCGTTTAAAATGTAAATTCCAGACAGCCATCCATAAAGATTCTGATTGCATGGTTCTTTGGTGTAGATCAAAAATATCTGGTTTTAAAAAGCCTGCAGTTGGTTTTGATGTAGATGCTTGAGCTGCACTTGATAATAACAGGTCAAACCTATAAAAAGAGAAGTCAATGGTCATCTAAATAACAACAGATTTATAAATAGTATAGAATTACATTCAACAGAGATGACATGGATGCAGTCATATTAATATTTGTAAAGCTCTAGATTTCAGTGGGCCCACAAATCATGAAATCATGATTTGTGATGATTTGTGATGAAACAAAAGCAGGATCAAGTTTTGCCTGGAAAATTGGGGGAGGAAACTAAGTTTTCCCTTTTGACAATAGTTCTATAACTTGACTTCCACAGTTCTGTACAATTTAATTAATTAAATACTTTTTTAACACTTACCACATGGTGGTACCTAAATCTCTGCCCTTTCATCCATGCCTAGTAAAGGAGATATATAGATAGACAGATATCTACATCTTTGTCTATATACATAGATATAGATATATATGTTATATATATAAGTTCAGTTCAGGGGAGATATGATATTAAAAACCAATATAATAGACTAAAACAAAATGCCTGAAAATTTCAATTGTCAGAAAGTCCTTAAAACCTACTTCAGAGATAATCTCCCTGAAAGAAATAACAAATTGTCATTGTTTCTGGTATCCATATGTTCCGTAAATATTAAATGGATAAGTAGAACGGCTATCTAATTAACCAGATAATTAATTAATCATAAATTATTTTTGCTTTAATTGTGGTAATTGGTTTTCAATTTTTTTTATTTGCAATGTACTCTTTTTATAAGAGTAGGTAGGGACCACCTGCCTACAGATATCATAATCCCTATACACACTGCTAAAAGTGGTCTCTGAAGACTTCTGATAGGGCTGATTAGAAGATAGTGTGAAACACACTATCAAGAAAGAAAGAAAAAAAAATAGCAACAACAAAGAGAAATAATGAAAGTACAGAATAAATTGGTAGAAATAAATCCAAATACATTTTAATAACATTAAATATAAATGGACTAGTTTCTGTTTCTAGCCAAGATGAAGCAAGAGAAAGAAAAGGTTTACTTAATTCACTTTAAACACTAGAAAACCAGAAAAAATACATGAAACTCTGGTGTTCAGACTTGACAAAAAGCAGCACAGGACTATGATCCCAAGAGAAGAGAAACGTGCACTATTGCGTCAGATTACTGTCTCGAGGCGGTTTTCATACTGCATGTTTCATAAAGAAAGGGAAACCCAAACAGAGCCCTTCAGTCCTGCTCAGATGGGGAGGCCAAAGTTGAAGCTTGGAGAGGTCAGAATAGCTAGAATTTGTAAGAAAGAGAACTATAAATGAGGGAACCAGCTAGAAGAGAGAGAAAGAAAGAGAGAGAGATCCAGAGAACGGCAGAGGGGCCTGCTGAGTCTTTGGTTGAGTCCTAATATGCACATATGTGAGAGGGAAAGAAAGTGTTTTAAGAGGATCCCTAAGATGGGACAACTTGGCAGGATGTTAGAAAGAGTCACAAAATTGTCATTAGAATCCTACTTCTGAAAAATGTGATATTTATCCACATGGATGGGAATGTAATGGAAAAACACTGAAAATGTCTAAAAATTAGGTAATAATTATGTAAGCTGTGTTGTGTAAGATAGATAACAATCTGGGGTCTTTGAACCCAAAGAATCCATGAATCTCACTGCTATACAGTAAATTTTGAGGACATATATATTTGGGGACATTCAATGGTTCTCAATCCTGTACCCATTAGAATCATCTGCATTTGTTGTTGTTGTTGTTGTTGTTATTTTAATACTGATGATGTGGTCCCACTCTTGATTAAGCAAACCCAAATTTCTAAGGATGAGGTCTGGACAGCAGTCTCTTTAAAGCAAGCCTGTGTGATACTCTGGAACACACTGAGGGATGAGACTCACCAGAGCAGAAGCATCATCACTTAAATTCTCAAAGGGTTTTTCATCTAAAATATAAGAAATACTTTTATAGATAAAAATAGTATGCAGTCATTAAAGAATGCTTACTACAAAGATCATCAACAATGTGGTAAAATACCTATAATGTTGTGGAAAAGCGAAATGCTAAACTGTATGTATACTGTGATTATTATAACTACCTGAAGAACCTATATAAAGGTAAAAGTACTGAAAGTATGACAAAATGTTGCCAAGGGTAGTTTTAGTAACTCATGAATATTTTCTTTCTTTATTTTCCAAATTTTTGGATTCATATTTGGGGGTGCCTTTGAAGGACACCCAGCAAATAGTGGGTAAGAAGGCTCTAGTGGATTGCCCTCTTATAGAGCCCTACAATATACTTAATGTCCTGATAGTTCACTTTCAGACTCAATATGCCACTGAGTCATTGTTTAGTGCTGTCTTGTTAAAACTAAAAAATGGGATGGCCTAACATAAGGGTTTCCATGCAGGATGTCTGCTTCTAAACTTTACCCTTTACCATGACTTTTATCTTTCAGATCTCCAATCAGAAGTTTCAGATCCAACATTTCTTTGGAATCACTGTTATAGAATAGCTATTTTTCTTCCCTAAAGAGACCTAAATTAAAAGATGAACATTTGGGATCCTAAACTCTTTTCCCACAGGATAAGGAAAATCTCCTTGTGTGGAAACTAGAAAATAGCTGATGCTAACCTCAGCAAGGCACAAAGCATGCAACTTTTAACTACTGCAAGACTAAGAGATTGATTATAACCTTTTTCCTGCTGGGCCCTAAGAACCTGCAGGCATTCTTCTTTTACAGAAGTTAGATAACAGCCCTGTTGTTCCTTCTTTTAATTTCATAAAATAGAAAATCCCTGTAGTCCTTAGTGATTTAGCCAAGTAAGCAATTATAGGAGATTGTTGGAACCATCTGCTTTTCCCCAATAGATTTGAAGATTAGAATATGTATGTTCAGTATTTCATCCTTCCAAAAAGTCGATCAAACTCCTGTTGCCTGGTAAGGTCATTGAATACCTTCTGCAGGCTTCTTCCAGAACTCTGGTTGGGAAATTTCTTAAAACAGCAGTCCTGTTACATTAGGTCTCCCTGGGTTGCAAATGGCAGAAGCCTCTCAAACTACTTTATGGATAAACCAAAAAAAAAAAAAAATTGATGGTAGGCACTAATTAATAGCTCATATAACAAAAAGTCTAGAAGCAGGCTGGATGCAAGATGTCATCAAACATCTCTTTCATTCTCAGCTGTACTTTCCTCTGTTAACTTTATTTACCACAGGCTCACTCCAAATGGAGGCAAAGATGTCTGCTCCTACCCAGCTCCATGGTCATGATGTTCTTCCATGAGATCAAAAGGAAAGAGGTCCTCTCTCTCCCAGCACCTGCATCAATCTCTGTAAAAAGTTTGGCCCTGCTTGGAACACACACCATCAGTGTGTAGTGCAGCTTCAATGAATACCCCAATAACTGGCCAACTTAGATTAGATGCCTATTAACTCGAATCAAGTACTTGTAGTTGATGGTCTCACCAGGTAGAGGGAACATTTTATCTCTATAATAATGTACATCTAAAACAATGTTATCCATTTAAAATTATCAAGAACAAAGGAGAAAGAGAATTTTAGTTATCTCTATAATAATGTACATCTAAAACAATGTTATCCATTTAAAATTATCAAGAACAAAGGAGAAAGAGAATTTTAGTTAAAAAAGAATTTTAGTAACTTTTCACTAAATGATAGAGGTAATGCAATCAAGAAAAAGACTTAGAAAAACAAAGGGAATAAAAAACTGAAGCTAAATAGTCACATTATTGGCTTTCAATTCTCTTTATCCTTTACATTCTTCTCTGAGTGCCTATTTTATGATGGTTTGCAAAATCAACATGCCTTTAGAATTTTTTATTTCTTCTCAAAGCACATATGTTTATGATATACATATATTTATTAAACAAACATCAAAGCAACACAAACTTAACACTAAACAAAAATAAAGGAAAATCTGCCCATAGTCTTAATCCCACAAGGAAAATCTTTAATTCAAACAGGAAAATTTTGATTTATTCTTTTTTCACTTCAGTCTTTGTCCATGCATAGTATTATTGTAGTCTAACCAAAATTTACATAGAATTTCACATTCCAGTTTTAAGCACAATGTATCATAAAGATTTCCATGTTGCTGCATAATCTTTATAATCATAATTATAAGCCTGCATAATATTTATTATTCACTATTTCACTTAACCAATTCCTAATGCCTAATATGAAGTTACTTTTCATTTCTAATATAAGTAACATTGCAATAAACATATTTCATGCATGAAGCTTTATATTTTTTTAAACTTTTTCCTTATATTCCAAGAAATTGAATTGTTGTGTTAAAGGTATGAACAAATTTAATGACATGATTCTTGCATATATTGTTGTGCTGATTTTCAAAATGATTCTAATGATTTACTTGAAATATGAATATACAATTTTATGATAAGTACATCAGCATTGTATATTATAAATCTTTACCATAATCGCTGGTTTCCCAAGCCAAAGTAGTACTTTCTGATCCCCTTTGTTACTTTCTATCCTCATATCCTGCTTGATTTGATTTTATCACCTACCCTTTTCACTACCATAGACCATATTTGCACTTTGATTTTATCTTTTCTGTCATTCTGTGACTATAAATATATGCTTGAGGGGAGCCTGGGTGGCTCAGCAGGTTAAGCCTCTGCCTTTGGCTCAGGTCATGATCTCAGGGTCCTAGGATCGAGCCCCACATCATGCTCTCTGCTTGGCGAGGAGCCTGCTTCCCCCTCTCTCTCTGCCTGCCTAATTGTGATCTCTCTCTTTGTCAAATGCTTAAGTCAAAATTTTACCTGTTTTATTCATGCTGTATCACTACTACCTATAAGGGTTGTGCCATTTTATACTCCTACCAGTATTGTCAAGTGCTCCACTTGTCATAGAACATGATAACTTTGCCATGATTCTACTAATCTTTTTCATTTTAGCTATTTTGGTGGTTATATAGTGGTATCTCAGTTTTAATTTGCATTTCACTGATGACAGTTACATTTACATGCTTACAGTCCATTCATTATGCTCTTTTCTTTTTTTTTAAGATTTTTATTTATTTATTTGACAGAGAAAGAGATCACAAGTAGGCAGAGAGGCAGGCAGAGAGAGAGGGGGAAGCAGGCTCCCTGCCCAGCAGAGAGCCCGATGTGGGGCTCCATCTCAGGACCCTGAGATCATGACTGAGCTGAAGGCAGAGGCTTAACCCACTGAGTCACCCAGGTGCCCTCATTATGCTCTTTTCTGAAGTCTCTTTTTACATACTTGGATGTCTTTAATGGGTTATTGTATTTATTGATTTTTTTTTGTATCTTATGGGAACTTGTCCTTTGTTTTACGTGTGTATTGCAAATATTTTCTTGCAACTTATGCTTTATTTCTTCTTCTTAGTAACATCTCTTCATTTCTTCTTCTTAGTAACATCTCTTCATGAGCAGAACTTTTAAATTTTGGTGAAGACTAATTGATCAATTTTATTTTACCCTGCCTAAGAGATCTGCCTTTCTAATATGGAGATATTCTCCTATGTTTTATTCCATAAGTTTATATTTTAGCTGCCACATTTAGGTCTATGAGTCATTTAAGATTATTTTTATACCTAATTTGAGGTAGGAATGGAGGCTCATTTTTCTTTCCATTCTTTATTCCAGAATGTCTGACATTTGAGGCCAGAAAATACTTTTTTGTGAAAGGCTGTCCTATTCATTGTATGATGTTTAGCGGCGTTCCTGGCCTCTATCAGCTAGATGCCAGTAGTGCCCCTACTCAATTGTGGCTAACAAAAATGTCTCCAGATATTGCCAAATATCTCCTACCCCAAACCCCCACACACCAGGATTTGGTGGGGGCATTACCTCAAGTTGAGAACTACTGATTTACACAATTGTTCTGGCATCATCCTTTCACCATTAAATTATCTCGACACTTTTTCCAAAATATAATTATTGTGTACGTGTGAATTTTTTCCCTGCACTTTCTGCTAGTCATATAATCTACTTGTCCTAAATATCCCAGTACTATAGTTTTCATTGTTTTAAAATCAGGTAACATAAAGTGCTTCAACTCAGTTCTCCCTTTTCAATATTTTTCTACATTTAACAAGATTGAATTCTGAAATCTTCCAAAAAATACTAGTTCTAGTAGTAGTTTTATGGATTTCTTAAAAACCCAATGATGTCATTGGCAACTAAACATGCATTTGCTTCTTCCTTTCTAATCTGTGTGCCTTTTATTGCTTTATTTTTTTTTATTTAAATTCCAGTTAGTTAACATACCATGTAGTGTTAGTTTCAGGTGTACAGTTTAGTGATTTAACACTTCTGTACAACACTTGATGCTCATCACAGCAAGTGTGCTCCTTAATCCTCATCACCTATTTAACCCATCCCCCCTCTCACATCTCTTCTGATAGTCATCAGTTTGTTCTCTATAGTTAAGAGTCAGTTTCGGGGTGCCTGGGTGGCTCAGTGGGTCAAAGCCTCTGTCTTTGGCTCGGGTCATGATCTCAGGGTCCTGGGAGCCTCACATCGGGCCCTCTGCTTGGCAGGGAGGCTGCTTCCCCCAGCCTCTCTCTGCCTGCCTCTTTGCCTACTTGTGACCTCTCTCTCTCATCAAATAAATAAATAAAATCTTTAAAAAAAAAAAAAAAAGAGTCAATGGGGCGCCTGGGTGGCTCAGTGGGTTGAAGCCTCTGCCTTTGGCTCAGGTCATGATCTCGGGGTCCTGGGATCGAGCCCAGCATCCAGCTCTCTGCTCAGCAAGGAGCCTGCCTCCTCCTCTCTCTCTGCCTGCCTCTCTGCCTACTTGTGATCTCTAACTGTCAAATAAATAAATAAAATCTTAAAAAATATATTTTTTAAAATAATTTTTACTTATTTATTTGACAGAGAGAGATCACAAATAGGCAGAGAGGCAGGCAGAGAGAGAGAGGAGGAAGCAGGCTCCCCGCTGAGCAGGGAGCCCGATGCGGGACTCGATCCCAGGACCCTGAGATCATGACCTGAGCCGAAGACAGCGGCTTAACCCACTGAGCCACCCAGGTGCCCAAAAAAATATATTTTTTTAAAGGGTCAGTTTCTTGGTTTGTCTCTCTTTCTCTCCTTTCCTCTATGCTCATTTGTTTTGTTTCTTAAAGATTCCACATAAAAGTGAAATTATATGATATTTGTTTTTCTCTGACTTATTTCACTTAGTATGATACTCTCTAGCTCCATCCATGTCACTGCAAATAGCAAGATTTCATTCTTTTTTATGTCTGAGTAATATTCTATTGTATATATACCACATCTAATGGAAAAAAAGATAGTCTCTTCAACAAACGGTGTTGGGAAACCTGGGCAGCTACATGAAAAAGAATGAAACTAGACCACTTTCTTACACCTACACAAAAATAAATTCAAAATGGATTAAAGACCTAAATATGTGACATGTGAGTAGAAGGGGCACCTGGGTGGCTTAGTCAGTTAAGCATCTGACTCTTGATTTGGACTCAGGTCATGATCCCAGAGTCATGGGGTTGAACCCCATAGTAGGCTCCATGCTCAGTGGAGTCTGCTTGAGATTCTCCCTCTCCATCGCCCCTCCCCCCAGGCTTGCTCTAAGATAGATAAATCTTTAAAAAAAAAAAAAAAATCCTAGAGGAGAAGATGGCCAGTAACATTTTTGACATTGGCCATAACAATTTACTAGATATGTCACCTGGGACAAGGGAAACATAGGCAAGAATAAGTTATTTCAACTTTGTCAAAATAAAAGTCTTCTGCACAGTGAAAGAAATAATCAATGAAACTAAAAGACAATCTCTGGATGGGAGAAGATATTTGAAAATAACATATCTGTTAAAGGGTTAGTATCTAAAATATATTTTTTAAAAAACTTATAAAAGTCAACACCCAAAAAGTGAATAACTCAATTAAAAAATGGGCAGAAGACATGAATACACTTTTTTTCCAAAGAAGACATATAGATGGCCAACAGACTCATGCTTTTTATTCTTGCCTTGTTGCACTGAATAGGACATCTGGTAAAATGTTAAAAAGGAGTGAAAACAGATACCCTTTTTTGTTCCCAATCTTAGAAAGTACTCAGTATATCACCATTAAGTACATTTGCTTTTAGTGAATGCCTTTTATGAGATTAGGAAGTTCTCTTCTATTCCTGGTTTTCTAAGAGTTTTTAATTATGAATAGTGTTTGTATAGCATATTTTTTCACCTTTTAATTCTGATCTATATTTGGAGCACATCTTTTTCAGATGGCACATAGTTGGGTCTTATGTTTTTGTATACAGTCTGACAATCCCTGCCTTTAAAGTGCAGTGTTCAATTCATTTTCTTGTAGTATAATTATCTTTTTTAATCTAAGTGCAGTCTACACACAATGTTACACTAGTTTTAGGTATACAACAAAGCAACTCAATTCCACACACTATGCCATACTCACCAAAAGTGTAACCACCATCTGTCACCAAACAATACCACCGCAATACAATGCTGTAGCCCCCATTCCCATGACCCATTAATTCCACAACTAGAAGCCTGTGTTAATTAGTTCCACATTAATTCCACAACTAGAAGCCATTCCCTCTCACCAACCTCACCTATCGTCCAACTCTGCCAACCATCAGTCTTCTCTTTGCATTTGTAAGTATAATTCTGTAAATATAATTATGTTTGTTTATTCATTTGTTTTGGGATTTTTTTAAAGTCCATGTATAAGTGAAATTAAATATTTGTCTTTCTCTGGTTACTTATTTCAATGGACATAATTCCCTCTAGGTTCATCCATTTAGTATAGTTATTGATATGGTTGGTTTTAAATCTATTTGGTTTCTAATTGTTCAGTGTGGTTTTTGTCCCTTTCTTCTTCCTGTCTCCCTGCTTTTGGAAGTATTAACTAAATATTTTTAGTATTTCATCTAATTTTGCCTATTGACTTATTAATTATTTAACTCTTAATATAAATTTCTGGTAGTCATCCTAGTAATTACAATATCTATCCTTTACTTATTGTTGCCTACTTAAAAAGTGATATTGCAACACTTCAAATAAATATAAGAAATTAGGAACAGCATATCCTATAATTCCATTTATTCCTCTCCTATCCTTTGTGCTATTGTTGTCAAACATTTTCCTTCTACATATATTATAAACTACACAGGAAATGTGATATTTTCAACTTAAGCCCTCAGTTGTCTTTTAAAGAAATTGAAAAATGGAAAAGGTAGTTTATATTCACCTAAATAATCATTTCCAGTGCATTCCATTATTTTCTGTAAATTCCTGTTCCCATATTATGTTGTTTTATTTTTCTTCAACCTGAAAAAAACTCTTAACATTTTTTCGTAGCACAAAACTTCTAGCAAAATATTCCTTCACTTTTTATGGTAGATAGTTTTCTGGTTGGCATTTTGTTGTTGTTTAGTTACTTTGAAGATATCATGCTCTTATTTTTGGCCTCTATTGTTTCTAGTAAGAAAGGTGCCACCACTCTCATCTTTGTTCCCATACATGACATGATTGTTTTCTTTTCCTCTAGCTGCAGGATTTTTGATTTTTTATTTTTTCAGATGTTTGACAGTTATGTGCCTAGTGCAACTTTTTTGTATTTATCCTACTTGGATTCACTTCCTGAATCCCTCGGTTGAATGTTTTTTACAAATTTAGGAAATTTGGGGCCCTTATTTTTTAAAATATATTTTGCTCATTCTCTATCTCTTCTCACATTGAGGCTCCTATTACAATGTATTAGCTCACTTGTTATTTTTCCACAAGTTACTGGGTCTCTGTACATTTTTTATAATTTTTTTATTATTATTATGTTGTGTTAGTCACCATACAGTACATCATTAGTTTTCGATGTAGTGTTCCATGATTCATTGTTTACGTATAACACCCAGTGCTTCATGCTGTATATGCCCTCCTTTAGTACCCATCACTGGGTTAACTCATTCCCCCACCTTCTCTCCTCTAAAATCCTCAGTTAATTTTCAGGGCCCATAGTCTCTCATGGTTCATCTCTCCCTCTAATTCCTCACCTTCATTTTTCCCTTCTTTCTCCTAATGTCCTCCATGCTATTCCTTATATGTCATAAATAAATGAAACCATATGGTAATTGACTTTCTCTGCTTGACTTATTTCACTCAGCATAACCTCCTCTAGTCCCATCCATGCTGATGCAAAAGTTGGGTATTCATCCTTTCTGATGGCTGAAAAATATTCCATTGTATATATGGACCACATCTTCTTTATCCATTTGCCTGATGACACTACAGACATAGAGCTGATATCTAAGATCTATAAAGAACTTCTCATACTCAACAAATAAACAAATCAAAAAATGATCAGAAGACATTAACATTCACTTCTCAAAATAAGACATAAATATGGCTAACAAACACATGAAATAATATTTGTCATCGTTAACCATCAGGGAAATTCAAATCAAAACCACATTGAGATACCACCTTACACTAGTTAGAATGGCAAAAATTGACAAGGCAAGAAACAACAAATGTTGGAGAAGCTGTGGAGAAAGGTGAACCCTCTTACACTGTTGAGGGGAATGCAATTTGGTAAAACCACTTTGGAAAACAGTATGGAGTTCCTCAAAAAGTTAAAAATAAAGCTACCCTATGGCCAGCAACTGCACTACTGGGTATTTACCCCAAAGATACAAATGTAGTGAAAAGGGCCATATGCACCCCAATGTTCATAGCAGCAATGTCCATAATAACTGAACTGCGGAAAGAGCTGAGATGCCCTTTAATAATCTTTTTTCTTTATCTGCTTTGGTTTGGATAATTTCTATTGATATATGATTTTTTAAGATGAGTCTATTTGGGTTTTATCCCTAGTCCTAGTTAATGGCACTTACTCTAGTGTTGTGTTTTTCTCCTAAAGTGTGCCCTCATGGATTTCCACTGGGTTTTGAGGTAGGCATTAGTTTCTCTCTAATTTAGATGTCTTGATCTCTTTCTCCCAGTCCTCTGTGACCTCTTTTATATCAGTTTGCTTCTCACCCCTTTGCATAAGTTGTGGTGTGCTGCTCCATTGAGTTTTATCTTGAAGAGTCAAGACCAGCTCTTATTCAAAGTCATGAACCCACATACATGCCCCAAACCCAGCTCTCTGCTACACAAATTCCAGCCATTTCTGCAACCCTAAACTTCATTGTCTCATAAGAGGCAGACTTCTAGTTTCTATTTGGATTTATTTGGAAATTCCCATACATTTTGCCTATGGTAATTTCATTCCTATCATATATACACATACAACCTTGGCATTTCACTTTATCCAAATACATACTTACTGCCTTAATACTACATTTATAGCACAAAAGAACAACTCTATGCAGCTAGCAGTCTTAATAATCCCATCCCTTTTTTCTTCTGATCATGGAATTTTATTTCTGTATGTAATTGTCCATGTTCTTTTCTCCTTATTCCTCTTGATAACTAATGGAGAGGATGGGCAGAGTGGCTAGAAATTAAACAATGCTTATATTTCATAAGAACATTGTCACCATGGATACCATGTATTATGATGCCTCCTCAGTTTGCATCCACATAATTCAAACAACTAGGAGGGAGAATGAGGAACCTGAATATCTTGCTTCTAGTTCTCTACCTTTTCTAAGTAGCTGTGAGACCACAGGTAATTTCATTTAATATCTCTGGTGCCTTGATTTAATCATCTAGAAATTGATGAGATTAGACAAAAGAAGTTTAGTATCTAATATTTACTGAGCACTTTCTATGTACTGGTTATTATGCCAGGAACATTATATATTTAATGTTATTTAATCATCACAATAATAATTCTATGAGACTACTTTACAAAGGTATCCAGAGAAAAAAAAACAGCAGGATATATACATAGATATACAAGAGGAGATTTAGCATGAGAATTTGCTCTTGTGGTTATGGAGGCCAAGAAGTGCCCTGATACACCATCTGCAAGCTATAAAGCTAGGAGAGCTGGTAGTATAATTCAGTACGAGACCATAGGCCTGAGAACTGGGTGGAGGAGAAGGATGCTAGTGTAAGTCCCAAAACTCACAGGCCCAAGAACCAGGAGTTCCAATGTCTAAGGTGGGAGAATATGGATGTCTCAAGTCAATCAGAGAGAGAGAGTGAATTAGCCCTTCCTCTGCCTTTTTGTTCTATTCAGGCCTTCAGTGGATTGGATGATGACTGTAAGGGCCTATTTAGTGAGGGCAGCTCCATCTTGGTTGAACATTTTGTTGTTTATGCAGTAAAATTTAAACTGACCCTGCCTCCCCTCCCTCCAGGGGAATTTTCTTAAAAGCAAGTCCGGGAAACCAGTAGAATGTGGTGGACCAGTCTCTGATAACAGAGTTCAAATACAAGTGGTGGGTCAGGTCAGATGGAGACAACAGAACCCGAATGCGGGGATGAGTTGGGCCAGGTGGAGTCATCCAATCAGTGGAGTGCACATACTGTCTCTCTAGCTACCACGGAGTGTGGGCCCACCTTTAGGGCGCCAATTCTGACCAAGGTGATAGGCTAGTTCAAATGGCTATTGTGGGGTGAATTGTAATTCAATTGGCCACCTGTGTGTGACCTAGTATGACTGTGTAGCTTTCTCTGTGTGTTGCAATCTCATTGGCCACCTGTGTGTGGTCAGGCTCAACCACATGGCCTTTGCTCTATAAAAGTTAGTCTGTGAGGCTGGGGGTCGCTCTCTCTGTAAGAGTTGGCCCCAAAAGGTCAGTTTGATTCTCAATGCTTGGTGCGAAATAAAGCTTTGCTTGACCTTTGCTTTGTATCAGTCTCGCTCCTTTGACCACGGACCTCTCAATGCCCACTGCCCTGGAGAGGACAATTTGCTTTACTCAGTCTATTTATTCAAATGCTAATTTGAATAACACATATACTTAGAAATAATGACCAGTTATCTGGGTATACCTTCGTCTAGTCAAGTGACACATAAAATTAACCATCACTGAGACAGATATTATTATTACTATCCCATAATATCCTTGAAAACTGAGGTCCAACATCATTAAAGTTCTCTTCAAAGAGGTAAATAGAAGAGTCACCATTGGACTTATATGTCTGACTCCTGGGTGCAGGCTGGTTAATCCCCATAATTTCAAGCAAAACATATTCCTAAATATTTTTCTTTAAAATATTAAATTTAACATCTAATTGGGGCAAAGCTTCTAAAGAGTCTTGTTGCTCCTCCTTCTGTTGAGTATAATCCAGTCTTGTACTGTGTTTTCACATTGTCTGTGTATTAAAATTATTTCCCAAGCAATAACTTCGTCTAATACAACATTCTGCCTAGAGTTTCGCACATTGCTGGCACTCAGTAACTGTTCATAACAATACGAATGGCATCTGTTTAGTAAAAGGAAACTTTGCCATTAATATTTCTTTGCTATTAGTTCAAATATATATTTAGCAATCCTATCTCTTGAAAATATTCTGACCTTCTTAATATATATAAAAGTTGATTTATCTTAATATTAGCCTATGATAGCCCCAGTTTGGCAAAGTCTGGTTTTAGATAGACTGCGCTTACAGTAAATATACCTAGCCAAGATCTATTCCAGTTTATTCATTCATTCATTCAGTCGATCAGTCAGTGAATGTTTAATACTTAGTGAATATTTAGGCATTTATTTGCCTGTCAGTGTGCTAACTTCTATGAAAATAAAACAAAGATAATTTCAGCTGTAGAAATGCATCATCTAATGCACTGGAGTTTGACATAGAGGTACATAAGCAATTACAATTTGATTTAATAAGTACTATTAATAAATAGGGTTAGTACTTCTCGAGAGGGAGCATCTAAACTAGGATTAAGGATAAGACAAGATATCCTACACAGGAGCGCCTGGGTGGCTCAGTGGGTGAAAGCCTTGCCTTCAGCTCAGGTCATGATCCCAGGGTCCTGGGATCGAGCCCCGCATCGGGCTCTCTGCTTGGCAGGGAGCCTGCTTCCTCCTCTCTCTCTCTTTCTCTCTGCCTGCCTCTCTGCCTACTTGTGATCTCTGTCTGTCAAATAAATAAATGAAATCTTAAAAAAAAAAAAAAGATATCCTACACAAACTAATAATATCCCAGTGAGATTTAAAATGTTCTCATAGGGCGCCTGGGTGGCTCAGTGGGTTAAGCCGCTGCCTTCGGCTCAGGTCATGATCTCAGGGTCCTGGGATCGAGTCCCGCATCGGGCTCTCTGCTCAGCAGGGAGCCTGCTTCCTCATCTCTCTCTCTCTCTCTCTGCCTGCCTCTCTGCCTACTTGTGATCTCTCTCTGTCAAATAAATAAATAAAATCTTTAAAAAAAAATAAAAAATAAAATGTTCTCATAAATTAGCCAGGTAAAGAGCAGATGGAAGAGAATTCCAGAGGGAAGAATTTTTTCAAAGAGCCAAAGATTAAGGAAAGAGAAAGACATTATTCTAAAAACTGAATATAGTTCAGAATGGTCCAAAAGAGGGTGGTAAGAAATGAGATTGGAAGGCAGGCAGGTATCATCCTAAAGGACCTTATTAGCCTTATGAGCTCCATGTTAACCCAGAGTCTTTACCTAAAGGCAGCTGAGAAGGTTTAAGTAGTGAAGTGAGATGATTAGATTTATATCTTGGAAAGGTCACTTTGACTGCAAGGTAGGAAACAAATTACAAGAGGCAAAGATGGACTGGAGGAGAACAACTGGGGGCCTTTTTAAAATGACACCTGGGTGGCTTTTTAAATGGCACCTGGGTGGCTTAGTTGACTGTCTGTCTTTGGCTCGGGTCATGAGTCCAGGGTCCTGGGATCAAGCCCTGCTTTAGGCTCCCTACTTAGTGGGGAGCCTACTTCTTCTTCTCCCACTCCTCCTGCTTGTGCTCTCTCTCTCTCTCTCTGTCAAATAAATAAATAAAATCTTTAAAATAAAATAAAATGATGGTATCCTTAATTATAGTAAAGGCACTGGATGAATTGGAATCAGTTGAGATAAAATTGACAGGACATGGTAAATTGTTAGAAGAGAGGTAGTTGGGAAGGAATAGGAATCAAGGACATGCTTATGTTTGGACCTGAAAAATTAGATGAATGTGAATTCTATTCATTGAAATATGGAACATGGAAGGAGAAGCAGCTTTGGGGTCAGAAAAACTGACATTTTACTCACATCTACAAAGATGTGGTGTTTGTGGTTGTTGTTGTTGGAATATTTTATGGGATTATTTAAATTCTGATGTAGCACTACATATACCACAAAGTAGTACACAAAGTGGTAGAACCAGGGTAAATTCAGTTTTATCTTTCTCTTATCAATTCAGTAAATTACTGGAAAGGTGATTTTTAAAAATGGAGATTATTAATCCTGAACAGTATCGATTCTTGAAGAAGGTGATTGTAGAACATACCTCATTGGCTGACCAGAACCTGTGGGGGAAAGTACTATTCTGAACTAGTTAGTCAAATGATGCCATCCTTATATAGTAGCCTAGACACATGCACTACAATACTAGTTCTATGTGAAATAAGTGAGCAATAGGTCCTGAAAGACTGCAAGCCAATCTCAGCTGATACAGAATTTCTGAAAAAGGTGATACAGAATTTCTGAAAAAGGTAGCTTCTTCCTTCAAAATGAATAAGAGCCAGGTGATATATAAGATTAAACTGAATGTCTCAATCCTATAGCTTTCATTGTCCACTTTCATTGTCCAAAGGATTCCTCCCAAAGGCTGGACCCGGACCCATTCACTCAGTGAAACAATTCAAAAACCTGTCCACCAAATTGCCTAACAAAGAAAAACAAAGATTATCTGCAAATATCCTGTACTGCCCAGCTGACTACATTTTTTATCCACCCTACTCAATTATTTTACCTCTTTAGCACTCATAGACATCTGTGCATCTGTGTTTGTGACTCCACCACAGATGGGCTCAATGACTTTAGCCTGGGTGTTTTTCAGGGAAGGTGTTAAAACCATAGCCATAAAATTGAAGTATCCTAATGAAATCCTTCAAAATAAATTAAATGAAGGTAACTTAATGAGTTGATGTAATGGAGGATGTCTGCTAAGAACAATGGCTTTGGCTTGGAACCAATGATCATAGGTCCGTCCTTCTGATGATAATTAGGTAATATGTCTACTTACCTATTATTTATTAAGGCCACTCCTAATTTATGACAATAAAATCATCCTCCCAATTTAAAAGGGATATCTAATGTTTTTGTATTCTATAGTGGAGTGGCAAAAGTGGCTTAAAGTCATTTAGATAAGTTAAAAGAGAACAATGAAGGATGTCCAAGGCATTCCTGTTTTATGCTACTCTGCCTTGTCATCTTTAAAATGACTACTTTAAAAATAATGAATACTGTTTTTCTGAAAATAAATAAATTGGAAAAAAAAAGAAGAAAAAATAAAATGACTACTTTATCCTATTGAATTCCCAAGGTTGTAATATAAACAATGTGAAGAACACTTTCACAATTATCTCCCTAGATTAAATTTCTAAAAGTGGGATTATATCCTGGGTCAAAAAAATTATTCCATTTACAATTTGATGGATATACCAAATTACTTGCAGAAAGAACTACCCAGTTAACTCCTATCAATAAAACTTGATAGTGAGTCTTTCCTTACACCTTCATTAATAATAGATTTTATCTATATTTTTAATCTTTATTTTTAATCTTAACTAATCCAAAATCCAAAATGTACTTCATCATTTATTATTATTTTCACATATCTGACTATTAATGCAATTAGATATCATTTCATATTTCTTGGCCATTTTTATTTCTAAAGTAATCACTTTAGTATGACTGTAGTCTATTTTATAACTGGGCTATTGATTTTTTCTTTTCTTATTGTGGATCTTATTTTTTCTCCTGATTTGAAAATTATAATATTTGTAACATAAATATTTGTCTCATATTACTATTCGTTGCCTGCTACTTTTTGCCTCTGTCTGATACATTTTTGACATACAGATCTTTCTATAAATTTCTCTAGCAAATTCTAAAGCTATTCAGCTTTTCTTCCCTCTCAAATAAGTCCTTAGCATATACTTACCCTCATTATCCTAGTGACCTTAATATAGTTAACTAGATTCTTTTGTTCCCTTTGAAAAGTACGCACATAGGGGCACCTAGGTGACTTAGTCATTTAAGTGACTGTCTTTGACTCAGGTCATAAGGAGTTTCCAGATGAAGCCCCACACTGGGCTCCCTGCTCAGCCAGGAGTCTGCTTCTCCCTCTCCCCTCCCCCTTCCCTGCTCCTTCTTTCTCTCTCCCTCTCTCACTCACTCTTTCTCTCAAATAAATAAAAAAAATCTTGAAAAAAAAAATACCCACATAAGATATATTTCTTGTATTTAGTCATTAACTGTTATTCCAAGATGCATTTCCAATTTCTGACCTCACTATAAGTTGTTGCACCCTACTCATTTTGGGGTTTAATTTTACTTTTTAAAATTATATTTGGGGGGGATTTTTTTTCTGTATTTTTAAAAATTTAAATTAAATTAATTACCATATAATGTATTATTTGTCTTATATATATTATTGGTCTTATATAATACTCAGTGCTCATTACAACACATACCCTCCCAATTTCCATCACCCAGTTACCCAATCCCTCATAGGTTTAATTTTAACGGGTTTTTATGCAAGAATCAATGAGTGGCAAACTTCTAGAACTTCCTGTGTTTGAAAACTATGATTTATTTCACTCTTACTCTGGAAGGATATTTCAACTACGTATAGAATTTTCTAATTTAACAGTTATTTTCCTAGCTCTTTGAAGGCATTCTTCCTTTTTCTTCTGCCAATCGTTGCTTCTAATGAAACTTTTACTGCCAATCTGCCACTTCCTTCTGATTATCTTGCTCTTTTATTTGCTGCAGTTTAACCTTAGTTTTCTTGTTAAGTTTTTGGAGAATGTGTGAGTTGAAATGTGTCCCCTAAGAAAGATATGTTGACATCCTAACCCCAGTACCTCAGAATGTGACTTTATTTGGAAACAGGATCTTCATGTGGGTAATTAAATTTGATTAAGGTCATTGGGGTGGACCTTAATTAAATATGACTGGTGTCCTTAAAAATAGGGGGAAATTTGGACATAGAGACAGACATATATAGAAGAGACAGAGACACAAAGAGAATTCCATGTAAAAATCAAGGCTGAGTTGATATATCTACAAGCCAAATAACATCAAAATTGCTAGCAAAACATCAGAAGATAAGAGAGAGGCAGGGAACAAATTCTTCCTCAGAGCTTTCAGAAGGAACCATGTTACTAACATTGATTTTGGACTTCTAGCTTCCAGAACTGTGAAATAATAAATTTCTATTATTTTAAGCCACTCAGTCTATGGCACTTTACTACAGCAGCCCTAGGAAACTAATACAGTGGACATTTTCAAATGAGGCTTATGTGTTTCTTTAATTTAAGAATATTCTTAATCATCATATCTTTGAATATTTCTTTTGTACTGTTCTTTCTATACTCATTTCTGGATTTTTATTAAACTTGTATTGGAATAGCTCAATTGATCCTTCATTTTTTTTTAAATTTTCTATGAGTTTTAGTTGAACTCCTATGCTATATTCCAATTTTCTAATTCTCTCTTTGACACTTTTTCTAGTTTACAGTTTACCCAAATATTGACTTTTTTATTTTTATTCCAGTATTTTCATTCCTCATTTCCAGGATTAACCTGAAAGTTGAATAACCTAAAGTTAATTTGAAGTTAATTCAGTCTCCCATTTTAGTGTCATTGATTTTCTTAGGATGTTTGAGTTTTTACTTTAAACTTTTACCTTCTGTGGAAATTTGTTTTTTTTTCCTCTGTCCCATTCCCCCTTGCCTACTTGCTTTATGGTTGTCTTAAACTCCACCTTATCCCAGTGTCCTGATGATATATAGTCAATGAACCAGCTGGGGAATTGGCCCAAGTTCTAGTTTTGAATCTGTACCTGTTTACTCCTATCTCTCAGTACGCACAATCTGTAATCAAGGAAATTGTTGGTCACAGCTTTTTACTACTTCCTTTCATGGGTGATGGAGTTCTAACATAGCCAATGTTAAAAGCTGTACCCCTAATCCTAGTCTTCTACTTTACATGGGCCACATTTAATCTGTTTCTTTATTTCAGTTTTGCTTAAATCTCATCCAAATTTCAGTAGGGAATATGGAGTATACTTATAATACACTATTTTGGGTTTTCCCTTGCATTTTCATAAGCAAAAGTGAATTTTTAGTTCAGCCATGTCTTTTTAATTTGTCACTTTAGAGTTTATCATTGTTATATATTTCGGGTGGCATGTGAGAACTCAAACATGAAATCACAACCCTATCTTGAAAAGAAACCCTGATCACTTTCAACGTTAAACACTTGTGAGTCATTCCTAGTTAACTACTGTTAACGCTGTTTCCATAGTCAAATGCAGCGAACTCTTTTGGCCTTGAACTATTCCTAGGCAATGAACAAGCTAGGTTTAAATAACTTTTGACGAAATTAGGCTAAGATAGGCCCTATTTCTTTTTTCCAGGTTGATAAAATTACACACATACCAGCATCAGATACAATGTAAACAAAGATAATGATTTTTCCTTAATCTTGAATGCTGAGCTGGCATTATTTTCTTTCCATGATGCTGATCCACCTCAGGACAATGGAAAGGAAATACAAAAGAAAGAGGTATATCCACTTGCAATGATCTTTTAACTTTTACTACACAAGGATTCTCCCCACTAACAAGCCTAGGCAGCATGTTCCTGTAGGATCTAAGAGCAATTCTTCTCTTTATTGGAATAGAAGAAATGATGAAGAGAAGTCTTAAATTCCTCCTTGAAAACTAACAATATTCATTTTCCTCAAAACCTTTTATTATTATACCATATCTTCTACCTCTAATGAAGTTAGTAATTCTGAAACCATACTGATTTTTTACCTCTTGCTGAATATTCTACTTTTGTCAGTCTAGCTGAAGGTCTCTTTATTTGTCATTGAACTATACTATGCCTTATTTACCTGGTGATGGTTTATATATTCCCTTAGACTTTGAACTGAAAATGTAGAGTACATGCCCACACAGCTTTTAATTAGTCATTCAGTTACTAGGGTCTGTATGAAGAATATGCTAGAGAAACTGGCAGCCAAAATTCAGGTGAGTTTTATCTGCCTACTTCTCTGAAAATCTGAGTATCTTATTCTGGGAGTTTTCCATAGCCTCTAAGGAAAAAGTACCTAATATTTAGCCACTCCCCAGTGTTGGTCTCCCTCATCAGTCTTTTGTAGAATTCAGTAAGTAGCACAAATCTCCCATCACTACCACTATCACCACCACCAGGTATTATTTACAGTCTCTCTTTAGATTTAGTCTTGCCTCCAGGCATGACTCCTGTTAAAACCCAACTAGGGAGTTAAAATGGTAGCATAATGTGGTTTTCTATTAGACCTGCTCCTGTCCTGTTTTGTGAAGGAAAGATGAGTCTCAAATGGACCACTTCCTTTTCTTCCTCCCATGATTCTCTTTCTTCACTTGAACTTCTTCACACACTTACTGATCCAAACCTTAGTATCTTCATTTGTTTTTATCCAAATGTATGGCAAGCTCATCAAATCTAGTGAGCTTGTAATATGACTTTGTGGTCATGCCTCTAGTATTCCTAAAGTTAATGTTTTATCTCTATTTTTGTATTCATTTCTATAAACTTTCAGCAAAGGTATATATTATGCAAACATGGCCTGACTCTATACTCTTTCCCAAAATCTATCAATACATGGGGTTTTACAAACTGAGGGTTGCTGGGGGGTGGGAGAGTAATGGTAGGGTGGTTGGGTTATGGAAATTAGAGAGGATATGGGCTATGGTGAGTGCTGTGAATTGTGTAAGCCTGATGATTCACAGACCTGTACCTCTGGGACAAATAATACATTATATGTTAATAAAAATAATTTTTAAAAATACATGGGGTTTTAATTTAGCATTTATAACAAAAAGTAAGCACTAGTAAATAACCAGCTGAAGAACAGGAAAAGTATAAAGAATGGTCAAAAGTATAAAGAGTGGTCTTTACTGAGAAAGTAAAACCTATTTTGTGGAATAAAAAAAGCAAAGTAGTAGGATTCCTAGGATTAAAAAAATCATAGGATGTTTTTATCCTATGATGAAAATTATCATAGGATAAAAAAGGTTTTTTATTTTTTCATTTTTTGTTTTTTAACTAGAAACAATTAGCTCTGTGTCTTGGATAGGCCCCTAACATCTCTAGGGTTCCTTTATTGCCATTCAAATTAGAGAGTGAAATTCTTCTCTTTAGGATTATTCCATGATGCATTTATTTATGCACAAATAGTAGAAAGGTGACTTCTTCTCTATAGGTGAAATTGCCTGCCTACAGAAGATATATTTGATCTCTGCCTAGCCTCTTTCTTCAGAGTTTCGGTGTCCATGATATCACACTCCAACAATCACAAAAAAATAATTCGGAAACCTTAATTGAACATATTCAAAACTCTTCAAGCAGAACCTAAAAGAAAAGATTTCAAAATTACACCCAGATAAAACATTTATCTTTTTATAAATTTCTGTTTGAATGGATTTTGAGGCAAACCTGTATTTTATTTTAAAAACTGATTCAAGATAGTCATAATTAATATTGTTTTGTGAATAATTCATTATAACATAGTTTATATTTGGAAAGTGCCTTCTGAAGAATCTTAATGACCCTTTCATATTGCTTTCACCTGCCTCTGAACTGAAGGGCATTTTATATAAGCACAAAGTTGAAAAAACTAGAATATAAAAAACTATGTTTATTAATAGGAAGGCAGGTGGTATTGACTAAAAGAAAACAGTAAAAATTCTCATTTGGAAGCAATTCCACAATTATGTACTGTGGCTTAATTTAGTCTGGAAACTACTATATGACAATAATGCAAATTTAGCTGAGCTTTATAATTATGAGCTATTTAATGTAAAAAGATATCAGCCTAATTATATTTTTCTATACACAGGAGCCCATGGTTAGATATTCTTGCATCTGAATTTCTCTGCCATCACACACCATTGTTATATACTATCTTCCAAGCAGTGGAGTTTAAACGAGGGAAATAGCCATGTTATTTGACATTTTGCTCTAATTTTCAATACCCTGTGTATAATGAATACTCAATAAATATTGAACAATAATGTCTTTAAAGAGAATTCAGATTAAAATGAATGTTTTCTTGTCAATAATCTTTCTCTGAGCATAATGCAGTAACTAAGATCATCCTGACATAACTTCACATAAATTATAAACTGGACAAGTTTGGGCAATTGGTTCACATTATCACTTATGATTTTATATTATGAAGTCTCCTTAGATAAGAATAGAAGAGGCCTTTGGATCAGTGCAGTTTTCTTGGATAACTCATAATTCACTTATGCAGTACAGAAGTGAAAATATTTTCAAGTTTTAAAATAATACCACCACTGATCAGGCAAATGACTTTGAATAGCGGAGAGAACAAACTTCTTTCCATTTTGCCCTCCTTCTGTAGGACATTATTCTTTGCAACTGTATGCACTGCTTCGTTCTCAAAATCAGTTGTATGTAAGAATAATCTAAGAATGTTGAAAATTAAATAAGAAATAATGATGGCTGCCATGACCAATTCATAGGACTATGGGGTAGCAGATGTGAAAGATTTCTTTTTATTTTGAAATATTTTTCATGGGGCTTAAAGTATTATTATAATTATTAACACCTCTCAAGAAACAACGTAGGAAAAGATTCTTTCAAAAACACATTTTTTCTAGAAGCGCCTCGGTGGCTCAGATAGTTAAGCATCTTTCTTCAGCTCAGATTATGATCCCAGGGACCTGGGATTAAGCCCCACATCAGGCTCCCTGCTCAACGGAGAGCCTGCTTTTCCCTCTGTCCCACTCTCCCCTTCCCCAGCTTGTGCTCTCTCTTGTTCTCTCAAATAAATAAATAAAATCTTTAAAAAAAAAAAAAGTCGGGATAATGGTATTTATCTTTGGTGGAAGGATGTGACAAATGGGACATGAAGTGGGGGTGGGGAGCATTCTGACACTATTTCTTGACCTGGGAGCTGGAATTTGGTTACACAGGTATGTTTGTGAAAATTTACTTCTCTAAATATACCATATAATTATTGCAATAGTCTCTCTGCTTATATACAATTAAAATTTGTGATTTTCATTTATATTTTCCTGATGACTAATGAAGTTGAGCTCGCTATCAACTATCATTGACACTTTGGTATATTTCTTTTTAGTCTTTTCTTCTGTGTGTCTGTATACATGCGTATGATATTTTCAAATTAAGATTATATTACATATTCAACTATGTGAACATCTAAAATTACATCATGAGAATTCTCCATGTTTATTAGTATTCTTCAGAAATATGATTTTTAGAATATTTTTCTGATGCATTTCCTTAAAAATAATTAAATAACATTCATTTTTCTCTATCTGGCTTATTTGAGTTACCATAATATCCTCTAGGTCCATCCACGTTATTGCAAATGGCAAAATTTTTCTTTTTATGACAATAATTTTCTATTTTATATATACCACATCTTCTTTATCTTTCATCTGTTATGGACACTGCAGTTGCTTCCATACCTCGGCTATTATTAATAATACTTTAGTGAACATAGGGATGTGTTTATCTCTTCAAATTAGTGTTCTCATTTTCTTCAGATAAATACCCAGACATGAAATCTCTGGATCATATGGTAGTTCTATTTTTAATTTTTTGAAGAACTTTCATACTTTTTTCTATAGTGGCTGTACCAATTGATCTTCCTGCCAGCAGTGTATGAGGGTTCCCTTTTTCCACATACTATGTAATTTCACTTCTCTGTAGAAACTTAAAAATAAACAAAACAAAACAGAAGCAGACTCATAGACATAGAAAACTGTTGGTTACCAGAAAGGATATGGCTTAGGGGGCAGGAAAATAGGTGATAGGGAGTAAGAGGTACAGACTTACAGTTATAAAATAAAAAAGGCATGAGGATATAATAAGCAGAATAGGGGATATAATCTATAACCTGCAACAGATGGTAACTAGATTTATCATGGGAATCATATAAAAGTGTTGAATCACTATGACTTATACCTGAAACTAACAGGATATTGTGTGTCAATTATATTTCAATTTAAAAAATTAACTGATCCTCTAATATCTGGATAAAAATAGAAAAAACAGGTATCAGAGAAAACAATAACTAAGTTTAAATTGAATAATTGATTTCACTAGATTAGTTTCTAATTCTCTCTTTCCCTCTTGTCAAAGTCATGGCCATTAAATTGATTAAACTGTGATTCTTTTATCACATGGTGAGAAGCAGTGGAGTGGACCTGTAATAACTGTAGTGGTCAAGTCAAATCAGGATGATTGTAGATTCCCTAGCTATGTTGGGAGGGTATGTGCATATCAGTGGGGATCATAGAATCTGAAAACAGTTTGTACTATGTCATACAAGACATCATGATAAATTGGAAACTATTATTATAATTCTAGTACATCATCTTGTAAATATGAGGCTATCAATAAATGTTTGCTCAAAGTCAAAAGTACAGGTGACCATTCTGCACATAAAGGCTATTTTAGGATGTCCTATATTTGCAGTGTTCAAAATTCCAGACTATATACAGATGCCATAGAGAACTTTAGTGTTGATCATAAATTACCCCATTAAAATAAATATAAAGGAGTCCAAGAATTTTTTTAAAAAATAAGAATACTGCTATTAGCTAGAAATTAGGCTTAACTTGTAAATATCCATCCAACAAATGGTAGTCTATTACTTATACACTCACCCATAGACTAATTTAGTGAACCTGTTTTTTTCAGGGAAAATATTCACTATTATTATGCTAACATTATAAGATGTTAATAGTGATTTTGTGTTGTATAATCATTATCTTAATTGATATCTATTATAACTCTGTTAAACAGTCTGGTAGATCTTGTCTGTCATTTTACAGATGAGGACACTGAGAATATAGAGTCTGAGTGCTAGCCATCACCACATGACTAATAAATGGCAGTCAAGGCATAAATCTAGGTCTTCTGACTCCAATCTGTTTATATCTGGTTCCCTATTCCTTTTTCCTCAATAGCAGGAAGTTTGTTCGGATTATCTAGATATTTACTCCAGATCTCCATTTTACTTTGTCAAATGACTGAGCCATCCAGGCACCCCATAAGGAAACTCTAAAAGCCAAAGCACCTCAAAATGAGTCAGGGGTTCTTTCCACTACACATGTGCCCAACATCTGGACCCTAAGAGAATAGGACCTGGAACAGATTTATTTTGCTTTGTAAGATTGGGAGGGTTGAGGGATGGGGATGGTCCATAATCCAGAAAGGCTGGTCTAGAAAGACAGGCTGAATGGGTCATCTGAGTGAAGGAGAAAGAAGTGCAAACCAAAGCAGAAGTTCCTAAAGGAAAATAAATATTGCCCAAATATTTTTAGGGGTTAATCTGAAGAGCTTCTTCTTTTTCCCTGAGTTCCTTTAATGGCCTTAAAGGGCACCTGGCCTCATATGATTATATCTGAAGAAAAAAGACTTGCTGAATACAAGCTGCTTAGCCTTTTCTCTTTTTCTTTAATTGCTTTTGCTGAACTGTCAATAAATTCCCAAGTGCTTGAGCTAAGCAACGATGGGAATAATTTCCATTTCTGCTTCTCTCAGCATGAAAGAAGGCAATCTCTTTCCAATCCAAGGAACTTGGTTAGCAAACATAAAGAAACACCAGTTTCTTTGGTCCTTTTTACTTGTTAAAAAGAGAAATCATAAAATATGATTTTTGTTTGTTTCTTTTATAGCAGGAAGCATTTGCCCCCTAGCTCCTGAGATGTTATTTCCATGCTTGTTCTGCCTGTCAAAATATGAAGAACACTTCACAACAATGGGATAGCTTTTGGGTGCATGGGTAGAAATGAGCAGCAAACAGGTCCTCGAGGAACACTGCTGCCACTATGGAACCTGAGAATATGGCTCAAGTCTCTTACCAGTGTCAAAAGACCCTCAATCGTGGGTCTTTCATCAAAAAATCCAATTGCATTTCTAATTAAAGATCCTGGAGCTATCTTTCAGTATCTGAATTTAGATGATAGATGATAGATAGATGATAGATAAATGATAAAAAGAGACAGAGAGCCTGAGATGGGAAAAACAGAGACTCAGAGACAGAGAGTTATTTATTCAGATATATATATTAAAGTAGGTAAACTCTTTTTTAAAAAAAATCTTTAAAAAATAGATGTATATTAAAGTAGATAAACTCTTTTAAAAAAGTAAATAAACTCTATCAAATGTTTTATGAAAATCCAATTATAAGAAGGAATACCTGAGGATAAATACTGGTCCCACTGTGATGATGAGATAAGGAAATAATGGTTCTATTAACTCCAAATGCTTCTTGGTGCTGGAAGACATAAAGTGACAAGATTGGCATGAACAGTAACATTAATCCCAAGAGATACTGTAGTACTAGAAATTTCAGATACTCCCAGGAAGATTTTTTTTAATTAAAATATTTAATTGTTTTTATTATAAATTATTTTATAATTTTGTCTTCAAGTGTGAAATAATAAAAAAGTAGACCAAGAGAGTTCCCCTCTGTCTCTACACATTCTGCTTCCCATAACTGCAATACACATCCTCCCTATCATCCAATCCTAGGGCTATCTACTGTTAACAGTTTAAACATAGCCTTCTGGACTTGTATTCTTAGACAAACATTTTAAATTAATGTATTCATACTTTAGATAATGTTCTATAATATGCTTTTTAATCACTTGTATACTGTGGCCATCTTTGCATTTTAACATATAATAAAATTACCTCATATTTTGTAATGATTACATAAAAATTCATTTCCTGAAGTCCATTTTAACCAAGGCCCTACTAAGTTTAGATGGTTTCCAAATGTTTTCTATTTAAAATACTGCCACAACAGATACCCTTAAATTTATATCATGATACCTTTTAATGAGTATATCCTTATAGTAAATTTCTTATAATGAAATTTTGGACGAAAACATTTGCACATTTTTTTAAGGTAATACATTTTACTAGGATTATAACATTGTTTGTTCCCACTAAGAACCTGTGAATATTCATGCAAAGATTTTGTGCTTCTAATTCCTGCTTCTTTGGAAGAGATTGTCTCTTCCATTCAATGACTACTGAGAAAGAGATGATTTCTCCAGAAGCCAAAGAATCCATGGGTAGGACATCATGAGACTCAAAGACCAGTCTAAAACTAGAGATAGCATTAGATTCCAAAGGTTAAGAACTCAGTCCCACAAGACTACTCTTCACTTCAAATGCCAATCAGAAGTCCAAATTGTCACCCATGCTTCTGACCCAACTAGCTATATATGAGAGGTTCCAACAACCCCTTTCTTAGATTCAATTAATTTGCTAGAATGACTCACAGAATGCAGAGAAACATTTTACTTACTAGATTACTGATTTATTAGAAAAAGATAATTCAGGTACAGCCAGATGGAAGAGATACATGGGACAAGGTATGGGGAAAGGGTGCAGAGCTTCCTGGCCCTTTCCTAGGCCACTTTTCCAAAATCTCCACATGTTCACCAATCTGGAAGATCTCCAAACCCTGCCCTTTGTTTTATCATGGAAGTTTCATTACATAGACATGATTAATTAAATCATTGTCCATTGATGTTTAGGTAATTAAATTCCATTTCCAGCCCATGTTCTTTACCCTGAGTGGGGGTTGGGGGCAGGAGGAGACTGAAAGTTCCAACCTTCTAATCATGTGGTTGGTTCTACTGGCAACCAAACCCCATCCATAGGCACAAAACAAAAGTCACCTGATTAACATGATAAAAAATGACTTTATCACTCTCATCACTGGAAAGTCCAATAGTTTTAGGGGCTCTGTGCTAGAAATGGAATGAAGACAAAATATATATTTCTTATTACAGATCACAATATCACAGGGACACAAAAAATAAACAAAATAGAAAAACATATAATGAAGCCATTTGGCAACTATAAAAAAAATTAAAGCAGGACACTGGTGCAGACACTGTGGAAAACAGTATGGAGGTTCCTCAAAAAGCTAAAAGTAAAATTACCTATGATCCAACAGTCACACTACTGAGTATTTACCCAAAATCGAAGCGATACATACACCCCTATATTTATAGCAACATTTTAATAATATCCAAACTATTGGAAGCAGCCCAATGTCCATTGATTAATAAATGCATAAAGATGTGGTATGTATACACAATGGAATATTATTTAGCCATAAAGAAACTTTGCCACTTGCAACAGCATGGATAGAGCTAGAGAGTATAATGCTAAGCAAAATAAGGCAGCCAGAGAATGATAAATACTATATGATTTCACTCATACGTGGAATTTAAGAAACAAAATAAATAAGCAAAGGGGGAAAAAAGAGTGAGAGAGATTGAGACAAATCAAGAAACAGACTATTAATTATAGAGAACAAATTGATGGTTACCAGAGGAGGGGGGGTGTGGGGGATGGGCTAAATAGGTGATGAGGATTAAGGAGCACACTTCTTATAGTGAACACGGAAAGACATATGGAATTGTTGAATCATTATATTGTACACCTGAAACTACTTTAACACTGTATATTAACTAATTCAAATTAAAGTAGAAACTTAAAAAAATTTTAAGCAGGATATAGGCCATAGAGCATAATTGGAATGCTGTTTTAGGTAGCTTGATTAGAGAAATATCTGGAATAACAACTTTTAGGCAAAGATTTAAGGGAAGTGAGAGTTACCCATGTATGTATGGGTAGCGGAAGAAACTTCTATGAATAAATTTCTAAGGGTGGTCTATGCTTGGCATAGTGGAGGTAGTAAGAAGGCTAGTGTGCCTGGAGTTAACTGTTGAACAAAACAAAGTATAAGAGCAGGCAAGATCAGAGAAGTTGCTAGGGTAGACCATAGTGATGCAGGCCTTTGGACTCAGATTTCAGCAGAACAGTGTTTTAGGGATGCCTGGTGGCTCAGTCAGTTAAACATATCCCTTTGGCCTGGGTTGTGATCTCAGGATCCTGAGATCAAGTCTCACACAGGGCTCCTGGGCTCAGCAGGGAGCCTGCTTCTCCCTTTACCTGCTTGCCTGCTCTACCTGTTCTGCCTGCTGCTCCCCCTGCTTGGGCTCTCTCTCTTTCTCTGACAAATAAACAAACAAATAAGAACAGTGTTTTGAAAGAGTTATTCTGGCTGCTGTGCAGGAGTCTGTCAAGGAGCAAGGTGGAATCAGGAAGTCCAGTTGGGAGACTACTGCATGTCCAGATGAGAGATGATGATGACCCAAATGAGAGTGGTAGCTAGAGAAGTGGAAAGACATACCCTACCTCCTTCAAAGGTAGACAGGATTTGCTGTTGAATTGGATTTAGAATATGACAAAAAGAGAAGAGCCAAGGGTGATTCAATGTTTTTGACGTGAACAACTGGAACAATAGTATTGCCAAGTGGAAATCTGTGGAAAGAACAAATTTAGAAAGAAATGAGAAACAAGAGTTTGATTGGGGAGGGGGGCTGTTGGTTTTGAAATATTTATTAGACATTTAAGTGGAAACGTCAAGTAAGCAGTTAGAAATATGAGTCTAGAGTTCAGGGACAAGTACAGGGCTGGAGATAAAAATGTGTCATCAATGTAAAGAAGCCATGGAACTAGATGAGATCATTCATAGAGTGAATGAATATAAAGACAAGACCCAAGGACTGAGCACCAAGGTACAAACTATTCAGTTGAGGAGGAGCCAGTCAAGGAGAAGAAGAAGGAGCAGACAGTGAGGTTGAAGGAAGTCAAAGCAGAGTAGTGTCCCAGAGGTAAAATGAAGGAAGTGTTTTAAAAAGTGGCAAATGACAATTGGTATTAAATGCTGCCAATAGTTCAAATAAGATGGGGACTGAGAATTGACCATAGGATTTGATGATGTAAAAGTCATTAGTGAACTTGACAAAGCAGTTTTGGTAGTACCAGATGGTCAAAAGCACAAACGGATTAGATTCCTGAGAAATTAAAGAGAAGTAAAAACATCTAGAAGAGGCAAATTTCTCGAGGAACTTAGCTGTAAAGGAACAAAGAAAATGATTGATAGCTGGAGAACAATGAGGAGTCGGAGTGTGTTGTTAATGGAATTAATGGAAATGAGCAGTAGAGTGGGAAAAAATTATAATGTAAGAGATAGTTGGGAAAAGTGCAGGCATGAAATTCTTTTTTTTTTTTTTAAGATTTTATTTATTTATTTGATAGAAACCACAAGTAGTCAGAGAGGCAGGCAGGGAGAGAGGTGGAAGCAGGCTCCCCATGAGCAGATAGCCCGATGCAGGGGGCTTGATCACAGGACCCCGAGACCATGACCTGAGCCGAAGGCAGAGGCCTTAACTCACTAAGCCACCCAGGTGCCCCAGGCATGAAATTCTTGAGGAAACAAGAAAAGAACAGGATCCAGTTCACCAGGGGAAAATTTGGCCTTAGGAGCATAAGTTTGTCTTTAGAAACAGTAGAAAAATAAAACATTCAGGCACAGGTGCAAGTTAACTAATAGGTGAAGTGGTAGGAAAGTATGGAAATTATCGTTTTGGGTTTTCCCATTTACCAAATTAAATTTTTAAAAAATGAAGGAGCCAGCTGAGAGTGATTTGAGGGAAAGAGAAATTAAGGATTAGGAGCATGAACAAGTGGATTGACTAAGGAAATGAAGCAGGATTGCTGGCCAGCACCAGGGACCAGTATGAGATTTGTGGTCCTGAATTTAAGATGAGCCCAGTAATGTTCAGCAGGTGTGGAGATAGGAAAAGATTGGATTTAATCAGATTTGGTGTTTTCCAGGCAATTGTGACAGAGGGAAAGAGAAGCAAGGTAGTCAAAAATATAATCCATATCATCATAATTATAATCATAACAGTCAAAATTTATTAATCATCTCTGATGTGCAAGACACTATGCTCAGTGTTCTACAGAATTTATCTACAGTGTTTGCAACACATTATTATTATTATTATTATTATTATTATCAGTACATAAGTTTCAGGTTTATAGCTTTATAATTTGACATCTGTGTGCACTACAAAATAATCACCATCTCAAATCTAGTTACCATCCATCACCACACATTTGACTCCCTTCGCCCATGTAACATAACCCCTTACCCTCAACCCTTCCAGCCACCACTAGTCTGTTCTCTGTTTCTGTCAGTTTTTGTTTTATTTTGTTTGTTCATTTGTTTTCTTTTTTTTTTCTAGATTCCATATATGATTTTGTTGTGGGGTTTTGTTTTTCTTTTTAGATTTCACATATGAGTGAAATCATACAGTATTTGTTTTTCTTCATCTGACTTATTTCACTTAACATAATAACTTTAAGGTCCATCCATGTTGTTGCAAATGGTAGATCTAATTCTTTATGTCTGAGCAGTATTTCACTGTATAAATATACCACATGCTTTTTATCCATTCATCTCTCAGTGGACCCTTAGGTTGCTTTTGTATCTTAATTGTTATAAATAATTCTGCAATAAATGTAAATATGCATATATCTTTTCAAATTAGTGTTTTTGTATTCTTCAGATAAATTCCCATAAGTGAAATTCTGGGTCATTTTGTAGATCTATTCTCAATTTTTTGCAGAATCTCCATATTGTTTTTCATAGTGGTTGCACCAGTTTGCAATTCCATCAATAGTGTATGAGGCTTACCTTTTCTCCACATGGTCTCTGACACTGTTATTCTTTTCTTTTTGATAATAGCCATTCTGACAGGTGTTAGGTGATATATCATTATGCTTTGATATGTAATTATATCAAATTATATCAAATTAATTAAAGAAATCTCTACTAAGATTCTCTGCCCACTTTTAAATTGGGTTGTTTGTTCTTTTGTTGTTGAGTGTAGTTCTTTATATATTTGGGGTATTAACCTTGTATCAGATAACACGGTTTGCAAATGTCTTCTCCAGTTCTGTAGGTTGACTTTTTGTTTTGATGATGGTTTCCTTTGCTGTGTAGAATCTTTTTTTTTTTAAGATTTTATTTATTTATTTGACAGACAGAGATCACAAGTAGGCAGAGAGGCAGGCAGAGAGAGAGAGAGAGGAGGAAGCAGGCTCCCTGCAGAGCAGAGAGTCCGATGTGGGGCTAGATCCCAGGACCCTGGGATCATGCCCTGAGCCGAAGGCAGAGGCTTTAACCCACTGAGCCACCCAAGTGCCCCTGTGTAGAATCTTTTTAGTTTGATATAATCACATTTGTTTATTTTCAATTTTGTTTCCCTTGCCTTTGGAGTCAGATCCACAAAGACTTTGCTAAGACCAATGTCAAGAAGTTTACGGTCTATGTTTTCTTCTAGTAATTTTGTGGTTTCAGGTCTTACATTCAAGTCTTAAGACCATTTTAAGTTAATTTTTGTGTGTAGTTTCATCCTTCTGCATGTTCCTGTCCAGTTTTCCTAGCACCATTTATTGAAGAGATTACTCTTTTCTTATTGTACGTTCTTGCTTCCTTTGTCATAGATTAATTATCCATATATGTTTGGATTTATTTCTAGGCTCTCAATTCTGTCCCATTGATATGTGTGTCTGTTTTTGTAAAAATACCATACCATTTTGACTACTATAGTTTTCTATTATAGTTTGAAATCAGGGAGTGTGATACCTCCAACTTTCTTCTTTCCCAAGGAGACTATTGGCTATTCAGGATCTTTAGATGATTCCATACAAATCTTTGAATTATTTGTTCTAGTCCTATGAAGTGTGTCACTGGAATTTTGATAGGCATTG
This sequence comes from Neogale vison, assembly GCF_020171115.1. Lineage (NCBI taxonomy): Eukaryota > Metazoa > Chordata > Mammalia > Carnivora > Mustelidae > Neogale > Neogale vison. The sequence continues at coordinate 103,368,683 of NC_058096.1, read as the reverse complement.
CACTGAATTTGTTGATTGTTTTGAGTAGTATGGGCATTTTAATATCTTAACATAATTAATTCTTCTAATCTATGAGCATGGAATATCTTTCCATTTATTTACATCTTTTTCCATTTCTTTCATCAGTGTCTTATAGTATTCAATGTATAGTTTTCAAGTTCTTTCACATCCTTTGTTAAATTTATTTTTAGATATTTTAGCCTTCCTGATGCAAATGTAACTGGGATTATTTTCTTAATTTTCCTTTTTTGATATTTCATTTTTAGTTTATGGAAATTCCTCAGATTTTTAAAAAATATTTTATTTATTTGACAGAGAGAGATCACAAGTAGGCAGAGAGGCAGGCAGAGAGGGAGGGGGAAGCAGGCTCCCTGCTGAGCAGAGAGCCTAATGTGGGACTTGATCCCAGGACCCTCGGATCATGACCTGAGCTGAAAGCAGAGGCTTTAACCCACTGAACCACCCAGGCGCCCCAGGAAATTACTAATATTTTGTTGAAAAATTTTGTGTCTATGTTCATCAGGGATACTAGCCTATAGTTTTCTTTTTTATGTGTAGCATCTTTGGTTTTGGTATTAAGGAAGTGCTGACTTCATAAAATGTGTTTGTAAGAATTTGAAAGGATAGGTATTAAATCTTTTAATGTTTGGTTTGATCTCTTTCATTTCTGATTTTACTTATTTGAGGTCTTTCTGTTTTATCTTGGCAAGTCTTTGTAAAGTTGTCAGTTTTATTTTTTCAAAGAAACTACTCTTAATTTCATTGACCTTTTCTATTGTCTTTTTAGTCTCTATTTCATTTGCTTCTGGTCTGATCTTTATTATTTCCTTCCTTCTACTAATTTTGGGCTTTGTTTGTTCTTAATTTTTTAGTTTCTTTAAATATAAAGTTAGGTTGTTTATTTGAGATTTTTCTTGTTTCTTGAGGTAGGCATGTGTTGCTGTGAACTTCCCTCTTAGAATCACTTTTGCTGCATCCCATAGGTTTCAGTATCTTTTATTTCTGTTTTCTTTTATGTCTAGTATTTTTTATTTCTCCTTTGATTTCTTTGATAACTCATTGGTTGTTTAGTAACATGTTGTTTAATCTTCACATTTTTGTATTTTTCCCCATTTTCTTCTTATAATTAATTTCTAGTTTCTTATCAGTGTAGTCTCTTTTGGTTGGAATGTTCTATATATATCTCTTAAGTCCATTTGTTCTAATGTGTTAAGGTTGATGTTTCTTTACTGATTTCTTCTCCAAATGATCTATCCATTGATGAAAAGGAGGTATTAGAATCTCCTAATATTGTATTGCTTTAAAATTCTCCCTTTAGATCTGCTTATATTTACTTTATATATTTTGGTGCTCCTATATTGGGTTTTATATATTTGTGAATATTATATCTTTTTGCTAGATTGACCCCTTTACCATTATTTAATGCCCTTCTTATCTTTTTTTTTTTACAGTTTTGTTTAAAGGGTATTTTCTTTTATATGAGTATAATTATTCCAGATTTTTTTCATTTTCATATGCATGGAATATTTTTTTCTATCCCTTTACTTTCAGTCTGTGTATCCTTTTTTTTTTTTTATTTAAATTCATGAGAGACAGAGAGGCAGAGGGAGAAGCAGGCTCCCCATTGAGCAGAGAGCCCAACATGGGACTCAATCCCAGGACCTGGGGATCATGACCTGAGCTGAAGGCAGATGCCTTACCATCTGAGCCACCCAGGTGCCCTTTGTGTCCTTACTTCTGAAGTGAGTCTCTTGTAGGCAACATATAGATTGGTCTTGTTTTTTTTAATCCATTCAGCCATGCTATGTCTGTTTGACAAATTTAGTCCATATACATTTAAAATAATTATTGATACGTATATACTTATTGCCATTTTGTTAATTGTTTTCTGACTGTTTTCATAGTCCATCTCTGTTCTTCTCTTTCTCTTTTACCTTGTGGTTTGATAGCTTTCCTTAGTGTTATGTTTAGATTCCTTTCCCATTTTTTGTATTTACTCTAAGCTTTTTCCTTGTAGTAGTTATCATGAGGTTCATATAAAATACCCTATATAAATAGCAGCAGTCTGTTTTAAGTTAATAGCAACTTAATTTTCTGTGCATTCCAAAGCTTTACCTTTTTATTCCCCACCCCATATTTTATACTTTTGATGACACATTTCACATCTTTTTATTTTATACTACCTTTAGTTATTATAATTTTAGTTAACTTTATTGCTTTTGTCTTTTATTTTATTTTTTTAAACAATTTTATTTATTTATTTGTCAGCGAGAGAGAGAGTGACACTGGAAGGTGAAGGCAGAGGGAAAAGCAGGCTCCCTGCCGAGCAAGGAGCCTGATGTGGGACTCCATCCCAGGACGCTGGGATCATGACCTGAGCCGAAGGCAGCTGCTTAACCAACTGAGCCACCCAGGCATACCATACTTTTGTCTTTTAACCTTCATGCTTGCTTTATAAGTGCTTGATCCACTATCTGTTATATATTTACCTTTTCCAGGGAAATTCTTGCTTTTGTATGTTTTTATTAAATAGTGCCATCTAGATAAACAAGGGACCTGTAAGTACACTTGGAAAATCTCAGAAGGAGGGATATAAGTATGAACAGAACTTCCTACTAATCAGTTGATTCAAAGAACCTCCACTGTTTACTAAGGAAGGGAACTCCTGAAGGCTGGAGAACTTGGGGACAGCTGAGAAATGGTTTGGCTCTCCCTACCATACAGCTTTAATAGTACTTTTAAATATTTATGTTCCTTCCTTGCAGATAATATAATTACAAGGTATCCTTCCTAATGTTAAATGCCTAGAATTTATGTTTGTCACCTAGAGTTGCTGGCTTCTACCTTTTTGCTCACAATGCCACTCAAGAGACACAAGAATGAACTCAGATCCAAAAGAGAAAAAGAGAGGATTCTGCTAAGTACTTATTTATAAACTCTCTTCTCAGAACCCATGTCATAAATGCAGGTTCTAATCATGATAAAGTTATGCAAAAAAAATCACTCTTTCCACATCCCTTATACAAATATGGTTCAACTTTTTCCCCAACCTGAAGTGGAGTTCTGAGACCTTCATATATTTCACTTCCTTCTTTTGCTTCATTGGAAAAGCTTTATGGCAAAACCTCATTTTACAAAATTTAGAAAATATGGAAATACAATGTAAAACTCAACATAACTTCACAGTATCACAGAAAAGACAAATTTGGGGGACATTTAATTACAGCACAGAAATCAGAACTACACACCCACATACAAGCATTTCTTATTATCTTCATTATCTGAATATAATCTGCTTCTCAAAAAGTGTTGAATAGAACATTTTTAATGAGCAGAAGTGATATTTCATTACTTTAAATTTTTAAAATGTTCTCATCCCATCAAAACTTTCCAAATGATTTCTCCAAGTATCATTAAAATACTCTTAAACACAAATGTAACAACCCACCAAGAATTTCTGCATAATATAATGCATATAAAACAACAATGACCAATTATCAAACTCTTAATGAACTCATTAGTAGGTATATTTATAAGCAGTACTCCTGGAATCAGTAATTAGCAAATAAAATTACATTTTTCCTTCATGCCTCAATAAACATATATTGTAACATAAACAATAAAATAATTAGATAATAAAAGTAACACCTGAATTGGACCTGAGATGGTTGAGCCCTGTAGTACCTTACAGAAGCTATCATTGGCAGTGTTGAAGACTGCAGGGGAGAGGAGGAAAATTATAGTGATAACATAGTATATTTACACTCCTGTGTGAGGCAGATGCAATGAGCCTGCAGCACTCTAATCATCTTCTTGCTAGGACTCAACAGCAGCTGAAGAGCCTTCTCTACACAATGTTTGCAAATTCCTTATAGTTTTGTTTTTAATTTAGGTAATGGGTTCAGATGGTGAATTGGTTAGTCAACTTTTGTTTACAAGTGATTTTTTACAAGTGATTACAACGAATGTTCACATAGTGAAAGTGAGATAACAAGGAATTATATATATATATATACACACACACACACATTAATGTATACATACATACATTTATGTGTATGTAAAACATATACTCCATGTATACATGCAGATTCTGCTATATATACTATTATGACAGATAACTACTTTTTTCACTAATATTTACTAAAACATTTTCCACACCATTTGTTTCCAAATCACACTTTTTAATGATGAAAAGTGTTACATCATATCCAAATTAATTACTTACCATTTTCCTATTTTTAGCCACTTTAGTTGTTCCTAATTTTCTATTATTATAAACAATGCTTCATTTATAAATCTCTGTGTAAATTTGTAATTAATTTTAAATTCTTAAAAGTGGAAATACTAAGTCTCCAGGTATAAACATTTTTGAAGTTCTTGATCCATATAGCCAAACCATCCTCCAGGAAAGTTGTCCTAATGATAGAATCCTAATTCAATGTGAGAATGTATTCATTTCAAGTACCCCTCCAATCAATACTGAGCATTTTCTTTTTTAAAAAAATCCATTACGAACATGATATGATAATGATGGTCCTATATTTAAGTAACCATTTATATTACTATTTTTGTTAATTTTTATTTGTTGATTATTTATATTTATTGACCATTTATACTTCTTTATTTTATAAAAATTTTCTATTCATGTTTTGCCCATGTTCTTATTGGATTGTTTATTTTGTAAATTTATTAATGAAGATATTTACATATTAAGTATAATTGCCCATTGTCTGTCTTTTATGTTGGGAATCTTTTCAAAGCCTGAAATATTCCAAAGCTCAAGCTATATTCTTATTTAGCAGATTAAATCAAACCCTTAGAAGTGCTTGCTGGTATAAAGTGAGCCTTCTCAATTCATTACAGCAGAGAATCTATCAAATTTCCCACCAACCCTACCGAAAGCCTTTCTTCTTCACAGTGAGTAGGGAACCACATCTTCAAAGCTGCTTTGGGTATCCCTAGGCTTTTCCTGATTTTCAAGAAGGTCCAGTAAGTTGGTCAGGTAGTTCTTACGCTCTTTTTCCTGAAGTAGTCAAGCCCTGAGATTTTGATCAATGCATTTGATGCATTGATCAAGGCTGAAACCTTGATCAAGTTAGTCCTTAATTTGTCTAGCCCTCAGTTTCTTCATCTGTAAAATCAAGGGCATGATCCAGGTGAGTTCCAGAATCCTTTTCAGCTCTACCTGTCTGTGGGTCTTAATTTACTTAATACTGCATGTGCCTGAAAATAACTTCTCATTAGAGGACTTAAGACTCCATTTGTTTGTTTGTTTGTTTGTTTAAGATTTTATTTATTTATTTGACAGAGAGAGATCACAAGTAGATGGAGAGGCAGGCAGAGAGAGAGAGGGAAGCAGGCTCCCTGCTGAGCAGAGAGCCCGATGCGGGACTCGATCCCAGGACCCTGAGATCACGACCTGAGCCGAAGGCAGCAGCCTAACCCACTGAGCCACCCAGGCACCCCAAGACTCCATTTGTTTTGAATGCCCAATTTTTTATTTTGCTAAATGGATAAAGCTTACATTCCCTTTTCTTGATTACTATTGACATCTTTCTCGCATATTTACTCACTGAGAATTTATTGCATCAGGGTCATCTGGGTGGCTCAGTCACTTGAGTGTCTGACTCTTGGTTTCAGCTCAGTCATATCTCAGTGTTGTGAGATAGAGCCTGGTATTGGGCTCCTCATTCAGTAGGGAGTCTGCTTGAGGATTCTCTTTCTCTCTCTCCTTCTGAACCCTCACCCTTGTGTGTATGCACTCCCTCTCTTAAAAAAAATAAATAAATAAATAAAATTTAACTTCATCACTTCAGAAAATTCAAGGCAGCTATTAAAAAGATGAACATTTATTCATTCAACAAACATTTAGTAAGCTTGCAGAGTACGAGACACTGTGCTCAGCTGTGAGGAAACAGTAATGGTTAAGAACAATTTCTACCTGCAAAGACCGTAGAGCCTGGTGGAAGAGGGAGATTTGTAAATAAATAATTATACTCATAAAATAACACTGATGACATGTTTGTAAAACTAGTATGCAGTCACAAAAAGGCATGCAGGAGTAAAGGAAAACTTTACAGTAAAGCTGATACTTGAACAAAGGCCTAAAGCAATATATGGATTTCTAGGATATCAAGGAGAAGAAAGAAGCAAGAGAGCTACCCATGGATGGAACAGCATGCATAGAGGTCTGGTGATATAATCCATTATGGCATACTCTGTGGACAGCAAAGAGCTGGATAATCCTGAATTATACCTGAGGACTTGTGGGGAAAGAAGCTTGGATGCAAAAAATAGTGAAGAGCTTTACCTGTGCTAAAAATAATACGGATTTTATCTTCTTGCCAGTAGAGAAAGTTGAAGGATTGTTTTTAAAATAATTTACCTTTGGGGTGCCTGGGTGGCTCAGTGGGTTAGGCAGCCTACTCTTGATTTCAGTTTAGGTCATGATCTCATGACCTAACATGATCCTAAACATGATCAGTTTAGGTCATGTGGGGCCAGAGCCTGGGTGTGGAGCCTGCTTAGGATTCTATCTCCTTCTCTCTCTGCCCATCCCCACTCCCCCCACACCACACACACACTCTCTCTCTCTCTCTCTAAAAAAATAAAATAAAATAATTTACATTTATTTATTTTACTTTTATTTTAATTCCAAGATAGCTAACATGTGGTGTTATGTTAGTTTCAGTATACAATATAGTGATTCAACAATTCTTTATATAAGTCAGTGCTCATCAAGATAAGTACATTCTTAATCCTCTTCACCCACCCACCTCATCGCTGGTAACTATCTATTTGTTCCCTATAGTTAAGAATCTGGTTTTTGGTTTGTTTCATTTTTAAAAATTTTATTTATTTATTTGAGAGAAAGTGTGCATGGGGGCAGGGGATGCAAAAGGAGAGGGAGAGAGAATCTCAAGCAGACTCCACACTGAGCCCAGACTTGGGAGTTGATCTCATGACACAGAGATCACAATCTGTGCTGAAACCAAGAGTTGGGTGCTTAACTGAATGAGCCACCCAGGTGCCCCAAGAATCTGTCTTTTTATCAGTCTTTTTTTCTTTGTTCATTTTTTTTTCTTAAAATCCACATGTGAATGAAATCATATGGTATTTATTTTTCTCTGACTGACTTATTCTGCTTAACATTATACCTGTTAGGGCCATCCATGTTGTTGCAAATGGCAAGATTTCACTCCTTTTAATGGGTAAATAATATTCCATTGTATAAATATACCATTTCTTTATCCATTCATCTATCAGCATACATTTGGGCTGCTTCCATATTTTGGATATTGTAAATAATGTTGCAATAAACATAAGAGTGCATATATCCTTTATACTCTTTGGGTGAATACCCAGTTTTGTAATTACTGGAACATAGGGTAGTTCTATTTTTAATTTTTTAAGAAAACTTAAGAGTGTTTTTCACAGTGGCTGCACCAGTTTGCCTTCCCACTCTGAGTGCACAAGGATTGCTTTCTCTCCACATCCTCACCAATACTTCTTGTTTCTTGTGTTTTTTATTTTAGCCATTCTTACAAGTGCAAAGTGATATCTCATTGTGGTTTTGATTTTCATTTCAATGATTAGAAGTGATGCCGAACATCTTTTCATGAGTCTGTTGACCATCTGTATGTCTTCTTTAGAGAAATGTCTGTTCATGTCTTCTGCCCATTTTTAAATTGGATTACTTCTTTTTTGGTTTTGAGTTGCATGATTTTTCTGTATATTTTGGATACTAACCCTTTATCAGATTTATTATGGGCTTACATCTTCTGCCATTCAGTAGGCTTTTTGTTTTCTTGATTATTTCTTTTGTTGTGCAAAACCTGTTTATTTCGATCAAGTTCCAATAGTTTATTTTTCCTTTCATTTCCCTTGCCCCAGGAGACATATCTAGAAAGATGTTGCTATGGTCAATGTCAGAGAAATTATTGCCTTTGCTCTCTTCTAGGATTTTTATGGTTTGAGGTATCACATTTAGGTTATTAATCCATTTTGACTTTATCATTGTGTATGGTGTAAGAAAGTTCTCCAGGGGTGCCTGGGTGGCTCAGGGGGTTAAGCCTCTACCTTTGGCTCAGGTCATGATCTCAGGGTCCTGGGACTGAGCCCCACATCAGGCTCTCTGCTCAGCAGGGAGCCTGCTTGCCCCTCTCTCTCTGCCTGCCTCTCTGCCTACTTGTCATCTCTCTCTCTCTCTCTGTCAAATAAAATCTTAAAAAAAAAATCTTAAAAAAATCTTAAAAAAAAAAAAAGAAAGAAAAGAAAGTGGTCCAGTTTCATTCTTTTCATATAGCTGTCCAGTTTTCCCAACACTGTTTGTTGTGACACTGTCTTTTCCCACTGGATACTCTTGCCTAGTTTCTTGAAAATTAATTGACCATATAATCATGGTTTATTTCTGGGTTTTCTATTCTGCTCTATTGATCTATGTGTCTGTTTTTGTGCCAGTACCATATTGTCTTGATCCCTACAGCTTTGCTATATAACTTGAAGTCTGGAATTGTGATACCTCCAGTTTTGTTTTTCTTTTTCAAGATCGCTTTGGCTATTCAGGGTCTTCTGTGGTTCCATACAAATTTTAGGGTTGTTTGTTCTAGTTCTGTGAAAAATGCTGTTGGTATTTTGATAGGGATTGCATTAAATGTGTAGATTGCTTTGGGAAATAGGGACATTTTAACAATATCTGTTCTTCCATTCTATTTGTTTGTGTCATCCTCAATTTTTTCATCTATGTTTTACAGTTTTTAAAATACAATCTTTTCACCTCCGTAGTTAAGCAATTGTAAATGGGATTGCTTTCTTAATTTCCCTTTGGGCTTCTTCATTGTTAGTATATAGAATGCAATGGATTTCTGTATACTGATTTTGTATCCTGTGACCTTATTGAATTAATTTATCAGTTCTAGTAGTTTTTTGGTGGAATCTTTAAGGTTTTCTATATGTAATATCATGTCATCTACAAATAGTGAACATTTAACTTCTTCCTTACCAATTTGGTTGCTTTTTCTTTCTTTTTGTTGCCTGGTTGCTCTAGCTAGGACTTCCAGTATTATGTTAAATAAAAGTGGTGAGTGGTGAGAGTGGATATCCTTTCCTTGTTCCTGACCTTAGAGGAAAAGCTTTCAGGGTTTTACCATTGAGTGTGATAGCTATGGGTTTTTCACATATGACTTTTACTATGTTGAAGTATATGACCTCTAAACCTACTTTGTTGAAGGTTTTTATCATGAATGGATGTTGTACTTTGCCAATTGCTTTTTCTGCATCTATTGAAATGATCATATGGTTTTTAGTCTTTCATTAATATAATTTATCATGTTGGTTGATTCATGACTACTGAACCACCCTTGCATCCCAGGAATAAATACCACATGATCGTGGTGAATGCTTTTTTTAATGTATTGTTGAATTCAGTTTGCTAATATTTTGTTGAGGATTTTTGCATCCATGTTCATCAGAGATAGTGGCCTGTAGTTCTCTTTTTTGTAGTGTCTTTATCTGGTTTTGAAATCAGAGTGATGCTGGTCTCATAGAATAAATTTGGAAGTTTTCTTTCCTCTTTTATATTTTGGAAATTTTTGAAAAGAACAAGTACTAACTCTTCTTGAAATGTTTGGTAGAAGTCATGTGTGAACCTATCTAGTTCTGGAATTTTATTTGTTGGAGACTTTTCTTTTTAAGAATTTATTTAGAGAGAGAGTGCACACAAGCAGTAGGGAGGGCAGAGGGAGAAGGAGATGGAGAATCTCAGGCAGATTCCACACTGAGCAGAGAGCCTGATGCAGGGCTCAATCTCCCAGCCCTGAGATCATGACCTGAGCCAAAATCAAGAGTCAGATGCTTAAACACCTGAGTCATTAGATGCCCCTGTTGGGAACTTTTTGATTATTGATTTAATTTCATTGCTGGTAATTGGTTTGTTCAAATTTTCTATTTCTTCTTGATGCAGTTTTGGGAGGTTATATATTTATTGTAAGAATTTATCCATTTCTTCTAGGTTGTTCAATTTGTTGGCATATACTCTTCCATCCAAGTACTAACCAGGCCCGACCCTGCTTAGCTTTGTTGGCATATACTCTTTAATAGTATTCTCTGACAAGACTTTATGTTTCCATGGTGTTAGTTGTTATTTCTCCACTTTCATTTCTGATTTTGTTTGAGTGTCTTCTCTCTCTCTCTCTCTTTTTCCCTCTCCCTCTCTCTTTTTGATAAGCCTGGCTTACGAATTTTGTTGATCTTTTCAAAAAACCAGTTCCTGGTTTCAATGATGTGTTCTATTGTTTATTTTAATTTCTATTTCATTTATTTCTGTTCAAATATTTATTTCCTTTCTTCTGACAGTTTTAGGGTTTATTTGTCTAAATAAAACTTTTTCTAGATCTTTTTTCTTTTTCTTTTTCTAACTCTTTTTTTTCTTTTTTCTAGCTCATTTTTGGTGTAAGCTGAAGCTGTTTATTTGAAATTCTTCTTCCTTCTTGAGGTAGACCTATATCACAATAAACTTACCTTTTAGAACAGTTTTGCTGCATCCCAAAGTGTTTGAACCATTGTGTTTTCATTTTCATTTGTATCCATGTATTTTTTTATTTCCTCTTTGATTTCTTAGATGAATCATGCATTGTTTAGTAGCATGTTCTTTAATCTCCATGCATTTGTGTTCTTTCAAGATTTTTTTCTGATGGTTGATTTCTAGTTTCACAGAAATAATGCTAGTAATGCTGGTCTCATAGAATGAATTTGGAAGTTCAGAAAAGATGTGGTCAGAAAAAATGCATGGTAGGACTTCAGTATTTTGAAAATATGTATGTAGGACTTCAGTATTTTTAATTTGTTGAGATTTGTTTTGTGGGCTAATATGTGATCTATTTTGGAGAATGTTCAAATGCATTTGAAATGAATGTATATTCTGCTGTTTTGATATAGAATGTTCTAAATATATCTATTAAATCTATCTGGTCCAGTGCATCATTCAAAGCTACTCTTTGTAGATTTTCTGTTTGGATGATCTGTCCATTGATGTAAGTGGAGTGTTAAAGTTCCCTACTCTTATTGTATTACTATCAATTACTCCTTTTATGTATGTTATTAACTGCTTTAAGTATTTGGGTGCTCTTATGTTGGGTACATGAATTTTTATAATTGTTATATCTTCTTATTGAATTGTTTTCTTTATTATTATATAGTGTCCTTCTTTGTCTCTTGTTACAGTCTTTGTTCTAAAATCTAGTTTGTCTGAGACAACTATTGCTAGTTACTTTTCTATCCAATTCCATTTATATGGTAAATGCTTTTCCATCCCTTCACTTTCAATCTGCATGCATTTTTAGATCTGAAATGAGTCTCTTATAGGCAGCATATAGATGGGTCTTGTATTTTTGTCCATTCCATCACTCTATGTCTTTTGACTGGAGCATTTAGTCCATTTACATTCAAGTTAATTATTGATAGATAGGTATTTATTTCCATTTGTTACTTATTTTGGGTTGCTTTTATTATCTTTTTTTTGTTGTTGTTCCTTTATTCTGTTCTTCTCTTGCTCTCTTCTGTCATGATTAGTTGGCTTTCTTTACTGATATACTTGGAGTCATTTCTTTTTATTTCTTGCATATCTACCAATGGTTTTTGACTTTGGGTTACCATTTAGTTTGTCTGTATATAGCAGTCTATATTATGTTAATGTTAGCTTAAGTTTGAACCCATTCTTTATTCCTTTCCTTCCCCCAATGCAAGTTTTAGGTATATGGTTTCATATTTTGCATCTTTTTATTTTGTTAGTTCTTTTGACTGATTTTTATAGATATACTTATTTTCACTGCTTTTGTTCTTCCTACTTTTCTTACTCTTATTTATGGTCTTTCCTTTCTACTCAGAGTCCTCTTTAACATTTCTTGTAGGTCTGATGTACTAGTCATGAATTCTTTTAACTTTTGTTTGGGAAATTCTATCTGTCCTTCTGTTCTGAATGACAGCCTTACTGCTTAGAGTATTCTTGGCTGCATATTTTTTCTTTTCAGCACTTTGAATATATTGTGACATTCCCTTTTGACCTGCAAAGTTTCTGCTTAAAAATCAGCTGATAGCATTATGACATTCTTTTTGTATGTAACTGTTTCCTTTTTCTTCCACTGCTTTTAAAATTCTGTTTTGATCACTACTTTTTGCCATTTTAACTACTAAGTATCTTGGTGTGGACATCCTTGGATTGGTTTTGTTGAGGGCTTCATATGCTTCCTGGATCTGGATTTCTGTTTCCTTCCCCAAACTAATGAGTGTGAACTCCATGCTCTTCCCTAGAAGTGGCAAGTGTGTTTTTGAATGGGAGATGGGAGAGGGAAATAGCACCTGCCAGCTTTTTTCCTGGAGATGTCTCCCAGGATCTCTATCCCTCTGGCACATGCTCTAAGATCAGCAAATAATTCTCCCTCCCATATACTCCAGGCTTTTTCAACTGCTGCTTTTATGCTGTCTCCCTTTGGGTGTGGGTTGTTTGTTGTGTGGTTTCTGTAAGAGGGGGGATTCAGTTTCCTTTCACACTCCTTTTCTCCCAGAGCCAACCAAGTCTGATTTTTTAAAATTCGAAGTTTTAAGTCCTACTGTTGTAAGAACTCACAGAATTCAGCCCCTCTGTTTTTCAAAGCCAAATGTTATGGGAATTTGTCTTACCTATGTGGGTGTCCTGATATGAAAGTCTGTTTCTCACCCCTCACTGCCCCCTCTGCACGCCTTTCTTCTATGAATGTCCCACAGTTCCATTTAGCTCTAGAATGTGTCTCTGCCCTTCCTACCCTTTTGGTGTGGTCTCCTTTCTACCCTTAGCTGTGGAGTTTATTCTGGAAGCCTCTGGGTTGTTTTCTAGGTTATTTACACTGATAGTATTATCTAGTTGTATCCATGGGACAAGGTGAGCTTAGGGTCCTCCTACTCTGCCATCTTCAATTTACATTTACTTTTAATTGTTGACCCTCATTTTATAGGGTATGTTTAAATATTTAGGAGGCTTTTCTAAATTAGCCCAGAAGAAAAAAATTGTCTAAACTAAGGCACTCTAAATATATAATATTTTAGTGGTCCTAGTGATTCACTCTTCATGGAATTAAAAAAAACAATTAGTTTCTGCCATCCTACTATAAAATGCCATAGGCTTTAATAAATACCAAGACTATTTTATTATCAAACACTTATTGTTTTATTAGCATTTTCTACAGGTATTATATATCACATCAAAATCTTATTTCTTCTTTCAAAATAGCCTTAAGCTTTCATTTTCCTCCATATAACTGTTTTTTTGTAACAGTAGGTAAGTGGGAATAAGGTATTCTAAGAAATGAGAACTGTCTGAATGAGGATTAGAACCACAAATTTACCTTAGAAACAATTGTTTTTCTTGTAGGTTGTATCATTTCTATAATTTTTCAATGTTGCATATCTCCTTCTAATGTGAATTCTTTAAAAAATCAGATACCCTGTCTTTGTGAACATAGAACGAGATATTTTTATTGATATAAGGTAAATTTTTGCTTCTTTTTAAAAAAAAAAAGACTACTTGATTACAAGTAGTCAGAGAGGCAGGCAGAGAGAGAGGAGGAAGCAGGTTCCCTGCTGAGCAGAGAGCCCGATGTGGGCCTCCATCCCAGGACCCTAAGACCATGACCTGAGCTGAAGGCAGAGGCTTTAACCCACTGAGCCATCCAGGCACCCAGTATATTTTTGCTTCTATCACATTCTATCACATTCCTAAAATACCTTTGTGAGGATAGTTAGCTTTTCCCAAGTCTAACTATTTATCCAGTAACTATCCACTTACCTGCCCTTAGGACACTAATTCATTTTTTTTTTTTTTTATTCAGACAGCAGCATTTTATGGCATGAACTGAATGTTATCACTATAGTGTACTTTGAGTAATTATACTCCAAATTCTTTTATAGAGTCAAAAATAGAATTGTTTCACATCAGTAAAAGCACATCAGGAATAGGCACTTGACTTCATTGATCCTCACAATCTTTATTTGAAAAAGGGAAGTCAGGCCACAAAAGCTGTAAGTTTTTTTCAGCCTTAGTATTGTGTGATTCTACATAAAATCAACAATTACTTTAATATTTTATTTAGAAAATATATATCTGAAGTGTGTCTTTGGAATAAGTAATTTTTAAATTATTTTCAAAAATTTTATACTGTTCCAAATACTTCCAAAATAATTTATTCGATTAATATTGGGACTTTTTTACATGTAAGATGTTGTAAGTTATTTTGGCAAAACAAAGAGTAAAATAAGGTTCTTGCCTCTATCTGCCTATATCTAATAAGGAGTAAAGAAGCACAAATATAATTAAACAAGAGAAAAATTTTGTGAATTAAAAGAATTTTGTGGGGCACCTGGGTGGCTCACTCAATTAAGCATCTCTCTTCAACTCAGGTCATTATCTCGGAATCCTGGTATGGAGTTCTACATTGGGCTCCCTGCTCAGTGGGGAGTCTGCCTCTGCCGCTCACCTCTGCTCATGCTCTCTCTCTCTCAAATAAATAAATAAAATACTTTTAAAATAAAAGAATTTTGTGTTATAAGGAGTTCCCACCATGAAGATGTATTCAAGTGGAGGATCAATTAAGGTTTTATGAAAGTAATGGAATTTGAGACCAAACTTGAAAAATGACTGAGTTTTCATTTCAAAGGAGTAGGGAGACAGAGAGTATATTCTAAGACAAAGTAATAGTATGAGTATAACTTGGATTGTTTGAAGATTAATATAATAGTACAGTTATTACAAAAGTTAGGTCATATACAGAATTGAAAAAAAAGACTGGGGCCAGTTTGTGGAAGATGATTGTGTTAATAAGTATTCTTGTGGTTATAAGTGCCAGAAAAATTCAACTCAACCAAAAAAGAGAATGCATTAACCAAAATAACTAAAATTCAGAAGTAGGCTAGCTTTTAAGTATGGTTTATTTAATGGCTCGAGTTTTGTCCCCAGGTGCCTGACTAGACAATTTCTCCCCCATAGTGATTTTCTTTCCAGTTTTAGAGTGCTTGATGCTGACAGCTTCAAGTTTCTATCAGTAGCATACCGAATCCAGAAGAAGAATGAGTCTGCTCCGGATAGTCCTGGAACTGAATCCATTTGCCCTGGTTGGCTGAATTGGGTCATATGACCATCCCCAACTGTGACCAATGGGGATTAAATGCACTGCTGGATTAGCCTAGTCATATGTTCCACCCCCAAAGCCTGGTAGTAAAATGTCTCCCACCACACAAATGGGAAAAAGTGGGGAAGAGACACTTCCTCAAAGAAGGGACAGTTCTCTTCCTGCCACTAGAAGAAGATATGGCTCTGAGTGGTGAAATGTATTCAATAACTATGAATAAAAAGCTAAAATTTTGGATATTAGTAGGCAATAAGAAACCACTAAGTTTTTTGAACTGGGCAGTAATATGATCAATGCTCATCTTTATGAAATTGATCTGACTGCAATGAATATGATTGCTTGGCATGGAGACAGGTGGAGGTGATAAAACTAGCTTTGAGATTGGTAATGGATTTAAAGTGTCTGCTAGAATGTTGATGGAAAGAGTAGTAAAAAAGAGTCAAAAGCAAGAGATATTTTTGTTCGCAAATATTTTTTCACCAGGACTAAGAAAGTGTAGAAGGTGCCCTTAATATTAAAAGCAATACTGGATTGCTGAAAGAACATTGTCATAAAGGAAAAAAATGTAAATTATTTTATTGTAATTTCTTAAATTGGTTTAATAGGAGGCCCAGCTCTGAAGCTTCCAACTTGTTTATTCATTTGGAAGAACATTGCTGCCATCTCCTAGTCACCAGAGTTCATGTACTTCTCTTCAATCATAATTTCCCTTGACAGCCTGGGGTCTGCTGTGTGGGTTTCCAAAATTCTTTCCAGATCTAATCCCCTGAATACCAGTTAATCGCATTCAATGTGTCAAAGACATAAAAAGGGCAAGTGGGCAAACTTTAACAAAATGTTCCTCCCTCTGATTGAACAATAAAAACCAATTAGTCATTTTAATTTAGGTCTATAGTTTTTTTTACTTTTGTTCTCTCCTACACCATCTTTGAGCAGCAGGGTTTGAATTGTACAGATTATAAAAGAATGGTTGAATCACCACCAAAAGGCTATTATTAATGATTTTTTTAAATCCACAAGTATACTGACATCATCATTATTACTCAGCTTTTTAAAAGATTTAATAAATCCTGAATTTTCAATAGCCATTTAAAATGCAGGAGGATTCATTTATTAATAAAAATTTAACTTGATCAATACAAAATATATTTTGCTACCACTCAACTCCTTTATTTAATTATAATGATTAAAACTGAAAGTAATATTAACACATTTCTTGCTGTAAGAAAGCTGAGGGTGCTCTGATTTTATGTCAAGTACTCTGGCCACTCAAAATATAGTGACATTATCTTATAAATGGAAGAGAATATGCATTGTGCTTTCCTCTTACTATAAATGTTACTCATGTGCTATCATTGCAAAAGGCAAGAGCTAGCTTTGCCACATATTTCCATGAGTAAATAAACCACCAAGACCACAGTTGTTGTTCTAATTGATGGTGAATACAAAGCACTTGGGGATCTTGTTAAAATGTGGATTCTGATTCAATAGGTCATGGATGGGGCCTGAGGGGCAGCATTTCTAACCAGGAGAGTGATGCTGCTGGTCAGTAGACCACTTTGAGTAACAAGGGTCTTTGTATTTAAAATGAGAAATATTTTCTGGAGCTGGGACCTGGTATTAAATCATGCCCTATTTTAGGTTGTAAAACAACAGTGTGAAAGGACTGAGATATGGATTATCTTTCTTTTCCTCAGATCCAATGCATGCCTTAATAATATGAATTATTTTGAGTTTAACTAGGCAGTCATTGCCCAGCCACTTATAAGTCAGACTGTTGCTGATGATGGTATTACTGCCAGTGAATTGTATACCCTTGTGCAGGTCTGGTTAGAAAAGATTCACAAGTAACCATTCCTTGCACAGTGTATACAGAAGTATACAGTGTATTCTTCTTTTGCTTCCTACTATAGATGTAATTGTTTGAATTTCACATGTATTACCAATTCATCTTCAAAGTTTTTTTCCATGAGTCCAATTAATAATATGAAAATCACAAAATACTGTGAAAAGTCAAAGCATTTTGATGTTTGGCAGTAATTTCCATTCTTCTTCTGGTATCAGAGAAGCAGACACATAGCTAGTTGTTGCTACTTGCCTTTGTTCCCAAAGAACCACACCTTTTCCAAACTGCTGCATCTCTGATTTGTTTACCTTATGCCAGTTTACCTTAATGATTACCTGGGGAGAACAGAAATTACACAAAGAGATGCTTTTTCACCATTACTGAAGTCAGAGGAGAGAGAAAGTTATGCACATTTTCTCCTTTCAAGATCATTTAAAAACAACCTATTTGCAATTTTCAAAAAAGATTTCCACAAATATAATTATATTATGATTCAGCTTTTTGTTATGTGTATCATAAAATCCTTAGGGTTCACCAGAATGCAATTCACACCTGCTTTATCTTATGGATTTTCTATTGGTATATCTATTTGCACATGAAAAGTTTCTTTTTGCACCCAAACACCATATTACTTGAGCTACAATGCTAGATTTGGATGGCAATTTTTGGTCTAACCAAATGAGATGTATAAACTGCTAGATGGTTCTGTGAATCAAAGATATCCCAAGATACTGATATTTGAATTAATAGTCAGCCAAGTGTTTTTGCTCACAAAGCCTTTATTTATAGGCTTTGAAGGAAGTATGTGTGCTGTAGAAAGGATTAAAGTTCAAAACTGAAGGGGAAATGTTTGACTAGAAGAGGTTAGATGTAAACTTTTAGATAGAGGAAATGGGAAGTTGTGGAATCTCTACAGAGGCTTGTTTGTTTATGAAAAGTCTAGATAAATTTATCTTTCTGGGATGGTAAAATGTACTCCTGTCCAGAAGCTAACTATGGGGTCAATGAAGATAGAGAGCATGTTTGTTTTATTTATCAATGTATTTCAGCACTTTGCATAGCACTTCCACATACTCAGTTCTTGATAAATATGGATGAAGACAGGTGTATCTTCACAGATGCACTTACATTCCTGGGATTTCCTGAATGTAGGGAGCAACTAAATGAGTTACTCCAGTTCTTAAAAAATGATATATTGAGTTTTACCTTCAACTCTAGGTAGTTGCCATGATGGTCCAAATACTTTTATGGTTGATAGCTCCTTGAATTTGCCATTAGGTAATGGTAAGCTTATAATGGATTGAAAACATTTGGCCCCACTCTTGTTTCATAGAACTCTAGCACTTTCAAATCAAACTAGAATTTCCCCCCAAATTTTTATACCAATATGCTAGCATTTTATATAAATATTTCCCCTCTTTTAAATTTGTAGAGATTGACATCTCAGGAAATGATCACTCATCTTTTTTGGACTGGAAAAAAGTCTGTTTACATACTCATATATGGTGGTTTATAATTTACAACTCCCTTTGCATGTATTCAGTCCTTAGCAGCCCTGTGCTGTAGCCTGAATAGATATTTGCCTTACTTCAAAAATGAGTAAATAGGGGTGCCTGGGTGACTCAGTGGGTTAAGCCTCTGCCTTCAGCTCAGGTCATGGTCTCAGGGTCCTGGACTCTCTGCTCAGTGGGGAGCCTGCTTCCCCCTCTCTCTCTGCCTGCCTCTCTGCCTACTTGTGATCTCTCTCTTTGTCAAATAAATAAATAAAATTGTTTAAAAATGAGGAAATAGAGAGTATACTTGATCAAAAGAACAGTGAGGTAGGTAGACAGAATTAGCACTTCAGCCTGCTGACTCCTATTCCAGTGTTCTATCTTACAAAGGACAATAAAAGAAAAATGGGTGATACTTTAGTTTACAGTTTCTATGAACGTATCTCAATTTTCTAAATAAAACAATGAGCTTGTCATGCAGGGTTTGGACATGGAAAAGCTGAAGTCTAAAGAAGACAAAGGAAATTTCCCAAGTTTAACTCTCGGTAGAATCTAATAGGATTCCATATCTCTTGCCTTTACAGGTCTTACTCATTTTGTGGTTGATTTTTTGGTTGGCTGTTCAGTCGCTTGTTTTAGGACCACAGATGTATTGAATTAATCATTTCTTTTATTCATTTCACCCTTTCCTCACTAGTTCATACATAGTTATGTTTTATAGCAATTTTTACAGGGTAATACATATTCTCAAATCACAACCCAAGCTAATAGCTAAGATATAGATAATTAACCTTCATATAAAATGCCACTATCCCCTCCCCCTGCCTCTCTTCACCAAGAATTACCAACATTCTGAATACTATATTGATTGTTCTACTGGTTTCCTTTTCATATAGTTATATATGATATATATTTATGTTCCCAGAGAGCTGATAAATTTTTTATCTTTGAAAGGTATATCATGCTGTTTACACTATTGGGGATCATATCATGCTGCATACAACTTGGAGGGCATATTGTGTAATTGGAGATCTTATTACCAACAAAACTAGGTATTCACGGTATACACATATATGCCAGCGCACGGTGTGTATGTCTATGCATTTATAATGTAAAGACTATCAAACTATCCAGTCTCTTTAACTTGAGACATATGTAAATGCACTCTACCTATAGATTATATAGTAAAGACCCATTCATTCAACAGATATTTTTAGACTACCAACCACGTGGCAGGTGGTACTATATCATATTGATACATCCGTGTACAAACAGATACACTCCCCTCCCTAAATATCCCTGATTTCATGGAAATAACATTGCGTCTCCACAGACAGACAATAAATAAAATATGTAAAATATATGGGATGTTAGATGATGTTAACTGCTAGGAAGAAAAATCATGGAAGGCCCTTAGGGACTGGGATTTGGAATTTTAAATAGAGTGCTCAACAATGAATTGAGGGTGGGGTGAGTGGGGAGTCTTTATTCACGTAGTGACATGGAGGCAACTTGTGAGAGCTGAATCAGAACAGAAGTAAACTCTTCAAAAACCCCCACGCTCAGCCTATTATGTCTGTAGGATGACAGACTCGGTCGTTATTGATGGCCCCTGGAGAGACAATGCATGTTCCTCCCACTTTTCTTGCATCTGACCATCGACTCTGCAGGAATCTCCGTGGTTGCAGCTGCAGCACCTGAACGCCTTGCGTGACCACCACTCGCGGGCACTTTGCCGCCTCGTGCGCGCCCCGCCTTCGGGCTGCTCCCGGGCCCGCCGAGGACGCGCGCGCGTGCCCGGCCCCGCGGGCTCTCGGCAGGCACGCGGCCGGGAGGGCGGCGCGCGCCCCGCTCGGCAGCTGCGGCGGCGGCTGGTGTAGGAGCTCACGTCAGGGTTGGGAGGAGAGGGGGTTCGCGACGAAGATAGTGAGAGAGACATGAGGCAGCCCGGCAGGAAGCGAGAAAGAGTTGGGTGGAGAAGGAGTGAGTTTTAGAGTCGCCGGGTGAAGCAGGACCTGCGCCTGCGGGTGAGCGTGGCCGCCTGGGCTCCTCGTCTCCTCCGCGCGCTCTCCTGTGTCCGCTTTCAGCACCCCGAGCGGAGAACAGTTCCCAGCAGCCCGCAGAACGGCCAGGAGGCCACCGTGGCCGGGATACCTGGAGCCTTCCTCCGGGCTCAGAGGCACGGTCTAAAACACAGTGTGCACGCCGCCTTCTCTCCTCTGTTGGTGTGCAAGTAAACACGGGGGAAAGCATCTGGCGGCCTCAGGGAGCCCTGAAGAAGCCCAAGCAGAATGTACCAGGGACACATGCAGGTAAGACATTACCAACGAACTGGAAAGAAATCTTGGGGGCTAATTTAAGAGCAAGGTTCTTCACTAAGTTATTGTGGTCAAGAGCTGTCTTCATACAATTCAACAAGTGAAGTGGTGCAACATGACCATGACATTTCTGTCCGGTGCTATGGGTAAAACTAGACAGGTTTCTGAGGGTGGGGGGAGACCTCAGAACTTCGATTGGGGAAGTTTGTTTTCTGTGCATTCCCTGAGCCTGTTTCTTTAAACAAGATCAAGGAATCCAAACAGAGGAAACCTGGAGATGACTGTGTTTCCGTTGTAATCCTATTGATGGAACTCGGCATGTATGTCAGCTGAAGGGCAAACAATAATTGGAAAGACAAAGCTTTTGTTTTATCATCTGCAAAGGTTTCTTGACAGAACACTTGGCCACTTTTGTATTATTTTTTAAAGTGATTTTTTTTTTAAATGGTCGGTGCTCTATTTCCCCCCTTCAAATAGTGGAACATTATCACTTATCCCTACAGTCATAGGATGACTTGGGGGGATGAATTTCAAACGTATGTCCAAGAGGCTCTAATGTTTTTCAGGGGAGGTGCTGCCTCTTGTTATTAATGCTCCTCTGAGCTAAGCCTCTGCTTCTCTTAGATGCACTCCACTCTCTTGGGAAAAATTATTTTAACCTTGACTCCAGTTCTCATTCACATGGTTGGTTCTTCCTTATAAAGGCAGGTGTACTCTTGGGGGAAAAAGCGAAGTACTAACTCAGCTTCCTAAAGTATGAACTGAGTTTTGGTGGGGTGGTATTTTTGTTTTGTTTTGTTTTGTTTGTTTGTTTTGCTTTTTGCTGTTCCTAAATGCTGTAGCCATCAGGTTTGATGTTTGGGCTTCATTTCCATTCCAAAGATGGTTAAATACAGTCATCATATGTGGTGTCTTCACACTAGTCTGTAACATGTGTGAATATTGATGATGTTGCTTTTGTGTCATTTGATCAATTGAAAATAGATAAATATGTTATTGCATTCATGACTTAACATTATCAAATATTTACTTTCTAAGTCTGTGAGGAAATTCTTTAAGACCATAATTTACTTTTATATAAAATGGCATTAATCAATTTCATAAGTTTTGTAAGATTTCTGAATCAGCACTATCAGAATTCCAAAAACATTTCCCATATTACTGACATCATCCTGTTTTGAAAATTTTTACTGGAGTTCTATCACAGTTGATGGAAAATAATTAGTCACTGAAGTATATTTCTAAATATATACAATAGATGTGATCTGCATGTTTCTTATTAAAGCTATGTTAATAAGAAAGTTTAGCCACAAAGAAACATTCCAATAATGATAAAAAAAAATTAAGAATTATTACTAGAGTTTAATGTTTCCATCTGCACCTAAGAATGATACTTATAATTTTATATATTATCTATTTATTATCCCTAAGCAGTTTCTTCACAGAAGTAAAATAGGAAGGTTTTACTGAATAAAGTCAATCTTCAGAAAATTGTTCATTCACATAAAATTTATAATTGATTGCTTGGGCAATTTACAAAAACTTTCCACATTGTTTTTTGTTGTTGTTATTTAAATATGTTTTTGTGAATGAAGAATTAAAACAACAATCTGGTAAATTCAGGCACCCTAAAACAATTTTAACCCAATTTTCTGAATATTCAAGGGAGGATATTAATGAAACCTGAATTGATTGTCTAGAACAATGTCCAAGGGTTCCATTTTACTCTGAAAGAATAAACAATATGTAAGATTCTGCATATGTTCCCAACTTAATGTTTTTTTGCTTGTTCTCTGTTGTAACAGCCAAATATGATGGCTTGCAGTAAAATTTACAGATCTTTGCTGCTAGGATTAACTTGAAAACGTTACTAAATAAAGACTGTAATCAATATGCTTGCCAAAATTTCAGAACACAATACTTTTTTTTTCCTATTCACTAATGACCATTAATGTTAAACATACAACTTCTCAGGCTTTAATAGTATAGTAGCTATTAAATGATATGATCATCTCAGTGGGGCTTCCCCTCCCCCGGAAATAATGCCTATTACAACCTGATTTTATAATATAGTTATTTGCTTATATCTGAAAAGCCCAGTCTGTTTCCCAAAGAATAAAATTTAGCCTATAGACAATATCTCCTTGTGTTGATATGTTCAGGTTAAATAAAGAATCCTTCCTTAACAGAGATAACATCATTCTCCTGTGCGTACCTGACTGTAATCATGAAGGAGAAGATATATAGCCCAAATATTCCAAAATATTTATTAAAAATATGAATACATATTTGGTAAAATGGATCAGGAATGAGCAGATTTACTACCACTTCTGCCAGCTTTGGAGTTCATTTGATACACTGGTGTTACTTGGCTGATACCTTAAAATGAGAATGAAACAAAATATTTGCAGTCATTTGCTATGCATTCTGATTCTCTTTTCTGTATCCAAGAGATTCTAAAATAAAATGTTTTGAAAATAGGCAGTCTGGAGTGGGGGAGATGTTCACAAGAAGCCTTTAAAAATAGTCTAATTTAAAACGCCTGTAGTGCCTTTATTTTTACAACTAAATGATTTTATAAATAGTCTATTAAGTCTTTTATATCTAGCTAATTCATCCAGTTTACCATAGAACCTGAATTCATTGTAGAAGCCAGAGACTTTCAAAAACACACTCTGCTAGTTCATTTGAAAAGTTGACATCTATCACAGATAGACAGAACATATATTTCTTGGTTTCGGAGTAAATGCCACAGGTATATTTCTTAGGAGCAGGACCCCAGAGTTGTGCTGTTTTTCTACTGCCTTGCCACTTATTTCCAAGGGGAATTTATCACCCAAGCAACTGAAGCAAAAGTTGTTTCTTTAGTGACTGTTTTAGATTTACCTTTCTTTTTTTCCTTTTGACCAAGGGGGCCAATGGCAATTAAATATATCTTAGATTCAGTTCAGGCCAAACTCTTTATTCCTCTCAGATAACCTGCAGTCTTAATCTCTTTAATACCTCTGTATACTCTGTACCACAATGCTTGTTTGTACATGTGCATGTGAATTAACAATGCCAATTAGAGCAAAATAATTATGTGTCTGAATATTTCCTTAGCTGAATTTTTTTTCTGGGGTGGTATAAATATAGAGCAATGTAATTTAAGTTTTGAACTAAGATTTGTTTTTTATTTTTAATGAAACATCCTCACTAATGTTTTTTGTTACAAAAGCAAGTTATTTCAGAAGGCAATCAAACAAAAAAATCTGTTCATAATTGTAACTGATCTTCATTATGGGCATTCAAAACCAGAATTTTCTGATTTATTTAAGCTGGCTGAGGAAACATTGTACACCCTCTAGCTTCATAAGACATTAACTAAAGAAAGTTTAAGTGACAAAAATTGTAAGATTATCAATAGTTCTGAAAGTAGCCATTTTACTTGTCTTCCCCCAAGGACATTTTGTGTTTGTCTTTATTTACGACTTTACTTAGCTTTTCAAAAAAACCTTCATGAAAGGGAACAGCTCGAGTAACATTAATTATGTTAATACATTAGATCTGGCCACTAGGGATTCATTTAGTTTCACTGGAAACAACAAATAGAAGAAGCCAATCCAAGAGAAAATTATAAAATGTTTCCACATCTATAACAATAGTTTGTCATAATTGAAACCCTAAAGCAAAACTGTAAAATAAGTAGTATTTGTCATGGGTATATCCACTTCTCTAAAAGATCCATTTTCTCCTCTTTGATGCCACCATTTCTTCTGTCATTTCCTTTCTTCAACCTTTTTTCAACCTTTTGCTGACAAAGATATAATTAATACCAGTACACTACATACATACACTACATACACATGCTCTGCAGTGGTATTTGCATTTTCAGAGGAGACTCTTTGAAGATTAGTTTGGAAGAGAAGATGTTTTAAGGAGAATGTGGTAATGCTGTCCTGAGAGGCTGGGGTTGATGGTTTTGGTCAGGTGTAGCTACTGCCTTCCCCTCACCCCTCCTCCCCATCTCAAATGCACCCGCGTCGTCTCCTCAAAGTCTTCCTATGAATGATAATCAGCATTAATACTCATTTACTGAATGAATTTATTGTCTAAATGAAATGGTACTAACTAGAACTCTTCTGAAGGAAATTTGTGTACAGTGGATCTAGTGCTCAAAATTAAGACACAAGATCCAGAAGATTTTGAAGTGCCCTTGAATATATTTAAAAGGAAATCATGCTTGATATGAGAGTAATACTGAGCTCCCAACACTTAAAATTTATAATACATATGCAATAATATTGCAGAGTGTTTGATTAACCTGAAAATATCATTCCCCAGTCATAGTCATACTTGCCAGTAGTTTATATAATATACTTACTTTAAGAAACATGGTATGTTCTTCCTAGATTTTGTTTATGGTTTATAAACATTCTTCCTAAACACATGTGTTTTAAAGAAAAATTCTAACATATGAATGCTTTGAGTATAAGACATTTTTAAAGTAAAGACTAAGAAAGGGTTAGAACAGAACTTGTTAATTTTAAAATCCTTGAATCTCTAGTATTACTACGGCCAACCTAAGAAACATTAAGATGTGATGTTTCACATAGTCAAAACATCTGGCAGTCTGCTGTTTTACACTTTTCACTGAGATCACATGTTGCCAACACAGGCATAAGCTATAGCTGCTTAAAGGTTCTATATTCTCGAATTAACTTCTTGATACACTTATAGAATAACTAGTATGCATTTCCTGCACTAAAAGTGAAGATCAACTCTGGCCTAATGTTTCCTTATTAAGAGACTTAAGTCCAATCTGAGTGTTAGGGGACATCTAAACATGATGTAATTTCAAATACACTGATAAAGGAAATGAGGTTGCCAAATTTCTGAATATGTATCATCTTTTATAATTCAGAATTTATTTGCTGTACAGCATGTAACCCATGTATCAGGTACCAAGACCACCAGAGTGATGTGAATTAGTGGTTACATTTCTATTAATGACCTTCATCTCTACCTTCCCCATTTCCACCCCTCCTCACCTATGCCATTCCCTTTACTAGGAACAAAATGGAAAACTTCTTTCTTCATTCCATTAAGATAGATTTTTTTTATCTTATAATTAGCATATTATACAGCATACATATGGGAAAATAGTAATACCCTATTGGTTAAATATCCAGACTACTGCTGATTGTTCAGAGTTCAGAGTATAATACAACACATGGCCATTGTTGTCTTATTATGTCACTTTTTACTGATCTTTATTAGTACCAATGTACTACTTCTCCTATTAAAACTACATTAGATAAATGACCATTATTATTCTTCATGCGAGATTTTACTAAACTGACATTCCTATGTATTTTTTTAGACAATCACTGTTAGAAATTGCACAGATGAAAAATAATGAGCTCATTTAGATAGGAAGATGCTACTTATTCTCCATTTCATGCAAGAAAAACACATAAAACCGTCCAGCAGCTCTGAAGTGGGGTGAATCTGAACTAGGTGGAAGAGTTTGCATTGAAGGTGCATAAAGAATTCCCAAAACTCCTGCTCATGCATACATACCTCTGGAGAAAAAAGAAAGAAAGAAAGAAAGAAAGAAAGAAAGAAAGAAATATTTTGAAAGAAAGAAAGGAAGGGAGGAAGGAAGGGAGGGAGGAAGGAAAAGAAAGAAAGAAAACCGGAAAAACCCTACAAGTGGGACTTGATATAGCGAAAACTTTTTTTTTCCCCCCCAAACAGAATGCCATATGGTGACCTATAAGTTATGAAGATTCCAAAAGATGTTTGGTGTTATGATGCCAGAAATCTACCTAGGAAGCCACAAAATTCCCACTCCTACACACCCTCTTAAAAATTATTTAATTTTTAAAACAACAGTATGGTAGAGGAATTCAAACCATTTCATATGAGTAATGATTGAAGGAACTGGGGATGTTTAGCTTGGAAAGTGAAGCCTCAAAGAGACCACAATGACTCTATATAAATGTTTAAAGAGTTACTAGGGAGAGGCTACAATTGTTCTGTATAGCCTTGAGAGTTAAAACTGGTATGGTATCAAGATGAGATAAAAATTTCCTCAAGGCAATGATAACAAAAAGACCCTGGATATTTAGCCAGTTCCCACTGAGTAACATGCCTATTTGGAGGTAGATAAAGCCTAGAGTGAAGGGGGGCTGTAAATGGGCACAGAGTCCCCATGAGATGGTATGTGTGTTTGTGTGTGCATCTCTGAGTGTCCTATGAAAAACCGTTGTAGTCAATGAAGTAATGACCTAAAATAAGCAAAATTCATAATGTTCTGGGGAAATATTTCCTGGTTACCTAGAATTAGGCAGGGCCATGCCAGTACCATTGTGCAAAGTGATCAAAAATAGTAAAATGTCAGAAAATATGTAACCTCTTTAAGGAAATGAGAAACAGGAAAACATTTAAACATCATGAGAAGAAGCTGATAGAATTGCAAAACATCTTTTTACTTCCTTTCACATGGGTATTGATTGTAACATGAATGCTTATACTGAATGGTATCTTTTGTTTATGTGGGGAAGTAACATCTGATTGGGCAGGTGATAATGCACATGAAACACCTGGGAGTTGGTTAGAAATGCAGAATCTCAGGTACCATCCCAGATCTATTGAATCAGAAACTGAATTTCTCAAGATACCCAGTGGTTTATATGTACATTAACATCTGAGAAGTGATGGTTTGAAAACATCGACATGGAGAACAAGGCCTGACCTATTGCACTGAGAGTAGGAAAAAACTTGATTCTTGGGTATCTTTCTGAGGTCATAGAGACATGATGATGTCACTGACAGAGGGGCTGGTAAGAACAGCTATCACAATTATGTTTGAATTGAGTTTCTTCCTCATATCCATACCATAATTTCCACCCAATTGGTAATAGTTTTTCTGTCTGGAAAAAAACACAAAAAACCTTTTATGTTCCACCTGAATAAAAACAAACCTTCAAGTATTGAGAGAATTATCATGTCCTCATCCCATTAAATCTTTTCTTCTCCAAGATAAAGAGCCCAGTTCACTCAATCATTTTTCATTAGGACATTTTTGATGTTTTAATACCTCCATGAAAGTAGGGCCCTCTGAGAAAGACATTGCTCAAGATGTGATCTCACCAATGCCAAGCAATGTGAAACTGTTTATCTCTTAGGAAAGAGATCTATTCAGACAGCCTAAGACTGCTTTAGCATCTCTAGACTATAAGTTGTTCTCTAAATTGTTTTGATGTTTCTATTCTCTGACTAATTTGGGAGTTATCTCACAGTTACTAATCTTTATACCAGAATAATTTTGGATCCAAATGTGCTCATTAGAATATTTTAGGTTAATGGTTCCTTATAGCTCCAACAATTACACTAATGTTCAGTTTTGAGGTCATAGAATCCTGAGTTTGAAAGACTCTTGAAAGTGTTCTGTTCAATCATCTCATTTCACAGATGAGGAAATTTAGGTTCAGAAACGTAAGAGATTTTCTCAAAAAGTCCCATGTAGGTTAGTTAGCAGAGCTAGCACTGGAATGAAAACTGCCTTACCCCAGTGTGCTATTTCCATTACACTATTATTCTTTATTTTGATGTTTTTTTACAAACAAAAATCTAAGCAAAAGTAAACATTATAAAAAACTTCTAGATATTCCAAAATATCCAGGTGTTTGGCATTTAGTCACAAAAATTGATATTTTCCTGCTTTTTAGTTTTAGTATAACTATTTGATATTTTATGTATTCAGTTTGATAGTCATTTGGCTGGCAGTGGAAAAAAGTCTGGTCTGTAGGTATGTTTTAAAAGTGGAATGAGGCACCATGAAAAGTTGTATCATTTATGTTCCTAAAAATGTTCCTCACTGTCTCTCCTTGGACTGGCTAGATTAACTATTTGAGTGAACTGGTTTGATAGGTTCTTGAAACTAGTTGCCTAAATATACCAGTAAATCAAACCCCAGCATTCTTTGCTGTAAACAATGGGAGCCAAGTCTGGCTTATTTAAGTAGAAAGGGGATTTATTAAAAGTATACTTGAACAACAAATAGGCATAGGAGGAATGATGAAAAATAGAAAAATCATCATTTTGCAGTGAACATAGCAAAAATTGATTCAAACAAAAATGCTAAATGGATGCTAAATATGAGGAAGGGGGCAGTTTGAGGAGAAACAAGATATTTATATAACATCAAAATATCAACCATTTTGGGGTATCTGGGGGTCTCAGTCAGTTGATTTCTCTTGATTACAGCTCAGGTCTTAATCTCAGGGTGGTGAGATCAAGCCCCACATCGGCCCTGCACTGAACGTGGAGTCTACTTAGGTTCTCTCTCTCCCTCTCCCTGTGCTTGTCCCCACCCCCAATCATGTGCTCTCTCAAAATAAATAAATAAAATATTTAAAAATATATATAGCAACCATCTAAATTGTAAGAGAAAAAAATAACTTTTCACTGGAAAAATTGTACAACACCCTAATTAAATAATCAAAATCAGTACTACCAATACAGTAATCATCTGCATGCCCGTCTCTGGATATGACACCCTGAGAAAGACACAGCATCACTAATGTAGTATTACTGCTGAGAATGTACAGCTTAAATCCAATCAAGAGAAACTCTCAGACAAACCCCAATGAAGGATATTCTATAAAGTAAACAAATTATGTTTTTAAAAGTGTCAATGTCATGAAAAACAAGGAAATACCAAGGTGTTTACACATTAAAAGAAGACTTAGCATATGACAGCTATACACAATACATGATCCTGGATTGAATCTTGGACTGGGAAAGAAAATTGTGATAAAGCACACTGTGGGCATAATTGAAACTTGAATATAGACTGGAAATTAGATTAATATTAGTGTTATGTTTCTGGAATTTGATAACTAAACTATGACGATATAAGAGACTAGCTTTGTTTATAGGACATCCATCCTGCTGTATGAGGGGGTAAAGGGGCATAGTGTATGTAACCTACACTCCAGTGATTTACAATAATGCAAATAATACTATGTATGATATAATTACATATATAATAGAGAGAGTGAGAGTGAGAAGGAAGACAGAAACAGAGAAAGAGAAATACAACAAAATGTTAAAAATTGGTAAATCTGGGGAAAGGGTATTATGGGAATTCATTGTTCTATACGTGCAGTTTTTCCTGTAGGCTAGGGGTTTTTTTTTTTGTTTTGTTTTGTTTTTTCAAAATAAAAAATTGCTGTAGAGTTACCCTGTGACCCAGCAATTGCACTACTGGGTATTTACCCCAAAGATACAAATCTAGTGATCCAAAGGGGCACATGCACCCTAATGTTTATAGCAGCAATGTCCACAACAGCCAAACTATGGAAAGAGAATAGATGCCCATCGACAGATGAATGAATAAAGAAGATGGGTAAATGTATACAATGGAATACTATGCAGCCATCAAAAGATATGAAATCTTGCTATTTGCAATGACATGGATGGAACTAGAGGGTATTACGCCAAGTGAAATAAGTCATTCAGAGAGAAACAATTATCATATGCTCTCACTGATATGTGGAATTTAAGAAACAAGGCAGAGGATCATAAGAGAAAAGAGAAAAAAATGAAACAAGATGAAACCAGAGAAAAAGACAAACCATAAGAAACTCTCAATCTCAGGAAACAAATTGAGGGTTGTTGGAGTGGAGTGGGGATGGGCAGGTTGGGGTGGATGGGTGATGGACATTGGTGAAAAAGGTATGTGCTATAGTGAGCACTGTGAATTGTGTAAGACTGATGAATCACAGACCCATACCCCTGAAACAAATAATACATTATGTTAATAAAAAAATTAAAACAAAACAATAACAAAATAAAAAGTTTCTTTAAAAAAAATTTTTTTTAAAGTGCATTGGGGGACTCACAGAATTCCAGAACTAGGGTTGGGATAGAGAGATCAGGCAGCAGACAGGGCATAGCCTCAGTCAAACTTCAAACTAGGCTAGTGCAGACCCCACTGCTGTCTTCCCAGAAAAGAAAATCGGAGCTTGCACCCCTTACACCCTAGACTTGAGCACTGGTTCAGCTGCTCACCACTGCTGCTACTGCCATGGAAACCCCATGCTGGAGCTTAAGCTCCTCCACCACCCACTGCCAGGATGAATCCCTCTACCATGACTTCGTGTCCATGCCCCCAGAGCCCAGTTCAAAGTGGGGACAGGTGTGACTGGTTGGTAGCACTGAATCACACATCCATACCGTATATGCAAGATAGTTTGGGAAAGTGCGTATCTGCTTACCACCAAGACTCCAAAAAGAGGCAATTTTCCAAATTTGGAGTTTAGATTTGGGAAAGTTAAAAAAAAAAAATCCAGGGCCCACTACAACATGTTATAGATATTGTTTGAAAGTAAAATAGATCCCTCTCTAGACTTGACTAAAGTCCAGTCTGCCTTGAGGGAAAATAGTTAAAAGAAAATAATTTTCTTTAAGCCTGTGTTTGATACAGCCTTCTACTACATGCAGGCCTATAGGAGAATATAGGAAAGCTAGACTATATTAGTTTATTAAATCATGCAGCAAAGAAGAGCAGAACAGACTTCTCCATCATTCATCAATGTCCATCTACTGCTCACTCTTATTCTTCTTGAAAAATTGAAAAGAGCTCTGTGAAGAATTTAATAATTAATTGGGGAATTAAAATACATATCATGTACTTTAGTGATAAGAACAATTTTTTCCCTCCATATGCAGGAATTTAATGTGGAAAGCTGGGCACATCCAAAGGATGACTATAATCAAAATGCCCTGTGCATTTGAGTCTTTAATACTAATATGCCATCTATTATATAAGTCTTTAGAAAGATATATATATAAGACAAAAAGAAAGTATCCTTAAACTCGAGGCAAGATTAAATTAAAATAGAAGCTTAGAGATATAAAGGTCTTTAGAGTTCACATACCACAACTTTGTCATTTCACATTGAAGAAACTGAGGACTAGGTCTTGGTAGAATTAATTGCCTCTCCTCAAAATGGAAACAAAATATGCTGAAAGGCTTTTGATAGAATGTATCATACATTGCTTAATAATGCTCACTTTTGAAGAGGTTATAAAAACATACTGGCTAAGAACTTGTGCTCCAGAATCAGACAGCCCAAGGTTCAAATTTTGGCTTCCCTACATATTATCTCTGTGATCTCACCATAATAACATACCCTCTATAAACCTCACTTTCCTCACCTGTGACATGGAGAAAATGAATGCACTCAGGCATAGTCACGACTTTGTAAGGATGAGCTCTTTTGTTTTGTTTTTGTTTTTGGAACCAGCAAAATGTTTTATATACATTGTGTGTGGAAGAAGAGGTTTAGCCGTAGCAGTGCCTGTCATGATTGATTGTCTACAGTGGTGGCAGATGCTTGATTTTCTTATTCTCCCACGGCTCTGCAGTTTTTCCATTCCCCCATCTCAAATTCTTGCCTTCTGTACACTGAATATTTACTCACCCTTTAATTTTGCACTTAAAGTTTATCTCCTCAGTGAGTGCTGCTCTGTGCCCCCACAGTATTCTCCCCTGTTCTCCCACAAAATCAGAATTAGGGATGTCCTCCTCAATGTTTTGTTAGCACTTTAAGTGCATCACAAATACCAATAATTAACATGTAGCTTTAATTACTTATTTCTGTCAATCTCCCCAACTAGCAAGCCTATTTGTGGCAGTGACTATACCCAATATATCTTTGTATCCCTGGAGATTACTAGTGCTAGGTACATACTATTAATGTAGTATTTACTGAATGAATGAATGAATAAATGAATGAGTGAATGAATGGGTGAAAGAATGAATAAAACACTGAGAAGAGTCCCTTTATCTTGAATAAGGACTCCAATTGGGAATGGTCTTCTTGATTCTAAGATGCACATGGCCCCAGAATCTGGTCTATTCCCATGGGTTTCAGAAGCAAATGCATATCAAGTAAAATTTCCACATACTTGAGAGGGAATCAATTACAGGGAAACCTTATAAACTTTATAATTAGATTGCCACTGTAATTAACCAACACTCTGCTGTCAGAGCAGTCTACACATTTAATGGGTTCAAACTCTTTAAAGCCTGTGGACAGTCTGGAGCTACAGATTTAGAAATATAATAGATTCTCCTAATGGTTTCTAACTATATCTCTAAGTGGCCAAGGTCATTTGGAATTAGAATCCATGCCTCTAAGGTTCTTAACACCTCTTCACCACCTCAGCTTGTTGTCAACAATGATTTTGATCACAGTGCTAACACACACACCCATGAGACATCCTGAGATGACAGAACATCATAGTTAGAACTGCCCTGAGAGTCCATCCTTTGCTTACAACCAGTTGTAAGGGTTGCTTACAACTCCAGAACTGACCTCCTCAGTTGCGCGCGTGCACACACACACACACACACACACACACTATTCCAGGGATACAAGGAAGCAACTGCACTCACAATGGTCATCCAAGAGACATGTTGATTTTGTAAGCCTGTCTGATGGATGTCTCCCACAGTTACTCTGATATGGGAGCTTGAGAGATGGAGGAGTAATTCTTCCTATCAGGTACAGGGTAAAAAGATTGATATATCACATGTCAAAGCTTTCTCTAATAGAGAGGAAATAACTATGTCAGTGATATGTGCCATCTCTGATCAGATTATAAAAGGAGACATTTTGGGGTGGGGGTGGTCAAAAACACAGACTCGTTTCCCTAGAGGTTGTTACCCCACACCCAGACACACAATTTAGCAAGTGAAGTTAGAGGGTTGGATTTCAGACCTGACTTGTGCTCCCTCATCCAGACATCCTTGTACAACCAATATGTACAACCATATATACGACTCTGAAGGGAGTCTCCTCTACTAACATTCTAGTCTGTGGAGTGTGTGTGTGTGTGTGTGTGTGTGAAGGTGTATGATGAAAGGTGAAGAAATGAGCTCTATTTTATCAAAAATATTTCAAATGCAGATTGGATGTGAATTTGCTAAAGTCTTTATGGAAGATGGTTGGCTTAGAGGATTACTGGCTTTCCTTCCAAATCTAGGATTCTATTTTTATCAGGTCCTTAATTAGTAATACAATACATCTCTGACTATTTGGTCAGAGCAGATTTTCCCAATTCACTAACAATCATATATTGGAAAATAAATTAAAAAGCTTTGCTAGCATCAAGATACTTGTTATTTCTTACAAAGTTTAAGATCAACCTCCCCTAATTCTTCAAGGGATATACTGTTTGGGAGGATCTTGCTATTCCTCTTCCCCTACCCTGTTCTGCAAATAACAAGAGATATTTTTCTACAAAGCTATCCCCAATATGGCAGAACTCTCAGCTATGAAAGAATACTGATTTTCTCTGCTACAATAGTCACATTTTATGATCCTCATGAAAGTTTATCTTCAGAATGCTTTAGTGTGGTTGGCAAACGATAGATATTTTATCTTTGTCATGCTGATAGAGAGAACGCAGCTGACAGGGTTTGACTGCCTCACCCAAATTCCCACATCAAATCAGTTGGGGGACCAAAATCTGGTCCCTTGGATAAAAAAAAATTTTTTTTAATTTTTATGTATTTTTTTTTTTATTAAAGATTTTTTTTTTATTTATTTGACAGAGAGACAGTGAGAGAGAGCATGAGGGAGGAGAAGGTCAGAGAGCAAAGCAGACTCCCCATGGAGCTGGGAGCCCGATGTGGGACTCGATCCCGGGACTCCAGGATCACGCCCTGAGCCGAAGGCAGTCGTCCAACCAACTGAGCCACCCAGGCGTCCCAATTTTTATGTATTTTTTAAGTTTCTTTTCAGTGTTCCAGAATTCATTGTTTACACACCACACCCAGCGCTCCATGCTCTTCTGGGTTTTTTTTTACTCTATTGCTTGAGCCCATGTAGCAAATTCAGGCTATGTCTTCACATCAATACCTCACCTATTGCAAACTAGCTCAACTAACAGGACAAAAAGATTTTACAAGTTTTCTGGAACACTACAAGGTCTTGGAGGGTAGAAATCTCTGATGCATTCTTCCTATCACTTACACAGGACAGGTGCTAACTCTATACAGCTTTATCAGCTCCCTGAAATAAGCATCTGGGCATATTAACTTAGTACTTGAGAGTGCCCTTCTGTGTGATGGGGTACACTCTGCTAGTGGAATACAGGGCAACTCTGAAACACCCATAGAATCAGAAATACCCAGCAGGCCAGGAAAATAGTGAGGCTGTGGGATTAACTAGAGCTCAGAAGCACAGTGTAGAGTCACTATGTGTTCCATGTGTAGAAGTACAATCTTGGGTTGTATGTATAAACTAAGCCAGAATATGCTCCCCCAAATCTGTCACTTACCTAAATAATTTACTTTTATGTTTTATTTTATACTTTGTTATTTAAAAAAAAATTCAAAAGAAGTATGGTGGTGAACCAGATGTTTCATGGTTTACTCTAATGCTTTAACCTCTATTAAACCCATCTTTTATTTTTTTTTCCAATTTATTTATTTTCAGAAAAACAGTATTCATTATTTTTTCACCACACCCAGTGCTCCATGCAAGCCGTGCCCTCTATAATACCCACCACCCATCTTTTAAATACCTGACTTTAGTATTGAAAAATTAGTCACTGTTTATTTGGGGGAGATCTCTTAATTTCTTCTGCTCTTAGAGCACCATTTTTTCAAGGTAAGAGCAGATACCAACTTTGTTGAAAGAGAACTTCTAAATGGCAAGATCAAGATAATGTGAAGGAAGTAAGCATAGATCTTACTGATCCCAACTGATATTAAAATATCTACTTAAAATGGAGCCACTGATCCCTGATTTCTTAAAGTTGATTTTGAACTTTCCATTACCTTAAGAGCAAAAGGTCAAGAATTAACATTATAGAAATCAGAATATGATAATATTGATCAAATAACTCAATGTGAAATTAAAAGTACCAAAATAAAAGTCATGTATTCTTTCACAGTTGATTTTAGGAATCAACTCCCAACACATTCATGTCCTAGTTTCAGGATCAATGATAAGAGAATTAAATATGTTTTATCAAGGTAGCATTAACTAATGTTTTAAGAGTTAAAGTATAGTCTTCTGGTACCTAGTTAGTCAGAAATGATTATTTTACCTGGGGCTTGCACTCCACGTAATTCTGTTATTTTACTTGTCTTTTAAAGGTAATTCTGACATTTTTAATAAATGTTTACATGAATAGGCAGCCTGTTCCCAGGTAAGGAAATATTAAATT
Source organism: Neogale vison (assembly GCF_020171115.1). Classification (NCBI taxonomy): domain Eukaryota; kingdom Metazoa; phylum Chordata; class Mammalia; order Carnivora; family Mustelidae; genus Neogale; species Neogale vison. The sequence goes on along the minus strand of NC_058096.1, from coordinate 103,332,631 downwards.
GGCCAAGGTGAAAACAGAGTTAGTCTGGGATCTGTGCCCATTCTAACTATGTGTCTACAAACAAGCTTTCTTTTTTCCAACTAAATACCGGTATCAGTAACCAACTACCTCTGCCTGATCCAACCTGAAGTCACCATGTCCCAAACTGGACTCATCACCACTAACAACCTCCATTAAGCCTGTCTCTTCTCTTGTTTTCCAGGATTGTTTAATAGCAACATCACCTACTCAATTACTTAAATCAGAAACCAGGAGCCATCTTCTCCTTTCCCTCCTTCATCCACTCCTCTTTCTCTCTTGTTCCCCAAATCAAATCTAAATGCTCTCTTACTTTCTAATTCACTCCTATTCTACCCAATCTCTCCATCCTCACAGCTACCATCTTAGAACACTTTATCTTTACCTAAAGAGTAAAGCACCCACCCGACTAGTCCTTTTGCTACCAGGGTCACATGTATCCTACCTGTCTTTGTTACAGCACTGACTTGATCATATCACTCTTCTACTTCAAGTCCTTTCAAGGTGCACCACCATCTAAAAGAGGGTTTTTCCAAACGCAGTCTTCTCTGAATTGTTATCTATAATACTTGTTTAAAATCCGGATTCCTGGACCCTGCTGTAGCCCTCCATGGAAGTAAGGCCTGGGAATGTTTGCTTTAACAATCTATAGGTAAACTTAGTGAACACTGAAGTGCAAAAACACTGGCGTCCAAAAGGAGATATGACTTTTAGGGCCTACTTTATGGCTTTCTCATTTACAGCTTCCCCATAAGCACTCTGGACCTTAGCCTTGCTAAATTTTGGTGCTTCCCCAACTATACCTCTGCTTCCATGTCTCTGGCCTTCTCTAACAGTATGCTCTCTGACCAAAACACTCGCTATCTCACTGGCTTAGTTAATCCCCCTTCATCCTTCAGAACCCAGTTCAAGGGTTATTTCCTACAATGAGTCTTCCTTGAGTTTCCAGGGCTGGTGTAGATACCCTCCTCAATGCTCTCCTATACGATGTGCCTGTGTAGACCACTGTCTAACCTTCTCTCACCCTGTTCTTTGCTGAGTTCCCTTGGCTGTTTTGTTCATCTTTTCAACCCTGGTGCCTAGCACAGAGCCCGCTTGTGGTGAGTGAGCAATGCCTGAATAATCTATTCAGTTTGATTTAAAGTTCTGGAGACTCTCATACACCATCACAGACCAGCATAGACTGAACATCTTATCTGAGAACTTTGAAGATGGAATAACATTAAAATATGAAAATGGGCTATAGGCATAATTCATTTTATTGCACTTCACTTTGTTGCACTTCACAGGTATTATGTTTTTTACAAATTGAAGGTTTGTGGCAACCCTGCATCGAGTAAGTCTATCAGCACCTTTTTATCCAACAGCATTTGCTCATTTCATGTCTCTGTGTTACATTTTAATAATTGTCACAATATTTCAAACTTTTTCATTATTAGCATATTTGTTGGTGTTATTAGCATGGTGGTTTGTGATCAGTTTGATCAGTTGTCATCAACTTTAATGTTACTATTGTAATTGTTTTGGGGCACCACAAACCATGCTTATGTAAGGCTGTGAACTTAATCAATAAATGTTAATTGTGTTCTGACTACTTCACCAACTGGGCATTCCCTTTTCTCTCTCCCTCTCCTTGGTCTTCTGTATTCCCTGAAATATGGAAATATTGAAATTAGGCCAGTTAGTCGCTATTTGATGACCTTTAAGTGTCCAAGAGAAGAGTTGTATGTCTCTTACTTTAAATGAAAAGCTAGAAGTGATTAAACTTAGTGAGGAAGGTACGTCAAAAGCTGAGGTAGCAGCTAACCAAGTAGTGAATGCAAAAAAAAAAAAAAAGTTTCTGAAGGGATATTAAGTGCTACTCCAAGTGAACACATGAACAATAAGAAAGGAAAATGGTCTTTTTGCTGATATGGATCAAGTTTGATTTATTTGAGTAGAAGGTCAAACCAGCTATAACATACCTTTATGTCAAGGCCTAATTCAGAACAATGTCCTAACTCTCCTCAATTCTATGAAGGCTAAGAGAGGCAAGGAAGAAGCCGAAGAAAATTTCAGAGTCAGCAGAGGTAGGTTTATGAGGTTTAAGGAAAGAAGCCATGTCCATAACATAGAGAGGTGAAGCATCAAACACTGACGTAGAAGCTGCAGCAAGTTATCCATCTGGCAAGGATAATTAATGAGAGAGGCTACACTGAAGAACAGATTTTCACTGTAGACAAAATAGCCTTCTACTAGAAGAAGATGCCATCTAAGACTTTCTTAGCTAGAGAGAAGTCAATGCCTTACCTCATACCTTCAAAAGACAGGCTGACTCTCTTATTAGGGGCCAATGCAGCTGGTGACTTTAAGTTGAAGCCAATTCTCATTGAGCATTCCAGAAATCCTATGGTCCTTTAGAATTAAGCTAAACCAACTCGGCCTCTGCTCTATAAATGAAACAACAAAGCCTGGATGACAGCACATCTGTTTACAACATGGCTTATTGAATATTTTAAGCCCACTATTGAGACCTGTTGCTCAGAAAAAAGAGTCTTTTCAAAGTATTACTGTTCATTGACAATGCATCCGGTCACCCAAGAGCTCTGATGAAGACGTACCATGAGATTAATGTTATTTTCATGTTCGGTAACATAACATCCATTCTGCAACCTATGCATCAAGGAGTGATTTTGACTTCAAGTCTTATTATTGAAGAAATTCATTTCATAAGGCTCTCGCTGTCATAGATAGTGATTCCTCTGATGGATTTGGGCAAAGTAAATTGAGAACCTTCTGGAAAAGATTCACCATTCTAGATGCCATTAGGAACATTTGTGATTCATGGGAAGAGCTCAAAATACCAACATTAACAGAGTTTGGAAGAAGTAGATTCCAACCCTCATGGATAACTTTGAGGATAAGTTATCCTCATGGATAACTTTGAGGATAACCCCTCAAAGTTATCTTTCCAGTAGAGGAAGTAACTGCAAATGAGGTAGAAACAGCAAGAGAACTGGAATTAGAATTGAAACCTGAAGATATGACTGAATTGCTACGATCTGATGATAAAATTTTAACAGATGATGAGTTGCTTCTTATGGAAGAACAAAGAAAGTGGTTTCTTAAAATAGAATCTACTCCTGGTGAAGATGTTGTAAAGACTGATAACATGGTAACAAATGGCTTATATACACTTGGTTGATGAAGCAGCAGCAGGGTTTGAGAATATTGACTCCAATTTTGAAAAAAAAAGTTCTATTGTTGGTAGAATGCCACTCAACAGCATTGCATGCTACAGAGAAATTATTCATAAAAAAAGAGTCTATCAGTTAATCATTAATCCTGAGTAATGCACTGAGATTTCTGTCTGATTAATCTAAAAGGGTAGGGCAGATTAAGAAACCAAAGAATTAATAGGAGCCAAAAGGCAAAAAAATTAGATCCCAGGCTTCTTTTGCCCTAACTACTATAGGATTTGGGCATTACCTCTAAATCTCTGGGACCCCCAGTTTTGTGATCCACAAAATAACTATATAGAAACTTACTCTTTCCCCAGTACTATTATTTTATTATTCTGAACCAAAATTTAGTAAATTGGCATTTGAGATATTGATGCAATAAAAAAGCATTTTCTGTAAATTATATGTAGAGTTTATAATATATATGATGATACATGATACATATATGAGAGCTTATATATATATGATAGTTCATATATATACATAAAACTTGATTTTAGGGAGAAAAACTATTGATCCAGCTTACCATAATGTTAAACCAATATTATATTTATTTTTTTCTACTTAGTTGTAATATTTTTTCATATGGGTTTAAATTTTAATTGTATGATTCACTTATTATACGAAATGGTAATCATCTGTAATTCATCTCCATGAATTATATTACTATGAGTGAAATAAATGTTACAGCCTTATTTGAGAAGATAACCTTCACATTTTCCTTGTGGTCTTTCATAGATGGGAAAATTTTTTGAGTGAGGTATTCAAGTTATCGCATTCCCTACCTGTGTGACCTTGGACAAATTTCTTAACTTCTCCAAGCATCTCAAAATAAAAATTGAAGCATGCAACACATAATAAAAAAGCCTGATTGATTTCTGACTCTTGACAATAAGAACACAGGTCTGTTGCCAAATTTTAATACTGGATTCTCTGCTTACGAAATACCTTTATATTATTGAGGGTGAAAAAGGGTTGCTCACAGTATTTAATTAATACAGTGCCTCATTAAAACAATGACTAGTACTTCCCCTTTTTAAAAAATCTACAATAAGATTATCATAATGGAAATTAAACCTTCAAACTAATTAATGGGACAAGTTGGGCTCAGTGGATTAAAGCCTCTGCCTTTGGCTCAGGTCATGATCCCAGGGTCCTGTGATTGAGCCCTGCATCGGCCTCTCTGCTCAGCAGAGAGCCAGCCTGCTTCCCTTCCTCTCTCTCCGCCAGCCTTTCTGCCTGCTCGTGATCTCTGTCTGTCAAATAAATAAATAAAATCTTAAAAAAAAAAAAAAAAGAGAAGAAGGAATGCTGTGTCCTTTTATCCCTCTGATTTCCTCAGTGAACCCCAAGGAAATGTACTGCTCATCCAATATAGCACAGATCCTTTGTAAACTGTCTTTGGTATACCCATTTAGAGAGAAGTGGAGGAGCAAGTATGATTATAAATAGAAATTGGACCCTAAAACTATGTTTCTACCTTAAATCACTAAAATCGCCTTTTTGAAAATTTAAAATAAGCTGACTTTGTAAGTCAAAAGTAGAGAGAACAGAAAAAAAACTAACCAGAGCCAGGAGCAACCTTTTATAGGAAGCTAGCTAGTTTGATATCTCAGGGCAGTGGAAGTTTTTGACTAACATTAATTTTATTGGAGAACCAAAAAAAAAAAAAAAAAAAAGAAAGCTGATCAAATAGGAGGAATACTTACAATCACACTTGTACTCCAAAAACACAGAGACTTTAAAGTTCAAATTCTTGATTTTTGCCCCAACTATGATTACATATGGCCTTAAATAGCCTGTTTGAACCCTTCCATGGCCCTATCCACAGCTTGTTTGATGCTACCCTACTCAGTAATGAAAAAGATGATTTGTCACTTCTTCCCTCTCAATTCCCACCCCTATACACAATTAAAATAGACACTAATACATAGAGCTAAAAGAAGTGCTTTCTACATATTGACTGTTTACATGTGATTGTAACATGTAATTGGTTGCACTGATCTCTGTGGCTCCAAAATGCCTTTAATAGAGCAATCCAGAAACCCCAGCCCTACTCTTTTGGAGCAGGGTGAAATTCTCCCACAACTTGAACTGAATCAGCAATGATCTCCATGAGCCATCCCAGAGGCAGGGGGAGCCCTTTGAGAAGCATAGCAATTGGATGTCACCAAATAGGACCGGCAGCCATGGCTGACAGGCTTGTTGGGAACTGTCTAAACTGTCTCAGTGTTGTACCTCAAGCCTTTTGTGAACTGGTGTTCTGCTTTTCAGAGCAGCAGCCAATCTCCTATTACAGTGAAGAAGGTCTCCAGGCCAACAAAAGCTCTTCTTCTCCTCCTCCCTAAAAACAGAACAACCAAAAGGCAGGTTTGGAAATAATTACACAGTCACAAATGTTTGCATTGTGTTTAACCAGAACTTTTTACTAAAAAAGGGGAAAAATTATGTTCTGATTTATATCAGAGTTTCCATTCATGATACCACAGTCAAGTCAGAAGGACAAGTCATATCACTAGCAGAGGTACAGATTGTTAGTTACTTGGCATTTCTGGTAATTATCAGTTACAACTGGCTAGTGATCAAGCGAGGACTAGCTTCCCAATGCTACATTCAGTCTTATTTCTTTTCAAATATGCTTGCATGAGCTATATATTGGCCAAATTGGTTGCAGCTCACTCAATAATAAGGTTAACAGACCTACCAAATGATGGAAAAGTTGAAAGTATAAAACTAGTCATAACAACAATTAATATGTATTTTTTATTCATACAAGGTATATGATATACAAGTGCAAAATCAGAACACTATCTTTGGAAGGCAAGGACATTCTCATGTAATATATATGTTCCATACAGCACCTGACACACTATATAGCCATAATAAATATAAATCACTGAAATCCAATTTATTTTCTGGCTACACTCCCAGAAAAGCTTATCTGATTTCCAAACTGTGGGTGCTAAAATAAAATCTGAGAAACACAGAGCAGAGTAAGAAATAGATCTCTTCTGCATATCTGATATCCACCCAATCCGAGTCCTCATTCTTCATCCTACTTCTTTATTTTGAATACTGATCCCTTCTCTGTACCTAACTCATCTCTGAAAGGTGCATATCCAAATCACATTGATAGAAGTAAATACCCATTCATTCATTCATTCATTCATTTATTATCAAATATTTTTAAGCATCTTCTGTTTTTACAGAAACAAAGCTTTAGGGGTGCCTGGGTGGCTCAGTCAGTTAAGCTTCTGCCTTATGGTCAGGTGCTGATCCTGGGGTTTTGGAACGGAGGTCCCACCTTCCATTTTGGAATGGAGTCCCTTCCCTGCATTGGACTCCCAGCTCAGCGGGGAGTCTGCTTCTTCCTCTCCCTCTGCCCCTCCCAGCCTCATTCTCTTTCACTCTCAAATAAATAAATCTTAAAAAAAAAAAAGAAAGAAAGCAAAGCTTGATGATAAGTCCTCTCATTAGGGAATGTAAAATTTATCTGAAAAGACACAAGAAAACTTACATACGAAGATCTGATTTAAATAAAACCAAGAATTTTCACAAGACAATATAATGAAATGTGAAGTATGTGGAAAATAAGCATTTAAAGCTATGGCTCAGTTGCACAGGACTTATAGAGGTAGTACACTCAGTTTGAGAGTAAATTAATAAATCATGAGTATATTATATTGAATTAAGTATCCAAAAAATGGTCCCAAATCAAATAGAATGGTTGTTTTAAAATTCCTCTATTGAAAATGGCAGCTTTTCACATAGTTCAAACTGACCACAGGTTTAAAATATATTTTAGGAATGTATAAAGGGAGAGAAACCTGTGAAGGCATCCTGGGGCTTGAATCAGTAATCCATATATTCTTTTTCTCAATGTTATTTCATAGCCTAGATGTTATATGAGGAAAAATGTCTCTTTGCCAAAACAGCAGAGAGAAAATCATGAAAGATATTTCTGTCTTGGGATAGGTAAACATTTAAGTTTGGTAAACAGGCATTTCAAGCTATTCTTAATCAGAAATATAGTAGTATAGTGGTTTTCCTGATTTCTTTCATAATAAAAAGTTAGACTCAAATCTGTAAACAGACCTTTTATCCTTTTATCATGACACAGCAATTTAGCCACTAGAGAGAATCTTTTATAAAATTTCAGTGTGAAGATATAGTTTCATATACAAATATAACATGTTAATGAACATTATTCACTCTTTTTACAATAAAAAATTTAGTAATAATATTTTAAGTTAAATATTTGACTTAATGAGTGAGTATTGCTCTATTCTTCCGGATTCCCATTGATTTAAGTGTATTGACTAGCAAAGCGCACACCCCAGAGAATAAATGCAGAGTCATTTACATTATAAAAATATTCAGATATTGATAAGATAAATCAACTAAAGTAATAAATAGCAACACTTAAGAATAATACCTTAAGCCTACATATAGTCCTTATATCCTAAAAGTGATGGAAATCTATCAACGATCTTCTGAATCCTTGGAGTAGCATCATTCACCTTGGAGGTAAAGGTCAAGGCCAGGCGCTTACTAAAAACTCCTCACTTCCAGAGCTAAACCTGGATCTAGCTGCTCTGGTAGTATACATCTACTTCTTTCAAGAGAGAAACCAGCAAGAATATACTATCTTGTTCATCCTTAAACAGAAAACCTAAGCAGATGTATTCAAGGACAAATTAAACAATGAAAGGTCCCTTGGGGATAGAAGTTCCATGTTGGCACCTCTAAAGTCTCATCTATTTTAAATTAGACACCAGCAGAATCTTAAACATTTAAATATAGAGAGAAACAAATATAGGTATAAAAAATATTTCACATCCCTGAGCTGACATTTAGTTAATAGGTTGTTAACTTAAACATTAGAGATAGCTGCAAGGATTTATATAAAACTCTGAATGCTATTATCTAAGGATCCATCAAAGTCATTCTTCCCCATGGTATGACCTGCCACATTTTCCGAGAATAAGATTGAAATACAAGAATGAAATGGATAGAAGCAAGGACAAAAAGATGAGATATTTCATGTTTGGTGGTGGTGGTGGTTTTAATAACATTTACTTCTTGCTTTGTATTGGAAAGAAATTTTTTTCCTCAAAGTAGTCACGCCCATTTGTTGTTGCTTAAATCCCCATTAGCCATTATTTTTATGTTTTTATAAATTCAAACCCAAGTACTCCCATTATACTTTTCTATAATTTCATGGGTTGATTATTCATTCCACTTTTACTCTTTTATCTATGCATTCTGGGTTGATCGAGTGTCTACAATGTGCCAAGACAAAAGTCCAGACAATTCATTTCAAAACTGTCTCACCATTGCATCCCATTTTCTAACTTGGGTCCTCTTTACAATTTGGCCTCCTCACCTGTACAGTGAGGAACTGACATACAGAATGGTCTGACAGTTCCTTCAGCTCTGAAATTCTGGGTCAATACAATAAAGCATCAGGGATGCTGCTTTGTTTTTGGTTTTCAATAATACAGATTATGATCACTTTAAGCTAGCTATGGACGCTTGTACCATGGACGATGCTCATTCCTCTGTTATACCAAGAACTAATAAGCATAACGTTACATCAGAATTTAATTTAAAAAAAAAAAAAACCTCTTACTTTGGAGAAAACAAGTTTTTATAAACTATAATTAAATTCCAGTTGTTCATTCTCTAACTTGACAAAGGTATGATTTGAGCCCAAGAGAAGATGGGTTTTTGTGAATTACAATTAAATTCTAGTAACTCATTCTCTAACTTGACCCAAGGTGGGGTTTGAGCCCAGAAAATCTGTCTCCAGGGTTTAGCCACTTGTGTCCACTATTCTCAAACAAGCATGTTTTAAGCATTTACCAGAGTGGTAGCAGTAAAGGATGAAAGGATGAATGCGGTATGGTCCTGTCCTCAAGGGGCTTGCAGAGTCAACTCAGCCTTCAGCAAAGCATTTCTCTAAGGCTCTGGTAAGGAGGAAGACAGAGCCCTTTCTGCCCAGAAGCCCTGCACCACTTTATCCATTGCTTTCTCACAGCATTTGTACAAGTGGGTTATTGTTATTTTTGTTCACCTCCTGGATCCCTTGCTTGAAAGGAATATATCTTATTTGCAGTACTATTCCATGTTGATGCCGAATAAAATAGTTTTAAAATAATGGAAATAATAAACTGATGTTCATATGTGGCAAACGTCTTATGGTAAGTACAGGGTAAGGTTGAAATAAGAGTCTTTGGTGAAAAAGCTGCAATTGCAAGATTGAAATCACCATAATAATCCCAGTTCAGATTTCAGAGTGATAGCAATTTTTCTCTATCAGAAGGAAAAGAATTTAATGGAGAAAGATTTGGCTTCTATTTTCAGTAAGTACATAAAAGATAGAGCACACTTTTTTATTACGCATTTTTAAGACTATCCTTATGTGACTTAAAAGTTTAGCTTCTCTTAAATCAGACTACTTTCTGTGGTTTATTATGTGTGTGTGTGTGTGTGTGTGTGTTTTGTTGTTGTTTGTTTGTTTGTTTGTTTTTTACAAATTCCAAGATTTAAATTTCTAACATGCTTTTTGGAAGCTATAACCTCCTGGCTTATTTAAATTGGAAGTTTTAATTAAAGTACTAGCTCTATATGCCTATAATTTGGAAATGTCATGTCTCCTTTCTTTGCCTTTTTTTTAAAATAAAAATTCTATTTATTTATTTATTTGATAGAGAGAGAAATCACAAGTAGGCAGAGATACTACAGGCAGAGGGGGAGAGGGAAGCAGACTCTCCACTAAGCAGAAAGCCCGATGTGGGGCTCCATCCCAGGACCATGAGGTCATGACCTGAGCCAAAGGCAGAGGCTTAACACACTGAGCCACCCAGGCACACCACCTTTCTTTGCTTTTTCTTGGCATTACGTCGTGTGCATTGCACATTGTCCCTTCACTGAAGCACAGAATTCAGAAGGACGGTTCCTTTCTCAACTAACAGTTTCCTAAGAGAGACCTGCTGACATATCACAGAAAATATAAATCACACTTCATTAATTTTCATGCAGCTCTCAGACTCTTCAAGGGCATAAACTGGGGTGCATCATCACATTTCCCATTCGAGAGTGCTAAGATTTCTCAATTCCGTCAGTCCACACTGGCAGATCTTGCAGTTCATGATGGAATATAATAAACATGTGTGCTGAAGAAGTTCAACAAAACTTAAAAAGCAATTACAAAATTAAGATTTGATTTTTTATCATAAAAATCTTACATGTTCATTGTAGAAAATGTGGATAATGAAGATAGAAATAAATACAAAATCATCCACAATACAATAGTTATTAATTTTTTTAGTCATTTTCCTGGACTATTCTTTCTATAAGTGGAGATGAATATACTCAGGAAACCTGGAAATACCGATTATATTTTATACCTGGTATATGAATAATAATCAGAATAGCCAAATTTTATAGAATATACTAGACATTCTACTAAATAGGTCACATACATTATTGAACTTAATTCTCTCTGGAATTGATGTTCTCTGTAATGCCAAATCATGGTTAAAAAGGCCAAGTGGAGTCAAGATGAATGGTCTCAGTCACAAGTGATCCAAAATTATGGAAAATAACTATTAAGATTATAAAGATTAAGACATGGATCTAAAGAATTTCTTTGTAATAAAAGTAATAACTTCAAACGTAGTACAACTTAACCTTATCTATTGTGATCCAAAAAAAAAAAAAGTTCATTTTTAGTTACTGAGACCTAATTAGAATGTGAGAAAAATTAAATATGAAAATGTTAAACACACACCTGCATGCACACACATAGAGATTTACACTAATATGTGTTATATTAACTTTCAATATTAGCATTTTAGCATTACATTAGCATTTAAGTTACTAAATGTGTTATGGGCAGTACAATTGTGCATTTTCTTAATTAGAAACCAATCATTTATAGTATTGTATTTTTATAAAGTAATTCATGCATGTTTAATTATATAATAATAAATACTAACTTATTCAAGAGAACAAAACTGATTTTTCCCCAAATGAAAACAATCTAGAATAAAGTATTGCTATGAAAACTACAGAATGCTCAATTGAGAACCATTTTCAATTTCTTACTGAAGATTACTGAATGATTAAAAAATTTGTTATTGTAGCATAATTGTGAATAGAATTCTATTCTTTTTAGCTCATGGAAGACTTCTTGATTTTTCAGTGTAGTTGAGAGAGATATATTTTAAAATTAACTCTGCGTCCCAAAGAATAGTTTGGTCATATAAAGTCAGGAAATATTTACTAAAATAAAAACATTAAAAAGGATTATCATAGGTAATTTAATTTGTTCTTTATATGTATATTATATATACAACATACTATAACTTACCATTTACTTGCATCATATATATTTCATAAAGTGAGGATCATTAACCTTTTTATTTCCTCTCTATTGTTGAAATCTTTTGTCTATTACATTATGTCCTTGCCTTATTAAAGGATAAAAGATATCCTTATTAAAGGATAAAAAATTAAAATAGTAATTGCCTTATTAAAGTAAATATACTTTAATAACACAATTCCACCCTTTTTCTGTAGTGTCTGAACCAGCGTCAACATTTTATACACCAACTCTCTTTGCTGAGTGCTATAATCATATAATCTTCCTAAGGAAGATACTAGACTTTAATCTCACTGACTTCCAAACAAACCTACCAGTTTGGGATTGTTGTTTTCCTTTCATTTATTTACTTACCTATTTTAAATGAAATCTCTATTAGTTTGTTGTGATAGAGATGATGGGAAAAGAGGGATCATTTGTCTCTTTCTCATAAAAAAGATTATACAGAAATAAATACTCTACTTAGCTGAATATTGTTTTATGCCATGGTTCCAGTAGCCCTACGTGGATTGTGGTTGATAGATGCTAGCCTTAAAATATGGATAAAGTGAAAATCTGTCTAATATCATAACATTTATAAATAAATTAAATTAGGAATCTCTCTCCTTCCATGCTCATCTCAGAGTAGGAGTAGTTTTTAACCCACTGAGCCACCCAGGTGCCCCAGAGTAGGAGTAGTTTTTAAAAGTCTAGACACAGGGGCGCCTGGGTGGCTCAGTGGGTTAAAGCTTCTGCCTTCAGCTCAGGTCATGATCCCAGGGTCCTGGGATCAAGTCCTACGTTGGGCTCTCTGCTCAGCGGCAAGCCTGCTTCCTCCCTCTCACTCTGCCTGCCTCTCTGCCTACTTGTGATCTCTCTCTGTCAAATAAATAAGTAAAATCTTAAAAAAAAAAAAAAAGTCTAGTCACAGATGGTATCACTATTCTGTAAGGAGCTATTTATGAAACCCGGGGGCAAATGGGATTACCATGAAGGTGATGAATATAAAGCCATTAAGGATTAAGTTATTTTAGGCTCCATGGTTCCCTTCCACTAGCCAAATTGCCATGAGATGATAAGAAGAGAAAATAAAATTAAGAGGCAGGTTTGTTTTATTTCTGTAAGTATTCCAGCTGCCAAGTCAGACACTGAATTTTACAGTTTCTTCTTAGGCAGTGCTAAGAAGCCATACTCATCATTCCAAAGTTCAGTGCCTGGTTACTTTGTGCCTTTGAAAAACTCACTCTTTTCAGCCTTATAGAGCTTAAAAAATGGACTTTTACATGTGTTTTGGTGTCATTTCTTTGAAAAAGATAAAAAGAGAAGGAGAAGGAAGAAAAGGATGAAAGAGAGAGTGAGGGATCCCTCACTAAATTGAACCTTGTTGTTCAGTCATGAGGAGTAAAAGACTGCATTAGCAAACTATATCTCTTTTGTATCCAAAATCTAACATTCTATTTCCTTTAAATTCACTTAAGCAAATTATCACAAAGACCTACTAAACAATTCTCTTTATAATGTTCTATAATGGCAGAATATGGGAAGGAGAAGGTCATATTGTCAAAACACTTGGCAACCTCTGAATTAAGTGACTTAGTGACCGTCAGTCACATCTGTTTCCCCAGTCATCTTTTCAGGAGAGGATGCTACTGTTTTCTTACAATATAGCTTACACTGCCCTTTTGGTAATTAGTGTAATTTGACTCATTTTAAGATAATGAAACCACCTGCTCTGAATAGCTAAATCACCATTAATGCTGAAAAGCTTTTCTCTCATCAACAAAAAGATATAAAGCAAGTCCTAACCCAACTTTGCTTTTGAAACTTCATTTCTCAGAGAATATATAGAATCATCTTGATTTGGATGTCAGTAATATGCTGTAATAGACAGCTAACATTTTTTAGGTGGAGATCACCAAGGAAATTTTTCAAGGTGTACTAATTTCATTAGTTCACAGAGTATCGATGGGAAGGAAGGGAGACGCAGTCTTTTACTGTTTCAGTCCCCATGTGAGGGGTTGTCACTTTTGCATCTCATTTAAATGGCACATTTTGCCCAAGATGACCTAACCTAATTAGTGGAGAATCTTGTATTGAACACAGGTCTCCTACTGATCAGCACCCTTTTCACTGCCCCTTACCAATTCTCTTTTATTATTTAAGACATTTCATAGGGAAAGATTAAAAAGCAGTAATTTTTAAATTTTTAAAATACTTTCAATGAATCACACAAAATTAGTCATTAACGCCACAAAATGTACACAAGAAAAGCCACTTGCTGATGGTGCATGGCCCCGGTGGAAAGAGAGGACTTTTTTTTTTTAAGTTTTTAAGTGAAATGACAGTTTCATACAGATGAAAGTATAAGACCTGATACAAGGTGAGAAAGAAGCTAGCTGAAGAATGTTAGTTTTACCCATATTTTCATTTCATTTGTCTTAAATGTAAGTAAATGAACAGAAACATTAGTTGTTGAGTCATTTGATAAGCCACACCTATAATTCAGTTTTGCCTCTTCAGATGAATTGTTATCTTTTCTCAATGGAAAATTCATACAGAAAGTCAGCTGGAGTTTCTCAGCATCGGCACTAGTAGCATTTAAGGCTGGATAAGAATGTTTGACAGCTGCCCCCTTGTCCACCCACTAGATGCCAGTAGCACCCTCCCAGTTCTGACCCTCAAACATACCTCTAGACGTTACAGAATGTACTCTGGGCAGGGGGACAAAAATCATCCCCTGTGGAGAACCGCTGGAGTAAACAAGCTTTTTTCAAGCAACTACTCTCTAAGGCCATGCATACAGAAATGACCTAAACAAAGACCCTGGTCTCATAGAAATTACATTCTAGGGAGGGAGACAGGACAAAAAGACTATAATGCAGTGGCAAGTGCTAAAAGAAAAATAAGGCCTAAAGAATGATGTGGATGGCATTTAGATCAGCTCCCTCCAAGGAGGTGTCTTGAGCAGAGACCTGAGGTGAAATGTGACTTTCTGGGGGAACATAGTTTCAGATGGATAGAACAGCAAACGTAAGGGCCCTAAGACAGGACCTCTTTATAATGTCTAAGAATAGCAGAGGGTCAGTTGTTGCTAGAGTTGAGTGAGTATGGTTAAAAGAGGTAAAGGGGAAAGTCAGAGAGGCAGGCAAGGGTCAGATCATACAAACTTCTAGATCATCACTGCCCAGGAAAACTTGCTGCCATGATGGGAATGTTCCTTAGATGGAATGGCCCCAAATAGTAGGCACTGACCGCATGAAGTCACTGAGCACTTAAAATAACTGAGAAACTGAATTTTTAATTTTATTTAATTTTAATTGATTGAAATGTACATGGACACATGTGGTGAGCTACTGTATTGAAGTGTGCAAGTCTACACCCTAAGGACTTTGGATTTTATTTTAAATATGACAGAAAACTACCAGAAGATTTTAAGCAGAGGAAAGACATGATCTCCTTTACGTTAAGAACATAGTAAAAATAATAAAATCCAATATATTTCTCTCCATTTTAGGAGAACAGATCTAAATCTAGTGAGAATTTTAGCTAAATAATTCTTGCTGGGTCCCTGTGATCTTCTACTTCCCTGCACCTTTTAACTGGCTTTCCTTGGGGTTGTTTTTTGTTTTTTTGTTTTTTTAATTACTGTTTGCTTTCTTGACAGTTTCAAATCCTTTTTGGAGTAAGAATGAATATAATCTAAGTTAATAAATGGTAAAAGTGAGCATTACTCCATTAATTAATGATTGCTAAAAAAAAAAAAAAGCTATTGTGCTTTATAGGCATATATAACAAGATAGAACCAAAAATTGAAAGATATAAAAGTAGTTATGGAATGTGACCTGGAAACAACTGAAACAACCCTCATATCTACACATTACAGTGTTCATTATTTGTTTAGTAAATGAATCCATAAAAAATGCTATCTGGGGGCACCTGGATGGTTCAATGGGTTAAAGCCTCTGCCTTCGGCTCAGTTCATGATCTCAGGGTCCTGGGACCAAGCCAGGCATCCGGCTCTCTGCTCAGCAGGAAGCCTGCTTCCCTCTCTCTCTCTGCCTGCCTCTCTGTCTACTTGTAATCTCTGTCAAATAAATTAAAAAAAAAAAAAAAAATCTTAAAAAAAAGAAATGCTATCTGTTTTAATTGTAGTGACCAAAATATAGAAAAGAGAGCCTAGTATATAAAGGTTAATTCTGCTGAGTGGAGAAAATAGGTTATTTAAAAACTGAATATTTTCTTAACCAATTAAAAATAGCAATGATAAGATTATCATTTATTGGGCGCCTGGGTGGCTCAGTTGGTTAAGCAGCTGCCTTCGCCTCAGGTCATGATCCCAGCATCCTGGGATCGAGTCCCATATCGGGTTCCTTGCTCAGCAGGGAGCCTGCTTCTCCCTCTGCCTCTGCCTGCCATTCTGTCTGCCTATGCTCGCTCACTCTCCCTCTCTCTCTCTGATAAATAAATAAAATTTAAAAAAAAAGATTATCATTTATTCATCAATGCTATGTTTATACACAATGAAATGAAGTTCCTGCAATTATTTGATTAATCTGAAGTATGCAAACAAATTAATCAAAACATTTCATTCTAAAAATCAGCTTTTGGGCTGAGTGAAAAAGCCGGAGAGTGGCATCGAAAGAGTCTGGTCATTAGTAAAGGGGATTTGAAGGGTCATTCCCCCTTTCTGTATTCTTCCCAGTGGCCCTCACTCCATCTTCCCCTAACTTCGGTGCTTTAAAAAAAAAAAAAAAAGGTATGTTTACCTTTCACAGGTTTAGGACACCCTTTTGACCTTGTGTGTTTCTTTACTGCTGCAGGGGTTGGGTTAATGTACCCTTGCATCAAAAATAATTAATAAATAAAAAAGGAAGTGGCAAAGAGAATGTAAGGCCTTGATATGAATGGAAATTAGGTTACTGAAGTAATTAATTAAAAATGTCATAGACTGCCATTAAGGGAAGGATTAGCAATTAAAGCAGAGAGGTTGCGTTAATTACTCAAGGTTGAAGCACAGAACAACCTGAGAGCAATGAGTCTGTTAATGAACATCACTTCAAGTGAAAGCTGGTTAGATTTTCGTGTCACTTGATTGAAGTTGTATTGAATAAGTTTGAATTAATAACAATAGCAGGAAATTTCTCAACGATAAACGTGATTAAAATGGATGCCCATATACCTAGGTATTGCATGTCTAATAGGGACATAGCACATTTGTAAAAATTTCCGTTTTGAACAGATGAGAAAGGAAAGCTTACCTGTACTAGGAGTAAACCAAGGCTCAACAATTCATTTACACTTACTTATTTTTGATTTTATTTTTCTGTTCTAAGAGTAGTAATTTGATGTACAGTAATTTGTTAGGATTTCACCATTCGGTGTGTATTTTTAATACATGATTTCTCTTCCATTCAGAAAGATTATACCCTCTTGTTATATGTTGTGAGAATGTTACTATCTTATGCTTAAACACTAACATAAGAAAAATAAGTTCAAGAGCTAAATTTTATTTTAAAAAACTTTTTAGAAGCTTTTGGCAGGGGCACCTGGGTGGCTCAGTCAGTTAAGCATCTGCCTTCCACTCAGGGCATAAGCCCAGGACCGTGGGGTGGAGACCGGAATTGCATTGGGCTCCCTGCTCAGCGGGGTGTTCTGCCCCTGACCTGGCTCACGCTAGCTTGCTCTCCCTCTCTCTTTTAAGTAAATAAACAAAATCTTAAAAAAAAAAAAAAAAAAAAGAAATGGGGAAAACCAGTATGTATGAATAGCCCAATTAAAAAAAAAAAAAATTGTCTCTGCCCCTCCCCTCATCTCTCCCTCCCTAAAAAAAAAAAGCTTTTGGCAGATTTCATAAAGTTACTTTAATGTGTTCTAGATCCTGCATTTACAAAAAATGTTAAGTAGATTTTCACTAGTCAGATTCATATGAAAATCTTAAATTTTAAGTAATTCTAGTCCGTATTTTGCATTTCTTTTATTCATGTTCTTATAGAGTGAATCAGATCAAAGTCCACTAGATATTCTGCTTTGTCAACGTAAGTGTTGTTCAAACTTGAATCCATCGGAGTGCTTTCGAAAGCACAACTCCCTGGGCCCCATCCCAGGGATTTGACTTCAGTATATCTTGGGTGGAGCCTAGGAATGTCATTTTTTTTTTAAAACAAAAATCTAGGCAGTTCTGATGCATCTAGTTAGACAGCTCTGTAGCAAGTTTCCATTTCATTTTGTTTGGTATGTGTTTGGGTCCCAGTATAGAACTGATAGCATCTCATTCATATTAATATACCAGTTGTTTTGAATATTATTTC
Organism: Neogale vison; assembly: GCF_020171115.1. Lineage (NCBI taxonomy): Eukaryota > Metazoa > Chordata > Mammalia > Carnivora > Mustelidae > Neogale > Neogale vison. The sequence continues at coordinate 103,314,716 of NC_058096.1, read as the reverse complement.
AATGTTATGTGAACAAGATAAAGTTCCCTTCAGCTTGACGAAAAGTTTTACATGCAGTTTGAGTCTCCTTTCTATCTTATTTCCAAATTTTACCAAAAGGTTACCATGTCATAAATATTCTTAATAACTGAAAGATGAATTTGTCTTGCCTATTGTGCATATAAAACTGTGATGATGTAATCTAAAATGCTTTTACTAAATTTGGCCATCTACACAGCTAGAACAGAGATCTCTATAAACGTCAAATTTCAGGACCGTAGGAACCTTACTGGTAATCTGTTCATGATTCAATTTTTCCAGCCAAGCTGGTTTATTCAGTTTAAGAACAAAAAAATAAATAAATTACAGGATGACCTTTCTAAACTCCTACTATTCAAATAATATTGCCTTCAAATTAGAAAGGCTATTTCAAATAGCACTCTTTCCTCATAACTGAAATTGTCAGATGAAGAGAAAAATATTAGATTCCCTGTATAGATTAGTCAAGGGAGATATTGTTGGTGATAAGAGAGTGGTCACAGGCACTCACTAGAGCATTACCACAATGCCTTATTTGTAAATTCAAATCATGATTGTGCCTTCTTTGCTTATTTGTACAACAGATTTGTATTAGACTTGAAGAAATTCAATTTCTCTTATAATATCACTTTGGTAATCAAAGGGAGCCAAAGTAGTGTTTTAAGGAGCATTAGGTAAGATGTAATTATTTAGTTGCCTTTTGTTCTTAAAAACTTGTAGGTTAAATTCACAACATTTCTATATAAAATATGTAAAAATATCTTCCAAGTAGAAAAAAATGGTTATATCATAACTAAACTTGAATCAAAGAGTTGAGGTCTCTGGAGCTTTCATATATGAAAAGTTTTTATTTTTATTGAAGTTTATATTTTTTTAAACCTTTCTAATAATAAAGATGCAAACGTGTAGTTTTCCAGTTTATATAAGCTTGGGTACTTTATTTAAAGGATTAAAATATCAATAATATAAATTTGATCAAGTAATTATATCTTGGCTCACTAGAGTTTGGTATAAAAATGTATGGCAGTTTGGGTTTGTTTTTTTTTTAATTTGCTTTTGTTTTTTGTTTTTAGTGCACTGTCTGAGCCACAGAAATAGGACAGTCCTTTAAAAAACCTAATATACTCCTTATTCAGTAACAGATAAGCATGGGGCATAGTACAGATCGTTCTAATAATGGATTAAGACATAGATGTTTTCTGTGTTTTGCATGGTAGAGTAGAAGGAGCTAAGCTCCCTTTGGAGACAGTTTTCTGAATCAACTTGTTTACAGAGCTGCTAAGATTTCAGGCTTTATTTAGAGAAGTCTCAATAGGGCATTTGAAGCCAGGCCCCAAACTCTCACCTGAATTGTTTCAGTTTACATCTCCATTAATAACCCAGAATGGATTAGATTTATATCACTCTTCTCTGTGTTTGAAAAGGGAAACTCTTTGGTCTCATTTATCATTGTTTCCTGGCCTGTGAAATGAATGAAGATTTATCCAAAAATAATATTTAGGATCCCTTCCAGATTTAACATGCTACGAAAATATAAGATAATGTAGATCCCTGTGGGACATTCTATATATCTATTGCAATTGTTCTCTGACTTAGCAAGAGTATTGACTATACTTGTGGAACTTTTCTGAAAGGAAGAGTTTCATTATGTTTGCTGCTATCTCAGTCTTCTCTTATAAATACTTTGTTAGGTGGTCTCTCCACAATTCTTGGGGAGCTGACTTTCAGCAGTTGAAACTAATGTAAATTTTTTTTTTGAAAAAAAATAAGAATATGCACCAAAGAAAGATTATATTGAGAGACAGCAGCAGTTTGGAAAAATCGTATTTGCAACACAGTTGCAACAAAAGCTCAGTAGCCATACTGTGCAAAAAGTTCTCACAAATTGCCAGTAAACAGACCAATAACCCAATTAAAAACTGCGTAAAGGATGCAAGTGGGACTTTTCTAGGGGAAAGGCTTCAAATGGGCAACAAATATGAAAACATGTTCAAATAAACTAATAGGGAAATGCAATGAAAGATATCACTTTATATCCACCAGTCCAAGGGAAAAAAATTTAAAACAATTAATACCTATTTTAAAATCAAAAGTATGTGTATTTCTCTATTCAGCAATCTCACTCCTAGGATTCTGTCCCACAGAAAAACAACCAGACTTAAGAAAAAATGCACAAGGATAATTACAACATTGTTCAGATTTGGGGGAGAAAGGAAACCAAACGAATGCCCATTTAAAAAAAGATTGAAAAAGTCCTGGGGCATCCATGCCTAGAATAATACACAAGCATTAAAAAAGAGTGACATAGAGCTATGAAGGTTGATTCAGGTGATTGTTTATGAGATATTTATGTAAGAAGAAAACAAGACACCAAGAAAGAAGTACAATATCACATATTCATATTCATAAAACAATGGCAATCATAAAACAATGACAATCCCAACTCATGTATATATGTATATGATTAAATGTATTTACCTATAAATTTGTGTATTTGACTATGACTGTGGTTGAAATAAAGAAAATACATATTATATTGTTAGTTTGCATGAAATGGATAGAGTGATAATATATTGGGAACCAGGAGGAGTAGGCAAGAAAATAAAACAAAGACTGGATTATAAAAATAGTACGTATGCTATAAAACCATTAAAGCATTTATGTATATACTATATAACATATGCTTAAAATACTTAATTTAAAATTATTAAAACATTAATATTTTTTAAATATTTTATTTATTTATTTGACAGAGAGAGAGAGATCACAAGTAGGCAGAGAGGCAGGCAGAGAGAGAGGAGGAAGCAGGCTCTCTGCAGCAGAGAGCCCTATGTGGGGCTCGATCCCAAGACCCTGAGATCATGACCTGAGCCGAAGGCAGAGGCTTAACCCACTGAGCCACCCAGGCGCCCCAAAACATTAATATTTTGAAATCAAGTTCACACATCATTGCTTGAAAACATAATAAAAAATAAATGAACAAATGTTATTTACCGACCACCATCCAAAGAATTTGCGCATAGGTTTAGCTACAAGATCATGGTTGAAGCCTTATTTTATTAACAATAACAGCAATAAAATTTAATAAAAACTTAAAATATGCACGATTAGTGTTAAACTATGTAACACTGCCCAGCTATTGAAAATGACATTGTGAAAACACACATATTTATAGGAATTTCATTAGTATATTAAATTAAAAAGCAAGTTACAAAATTGTATATATGCTATAATCCCTTTTTTATCACTTAAGTGTCTATCAAAGAATTCAGTAGAAAATGGGCAAAATCAGAAACAATTGATAAGCTGGATTTCATTTAAATTAAGAACTGTAAAAGATAAAGTCAAGAGACTAAAACAACAGACTGGGAGAAAATATTTGCAAAAAACTCATCTGATAAAGGACGGTTATCCAGAGATACGAAGAACTCTGAAAACTCAACAATAAGAAAACAAACAAGTTGACTGAAAAATAGGCCGTAAAACAGGAATGAAACAAATGGGTTTACATTTCAGCTTTGAAACTAACCAAGTGAGCTCATGGAAATGGACCCAGTACCTTTACCTCTGTTTTCTCATTAATAAAGGAGGTATTATGAAAGTCCTAGGAGGTTGTTAAAATTAAATGAAATGATGTAAGTAAAGTGCTGAACGGAATTCCTGAGATGAGGTAGACACTCAATAAATTATTGGTGCTAACAATCAACAGCTTAGATAGTATCATAATGACAGCACATGATGAGAAATAGAAACTAATGGAATAAAAGAGTTTAATGTTATTTTAAAATGTAGGGAATATATTGAAGTAAAATATGGGCCAAGATCTTTTCTCTATTGAAAAGGATTGAAAATAGTATCTATATGAAATTTCTAGATTTTGGCTATTGCCAAAGAAACATTCTTTTATAAGCATAGACACATCAACAACAACGCTGGAAGACGTTGGAAATAATCTCATCTGATCCAGTCATTTTACATATAAGAAAACTAAGGTTCAAGTGCATTAAGTAACTGGCACAAGGTCAAATAATATTGACTGTCTATAGCAACACAATGGGTGATAGGTGATGGGGTTTAAGGAGTGCACCTATTATGGTGAGCACCAGGCATTGTGTGTAAGTGTTGAATCACTAAATTATATGCCTGAAACTAATATTAAACTGCATGTTAACTAACTGGAATTTAAATAAAAACAAAAGGGGTGCCTGGGTGTGTCAGTGGGTTAAACCCTCTGCCTTCGGCTCAGGTCATGATCCCAGGGTCCTGGGATTGAGCCCCGCATCGGGCTCTCTGCTCAGTGGAGGCCTGTTACTCTGCCTACTCGTGGTCTCTATCTCTCTGTCAAATAAATAAATAAAATCCTAAAAAACATAATAAAGCTCTATCCAAAGCACCTACATGTAATTTTTAGCTTAATTAAGCCATAGTTAATACTATAGTAGCTGTCCTCCATGTGAATGTTGGGAAACACATGGTAAGAGTTTGATCAAAAAGTGGCAAACAAAATGTGATTTTATAATATCCAAAAACAAACTCTTAACTTCAAGGCACCTTTTATAATGATTCATTATTCACATTTTTATCATTTGGGTTGAAATGTACATGTGAAAAACATGTGTAAATTTTGATTATTTTATGGCATTCTTTTAAGGTGACCACTTTTTTTTTTTTTTAACAAATAATATCATGGAATGTTTTCCATAGTCAAGGTCACTATTACCGGAAAAGTCACCGTTCCCCATGAATCATTTCCATGATCCAAAATCTTTGAAAATATACCAGCTCTGTTTAAAGCAGCAAATGATTAGTGGAGAAAGTCCCACTTAAGGTGTTATCATGCTCTCCTACTAGATTGTGGTAATTATTTATGTAATCTATAAAGTATCTATGCTTTCTAAGATTTGCTAAAGAATACATTTATTATACTAGACCCAAAATACTGAGTTTTCATGCTAGGATTACTACATAAAAATTGTTTTTATATGAAGATCCTTGATTAATTATTCATAAGAAGGTGCCATCTTGTTAGAATAGTAGAATAGGGGGGACTAAAAGTTCAAAATATTTATAAAATTTTGTGGTACAAGGGACACCTCATTTATAGAATATGTGATGGCCTGAAGAAAAATGGTAGCTCTGGTTGCCATTTAATAATTAAATTGGAAGCCATATCTCAAAAATCATGGCTACCTTAAACTCAGTTTGCCAGAGCTCAGTCGCTCTGATGTGTAGTAAGTTCATCCACATAGCTCAAGACAAAAAAAATCCAAAAATACCACTTAGCCCTCTGTGGACTAAACTGGTCTAGGGTACATTGGTCTGTCCAAGTACTCTACTGTGATGTGTAATTAAGGTAAACTCTCTCACTCTATCATAAATTTAAAATAAATAAACCTATTGGCCCCAAAGGTAAAACGACTAAGTTTTAAAATTAACAAAGGCAAGCTTTTGAAAGCGGGCCACAGTTCTTCAAATAGGAAACAGGTAAGAATCACTTTAGTCCCAAGAAATCTTGGCTGCCCCATATCTGAATCCTGATTCCATAATCTTGCCTATTCACTTGTCCCATTGGTTTTTCCTGATGATATCTCCTTTTCTGTGTGCTCTCTGAAACTTTATCCTGCCACACAGTCAGGTTTTGTTTGGCATTCTACCTAAGCTTCTAAGCTCCAGTTTTCTATCCAGCTGACTTCATTTAGCTTTACCTCAATCAGGCCTACGGTGAGGATTATACTTGACCCTTATACCTGGTGCAACAGATGAGGGAAATCTTTTAACTACACAGCCCCAGATTTAGAAATTTGTGTCAAAAGTGATTTCAGTGTATCAGTTTGTATTTTACTGAACTGCTGTAATACAGGGAGTAGCTGAGTCTACAGACTCAGGCTAATGGGCCATGAGCTCACTTTGTCCCAGTGCTTTACTTCTCCGCTGCAGACACTAATAAATCTGCCCTATGTAATTCAGCCAATTCCTTAATACAGTAGACTCTTGGATTTCATGGGGTCTAAGGACTGATCTAGATTGCCCTAAATTTAATCATTTCTTACATTAGTCAGAAATGCAATTATTCAGATTGTAAATCACTGCTTAGTTAGGGACACTGGCTTTACTCAAGTAGTTTTCGACCTTTAGCTGCACACTGGAATTGAATGATTATCTTTTTGAAGTAATACTGACGCTGCAGTCCACTATAGACCAATTGTATCAGAATCTCTGGGAGTGGGGTCTAGGCACTTGTGTAGACTCAAACCCTGGCTCTTCCTTGGGAAAGCTACTTAACTTCTCCTCTCAGTTTCCTCATCTGTACAATGAAGGTAATAAAGTTCTCATATGGTTATAGTGAGAACTAGATGAGTAAATATATGTAAAAGACTTAGAATGGCCTGGCCAATCATAAATACCCAGTAATGTTAGTTATTATTTACAATTTCGAAGGGTTATCATTAGGATAAAATGACTAAATGTTCAATAAATATTAAACAGATGAATGAAAGAGTTTTGTAAACACTGATGTGTTATTCAAATGTGTGGTGTATAGGTTTGAATATTACCGAAATTTAAAGTGTATTTTAAATTTTACATTGTTAGAATGCCAAGCACAACATATTTTAAATTGATTTGGTTGCATTTTAAAAGATTATAGACACAAGAAATAATTCTGTAATGACTGCTGAAAATCTCTTGACAGTGGAATGGGAAATTTGGGGAAATAGTTTTATCTAGATAGTGAGATTGTAGAGGATAGGGTACTGGTCTAATTCATTTCTGTGTCTCCTGAGTGTTGCACCATGACTCAGACATATTAGGAACTTGATAAATAAAAGGAAGAAACTGTGAGGTGGGGGCAGAAGGGGGGGTACCTTTCTTAGTTGAATTTATGAACCCAAAGGAAAATATTATGGGATATGTTCTTAAGGACATATATTATCTTCTTTTTATTAATTTTGGTTTTGAACATTTCACCTTTCTGTGTGATTCAGTTGTTTCATCTTTAATATTAATATTAGCATACAAATTAGTATAAATGTTCAATGTGATTTTAAAAATTCAGAAGCATTTTTTTGAAAGTTTAACTTTTAGTACAATGGTGGAAAAGAGAAGAGAGACCTAGAAAGACAAGCTGGTCTAGATTAATTCCGTTGGTTTCACCAATGCAACAGTACTACCTAAGCTTGGATTGGGAGAATGCTGGTCCTTATCAATCAAATAATTAACTTTGAATAGTTAATGAGTACCTGCTCTGTATCAGAAACAACATCTGTGCTTGTTAGACAGACAAGGCAAGCATGAGCTATGGTCCCTGGCTGCATATAGTGTATAGAGCCAGGCAACAGTTCTGTTCCACAGCCTCAAACTTACCACTATGTTCTACTGGTTTCCTTGGAGGCCTGTGCAAAAAAAAAAAAAAAAAAAGTCAGTGAATTTAGTCAATTCCAAGACCAATGCCAGAAAAAGCATTCCAAGTCCATCCCCCATTCTTCGTGACATAATATGTGTACTTGCCTTTTAAAGTTCTATCTTGAAAATGGTGTTTTACTGATTTTTCAATAAAGAGCCTCCTAAAATAGCATAAAGAATATATACCCAAGTTAATTACTACATAAATACCAACTTGCCAGGCCATGGCACTTTTTGCTGATATCTTCATTCAAGCTTATTACCTGTTTTTCAGCTCCTAAATACATTTGTATTTAAATACATTTGTCTCCACTTTTCACTCGCTTCAGTGAATTCTATACCTTATGTCCTAATTAGTTTTCCTGAGCAGTCGTTTACACGTACACATAAAGACAATTGAGCCCCAACATATTCCTCCTGGAGAAACATATTTTCACATCCAGTTTCAACTACTTCTATCTGTTGCTTCAGAATGGGGACTTGTGCTTCTTGTGGCACTTTCAGTTGGCTAGGAAAAACCGATTTTGATAGAAATGAATAGCAGCTTGGAGAAGGCACTAAATCCTCCTCAGTATTTGAATTAATGTCATATTTTATAGGCTTAGATTCTTTCTTTAATTAACAATTGTCCTTTCTTAATCATCATTACTAATTAACTGACTTCACAAGTTTAAAAAGAAATCATAGAATGAATTAACAACATTAAAGATCATCTGGTACAAACCCAGACTTTGAAAATGGAAACAAAGGTCAAAAGAGTTGTGATAAGCCCTCTAGGGGAAAAAAAAGTAGTAAATACAAGGCTAGGGCCCAAATGTTGACAAGACCAAAAGTCTTTCTCTACCTACTTTCCAAATCCAGCATCGGTAGGCATTCTTCCTCTGTATCCTTAATATTTTGCACCATCCCTGAAACATACTATAAAAAAATCCAGTTTTTATTAAAAGTAGATTTAACAAAGAGATGAACTTGAAAAGGGTTGGCAACGAAGGCTCGCTGCCGGGGTTCTGCTCCAGTTACTTGACAGCAGCACCTGAGTTCAGTATAGTTGGCTTTTTGTAAGGGAGGGGAGGTTGGTCAGGCCAGAACTCTTCATGTTGCTTGGTTTTAGGTTCACAGGAAAGCCAACCGTCAAGGGGATGTTTTGATGTGCCCATGAACTGCAACTAAGCCATTCAGGGTCTTCTTAAAATAAAGCTCTGCTGGGTTTTCTCAGTACAGCCTTCTAAAAGTTGACACAGCAAGAATTGCTTCTCACCAGGTTCTATTTTTAAATCCCAGTCAAAAAAAAAAATTTCTTTTTAACCTCAAGTTTGAGTTTCTGAGACATCTTTGGTGAGTCTTGCCATCTTGCTAGAAAGATTGCTTTGTGGCTTATAGACTGTCAACTCAACCTGTTAGAAGAGGGAAGGAAGAAAAGGAGGGAGGGAGAGAAGATAAGGGGAGGAAGGAAGGAAGAAGAGGAGGGAGAGAAAGATAACAGCTAATAATAGCCAATATTTACTGAGTATATTAAATGTGTCAAGCACTGTTCTTAGCACTTTATATGTATTAATTTTTTCCCTCAACAACTCAAGGAGATAAGTTCTGTTATTGTTCTCAGATGAGAAAACTTAGGCATAGAAAAGTTACATAACTTGCACAAAGCTATACAGCTAGTACATGGTAGATGTGGCTTTAACCCAAGCAATGTGACCTCAGGGACACAACTTTTACCTCTTCAGCACATGTCTTTGAGTTGGATTTTTGTCTAAAAAATGCACTAAAAAGATGTTGACTTTTCTTAAATTTTTGCTTTTTCTACTTAATCAAATATGCATTTTTGGCTTATATCTTCCCAGCTGTCAGTCACATGGAAATATGCTGGAGACAGGGGGCTGAGCTAAAAAGAATCCAACCCTTAGGATTGATCAGAAAATCTGATGTTCTAATTGTGCTCTGCTACTTATAGGTCATGTGACTTTGGACATGACCCTATAAAAAAGTCCTGAACCTTTAGGACTTTCCATTTCCTCACTTGAAAACTAAGAAAATATAAACAAACTCATGGTATTATGAGAATTAAATGAGATAACACATATAAAGTCTTAATTCTAATGAATAGCAAACCATCTTCCCCAAGGTAAATTTACTATAACAAATTGAAATTCTTAATGAGTCATTATCATTTTATTATTGTTGCATGAAGTCATATTTATGCAGAAAAAAGTTATGATATTGTTCCTATAATTGCCAGCTGTTACAATCATTATTCTTATTTGGTATCAATATGGGCATGTACTGTGGTTAGGATCAATGTGCAAAGACAGATAAATTAACACATTAACATTTCTCCGCTAATGAACTACTTTTTCCAGAAATTCTATATCCCTTAACCGCCAGAATCTGGCTCATCTTGTATGTCCATACCCAGCCACATCTTACCAGCATTGTCCTGAACATCAGGTAGTTGAAGAGTTCTACAGGAGCCACCAGAAAGTCTGACTCTTGCTTTCATCCTGTGGGACTTCTTTTTAGCCCTTTAGTGCTGAATCTTCCTGCATCTGCCAGTAGGGCTAAGAAGCAGTTTTGCCTTGTGTACAATCAAAATGGGACTGAGGTTGGGCAGAAAGAGCACAGAGAAATACTAAATAGTGCATCTAAATGGTGCATCTTTCTGAAGGAAGTTGGTAGAGAGGAGCTCCAGGTCTGGAGCCAACTGGACCAAAACTAGGAAAATAGAATGGGTTTTAAAACTAAGATTGGATGAACTTGCCTGGATTCTCAAGTCTTATTATGTGGCTCCAGCAGCCTGAGATGGAAGCCATGAAATGGAATGTTGTCTGGTTTAGACCAGTCTTGGTAAGCAGAAAAGGGATACACTGACCTATCTGGTCACCTCTAAATATGAATGCTAAGTTGAGGTATAGGTCAACAGCATATATAGAATGACCTCTAGCTTCTGACTTGGAAACTGTTCTGTTGTTCAGGCCTGCAATTGTTCTAGAGTTTTTTTGTATGTCATTCACCTATTTCTGTCTTATTGATTGAGCCCTTTCATATTTGACCTAAGAGTTGGGTGAAACTCAAGCTATGCTGGCCTTGTGCAGGGTTACACTGCCATGATAAGGGGGAAAAATAAAAATAACAGGGTCTAATATATTTAAAACTCTATTGCACATGCCTTGGCTGGGAGGAGTTAAGAACCTTGACCAAACTCAAAACATCCAGCCCTTTTTTCTAATGTACAAGAGCTAACGTGCATAGTCTATGCTGATGATAACCAGAAGGCTTTTTTTCCCTCCAAAGATGCAAAAAGAGCACAGGAACATAAGGTCAGCAGACCTGAGTTTGATTCTGTGCTCTAGCACTTTCTAGATGTACAAAGCCCTTTTTGTCTCTCATTATCCATCTCCTCAGCTTTAAGGAGAATAAGACCTACCTTCATGGAATGGACAAAGAAAAGTAAAGGCTATAAGCTATGTTAAGTATTTGTAAACCTCAAAATTATAATCATTAAATATAATCCAGATATATACTAAGTAACACACAATGAAATTAGTCATAAGACTAATTGGATAATTTTTGACATGGTCTGTTACGGAATTTTCCACCAGAATTGAAAAGAAATAAATTGGCTTTGTCATTCAGAGAGACAAGGAGAATAAAAACTAATTTTCCAAGGGCAGAGTGTTCTACCACCTCAGAACAAATTTATAGTCTTTCTAATATAACAGTGGTTATAGTCTGTATTCTTTAAAAAGTATTAAGGAAAATTTTGTTTATGTGGATTATGACCCCATTTGGCACTTACTGTACTAGAAAAGAAAACTAAAAAAAATTTTAACCATATATTTATTAATCTTTTAAAAACAGCAATAAAACATATTACATACTAACACCAATAACATTTTTGGTAAAAATTCTCTTTTCAAAACAACTAGAAATTTTAGTGAGAAATTTGACATTATTTTACATTTTTGCAAGTCTCTTTGATAGAAGAGCTTAATAGAAGAAAATTGAACTCTCATACCTGTTTCTACACCTAATCTGTCACAATTTTTTTCTTTTTGGTTGAAATATTAGAAGAAAAATCTGTCTTAATAAAAATATACAGGTAGGAAAGGAAGGGGTATTTTCATAGCCTTTCCAAATACTTGTAGGTATTCTTTAGTTCTATACCAAAACTTAACTGGTGATATTTCTTAAAATGTAGTAGCAGTGTAGAATCTGAAGTGATATCAGTGAACTTTGTATATTTTTTACATTAATATCCATGGTTTTCCTTACATTTTGAGTGGATCTTTAACTCATGCATAGTTTTGATAACATGCCATGCATTGGTCATTTGGAAAATATTGGTTCACCGAGTTCTCCATATCTTCAAATGTTGCCTACTTCATTATACAGTATCAAAAAATACTTCATTAATATCACTGATCTCTCAGAAACATCTTTAACTATTGAGAAGTTATCAAGCTGACCGTGGCAGATGTGTTTTTCAAAACTCTAGCTTTCATGGAGAATCTTCATTTTGGCAACAAATATTGTTGGTTGTTTTCCTTGAAATGAAAATCTCTCTTCATTTATTTTCAAGGAAAAAAAAATGTCAGGTTCCTAAGTTTGTGTAAGCATAGTTTATCTGTCCATCATTTTTAAGTAAAAATAATATTACAGTTATTTTTATATGGCTAGTCCTGTTTCCAACTCGTACAGTTTGGTTCAACCATCTTGATTCATGCTAAGGTGCTAATGGTTTTACCCACTGTTGCTGCTGTTGCACCATCAATACAAATGTCAACATAGCAAAAAGGTAAATAATGTGTTAGTACTATTAGAAAATAGTTTTGACTTCACAGACCACCTGAAAGGATCTCAGAAACCATCAGGGTTCTATGGACAGTCCTTATGTGTTATTTTCTCTTAAGTGTTAAATGCATTCTTCATTCTAATGGTTTCCAGGATTTCTTAAATTTTATTAATTAAAAACTGTTAATATGAAGTAGATTTGGATGTGTAAGGTAGATATGGATATGTGTTAACATGAAAAGATATTTACAATATACTGTTGAGTAAAAAGAGTAGTTTGGTATTTGTACTACAATTATATTTATGTCATAAAAATACATACGTATGTATATATGAAACATATTTATACATATACTTACATATGTATAGGTGTGTAAACTTTTGTAGGAATGACATCAACTAGAGAGATTAAGAAGGGTTAGAAGTAATGGGAACAATTAATCTTTTTTTCTTTTGCCACAAAGTGAAATTATATATTTACTGAGCACCAACAATGTGATAGGCACACATCTGTACTTTAAAAATATTTTTTTTTAGCATTTCTTTTAAGGAGAAGATGTTTCTACTTTAAAACTTTAAAAAGCTTGTTCCATTTGGGACACCATACTATCCATGACAATTTAGCTCTTCCTCACTAAAGCTTTGCTTCCTTTCTGTTTAAACCTCTCACATTCACCTACCCCCGACAGTTTTACAAGAGTGCAAAAGTTGTGGGTTTTGTTGTTTTTTTTTTTAAGATTGCAGGAGTTTTTAAAGACTCTTTGTTAAAGTGTATATCTACTTCCAAAGATGTATTTAATCATTTAGCATCAGTCATTCTTCTGTCTCTCAGGAATATATTATCAATGTATTACTCACTTTGGGGCATTAATCTGAGTGTGCAAGATGAGTCTTCAAAGGCACCCTGAGAGTGCTTTCAATCAAGTCAATACGAGTGAGCTTCAGTCTTTTCATCACTAAAATTTCTCAGCTCCTCTTTGTTCAAGAAGTCTTTCTCATTGTCTTTAAAATTTCGTGATGACCTCCATAATAGAAGCATCTGATATTTGAGGTTTGACTCCTGAAGAGGAAAAAATGGAAAAATGAAAAGATTAAAACTGGAAGAAGACTTTCAGTCGTCCTCTATACTCACTGGGATGCTACAGTTTTGAAGAAGGACATTCAGTCTGTAGCTCTGACGTTTGCTGACCTGTAGCTGAATATCTTCAATATTTGCATGAAATTATTTTGAATACCAAAACAAAATAATGTCTCGTTAAGTAGCAAGAATCTCTAGACTTTGAGCAAGAAGATAAATGTTGTGGTTGATTCTTCCTTACCCTACCTTACCTTACTCCAGCTTTCCCCAATTATAAAGTTTTATCCTCTGACAAGTTAGAAACAAGTGAATTGCAATGGTAGGAACTGTTCTTTTTTTTTTTTTTAAACCAAGTTCTAAATATGCCACTTCAATTCTTTTAAAAACACATTAAGCTTGATGATATCCCAAATACACTTGAGTAAGTATACATCTTTTCAATATTTTATTATTCCCTGGGAGGTTCAGTTCTTAGGTTTGCATCAAGATGTCAAAAATCACAATAAGTCCTTTTAGATATTCTGCAACACTGAACAATTTCACATTGTATTTTTTTAAACAGACTCTCTTTGTTTTTGTCCAATAACAAGAAACAAGTAAAGTTTAGATATTGCTTTAGGACTTTACAAAATGCAAAAATACGTATCCTCTGCTGGGTACAAAATGTTTTCCTAATTCAGTCAAAGTACATTATATCTGGTCTCTATCAATCCATCTCTGTATCTCTCAAAAGCTTTTTTTTGTTGTTGTTTCATCAAATTTTTCCTAAAATGATTTTACATATTACCAAGTTACGTGAGTGCCTAGAGTGTGTCAGCTGTAGGCTCATTTGCTGCTCATTTAATTCCTGACTACAGAAAATATGGATGTGTATTACTTACTTAGAGTAACCAGTGATGAAGAAGGAATCTCATGATACAGTTTGATGAATTATCATGTCTTAATAAAATGGGGTGTGATCAGCTATTTCGACTTACATTTAAATAGGCTCCATGCCTGTCACCCACCAAACACTTCAGTAACCCCCAGTTGCTCTCCTTGTCTGCTGATCCTCCTTGTCTTCCTTCCTCCATTCCATTTCTCACCCTGTAACCAGGGTGGGTTTCCTAAAGCAGATTTGATAAGTCCCTCTCCTGCTTAAAATCCTGCAATGGCTGCTCATTGCCTTGAATATAAAGATGTGATTTTTTTTTAAGACTCCCCTTCCTCTCTAGCCTCATCTGACATTACTCTCCCAAGCCCCAGATCTGTTCTCCCCCCACCAGCCTCCTCTCGGATGTTAGATGGCCTCACCATCTCGTTGGTCTTACCTCTTCTGTAGTTCCCTCCTCCTCACTCTTCTGTGCTCCTATTCCCCAAGCCCACACACATACATCAGCCCTTCTCTTCCAGTGTTTTGTAAACTACAAAATGCATGAAATGTTTAAGGCACAAGAATAAAATGAACATACTTCATACTCATGCTATATAAAAATAAAACCATATTCAAGAAGCTTCCCCCAAAAAATAAATAAATAAATAAATAAATAAATAAAAAGAAGCTTCCCATATCCCTTATCTGATCACCTAAGAAGAGAGTTTTTATAATTGTTCTTTTTTTTTCCCAATTTATTTATTTTCAGAAAAACATTATTCATTATTTTTTCACCACACCAGTGCTCCATGCAAGCTGTGCCCTCTATAATACCCACCACCTGGTACCCCAACCTCCCACCCCCCCTGCCACTTCAAACCCCTCAAATTGTTTTTCAGAGTCCATAGTCTCTCATAGTTCACCTCCCCTTCCAATTTACCCAAAAGCACATACCATCCCCAATGTCCATAACCCTACCCCCCTTCTCCCAACCCCCCTCCCCCCAGCAACCCACAGTTTGTTTCGTGAGATTAAGAGTCACTTATGGTTTGTCTCCCTCCCTATCCCATCTTGTTTCATGGATTCTTCTCCTACCCACTTAAGCCGCCATGTTGCATCACCACTTCCTCATATCAGGGAGATCATATGATAGTTGTCTTTCTCCGCTTGACTTATTTCGCTAAGCATGATACGCTCTAGTTCCATCCATGTTGTCGCAAATGGCAAGATTTCGTTTCTTTTGATGGCTGCATAGTATTCCATTGTGTATATATACCACATCTTCTTTATCCATTCATCTGTTGATAATTGTTCTTTTTTAAAGACTGCTTCTTTCTTATCAGCCAATAAAGTCACATAGAATTTCCTATAATAATCACCAAAGTGCCAAGATACCGTGTGTATTCAAATACATTTGTGCTTCTTTTTTCCAGTAATGGAAATATCAAATTTGGTGAAAATGTCAGAAGTAATCCACGACCTATTACTTTTTCTGTAATAGTAACACATGACTGTACTCAGTGAGTCTAGCTTCCCTAGTGCTAAAATGATGATCATGCGCCAACATGGAGCAGCCATTGTTCCAAACTAATATAATTTTGCCTTAACAAACTCAAGTGCTTGAATGTCGAACATAATCTACTATGCATCTACTATGCCTAATCCACTATGCATCATCTCAAATAAATTTTGCCTTCATGGCCCAAATATATAATTTCTAGGCATTAAACCCCTTTTTACTTTAGCCAAAAATTCACAGAATATTTGAATTCATGTGTTTGGTCACAGTGCTTTATATAAATGAAATTATTTGAAGTTTGCCTCTAATTATAAACTGTTGTATTTTCCCTAATTAGTAGTAACACTTTCTGTATCAATCTAGGTGTTAGTTGATGTTTGTCATAAGGTAGGGTATGCAATTAGCCACGTCCTTTATACTCTGTTGTTTTAATCTTTTTACTTTTCATGTCCATTGAATAAAAGAGCTGTCTGTGGCCCCAAATCTTTCTTGTCCCTGTGACTTAGAAGAGCTCCCTCAGTGAATAGTTACCCAGAAGCTTTTATCCATGAAGAAAATAGATAGGAACCTCAGACCTGCCCACCCTCTAGGGACTGCCACGTCGTATTTGTAATGTTGTCATCAGTGAATTTATAAGCCACTGGAGAAAAGGGATGAATTAAAGAAGCCACATGGAGATTGATAGAGAAATGATGAGAATTGTGGTGTTGATTCAGGATTCCTCATGTTATCAGGGCCTTGTGAAAGAGCCCCGAGGTGAAGGTAATGGCTATGCCTCTAGGAAATGTTGTTTTCGGGAACAGAAGGGATTTATTCTAAACTGTCATGTCTCTTATGTCTGTGTGGAGATCCACACGGAAAAAGATTCTCAAAATTCATTTGAGCCATAACAGAAAAGCTGGTTATAAGTAAGTCAGTCACATAGATGTAGCTTACTGGGGAAACGGTTTTGAACTTTTTGTGTGGATTTTATAGCCAAAGCACAAACTTTGGGCTGACTGTTCTTGGAAACAAAATCTCATAAACAAATTTTTCTTGAATATGTGTCAAAGTGTCAAAACAATGTGCACATTTAGAGAATGGATGGCAATGGAGGTATAACATGGTTGGGGGACAGAAAGCTTATGGAAGCAACTGGGGGTTCTTTATTTTTATTAAAATAAGGTCGTTGTTTTCTTTCACAAGGACATAAAATCATCATGCTCTGATCACTTGATATAAAAGAAGTCAGTGGCAGGTGTAGGCCAGGTGTGCTGACTACCAGTGAGAGAGAAAAGGAGCCACTGGAGAGGCCAATGATAAGCACAGCTGTGTTTGAGATAGGATAACACAGTTCCATCCCCATCCACTAAGGCCAACACATATAAAAATAGGAAATCATGTCAACAGGGATCAGAAGCAGAACATCAAGTAATAGTTTCAGTTTTAGATTATTTCTTTTTTTTCCCAAGGGGCAAGATATAGAACATATAGTTTTCCCTTTTATTCTTTTTCTTTGTGGGGGAGAAGGGAGAGAGATAAATTTTTTAAAGTGATAGTAGAATTCATTTGCCATTCAGGGATCCAAACTAATGTCAGTTCTCTCAGCTTCTTTACCTATCTTAGACCTGCAACCACTCCCGTCCCACTGCTTGAGTGACAATAGGTAAAAACGTCAACTGGGACAGCTTGCTAATTTCACCTTGCTTTGGAAATAGTACCAAGACTACATAATGCCAAGAAATCTAGTAGATTAAAATATATCGCTCTTCAGACATTGTCTTTAGTGGGCAGAAAACAATTTTTTTAAGATTTTATGTATTGGGTGCCTGGGTGGCTCAGTGGTTAAAGCCTCTGCCTTCAGCTCAGGTCATGATCTCAGGGTCCTGGGATCGAGTCCCGCATCAGGCTCTCTGCTCAGCAGGAAGACTGTTTCCTTTTCTCTCTTTCTGCCTGCCTCTCTGCCTGCTTGTGATATCTCTCTCTCTGTCAAATAAATAAATAAAATATTTTTTTAAAAATATTTTACTTGGCAGAAAGAGAGAGGGAGAAGCAGACTCCTGCCTGAGCAGGGAGCGCAATGTGGGGCTCGATCCCAGGACCCTGAGATCCTAAGTTGAAGGCAGATGCTTAACCAACTGAGCCACCCAGGCACCCTAGAAAACAATTTTTGTTTATCAGTCATTGCGTACTACATACCACTACACATATACATTTAAAAACCAAGTGTAGAGAAAATGAAAAAATATATATTTTTGTAGAGATAAGAATTTCAAAATGAAAGAATTGAACTCAGAATTTTCCTGTGAAGAACATCATGCTTTGTTTGTTTTTTTCTTTGAATGTGGTTTTATTTGGTTTGGAGACTCGGGGGGAGGGGGGTGTTTAAGAAGAGTTTATTTATTGTCCTCAAAGTAATGTGGAACATTGCTGAATCTGACATAACTGAGATTTCAAGCTTAGTTTTTGTTTTCTGCCTACTTAATCTCAATAAACCACCCAAGCACTGTTCCTCAGACCATATGTAACCTTTTCTGAGAAGGCATTAACCTTCCTAGCCTAGTTGAGGCTTGCTACTTTTGTTGCATGTTTCAGAGGTGAATACTTTCTATGTAGCCCAGAGTCAAGTGAACTTGTTTGCAGAAAACATTGGTGATCAAGGTATATGAAATTGAGGACGTGATGATTAATAGCAACTGGAATTGCCTATCCTACCATGGATCTGTCCCTCCAAAAAGTTGAATTGTTTGATCACTTGCTTTTGACAGAACTATAAAAACACCAGCCCTTGATCAGTAATCCTCTTCTGTAATCCTGGTGACAAGACCTATCACTAGCACTTCATGCTAGAAATGGAGTTCACTGATTTGCTTTTCAAATGAAAGCAACAAAATTCACTGTAGGGGAACAACAAATCCAGAACTTTCAGTGTTCTTATTTTGGAAGCTTATTGAACCAATGGTTTTGCTTTCTGAGTTTTAAAATTAAATTAAATTAAATTTGGGGTGCCTGGGTGGCTCAGTGGGTTAAGCCTCTGCCTTTGGCCAAGGTCCTGGGATAGAGTCCCACATTGGGCTCTCTGCTCAGCAGGGAGCCTGCTTCCCTCCCCCTTTCTCTGCCTGCCTCTCTGCCTACATGTGATCTCTGTCAAATAAATAAATAAAATCTTTTTAAAAATAAATAAATTAAATTAAAGAAACCTTGGTGGAAAGACAGTGGTGGAAAGACAAGCACCTCTGCAAATAATTCTCTGTAATGATGACATTTTTCCTTCAGAAAGTTGATTTCCTCCATATATAAGATAAATGAAAGATCGAAAAATTATCCCTTTAATGTAGAAGTCTGTCCAGATTTATGTCCTAAGCAGAGTGAAACTCTCTTGAGCTCTAATTCCAGGCATTTGGAAAGAAACACTTCCTTCTCCCTAATTTCCTGTTTTCTCTTTTCATTGTTTCTTTGGCTCCCAAAGCAGTAGTGTTTGTGGCTCTGCTTACATTGTGGATCTTTAAAAAAAAAGAAGAAGAAGCAAAAGAAGAAGGGACAAGGGACCCAAATGATGTCAAAGAATTGAGAAGCTTAATATTATAAAGGAGAGTCAAGAGGAAAGAGACATATTAAATGCAATAAACAAAACATTCACATAACGGTACTACGACACTTGCCACAAGGGACAGAAGAAATAATTGTAGCATGAATCTCCACATTTTTTTAAAAACAAGTTTTTATTCCTGCAGAAACGTAATAAAGAAAGGGTAAAGCCCTGACCCAGTCATTTTTCTGCAAAGGAGACTTATATGGGTCTTTTCTATGGCAATTTTATGGATCTCCCAAGCACTCACACTTTGTTTATTTTCTTTTTTATTATGAAAGAAATTCATTCTTATTTCAAAGAGTACTCCCAAGTATAAAGAGAACACATAAATCATGCATAATTCCATTTCCCAGAGAAAAGTGCTTTTAATATTTGGTACATATCCTTACAGACTTCTCTTCTATAAATAAATATCCTATAATTGTAAATTTTCAAAGAGAAGCATGCAGTTTTTCTCCAAAAGGCTTTTGTTCTCACTTTCTTGCCTCATGAATTCTACCCCCTCATTCTCTGGCATCTCCAGTTTCACTTTCTTCACTAGTTGCCTCATGAACTATAAAAGTATTCAGGACCTTTACACAAGCCAGTGGGGTGGGGGTTGGGGAGGACTACAATTTTCCCAGTATTCTTCCCCTCTATTTTTCCTCATTCCATTCTCTCTTCCCTCCCACGCTTTTTTAAACTGTGGGAGAACACTTAACAGGAGATCTGCCATCTTAATACATTTTTCCCTCTTTGTCTTTTCATTCAAGCTTTTGTAAGGGAAAAGAAGACCTTTCTCAGTATCTTTACTCCCTTAGTACCAGGGTAGTCCATAAATTACAGGGTAGTCCATTAATTCTGGTTCCAGGAATTCTTTGATGGCTGCCAGCATGCCCAACACAATGGAAGTTTGCAGGGTACCTTCTTCCTTAACCTTTCATCAGCATTTGACACTGTTGAGGGCTCTTTTTTCTTTGACTGCATCCTCCTGGTTCTCCTCTTACACGTAAAACCACCGGTATTCAGCCTCCTTCAATGGGTTCTTTTCTTTGGCCCATTCTTTAAAAGTAACAATTCTCCAGTAACAATAACTCCTGCTGGAGTTAGTCCTTATCTCTTTTGTTTTCTTTTTTAATGAGCTCACCTGCTCCTGCAATTTTAGTTATCCCCTGAAATCTTTATGCCCTGCTCTTACCTCTCTTCTGAGGTTTAGACGCTTATATCCAAAAGACCAACTGGATCTTTCCACTTGGATGAACGTTCCAAAAACATCGCAAACTCAGCACATATCTTTTCAGCACATTATCTCTTCTCCCAATCCTTCTCCTCCTCACCGAGACTCTATTCAGTTGGTGGCAACACCATTTAATAGCTGTAATAGTGTAAATAACAGCAGAGAGGCTTTTTAAACTAATGCAAACTTGACCACGGAAAGATGCAATATTTACATTCATCTTGACACCTGTGGTCAATCACAAATTGCTTTGGGGGCTAATTCATGCTATTACCTCTAAAACTGGACTGCTAGAGAATCTGATAATTAGAAGTCCATTGATGACTCTGAATACAATTACAGGAAATTGCAAACTGATTGTAATTGCCTTAAAAGTGAAGAGAAAGGAAGGAGCCTGCTAGGAAGCATAGACCACTCTTTCAAGTTTGACAGTGAAGAGATAAATTAAACTTTAGGGGAAACGAGATGTGAGGAAGTCATCTTTTAAAAGGAGGCAAACTGAGCAGTTTTGCAGGCTGTGGGAAGAAGGTGGTGGAGAAGAAGGGATGGACCACAAGGAAGATAAGAAGATAAGAGTTGAATACTGACAAGCACAGAAAGAGTAGGGAAGTCTTTGTTTCTTTTGTCTCTATGGTATACTCCTCGTGTAACATTTGTTTTTACTAAATTCAGGTCTACTATTCATCATTAAATAAATAATAGTAAAAATATTTTTTAATATTTATATGTAATTTTTAAAATTTAAATTCCAGTTAGTTAACAGTGTAATAATATTGGTTTCAGGTGTAAAATTTAGTGATTCAGCCCCTCCATACAACACCTGGTGCTCATCACACGTGCCCTCTTTAATCCCCATCACCTGTTAACCCGGCCCCTATCCCCTTCCCCTCTGATAACCGTCAGTTTGTTCTCTATAGTTAAGAGTCTGTTTCTTGGTTTGCCTCTCTCACTTTTTCTTCCCCATGCTCATTTTTTTTGTTTCTTAAATTCCACATATGAGTGAAATTGTATGGTATGTGTCTTTCTCCAACTTGGCAAAATACTCTCTAGCTCCATCCACATCATTGCAAATGGCAAGATTTCATTCATTTATATATATATATACATACATATATATGTATATATATATATCTCCACATACATATATACCACATCTTCTGTATCCATTCATCAGTTGATGGACATTTGGGCTCTTTCCATAATTTAGCTATTGTTGATAATGCTGCTATAAATATCAGGGTGTATATATCCTTTCAAATCAGTGTTTTTGTATCCTTTGGGTAAATATCTAGCAGTGCAATTGCTAGATCATAGGGGAATTCTATTTTTAACTTTTGGGGGAATCTCCATAATATTTTCCACAGTAGCTGGTACCGGTTTGCATTTTTATACATAATCTTTCACCTTTGTATTTATTTACATTATTGTTCTGTAGTTAGGCAAAAATTGCAACTGAGGCTAATTTGTGCAATTAACTAAATAATGTGTTTCTTTTCCTTTTGAAAATTTCTTTCATATATTCCATTCTTAGTAAGAATGAAGAATCATTTTAATTTGATTTATATACAACTAGTGTCTTTCAGTTCAAACTTACTTTTTAATAAACTCCTATTCTAAAATGAACATAAGGAGTTTCATTTTTCAGGACCTTATCTCATCAGATTTTGTTGTTTTGTTTTGTTGTTACTTACTTGCAAAATTTTCTTATATAATACATTACAAATCTGTGACCAGGTATTGTTTTCCTATACAGTTTCTAAGTTTTATGGTTTATTTAATTCAAATGAGTAAACCCACCTTTCTGTTCTACTTTTGTGGAGGAGAGAATGAAGGGGTGAGAAGCAGGAGGTAAATAGGGTTAATGAAAGATAGTGGAACGTCGGCAGAGAGGAAAGGTTACCTGTTAGTCAATATTCTTGAGAAACCTCTAGATCTGATTCAGTGGTATTAAAAAAAAAAAAAAAAAAAAGTTATCAGCACTAACAAAGAACTAAATAGATCTCCTTGCAGTTACTCAGAAGTGATTCAGAATGGTGTGGGGAAGATGGGAGATACTGCATTTAGGGTTTGACATTGGACGCTTCTCCTGAGCTGAAAGCTTCTCGTAAGGAGTGAGGTCTTCTCTTCCCTCACTTCTCCCACCTCAAAGTCCTCACCATTTTAGCTCCACTGCACCGATGCTCTCTTCTCAGCTGCATGTAGGTGAGCAGTGCACAGAACCGACCAGGCAGCCTTAGCAGGCACGGTGCTAAGGCTGAGATGGAGAGGGCCTGACCTTACTGCCTCAGTTGAAATCCTCAGCGCCACTGCCTGCCAGGGGGAGGTGGGAGGGGCACAGGAAGTGACTACCCTCTGGCTTCTCCTCCCACAGAAGCCCTGCCTCCTTCACGCTTGGACAGTGGAGAGGTTAGCTTGCTTTCTCCTTCTAGTTCTGTCCTTTGGCTAATGGGAAAGACCACGCAGAAGCTATGGAGTTGCTTTTTGTGCTTGACAAAAGTGCATAGATAGAAGACAGGGATTCCTGGCTGGGAGGAGGGAGGAGAGCTGAAGATCTCTGCCTGGGCTGGCGGATCTAAGCAGTCAAAGTGGGAAGCTGTGTGCTTGAAAGAGGATTGTGCTCGCACTAGAAATAAGCAGTAAGTGAGCGAATAACCATTATGGCTTAGAAAAGGATTAATCCCCCTGGGGTTATGGGGTGAACTAGAAAATATTGCTTAACTCTAGAGTAAAGCTGTAAGTCTTCTGACTCTGTGTAGAGTTGTGTGCTGTTTGGAGACTGGGGCTTAAATACAAAATCAGAGCTCTAAACGCCTCCTCCCACTCTTGGAAAATGCCAACTTCTTCTTAGAGTAGTTGTGCATATAATCTCCTTCTCTGACCTAGCCTCTTCCCAGGAAAATATACTCCTAAATCAGCTAAGGAGTTGGGATTAAATTGGAAAGGTGGAATTTGGTAGTGGTAGAATTGCAGTCTTGAAATGTGTTCAATGAATGCCGACATTGTTATACCAGTTAGCAGTGATTTGTACATCACTTAGAAATCCTGGGGTGGGGCATTACAAAGGGAAAATTGAGAGCTTTTATGAGAAAGAGGCTGAAGTGTCCATATGCGAAGGATGAAATATAAAAAGGTATGTAATTAATAATAGATGGAGTGTTTTCAAAAGCATTAAACTAGACCAGCCTTCAGGGAACCTAGAAGTATGAGGATGAAAATTAGTTCGAAAGGAAGAAATTTTACTTTCAGTAGTTTTTTTCTGCAAGCCAAAAACTTCACAATGTTTACAAAGTCAAGACAATGATTCAGGGATACTTCAGTTATTGCCATACATTATAAATACTGTTGCGAGACAAGATCTGTGGTTCCTTGGTCAGCAAGTTCTGGCAATGAAACCACTGCCGCTGGTGCAAAGAATTCTGGGATGTCTGACAGTGAAATGGATGGAAGGACCCACGTTCCATCTCTACTTAATGTCCTTTTGTCCAGAAATCGGGTCATGCAAATGAGCTACTTGGTACGTATACAGATCAATATTTGGAAAGGCATTTCTGAATGTTTTGCATTAGAGGGTCTCTGGACAATATCTTATGGCAACCAGTAGACTAAGAGGATAAAAAACAAAGTGATAGGAAGGAAGTCAGCTTGATTGAAACCAACCCTGTTCTTTTTGTTTTCCATCAATCCTGAAATGGAACCTCAAATGAGGAGAAGAAGAAGAATAGAAATACTGTGGCCATCTGTTCTGTTCTAGGTGGCCAAATTCATTAATATATGAATGAGAATTCGATTTTATTTATGCATCCGAACACTTGAAGATTCAGAATTCTCTTTATTACAGAAAAAAAATCAACACAAAAATAGGAGGTATATTTATTGGGGAGGAAGGGGAAAAACAGATAAGAATTGTGTCCCACAGGGTAAAGAAGATTGATACCATGTTCACTGGAGGATACAGTTTTTCCCTCGATGAGATGGGGATCCTAATATGGCATAATAGATGCAAAAAAATTCTTCTTACTTCCCTTAATTCTCCTCGATGTATTTAATACCTAAAGCAAGGATTGCTTTTTGTTTTTGTTTTAATAATAACCTTGGATTACAGCTAACTATGTAGTGAATTTTATTTTCCCTTTCTTACTGGTCCTCTACAGAGGTGCTATGATTTCTGAAATTATGAAGAAGGAATCTGTCATTTCTGGTATTCCTATCAGCCAGCACATTAGGAGAAAGAAAGACTCAGATGTATTATCTTTCTCCTGTAGCACAATGGTGAAATGGTTAAAATGATCTATGACCTTTCCTAACTTTACAGTTTTTGCTATGGGGAAGGTAGCTGAGGTTTGGTCATGGGGATGGGAA
This sequence comes from Neogale vison, assembly GCF_020171115.1. NCBI lineage: Eukaryota > Metazoa > Chordata > Mammalia > Carnivora > Mustelidae > Neogale > Neogale vison. The sequence goes on along the minus strand of NC_058096.1, from coordinate 103,289,913 downwards.
AAAAAAGACAAAATACAATGAAGTGCTTTTTTTTTTTTTTAATGGTCTGTATTCTTCCAATTTTTCAAACTACCTAATTTTGAAAATTATTTTACTCATCTTTTAAAAATTATTTGAATTAGTTTTTCCAGTGTTAGTTTTTATCATTTATAAGCAAATGTAGAAAATCTGAAGATTCATTATCTGAGTTGCATAATGCTTGTCTTATTCTTTAAAATATAAAAGGGATTAAAATAGACATTTACTAGTTGAAGTCTTAAGCATACTATAACTACTATGTGCAGTTTCAGTCTTTAAGAAAAATGGGCTGGGACCCTTAAGGGAATTGTTTATCTATCTCAAAGTATTAAAGAATCTTTTGAAACTACAGAATTGAAAAGAAAACCATAATATTCAGAACAACATTAAGGGTATAATTTGGATGGGAGGAGCTAAGCAGAAATACTTGATGAGTTAATTATAAGCCCGCAATTTAACAACAAAACATTTGCTGTTGTCCGTGAGAGACTGACGTGAAGAATGATATATTATGACTAGTGAATAAGATTAAGTAAAGACTTTTATCTTGAAAAAGAATTAAGTGGGAGTTTACCTTATTAATGGAGAGAAACTAAATGATCATTTAAAATTATTCTTTCACAAGAAAAGTAAAGAAAAAGGATATGGAAAACTAAGCAGTGATGAAGACCTCGAAATAATTGTTGATCAAAAGCAGGTAAGTGAATGCTTACATACATTTTCTGCTGTTGCACTGTAGATCTTTGACAGCCGAAGCCCTTTGAGTGTTCAGCGCTGCACTTGTGGCTGTGTTAGCCTGTCTGGCAGAGGCGTACATAACAAGATAGATTTTGAGAGCAGCTAAGCCTCCCCAAATGATCCCTCTGATCCACTGACTTCTGCATGCTGTCAACACGCATGTTCTGTATATAAGAACGATGAAAATTAAGCAGAACTAGATAATAGAACTTTTGGAAAATTACATTCCCCAGTGGAAAATGAATCAATACAATGATAATTTGTTTAGAAAAAAAATTTAAACAAGAATCAGAACATACGTTATTTTGAAAGTGAGAAAGCTAATGTTAGTGTAAAACAATGAGTATGCTTTAAGGGGAGGGGGGTAAAAGAGTAAAAGAAAAAACTGGGAAGCTGGAAACATATGTATTGCCCAATTTATCAGAATATCGGCAATAAATTTAGAGATTATTTACAAAATATAAAAAGAAAAAGCTACTTAATGTTCTTCAATACTGCCTGTAATTTGAGAAACAGCTAGCTTGGATTTTATATGGGTCCATAAGGTGGAATGAAAACTGCTTAATAGACCATAAACAATGATATCAGGTAATGGAAAGTATCCAACTAATGCCACTGAATTGGCATTGGCTCTTAACGTCTTTGTTAATTATCAAAGAGACAACTGCACATCTATTTAATGTGTACCCGAGTCTGAGGGTGATGTAAGCTCAGGTGGAGACTGAGAAATGATTCAAAGGAGTCTGCGTAGATGAAGAGGTTAGAAAGAAAGCAATCAGCAAGTTACAGGAAAGCAAGTAGAATTTAGACAATCTCGTAATCGTTTGTTTTGCGTCGTGACGATTGCATTAAAGGAGCCATTGTGTATATTTCTGAAAAAAAGAAAAATAACCATCGGAAGAGAGCGATCAGAGGAGGTTGAGTTGGAGACTTGCTTCTCAGGTCTGAAATACTGAGAGGTAACTGAAGCGGTCTTCTGGGGGAAACTCACCAAACAAAGCATCTCCCCAGAGGTACAAAACAGGTTGATCTTACAGTATCCCCTCAAATTGTCTTTGAATTCTTTTTTCTTGCCTTATCTTCACTCTCCTGCTCCTGAGTGAATTGGGGGGCAGGGGGCAGAGGTTGGCGAGGAATTTGGCCCTGTATTACTACTTAGTGCCAATTGTCAGTTTAGTTAATAAGATCAGAGGAGCTGGAACTGGAGCACTCTGCTGGGCTTTTAGCTATCATTTTAACTCTGCCATATTAATTACTTAGAGCACAAGATCCTATCTCTAGCCTGGCATTCTCACTGAAGGATGGGAGCCACCCAGTGAATGAACTAGTAAAATACAATTAGTATATTATGAGAACACACATACCTATCCATTTCTCTATTCAAATGAAAAGTTATTTTTTAAATTTTTTCCTTAATCATGTAGAAGTTAAACATTTACTCTTTTTTGTACTTTCTTAGTATCATCCTACCTTCAAAGGTTGCTTGTTTTGTTTTGTTTTCTAAAGCTTTTCTGTTTGTTATAACTAAATTTGGGGTTACAGAATACCATAAAAGTATACACTGAGATCTTTGGAGTGGAAAGCCCAAGAGAGTCATTTCTATTTTCTCATGGTAGCTTTCACAACATTTATGTTGTTGTCCCCAAACACATTTTATTAACTGTTAAGAGAACCAACTTTCCTTCTGTTGCAGAAAATAATGCTTTTCTTACCTGGATCAAAGGTGGGAGGATTTGACTCTCCCAGTCATCATTTGCCTCTGTAGTGAATCATGTTTCCCCCAGTGCCACAGCACCAGTTGGCATCAGTTGGCAGTGACCCAGCTTTGCTGAGTCATTCATGTCAAAACACGTTTTAAAAGACGAATCATTATGAATATGAGTTGGCTTTCATGTTTGCTGTTGGCAGTAAGACTAGTCCTTCCTTTGGGGGAAGCTTTACTTGCTGGTGATGTTGTGAGCAAATCCTAGGTTACAATGACAGTGTTGATACCTCAAAGTAAAATATTTAGGATAACACTCTAACTAGTCTTGATAATACTACAAAAAACCCTTTCTATGCTTCAGAGAGCATCATTAAAATTGTGTTGTGTTTATGTGTGTAAAACCCATTCATTTACTATTGCCTAGTTTCATAGATATTATATATTTGGGGAGGAATCTTTATGTTCGATTTATTCTTCCCATATCTTTTTAGAAACATGGTAGATGTTTGTTAGTCAATCTTCATATAATTGCAAATAGCTTTTTCAGTAAGTGCTGCCAAAAGAAAATCTAAAGAAGATAGATAAAATAGTGCTGTGCTGTGCTGGGCAGAAGTCTACTAATCTCATTAAATCGGTCGTCCAGAAACTGTTGCACTCCAATGCTGTGCAAGCTATATGCCGTTTTATCCGTCACGTGATTTGCAAGAGGTGTATTTCCACAGAAAGTTCAGAATTTTGCTTACGTAAGCAGATTAAAATCAGAAGCAGCACAGAGTATGTGGATTTTGTTCTCCCTGCCGCTCCATTCGATGGGGTAAAAGGTGACTTCTATGTTATTTCTACATGAGAAAAAGTGATTTTGGAAATGTGTAAGGTTTTATCTTAAAAGGCAATACTGTGCTTCTCTCTTTGTCAAATGTTATTGGCAAAATTTATTTACAATTTGTATGAAAATATTCTAGAGAATTCATAGATTCATGCTAAAGTCCTAAAATTACTGGTGTCATGTATAACAACACATACACACACACATAGAGTAATTTAAATATAGGCATATGACATTGGCATTGGAATCCATATTTTCCACCAGAAATCCCTAGAGTTTTCTAACTTCGAGCATAAGAAAGCTATCAAAGGAAACATTAGATTAAAATTTTAATGCCTCTAAGCCCCATTTTACATAAATATATATATTTCATTATTTATGTTATATAATTATAGAATTATTTTATATAATTATGACAAATATATATAATTAATAAATTATGTGTTAGGCTTTCCAAACTAAATATTAAAAGAGAAATTTTAAGTATATTTCAGATCATTTTTATTATTCATTAAAATGTTCTTTCTTGATTGGGGGGTGTGGATCTTGTTTAGGAGTAGATTTCATGTACAAATTCATTTCCTTTTGAAGCTTTCTGAGATTTTAGGGATGGGAGTGGGCAAGTAAATGGTCAAGGGCCTTGAGTAAGGGTTTAAAAATATTTTCTACTTAAAATAATAAGTTCATTCTATTTTAAACTACTATTTTTAATTAGAATAGAGTCAGCTTGGTTCAAGGTTTATGATACACTGGACCAAGATGACTTTTCTTTGTCATCTTGAATGTTTTCAAATTCCAGTTAACTTCAAGGATGTATGTAACAAAGGGTAATGCAAAGTTATGGACTATCATAATTATATGAATGATATGCTCATAGGTTCAAACATTTCAAAAGCGGTTTTCAGAGTATGTCATGAATCCAGTTGATTATAGGACTCAGAGTTGCAGCTGCATATCCTTCAGTGCATTAAGGTGGGGAGGTGTCAAATGTCAACCAGTTACAAGGGGAACAAGTGTACAGAGACCAGCGCATTGGTTCTCAAATTCTAGCAGCCTCGGAATCCCCTGGAAAGCTTGTTAGAACATGGGTTTAGGGGCAGGAAGAGGGCCACCCCTAGAATTTCTGATTCTGTAGGTCAGGGGTAGGGCACAAGAATTTGCATTTCTAAGTCCTTAGCTCCCACTGCTGGTCCCAGACCATACTTTGAGAACCACTGGGTCAAAGGAAAAAATTATTATAGTTCTGAAGGGAAAAAAATATACATGACTTGTGATAAATTCTATATTCTTCAACTAAGCATTACCTGGAAATCTAAAAACTAGAATTCATAGATGTACAACAAAATGATGCTGAAAACAAGAAAACCATAGCCATTTATACCCAGAGGTGCCTTTTAAGACCCAGATTTGTAGTTTGACTAAATTCTACCCCACACCCTTATGACCTTGAATTGGTCTGAGGTGTTTCTTTTTGTAAAATAATATTCTGCTCCTGCCATTTCCCAGAGTTTCTCTGAGAAGATAAATCTGTAAAAGTGCTTTAAAAACTGTAAATCATTATGCCATTTTTAATTAGCAAGTCATAACAACTATATTAGTCTGTTTCACCCACCATATGAACTGTCATAGCCTGGATGGCTTAAACAACAGACATTTCTCGTTGTTCTGGAGGCTCGAAGTCCAAGATCAAGGTGCTGGTATGGCCAGTTTCTGAAGAAAGATCTCTTCTGGGTTTATAGATGGCCATCTTCTCACTGTGTTCTCATATGGCAAGGAGAAAAGCTCTGGCATCTCTTCCTCTTATCGGGGCTCTACCCTTACTGATTCACTTAACCTTTACCATCTTCTCACAGGCCCTGTCTCAAAATACAGTCACACTGGGAGTGGAGGCTTCAATATATGAATTTGTGGGGAAGGGAGACAAACATTCAGTCCCTACGACCCCACAACCCCAATTTAGCAAAGAGCAATATTGAGATCTGGAAAGGTGAATCGAGTTGCCCTGAGTCCTGGTTAGGTACAGAAAGAACCCCTGGAAGCCAACCTTCCCTCCTGACGTTCAGTCCAATGCTCTTTCTATAACTACACATAGCTCCCACAGTTGCCCATTACTGGTCATCCCATAGGTGAGTCTTCAGCAGTTTTGCTCTGGTGTTCTAAGTATATAAAATAACTATATACTGGAAGTATCATCATTGACTGATATTTATTTATTGAATCCCCACAGGGATAACCTTTTCCATAAACACTCCTTAACTATTTACTTCCCTCTTGGCCCCATGGCTCTGAGAGAAGAGAAATGTCTTCAAAGTAAATGTATACAGAATTCGAGCTAAAAGGTTGTTAACATCCAGTCCCTCTTCCCTTCCCTACAAAGCTTCCTCAGGGAGGAGACATGAAAGGCACCATGGAGAGAAACAACACATACCTTTCTTAGCCCAAAACCTGTCTGAGAGTGTCCTTTTAAATTTATAGAAACCTGAGCAGAAGGCAATGGAAACTAGAATTTCTGTGATTTTTCTTGAAAGAAAAAAAAAGAAGCAAAGTATAACCACCTCCTTGTGTTTTCAATAACACAGAAGCATTTGAATGGGATTGTGATTCTCTCGTAGTGGCCATTGTCCGAATGAATCCTGACGAGGAAGGTACAGGCCATCATGGAATAAAAATGGAAGAAGGAGAAAAACGATGAGCGGGGGGAAAGATACCTGACTTCCCTCTGGTATTAACAGAGAGTGTGGTCATATCACTATCTAAGCAGCAGACATGAGTCTTAGACTCATAAATAGTAAAGGGATGGGGATGTTATGTGTCACTGCTTTATACTCAGCACCCTCTGGCCAGTGCTTTCTTTGCCATATCAATATGGTGACTCAAATTTAAAGATAATTCAGATCCTTTTTACAAAACTCTGAGAATATTTATAAAGCACGAGACCCTGTCTCTTGGTATCATGTGTAATACTCTCCTGGAGTACTTTCTTGGTGACTGTATTAGTCAGCAAGAACAGAAACCCCTTAGAGTTGCAGAGAACAGACTGTCCGGTGAGCCTGGAGATTCTGAAGCAGGATCCTCTGAGGCACTGAACGGACGAGGCAGGTGTGGTTGTCCTCGCTCCTCTCAGAGCAGACATGAGGTCCTTAGTATGTTCCCTAGGCAAGATTGATAGATGAGGAACGGTTCAACGAAAATAAGACATGTTTATTTGTGATGAGAGAGACTGAAACCATTCAAATGTGCTATGTATCTGAAATCAGCATTGTAGTAAACAGAGTCTCTGCTGTGGTCCAATCAATGCTATCTCGGCTGCAAAGCCATTGATCATCATAAATATTGCACAAGGAAGGGGACAAGTTTTTCCACTAGGTTAAACAGAAAAATTACTGGAATATAGGCATGATCACCCTGTGTTTTATTGCTAAATATTTCCTTATTTTTTCAAGAAATAAAAAAAATAGTTCTGAGTTACTCGTAATTTGGCAGGAGTGAGGGAAGCACGATCATGGGAAATAGCTTTATCTTTTCCTTATAAACTCACGATGGTGAGTTTATTTGTGTTTGTGTAACTTCATGCATTTCAATTCAGTTCAATTCCAAGCCTCACTTCTGACTTCTGAGAAGCAAAAAGAGTAGACCTAATAGCTTCATTTCAGAGGCTTCTGACGTGTTACAGAGATGTGAGGATAGAACAGCAGAAGGTCTAGACAGTCACTACTTACAGAGCGACCCAGAGACACGCAAGAGAGACCTGAAGTAGATGGCGTCACCCTACTTTGTAGTCTCCACTTTGCCACTTACGAAGCAGAAGACACTAGAGTGAGCAATTTCCGTTCTCTGAGTTGCCATTTCTTCATCTAGAAAATGGAATGACACCATCTGGCTCAGATATCTGTCATGAGGTTCCAATGGGGTGCGCCTCTGGAGAGCCTTGACCGGGTCATCGCTGCCTGGTCTCATGTTCTCCCCATCGGCACCTCCTGCTTCCCAAATGTCCGGCTGCTTGTTGCACCGCATGTTCACTTCGCTTTTTCCTGCTGCATTGCTAGTATTCTGCATGCCTTCTGGAAGATGCCATTGAGTTAATTGATCTAGTGTGTTTTCAGCACTGCTGGCTCCTCGGCCACTGCAAACATTGGACATTAGATATAACAGTGTCCTTAAACGGTGGTAAAAGCAAGTCTTTCACAGACAGTAATCTGAATTAAATCTGAATAAACTGGTATGGTCACATGATAGTGTTATTACCTTGGGAGAATTAACCAGCCTCTCTGAACCTGATATTTCCTCCTATTCAGGACTTTTACCACCTTTTCTTGCCCACTTTCCTTGCATCTCAGTGAGTACCAGCTTAGCTGAATAGCATGCACCAGCTTTCCTCGACCAGTCCATCTTCCCCAGTTTTCTAAATAATCATGAAAAATCACAGGGGTCGATTGAAAACTATAATCACCAAGAGAGAGACCCGGAATTACCACCTCAAGTTCAACAAATATGCATGTACCACATATCTTTATTTTAAAGTATTGATGTACAGCCTATGTTCATTACATGTGACATGAGATTAAAAAAAAAATTTCAAGTTAGAAAAATACCAATGTTAAGTTATTTTCAAATAGCCCCCCTTTTTTTTTCTTTTGAATCTAATGGGAAAAAGTGCTGGTAGCATGTTTACTCAGTGAGAAAATAAATGCAAAATTGAAATGACATGAGCTGACATGCTGAGTGTAAAAATGATGTGATATATGAAAATAGCGGCCAGAGATGGTAATATTTAAAAGAGGACTCGGCTGTTTGGAATACAACTTGAAAAGAAACATTCAGCCTTTCACTGTGGAAGATTTGCTGTGCTTTTACTGGCTTGTTTCTGGTTTTGTTTTGGTTTTCTGTTTTGGTTTTCTGGGGGTATTTTTGGTGGTGTTTTAAGTAGGTTCATCTGATCCCTGGGAGAATGATGGACATCAGAGCTGTTAGGAACTTCAGAAAATCGAATCCTGTGGCTTTCAGACTGTGTTCTCAGGACTGGTTCTGGACATTGTGAATTGGGGAGGGGAGGGTGACACTGTCTATGATGAGGCACTGCCCCTTAGAGAGGAAATCAGCTGCTAGGTGTACAGACAGGCTTTGTTCAATGAAAGGGTGCTGCTGCTAAGAAATTTAATTATATTGGTCTCATTCCATCAAAATAAGTTAAATGAGTTTCAGAGTAGGGAGGTAGCTTGACTATGTCACCAGGTTATTTTATATCATAGGAAATATTAGAATTCAGGTGTGCAGCCCCTAGTCTTGGGGTCATTCATCTATTCCTATAACTGCATTTCTAAATTAAGCTGCTATCCTTTCTTCTATATTCCCTCCTGCTGGTCAGCTAAATATATCAGGCAAGCCAGAAAAATCACTCAAGAGGTGTGTATTTCAAGCGCACGGCTTAATCTGTTACATTTATCTGATAGATTTTTGTGAAAGGATGTTTATCCCAGATGCTTCCTACCTCACAGAGAGGTTCCTGCAACTTTGTGACAACTTCCTAGTATGTATCGGTGTACAAAAGTGGAATTTGTATCTCCTACAACAGTCCTAACTAGATTAGCAAAATGTTTCTTGCATGCTGCAGCAGGCAGTTTCTTGAGGTTTCTCCTCAGGCAGTTTCTCCTCCACCTGAATCAGTTTATCAGCCCCCTTTCGGTTAGCTGTGAGGATTGTGACCATGTCCATGGTTCTCCACCTAACTTCGAAGTCCATCCCCTCTGAAATGCGCAGCCAGCACTTGGCCTAGCGAACCCCACAGGTGAACTCACTGATTACTGGGTGAACCAGCGGCTATTGGCATAAGGGGTTGGAACACCAGTTGTGGGTGGAAATATCTATACTGCAATGATTTATATTACATATTCAAAATCTGATAAATAAAGATAACAAAGGAACAGACAGACCAGACCCAAATAATTTCTTTTTTCTTATTTCAAAAACTTAAAACAGCCGAGAGAGTGAAGAGCTTAACTTTCTCTTACTCCCCTTCTGACTTTGGATCCAGGTGCCTCTGCTCTGCCATTGCCCCAAGCTCGTCATTTCTGTACTTGTGCTTTTGTTTCTCTCCCATCCAGGCCTTCCAGTACCCTGTCTCTTCCTTTCTGCTCAGCCCCACTCTCAGATTCCTGCCTCTGGAATGTGTCTTTTATTTTGAAGCTGCATTTATAAGCTTTGACAGAAACGCAGTTCTTGCATACCTGCTTTTTTTTTTTTTTTTAAAAGCTCCACTGCTTCCTTCCCTCTCTCCAAAACAACTCTGCAATTCTGTCATTTCCATTTTAAGTCATTAATTTTTCACATGGTCTACCCCCATCATAGTGAGTACCACTTCCTTCCTATCTCATGATTCTAGGAAAAACACATGCATACACAAATGATCATTCAATACAATTGTTATTTATTCTTCACCATCGTATTTTTTTTTTTTGGCCAAATGATCTCATTCTTGAAATATATGAATAAGTGACTTATTAAAGAAATGGTGAGAGAATGTACCATCTCGGCTTTGTGTTGAATGTTCTGAATAGAAAAAAACATTCATTCATCACTTTTTTTCTGACCAAATTATCTCATTTGTATAATTTGTGAATAATTAATGAATTCCTGTTGTAGAAAAACACTAAGCATGGAGGTCATTTTCTTCCAGTCAAAGGTTGTCCAACTATCACTTCCCTAGACTCTCAACTTCTATTTTTAAACTTAAACATGACCCCAAAATTGATGCATTAATTTTTGTGAATTATGGGAATTGTTTCTGAAAAATAATTACTGACTGATGGTACATCAGTTGATGGATTTTTTTTAATCAAGTTGTTTAGTACAGAATAAAACAAACTGATGCCCATGAACAGCTTTACTCTTCAATTTTATGCTAAAGAAGGAAAAGCTTAGAAACTTTGCTTTTATAAAAAAAAAAGAAAGAAAGAAAGAAAGCATTTGTTTTTCACTAACAGGATAAACAATTTTATCCTTCCACCCAAACTCCAAGGAACTTGATTTAAAAATCATCTCTCTGTGGGTCTATGAACCACAGTAACCATATAAGATAGGTCCCATGGACTCCAGTGCTGTTTGGCTTAGTGCAGCCTATAGGTGGTGGGCACCCAAGACTGGGGAGAACAGATGCTTCTCACCATCTCCCAAGTAATTAATGCAAACTCTTCAGCTGGACTTCCAGGCCATACTTGGTTCAGTCCCTGACTACTCTGTTATCCTCGTTCAGGGACATCTCCACTCCACACCCCATTCATACTGAACAACTTGAAGCACCCCAAATGCGTTATGTTCTTCCCTTTTTGCCTCTGCCCTACATATGTGTATATGTATAGAATCAGTATCACAAATCTTCTGATATTTCTCACAAGAGTGAAAAGGTCTAGGTTGGGGGGAAGGCGGCCTCCTCGTGGTTCTGATTGAGGCTTTCCCCTTTGCAAATCCAAATGCTAAGAGAGGAGAGGAAAAGCATAAGTTTCTTTTGGCTCTGTAGATAAGGACTTCTGAAGTCCTAGAAATGTTGGGGTGGGGATAAAAGAGGGAAAATAATGAAAAACAAAAGTAAAGCCTGTTCCTGGAGAGAAGAGGGAGCAAATGGAGAAACAGAAAAACCTCAGAATCTTTTGTTTCTAGAAATTTGGTATCTAAACAATTTTGCTATGTATTTTCTGGGGCTTTGTTTTAGAGGAAAATGTTTAATTGTGTTTAGTACATTTCTACCTTTTGTGGTTCTAAAAAATTGGGGGCTTAATCCTGCCCTCTTCCCAAGGTCCCTTCCCCTTGTGTGATAGGCAGGGGAGCAGAACAGAGCCAGCTCAGGGGATGTTGGCGACATTTACCTTTCAGTACTCATGGGACACAATTAAACACAGAAACATATGTTTAAAATTTGGTTCTAAGATAAACTTTATAAGCAAAATTACATTGTCTTATTTTTCTCTCCTATGAGGTAACTTGATAACTTCTGAAAGAAGATGCTGCTTTAAAATATATACATATTTCAGTGGAAATGATCTAACATTTTAGTTCACTCATTTATTTTACAGAGACTTCCTGGTGGTTTATTTCTAGCTAGGTGTTTGCCAGATGCTGGGACGCAGAAGTGACATAAACATCCCCATGGCCGTTAAGAAGCCAGCAGTATAGTGTGTACCTTCTGTCAGTAGACATTTACGGTGCCAGTTCTGAGCTGAGCTGGAACCGAGTACTTACAGGGACCATTTGGTCTAAGATGTGCATTATTTCCCTAGTCATGGTCCTGAAAGAGTTCCAGAGTCTTCCTAGCATTCAGTATATTCCCAGGACAGAATTTGGGATTTAGGAACAATGACCAAAGTCATTTTTTGGAGCTGAGCTACTCAAAGAGAGGTTTACAGATGAGCAGTATCAGCATCACGTGGAACTTGTTAAAAATTTATATCCTAAGTCCCAGACTGAATCAGCATTTCTGAGAGTGGGACCTAGAAATCCGTAAACTTTAACAAGCTTTCCAGGGGATTTCTATGCACACTGTAGTTTGAGAAGCACTGTTTTAGACTATTTGAATTGTGAGGTCAAGAAAAGGTCAGTTATGATTTTAGTAGAAACATTAAACTTTCATTTCCTAACCTTACTATTAGGGTTAGTAGTAGAAACATTAAACTTTCATTTCCTAACTTCCTAAGAAAGGGAATTAAGACAAATATCTTAAGTCCTTTATCTGAATGTCCCTAATGTTTCAAATATTCTCTCCTAGCCTCATTTATTAAAGTGAATCTACACAGTAATCAATCCTGTGACCGAGATTGTTTCAAAAGGGAAGTATAAATGCTGGAAACCAAGAGATATATCTTAATAACCTGATCTTTGTCTTAAGTATGTCTAATTTTAGACCACTTTTATTAAAAGATTAATAATAACAAACACTTATATAACATTTACTATGTACTACACCCTATTGTAAACACTTTGTATATATATGTATATATACTCATTTAATCTTTTAATCCTTCCAACAACTCCATGATGTAGGTACTATTATCCCCATTTCAGAACTTCAGCACACTAAAGCATAGGGAGCTCTACATGGGTCTGCTGCATTGCACAACCTCAAGGAGATACACTGTGTGTGGCACTACATGTATCCCTGGGTCCAAGGAGTTTATCACTATCTTTCCTTCACGCTCTCCCGATTGTATAGGGAAACAGTAGCTAGATAGATTAGTAACAATGCTATCTTGTCTGTGCTAGGAAAAATAATGTAACATGGTGGAATCTGAGAAAGCCTTTCTATTGGTAAAGGAAAGATGTATGTCTTAAAGAAAAGCATAAATAAATTAAGATGCATACATTGGAAAAGAAATATTCTCTCCTCAAAAAGAAAAAAAAAAGCATTCTTGAGCATATATATATATATGTATGTGCATGACTGAGAGAGAGAGGATGTGTGAATACATAGCTATAAACACACATTTTCAAAAGCAAATCCATGAAAAAGGGAAGTTGCCCAGTCCTAGAAGAAATGCTTACCTCTAGAACCACTGGCCACTGCACTGTGCTGAATGACGGGGCCAGGTACCAATCACTCTTATAAGAGAACCAGTAAAAGGCACATACTGCATTTGGGTTGCTACATGTGTTTCAAGTCCTCACATCTGAAGTGCTTCTCATGGTCAGTTAAATCTTTATTTTGTGCCTAGAGTTACCTCTCTGCTCCCCACTTTTGAAAAATTCCATGCCTGGACCAAAACCAGAAAATTTGTCACTTTATCATTTGTTGAATAACTTTCTGTTATGAGAGTAGATTGCTGTGCTCTGAAAATGTCACTCCAGCAGCTGTCCTACAGGGGCTGACCTTTCTTCTTGGGCTGAAGTCCCTGGGGAAGTGTTCAGTAGAGCTAGTTTATCCCAAGTTGCTGGCAGATCTCCAATTTCTTTGCATGCCCATTTGGAAAAGTGGTGTGAGGATTGATAGTCTGCCACCCTTCGGACTTTCATCCAAAACACCTCTGACCCTCTGAGCTCTTCATGATCCTGGCATCCTCCCAAAAGCAGCTCTCCAGTCTCCCTTTGCTACCCTTACCTATTAGTGCCGGAGGGCTGATGATCACCCTCAGGGTCCCTTCTCCCTGCTTACTATGCTTATCACAAGTATATCAAACCCTCCTTGGAAACTTTGGACAAAATAGAAAGTATCACCCTGCTCCCAAGGACTCTTCATTGTGCATACTGTCTCATTTTTTTCATGGTCACAAGCATAATTTCCATTTTTTGCAGAGTTGCAGTCAGCATGCATTGTTTTGTGTCTGCTTCTTTATGTAACATTAAACCAAACTCACTCTTCCCCAGTGATATTTAGTTTTTATAAATGTCATTTTAGTGGTTGCCTTATATTGACTCAAGGTGATCCCTAGGCATTTTTTTCCCATACCTTTCTCTGGCTGGTGCAGTAACCATCCACAGCATTCCCTTCTTTCAGGATGCAGGTTATCCAATAAAAAAGAAAGGAAGGGATTGCCAGAAATGCCTATGCATCATTATGATTAGACATACACTGATTTACCATGAGTTATGTGTGATGTGTATGGGAATCTGCCCGGAGTCACCTTCTACTATCCCTGCTGCACCTTTTAAATATCACTGGACATGCCACCGCACATGTTGAGCTGCTCTCATAAAACCTCAGGTTTAAATCACAACCTACGTGGCATTAATACGGAATTCTGCTTCCTGAGGCTGACCACAGCCAAATCACAAACATGGATTTGCATAAATTTGGTTTGCATGAATTTTTAAGTTTGCTGAGAAGGGAAATCGACTAAATATTGTTAGAGCCACAAATAACTTGGTATATAATTTGCTTTGGGACCATATGGATTGAGGACACAGATGTATGGGCCCAGTAGGATATTCCTATGACAAAAAAATATATGTATATACTTAAAGACCCATAGTGAAGTCTAAGCAACTTATATGAAAGTGATGCCACTAATTGGGTTATAGAATTAAGCCCTATGACTTCTTTATATTGGAAAGCAATGATAAAAATAAATAATTATGGGACGCCTGGGTGGCTCAGTTGGTTAAGCAGCTGCCTTTGGCTCAGGTCATGATCCCAGCATCCTGGGATCGAGTCCCACATCGGGCTCCTTGCTCGGCAGGGAGCCTGCTTCTCCCTCTGCCTCTGCCTGCCTCTCTGTCTGCCTGTGCTCGCTCTCTCTCCCTCTCTCTCTGACAAATAAATAAATAAAATTTAAAAATCAAAATAAATAAATAAATAAATAAATAAATATGAATACATTTTAGAATATATGGTCTTTTTGGTAAGCATTCTAAATTTAAAAATCTTTGCTAGGGTCCTACAATGCAAAACTCTACAGATGCAAGGGGTGCGGGAAGCTATTAGGTCCTTTAACAGAGCTAAAATAACAAGTGAGGATTCTTAAGATTTAAGTTCCTGGCTCTGCCGATGACTTTCTATTTGACCTTGAACAAATCTCTAAGCCTTGACTTTCCTATCAGCAAAGTGATAATATTTTCCTTACTTCTATCTCACAAGAATTCTGGAAGAATTTCTTAAAGAAAACTTAAAAAATAATCATCTGAACCACTCAAGAGGATTACTTCCTGTGAATAAATCCAAGACGGTATCACCTGTAAGGAAGCCACACACGAATGCCCTGGGGTTATGAATCAACCTCTTGTGTTAAAGAGCAATTTAAAAATGAAAGTCCCTGTAGAAAAATGAACACATCCGAGCTTATTACTTTTAGATCAGTAATGCTTGGGGAGTGAGCAAAGTGGCTAAATTTCATGAATTTACAAGTGATAGAATTACATTGCATTTCCTTTTGAGTGATTCTTTTGATAATTTTCTCTCTAATCATAATGAGAGAAAAAGTAGGTAAGTTTTCATATTTATGTCTTTCAACTGCATTGGAAAGATTTATGTTATAAATAGATAGTTCAAAGGAAATAGCACCACTACTAATTTTTGTTTTTTTTAAATGAACAAAATTTTTTTCCTGGAAAATCAAACTTATGCTGAGGCTTCTAAGTTTTATTTAGTGGTCAAGAGCTAGTACATTCCAAGTAAAAACAACATATACTATCTGTCCCCTAGGACTAGAAAAAGGCCTCCCAAGTGAATTTTAACCCTTCAGCCTTCTTTAACAACAAAAATACAACAAAAATAAAAAGCATGTAGAACTCATAATGAATCTTTAGCAGCAAAGTCACATAATATCTTTCAAAACAAAGAGAAACCAAATTAGCTTCAGCAAGGTGCCAGAGAAAGAATTTCCTCTCACAAAGTAAGTTGACATTTAGGACTGCCCTGCAGAGCTTTGAAGGGAATTGAGCCCTTTATCAATAAGCTGTCTTCAGAGCAATTATTTAGGGTTCACTGTGAGTGAGTTCTTATTATTTTTCTTCATTTAGACATCTGCTCTGACATCACAAATGAGGTCTACTATCAGCTTCCACAGGACATCCAGCCTATCAGAATTGCAGGGGGATCCCAAAGAACATATATAAGCTTAAAGTGGGGCCAGAGCTGAAAAGAAGCATGCAGAGAAATTTAGGTAAATTGGTTTTTTGCAGAGGTCATTTTAAACACACGCGTAAGCATTGTAGATGAGCTTGTTGGAATTGGTTGGATCAAATTTTAATTCTCAGTGGTCCAATTTGGTTACATTAGGACAAGAGTGATGGAGGGGATGAGAATAAAAGGAATTAACATTGTCAAGCACCTACTATGTGCTGGACAACAGCCTGACAGATATTATTATTATTACGCCAATTTTTCAGAATGGGAAAAAAAAACCAAAAAACAACCCCAAAGCTCAGAAAGATTGAGAAACCTGAGAAGAGTGATGTAACTAGTAAAGCAGCAAAAATGAAATTGAAATAAACTCTGCCTCTAAAGTCCATGTTCTTCCTGCCAACTGCCTTTCCATAAGCCATCAAGAAAATTAAACGGTACCACATTTTATTTAATTTAAAGGCACGGTCCTCAATTACTGTGTGTTGTCCAGTACCCTTGGGAGTTTAAATAAAAGAGTCTTCTAAAAAAAAAAAAAAAGTCAGATAGCAGGTAGCAAAGAGAAAGGTGGGGCTGGGTCAAGGTCAAAGCAAAGCACTTGCTGGTCACCTACTGGGGAATTGCCAGTCCTTTTCTAGAGATTCTTTGGAAGAAGTTGAATGCTGAATAATGGAAGTGGGCAGGCAAAGGGTTCTCCTGAAACATAAGAAACAAATAAAAATGAAAAATATGATGCCCTATTTCCTAGTTTGCACATAACTATGTCTCTTTTTCACTCATAATTGTCCCAAAGACAAATTGTACTGGAAAAAACGGCTCATTTCACCATGCTTTTCTTCATTCTGAACACCAAAGCTTCTATACTCATGGCAGATTTGGGTTTTTTTTTTTTTCACTTAAAGTTCTCCTGAACTTAGTTCTTGTAGATCTTAAGTTAGTATAGCTATCCAAGGCAGGTACAAAAGAACAAAAAGGGAATCTTTGGAATTTAAGAAACAACGAAATTTCCCAGTGGTAGGAAGAGCACCCTTGCATCCCTTCTGGGATGTATAGAAATGATGTTGGGAAATAGAGAAGTAAAAATCTTTGTACTTTTTCTGGAAGACTAAAGTAGACAAAGGAGGTTACCGAAACAAAATATTTTACCTTTGGGGATACTTTGAGTCTCTTGCCCACTTTTAGCTTCATTATTCATTAGTTGCCAAACATTTACTTTCTCACTGTATTCATGTTGGTTGACCATAGTCTCCATCTCTTCTACTTCCTTCATGATTTGCTGCATGTTGGGCTTTCAAATCTCTTCCACAGAGAAGCCACCTTCCTTCACTTTTGGTGGAATGGATTTCCTAACATCATTCCACCATTTCCCTCCTGAGTCATGGTGAGACTCCCAGAGCTCACACACTCTCCATCACCGAAGAGGGGTCATTTCAAAACATTCCTCACAGCACAGTGCAAGCCAACTTAAAGACATTTATAAATGATACAGGTTTCTTCCATCTCAAAGCAAAATGGAATTTTTAAATGTTAAAAAACTCAATAATTTTTATTAAACAATGTAAACCTCCTTGATTACACCAGCATACGAATATATTGGATGGCATCAACAACAGAATCTTTGAATAAAAATAACGGTACACAGTTTTAGCTACTTTATTTCATTGCTTTTAATTTCATCATCATCATCACAAATTGTTGAACACCCACCATGCATGGACCATGTAGCATAAACATTGTCCTTGCTATTGAGAATTATATGCTCTATGCATATTTACAAAATTAATGCCTAAACAAAGTGGGTTTTAAAAGGCAAAGTGTATTTCTCTCCAAGTTAACAAAAGTCTGTTGGAGTTATACTATTTATGACTGGCACAGAAGCACCCAAATTCAGCAGGGATATGGGATTCATCTAGCTCTCTTCGCTGGTACACCTTGAAAGAGGACCTATTCCTCATATTCCAGAATGGCTGCTAAATCCCCATTGATCATCTCTGAGTTCCAGGAAGCAGAGGTGAGAGAAAGACAAGGGAACATCTACCTCTCCTTTTTCTACTGTCTTCCTTTTCTTTTACCCACCTCACCTTTTAAGGAGACTTCCCAGAATTTCCATAGAGTCCTTTTGCTTATATTTGTTTGCCCATAACTTAGTCATATGGTCACAACTAACTACTGGAGAGGGTAGCTCCTAGGAAATATAGAGCCATTTATTCTGCATGGTAATATGTCCACCTGAAAAGCATGTTACTAAGGAAGAAAGATATTGGGGTAGAAAAGTAGCAACCTCAGCCATAATTGTTATTCAAAAACTATCAAACATTTCACCTCTCAAGTCAATGACAAGAGAAAATAAGCATAACACACTTTTTTCAGATTTTTTTGAAAAAGATTTTATTTATTTATTTGACAGACAGATCACAAGTAGGCAGAAAGGCAGGCAGAGAGAGAGGGGGAAGCAGGGTCCCTGCTGAGCAGAGACACCCCCCCCCAATGCAGGGTTCCATCCCAGGACCCCAAGATCATGACCTGAGCTGAAGGCAGAGGCTTAACCCACTGAGCCACCCAGGGGCCCCTTTCAGATTTTTGTCAGCAATTTTATCTTACAAAATCACAAAGCTTGATATTGTGTAATTAAACTTGTGGAGGGCAACAGGAAGAACTGTTTTAGGGAATATGTAAAGTATCTATAGTAAGAGTCTTCAGCATTTAGCAGCACAAAAGCAAATAGACTTGCTTGTGCATACTCTAAACTACAGAAAGGCCAACAGTACTTGGATCTTGTGGGATGAGTAATTATAACGCCATCTGATCCCCTTTGCCATTGGGCATCACACATATGCCGCCCGCACACATTTTGCTCCAAGCCACTTATCCTGTGTCTCAATTTCAGAAGCTCACCCATCCTGTCTCTGCCTTTCCTCACTCATCACTCGCTTCTTCAGGAGTTCTTCAGTCTCCCCTGCATATTTTACTTACTTTGACCCCATGGGACATACAGTGTCAGTGAGGGACATGTTGTCATGATTTTACTTTTGTTTCCTATGCATGTTCGTGTATGTTTTCAACTAGATTCTCAGTGTCCCGACAGCTGAGTCCTATCTCTACTCCTCCATCAACGCTTGTAGGGCTTACTGCCATGTGGTGTGTTTAATGGGCCCACAGAAGATGCTACTGGAGCAAGGGACATATGTGAGAAGATGGAAAAGAGGCCTCTTCTTACAAAGCTGCCTTGATTGTTTCCAACAGGTCTGACTACGAGGCATGCTGAGACTCCAGCACCAAGGGCAGTAGGGAGGGAGCAAAAGCTGACCTGAGCATAGAGAAGCTGGCAAGGCGATGCAAGTGGGACTTCAGGCAGTGTGTGATGCCTCAGGCACAGGTTCCCAACACTTTGGGGTCAGTGCATTTACACCAGACCTTCAGCAAAGGCTGATGGTTCCGGGGAGGAAGGTGTCCAGGGGTAGGGGGGGGTCTCAGGGTCTCAGGCCAGATGAAGACACGGTGCAGAGCAAGGGAAGATAAACTCCAGTTGTGTGGATCAGGCTGACATTGCCAGGCCTTATAAGGAAGAAACTGCATCTCATTCATCTTTGTGTTTCTAGCACTCAACACTCTGCTGCTCACAGTAGGTTTTTAATAAATGCTTATTGTTCGTCTAGACCCCTTGTCCACTACCACAACCTGCTGATGGACTCTACCTGCTGGTGGAATAAAGCTACCCGTTCCTTCCACCTGTGACTGCTCAGTAGGTCTTGCCTTGCACAAGGAAGGGAGCATGTGGTAATGGGATCAGAAGGCCACCTGCCACCACTCAGTTTGTTTTTCTTTGTGCTTGGGAATAAAACATGATTCTCCCTGTTGTAGACAGCAGTCCAGCATTAACACAGGGCAACTTTGAGGGTGTCAGGGTGTCTCAGTCAGTGAAGCATCTGCCTTCGGCTCAAGTCATGATCCCAGAGTCCTGGGATAGAGCCCCTCATCAGGCTTCCTGCTCAGCGGGGAGCTTGCTTCTCCCTCTGCCTTGCCTCTCCCCCTGCTCATTCTCTCTCTCTCTCAAATAAATACATAATTTTTTTAAAGGCCAATTTTGTATGAAATTCTACCAGATGTGTTATATAAAAGTAGAGACTTCTGGGCTCTAAATGCAAAAGATAGCAATGGGTTGGCTTTTCATATTTTAAAAAAGGGAAATCACTTCTGGTAGTTCCATATTAGAGAACACTACGTACTTTACTTGAAATCATGCTGACAGAGTTTATACTGATATGGAAAAAAATACAACATATTAAACAAAACACAAAGGCAAGACAACAATTTGGAGAGATCCAGCTGTTAAAACATAATTAGCAAAAAAGACTCTAAGGAAATGTTCTAAAATATTAACTGTGATTATCTCTGGATGCTGGAATAAGTGATTTTTAAACTACTTATCTGTTCTTTTCAGTTCTATATTTTGCAACTCATTCATTCTTCTGAGAACAGTTTTTAAAAATAATACTATAATACTATAAAACTGACTAAAAGTAAAAAAGAATAGGAAAGACCTATACAATCATTCATACCAGAAATAACACTCTTCTAAAACCAGCTACAGAGAGAACCATGTGTTTCGTGAAAATAGAAGAGACACGATAGAATTAGAACTGGGATCTGCTTGCTGTTGGTATGGCCTTTAATCAAATATTATTAAAGTCTCTTCCCATGAATATAGATATACTGATTGCTCGTGTTTAAAACCAACATCAGCAAAACTGAAAAACTCTGGAAAACTCCTTAGTTGACAGTTTACATAATTGTGTTAAAATTGTGCGTAATGGTGAGCATTAATAGCCTAGTGGTTTCAGATTAATAAGCAAGCCCTGGGCTTCCATAGAGAGAACGTCGGAGGCAGGCATTCCTTGCGTTTATCTGGGACTTTGGTTTTTCCAGCAGCTGCTGGGGATGGGGAATTGAGGGGGGAAGTGAAGAAACACAGCCTGCACATACCCAGTTTTAAAAGTGATGGTATGGGGGCACCTGGGTGGCTCAGTGGGTTAAAGCCTCTGCCTTCAGCTCAGGTCATGATCCCAGGGTCCTGGGATCGAGACCCGCATCGGGCTCTCTGCTCAGTGGGGAGTCTGCTTCCTCCTCTCTCTCTCTCTGACTGCCTCTCTGCCTACTTGTGATCTGTCAGATAAATAAATAAAAATATTAAAAAAAAAAAAGTCATGGTATCATCTATGGCTTCCCAGGACTGACTGGTCACTCTTGCAGGGAGGACATTTCCCCAGCCCTACTTCTCTCCAAGGCTCCACAGCCCTAAGTGTGCTTCTCCCTGCTCTGTGTTGCTGCTTGTCTCCTTCTTCATCTTTTCCAGTGAGATGACAAGTCTATCAGTACCCTGTTCCAAATTCTAATCCCCACCCCCACATCCCGCCACCGGTAATTTCTCACCTTGCTGACCACAGTCACACAGGAGAGAGAGGAGCTGAGCTGTTTTTGGCAGATGCTTTAAAGACCCAACACAAGCTAAAATCCTGCAGGAAGGAAGACAATTTGCTAAGTAAGGATTGCCTCCGGATTCAGGCTGCCACTTTTTTTGTGAGGTTTGATCACTTAATAGCTTTAGGAGGTGTCTGTGCCTCAGACCCAAGGACCGGAATATGAAAATGTGGACTGCACCTCCAGGTCCCCTGCTTTGAAATAGAAGTTCATAAAACTTATAGTTATGGAAAAGCATTATTTTTCCTGGATATCAGTGCTTTTTAATTAAGAAAAAAAACATCTAATTAGTAACAATGTTCTAAATAATAGTTCTGATTCCTCTTTTTTACCCTCTACTCCCCCCCCCTTTAAAGATTTTATTTATTTATTTGACAGAGAGAGAGAGAGAGAGAGACAGCAAGAGAAGGAACACAAGCAAGGGGAGTGGAAGAGGGAGATGCAGGCTTCCCGCTGAGCAGGGAGCCTGATGCAGGGCTCATTCTTAGGACTCTGGGATTATGACCTGAGCCTAAGGCAGACACTTAAGGACTGAGCCACCCAGGCACCCTAGTTTTTGCCTTTCAAAATAACGTTTGAGGGGCACCTGGGTGGCTCAGTGGGTAAGCCTCTGCCTTCCGCTCAGGTCATGATCTAAGGGTCCTGGGATGGAGCCCCACATTGGGCTCTCTGCTCAGTGGGGAGCCTGCTTCCTCCTTTCTCTCTCTGCCTCTCTGCCTACTTGTGATCTCTGTCTGTCAAATAAATAAATAAAATCTTTAAAAAAACAAACAAACAAAAAAACACACAAAATAATGTTTGATTATAACATGTAAAATATGGCTATTGTAAACAATTTGGAAACTACAAAGAATACTAATACTACTACAAAGAATACTATTCCTTCATATCGGTGCTATCTTTATATTGTTTTCCACTTTGCTTTGGAGAATTATGCTATTGTAATATAATAAGCCTTTCAAACACACCCAGGTTTTAATCAGAACTCTGCCACTCTCTGGCTGTGACTGTGGACGATTTCTTAACCTCCCTAATACTCTTTCCTTTGGCTAAAAATGAGGATAGTTATACCTGCCTCATGGAGTTGATGTGAGAATTAGAAATAAGTATCCTTGGCAACACAGTAAATGGTCAATTAACAGCAGCTATAAAATTATTATTACCTTTTAAGATTAAAATTTTAATTTTTTTACAGCGTTATTTTAATGCTTCCTACTGGCAATCCCATTTCTGATAGGTGTATGTACCTAGTTTGTGGAACTGAGAAAGACCTCTACCAATTTCTCAGATGAGTACATTTTCCCAATGCTTCAGTAAAGGATTTGCCACATCCACCCCGCTTATTAGTTTGGGAGAATCCCCATTCAATAGAAAGTTACCCAAGGAGGGGGGTCCATGTCTCGTATGCTGTGAAACCCTGCACAGTCTGTAACTGCTCGATGACATTGGCCCTCAGAGTTAATAAGACGTGTCAGAGATTGCTCATCGATCTCTCATTCTCTTTCTGTCAGTGCAAAAATCCCCGCGTACCCCAGCTCTTAGAGGTGGGCCCTTGGTGTGCAGGAAAGCCTGAACCTGCAAAAGCTGCCCCTGCTCACTGAAGGCTTCCTGGTGCTGTAGCTGGGTGCTATGTGGGTAGGAAAGCCTCTGGTTCCCAGATTCTCAATCAGAGCCACACACTGGACCAACGTGAGAACTTAAAAAATAAATAAATAAATAACACTCTGGGACCCCACCCCCAGGAGTTCTGATTTAATCGGCCCGCGGTTGAGCTCAGCTGTAGCTCCTCTCACCCTGGGCTTCTGCCCCTTCAGTACATACTGAAACCATTACTGGGGGGCGCCTGGGTGGCTCAGTCCATTAAGCATCTGCAGTTTGGCTCAGACCATGACCCCAAGGAACAGGGATCAAGTCCTGGATTGAGCTCCCTGCTCAGTGGGAAGTCTGACTCTCCATCTGCCCCTCCCCCCTGCTTGTTATCTCTCTGTCTCACTTTTTCTCTCAACTAAGTAAATAAAATCTTCAAAAAAAAAAAAAAGAAAAGAAAAGAAAAAGAAACTGTTACTGACTCCACTCAAAGTTGAGCCCATATGTGCTTTGCACATTGGTTGCTTTATCTTCTCACTTGCTTCTTGTTCTCCTCACCACTTCTATTCTGTCGTAGTTCCTCACCTAACATCTTCATCTCTGACATTGATCCATCCTTGGACTCCATGTGGGATGTCAACAAGACATTTCAGTAGAAAAATAAGGGCTGTTGTGCCATGAATTGGTACTTCCTAAGTCATCACCCTGTGCCCAGCACTGTTCTGGGCACTTGGTTTCATTTCATCTTCATGGCAATCTTAGCAGGCAGGTAAGAGAAGCCCAGGTACCACTGAAGAAACTGATTAAGGGACCACCCTTATTCTGTATCTTTCTGCCAGCAAGAGCCTGGATTCAAATTCAGATCATTCACATTTCAAAGCCCTTCCTCTTTGTGCTCACCATAGGACACCAAAATCAGAGGGCGGGGGTGGGAGAAAACCACATAAAAGAGTGAAGTGGGGAGAGGTAAGGTCTGTGGCCAACTAGCAAATGAACGCCCAGATGGGGATGTTCAGATACATTTTTCAACATTATAGGTTCACAAGACACATCTAAGTATACACTGAATTGGCAAGTTATAGGCCACAAGCTTTTAAGCTTTTTTTTTTTCTTTCTTTCCCAATTTTGGAAACTACCAAAGTCATACAATTACACTCTGCAACCACACAGAAAAAGAAGAGAACATACTGGGTAGACATCGAGCAGTAAAGTGGAGATTATTATAGGAATAATAATAGAAGGAATAATATAGGGATAATATAATAAGGAGGAAAATTCCTCCTTATTATAGGAATTGACTGTTTCAATCTGGTCTTGGAAAGTGAACCCACCAGCACCACCTTCACCTACTCACTCTTCAATTCAATATGCACATAGCAAAAACCAACAGTTCAAATCTCTTGCCCACATTAAAAACAAGTAGTTTCAGCAGAAAGACATTAATACGAGTTGAATAAAAATAAGGGCACAAAAGCTATGAGACAGATGAATGAGTGCACGCAGACATCGAGCAGTGAAGTGTAGAAGAATGAGTGCACGCAGAAGGAGGAGCGTCCTGCTCTGAGCTGTCTAACAGCCTTCCCGGCAGAGCTGCCCAGCAGACCAACTGGCCACTCCGAGGCTGTGCTTTGGACCAGGAGAACAGTGATAGGGAACTGAACTGAATAAAGTCTGCAGCACTCCAAAGAAAGGGTTTCTTTCCCTAGATGGAAGGTACGCTTCTGTCGACCATTTGCCGAGCCTCTAGTAGGTGCCATGCATGGTGCTGGGAACTGTCCCGATGCAAAACCCTCATGGAGGTTGCAGCCCTAGCCAGCCGACCATCATGCTAAGAAGTGTATATGCCTTATTTCTTTCACAGGTATCATAACCTGGAGAAACAGCTGCCATTAATCCCAATTAAAAGATTAGGATATTGAGAGAGAGAGGTTGAAAATGTTGTTCAAGGACACAAGATAGTAAGTGACAGAAAGAGGACTTTCACTGCGATGAAGTCTGTGCTGTTAATGACTGTGCCAAATATCCTCTCCCTCAGTGGGGATACCAACTTGGAATCCTGAGTCATCACTCAGGAAATCTGTCTGAGCCCTGGCGTCCTGGTGCTCAAGCTTCAGCCCGTTGCACACTGTCTAAACCATATCAAGGAAAAACAACCTAAGAACTCCCATCCACCAGCCCCTTCCTGGTTACTGGGGATGTGATACCCAGACTACAGTTAACTGCTTTCCATTTAGTCAGAGCCCAAGTTGCAGGTTATCTTACATTTTGTATTCTACTGTGTCTAAAGCAGACAGTGAGACAGGAGATTTTCTGAGGGCAAGCATAGCACAGCTTTTCCTATTCCAAAAGTGACTTTGAGGTTAATATTACAACAAAATATCAAGAAATGAACATATCGAGAGGCAATCTTGTTTTGTGAAGAAGACGTAGGAAACTTAAGAGATCTGCATTTAAGTCTCGATTCTGTCATTTACTAGTTTTGTAATCTTGCATTTTGTTTCATTTCACTGAGTTTCTGTTTCTGCACATATAGAAATGAGGTTTGCAGATTGTTGTGGGGAAACGCACTGGTATATAGGTGCTCAATTAAGTGTTTGTTTTCGTCCTTGAATAATATTAAGAAAACTGCAAAAATTACCTTAAAATGGGCATAAATTGAAATCTTACAATATTTACAATAATTGGTTTACAAACTCAATATAGTAGGTGATATGGTCATTTTAAGAAACAAAGTTAGTTTTGCAAAAAAAATGTTTATTGAGGGCCACTGGGGTGGCTCAGTCAGTTAAGTGTCTGCCTTCAGCTCAGGTCATGATCTCAGGGTCCTGGGATCGAGCCCTGCATTGGGCTCCCTGCTCATGCTCTCTTGATCTCTCAAATAAATAAATAAAATCTTTTTAAAATAAATAAATAAAAATAAAATTGTTGATTGCGCTGGTTGAAGAGAGGGAGAAGGAAAAGGGAAACTGACATTTATTCAGCTCCTGGTACATGCCGGGCCATGCTAGACCTTTCCAGATGCTTCATTTAATCCTCACAACAGCACAGTGAGATAGGTAGTTTTATCCTGATTTGATGAACCCTAAGACTGAGAGGTGAAGAAAACTGCCTGAGTATTCAAGACTGGATTTGAACTGAAGTTCCCAGACTGCCTGAGCTCTTCTCGCAGGGACCAGAGAGTCTTTTGATTCTTGCTGAAGAGAAGTTTCTTCTTAGGAGGCTGGGTCGAGTATAAACCTTTCATCTTCTGTGCATCTCTGAAGCCAGCAATCTACTGTCATCTGATTTAATAGTTGCTCTTCCAACAGAAACTCCTGTGGGCACGTATTTCAAAAATTTCTGATTTATTCTCTCTACTCTCTAAGATTTGGGATAGTTTCTGATGAAAGGTATTGATATTATGATCTGTTTTTTGTATGGAAAAGTACTCTGTGCAGGTCATCCATGTTCTACTTGTAATCCAAGTGGCTGTAAGTTTACAAACTTTCTCCCTCATTATAGTGCCTTTGGGAGGATATATTCTTCTGGAAAGTTTTTAAGAGATCCCGTGGAAATGAAGCATCTCTTGCTCTAAATATTTGAATTACCCAGCTTTCCCTGGAAGCTTCATTTGGTCCTGCTTCCTTCTGCTCTCCCCAGGGAATCTCAGTAGTTGACATAGAAAGGAAAAAGGAGATGGAGTAGAGTTGGTAGAATCAAGCATTGTGTTGAGAATTGTGACTGAGCCCTTCAAGAGACCTTTGTCTGACTTAAGCATCTAAGAATTCAAGCCTTGTTTTCCTTTCTCATATACAATGACAGCAGTGGGCCACAGATGTCACATGCTTTGCTTGCACCACCTCATCTGTCTTTTTGTGATTCTTCATGTGGTAAAAGAAACGCTGCTCCCAGAATTCAGATTGCATTCAGCTTCCCAGAGAATTCGTTTCCAGTGAGTAGACACTGAGTTTCCATATCTAAATGCTATAGCAACGATTTAGACTAATTGAACATGCGTTTCTGTTCTCCTCACAATAATTTACTGCAGGCTAATTGTTACACATTTAAATACTTTGAACAAATGAATTAAAAGCCAGTTTTCATCTTCATTCTTCCAATTTATTAGATGATTTCATTTTAGGAAATGAGAAAGTAGATGTAATTCATTTTGCATCAAATGAGCAATTCACTTATTTATGCAAGGAATAAGTATTGGCTTGGCTCTCTATGTAGTAAAAGATGGGATGATTCGCTTCCCCCCTGCCAAGGTGACCACTGGGCACACAGTGAGTGCTCATGCCATGCAAATGCTGATGGTGGAGATGACTTAATGTAAAGATATTACTTTAAATCCAGGGCAACCTTCATGTACCATTAATAGAAAATTAAGCATGGTTCAAAAAGAAAATATAGGTTTAAAAAAATTAACTCTTGTAAAGTGCTTCAATTCTCCAAATGTGTTGTTTGTGTATGTCATTTGATTGTTCACAACAAATATGGATGTCAGTGTTATTAGTATCCGCACTAGACCAATGAGAAAACTGAAGTTCAGGTGACATTAGTACATTGCTCAAGGACATACAGCTTATATTAAATTATATTACATATTATTATATTATATTGATAGAGTCAGAACTGGAACCCAGGCCTCCCACAGCCAAAATATTTTGCTCTTTCTGCCATATCTGCTACAATTAACATTAAAGGACAGAATGGGGGAGAGAAAGAGAGGTCAGCCTGAAAGCTGCACACTTTGGTTGTTTAGCTCCTATCACAAGAGGCAGCCTGGCTTGAGAGGCAAAACCAGGGTGTAGTACCTGGAAGGCTGAGTTGAGAGGTGAGCCTTGTCCCTGCATATCATCTTCCATGTGTGTGCTCTGGAGAAGACAGGAGCCTGGGAAGGGAACCACCCATCTCGTGGACCTGGATGGGCAGGGAGAGAGAACGTGGTCTAGCTGAGGACAAGAAGATTCAAAAAGGAGGAGACTGGACTGCTCTCAAAGTGGCCTTAGGCATGCCAAGAGGGAGTGGTCAGAAGCTCCAGCCCAGCCAGATGATCACTGGTGATTCCCGGAGGGCTGCTCTTGTTCTGACCACTATAGACCCATCCCTCTCTCAAGCAGCCTCAGGATGCGCATCACACTGGGAGTGATCCTTCCCTGACTCCACGGGCAAAGTGCTCTCAAACAGTCAACACATCAGAAGTATTGGCCACAGAGAGGAGTGCTCAAAGGACAAACGTGGCCTTTGATTGCTTGGAGCCATACAGAAAAGGCTGTCACAATTATTTTCAGTCTCGCAGCCACTTCCTGGGAGGATTCCATAGAGCAATAGATGTATTTACAGCAACAGTTTGTTGTAAAAAGGCAGAGTGAACCTTAGATGTACATCCTCTTCTACCTAGCAAACTTCTTTTTGAAATAACTGGTTAATGATCTTCACTACTTTCATAGGGAGAAGTGTCCTATTCCTACAGTTAATATAAACTGTGTCAAACAAATTAAGTTTTTATTTCTTTTTATAGATTTTTGTAGCTACCCTGACTCCCCTCTTTCCTACCAAATTAATTGGTGTTGCAGCAAGGGTTTAAGATTTAGCACTCACAGACCAGGGTTCAAATCCAGGCTGGGCTACCTATTAACTGTGATTTTTGAGCTGATAACATCTCTGATCATGGGGGATATGCTACCAACCTGATAGAGTTGAGAGAATTACGTGAGGACAGCATGTTAAATGCTTACCGACGTTATACTCAGTGAGACAAGCCAGACACAAAAGGACAAATAGTGTACAGAATATGAAGAACCTAGGGTGGTCAGATTCACCAAGACAGAAAGGAGCATGGTGGTCGCCAGAGGCTGAGGGAGCTGGCAGTGAGAGTTAGTATTCCCCATGAGGACAGACTTCCAGTTTGAGAAGGTGAAAAATTTGCAGAGATGAATAATACTGATGGTTGCACAACACCATGAACGTACTTAATGCCCCGAACTAGACACTTACAAATGGCTACACAGATATGTTTTGGATTATGTATATTTTACCATAATAAAAATAAGTAATTTTTTTAATGTTTGCAATAATACTTGGCCAACAGTGAGTAATAAATGATACTTCTAATCTTCTGTCCCACCACTTGCATACGTCTATCCTGTGCCATGTGTCACACTGTATTTTATCCACTGTGTTTGTCGCTCATGTTATACTTCAATGTCCCTGAATGTAAAGGACCACTGAATCAATCTTATTCATCTTTCCTGTCTCCACAGTATCTGGCACATAGTAAGCACTAATTAAATGGTTTGGGAAAAGAGAGAAAGTTGCTAAATGCCCTTCCCTCTTATCTTCTGCATCTTAAAGTCACCAAACACAGTAGTAGGTCAATTATTTCTCTCTGGTGCTAGGAGATCATTATTTGCACTAAAATAATGAGCTCACACTACTGTACAAATGTATTAGGTTCCTTAATCTTTAGTAAATGAGGGGGAAATTTCTCTAAATGGGGTCTGTGTGAATTGAATCCATGTTGTTCTTAAGAAGTTATATTTTGCTGTAAGAATCCAGGCAGAACAAAATGAAGCTTAAGGTTGCTGTTCCTTTAAAGGTAAATAAATACTGAGTAGAGTTTAACTTACCTGCATAAAACCAGAGCCCCACAGTCTATGTATAGTGTCATTTCAGGGAAACAATGGCCAGATGTCGTAGCTTTGGAAAATACTGTAGATCATTAGTTAGTTTCCTGACATTGATGATTGAGGGGTCCCACAGCACCTCACATAGTAAAGCATCTCAAAGCTTTCTCTGCATCTCTTTCCCTCTCATTAAACTCTCCCACTATCAGGAGCTGCTAACATCAATCCCCCTCTCCTGTCTCTCTCTCTCGCTCTGGCCCTCCCTTACCGCCCATCCCCTCCCCCATACTTTGTTCTCACCCATCTCTGCTCAGCCATGCCCAAAGTCCAGGCTCCTCAGACTTAACCATCCCCTCTATGGGGATACATACCCAGTATGTTCTCAATTCCTTGAGAAGTGGGTTAGGTCCCTTGCTCTGACTAGAACCCAACAAGAATCAGCATGCGTTCCATCCCCCTCCCTGGAATTCAGTGAATAAATTTAAAATTCTGCACTTCGAAAAGCTGTAGAGTCCCAGTGCCAAGCATTTCTGGGCTGCACTGCTAGAGAACTAATTGGACTATGATCATACAACTCTGGTTTTCTTTTTTTATCCACCCTCATTTTATAGGATGATAAGCTGATAATAAATTATATGAACTCATTCTTTCTCTGGTAAGTGCATTTTCAGCGGTGCACCATAGACCCTGCTCTTCTTGGGCCTCTCTCCAAGCAAACTCAGCTGGCCATAGACCTTCCTGTGCCCCGAAGCTACCTGGCCAGCCCTGGCCCCACAGTAATCACTTCACGGCTCCATGGGCATGTTAGTTGGGTTGCTGGACTCTGGGTGATGAAAGTTGAGGAACATGAATTGTCAACTCATCAGACTTCTCTGCACTCATATAAATGAAGGACCTTACTGGGTTTTATGTTGTAAGGTCTATTCTAAGCCTAAAATGCTATGTGTCTGTAGTTAACACAGAAAGGCACATGCATTAGAACCTAAACCCCAGCCTTCACTTTCTTTGAACCTCTTTTGAAGCTATAATTTCCCAAAACCTAATTTTTTTTCACTCTCATCTGAACCCTCTAGAATAATTTGCTTTAGTTTAAAACCTCAAGGACGACCATCAATACAGATCACTGGGCCCTACCTTCAGAGTTTCTGATTCGATAGAGAATTTGCATTTCTAGCAAGTTCTTAAGTGATGTACGTGCTTCTGACCTAGGGACCACATTTTCAGAATCACGGCCCTAAGAATCTCAAGAAGCCTTTACTGACAGTTTTCAGTGAAAAGTATCAATCATGTTTTTGAAGTATCTTTATCTCAAAAGATGCCTACTGAATAGAAAATCATTTTCCTAGAACATCGAATAAAACAGAGGCCACATAGGAAACTTAATTTTAAGACAAGGAAACTGAAGTGTAATTCCTAGGTACAATGGATTTCCCAGTGGAATTCAAATGGTACCACATCATGGGGCAGAATTCCAGTAGCACAAAGCAGCCTTTTTCTTAGTCCATGAGCATTCACTAGACCAGGCCATATCCTATGGTTCAAGGCTCATATCCTATGATCCCCATGCATAAAACGCTTCTGACAATTGCTGTATCAGAACTTACCCACTAATGCAATAGAGGAATGCACAGTGAACTACAGAAGGGATTTCAGACTGGGGTTTAATGCTTACAACAGGCCCACATTGGTCTCACAATCCGTGGGACGTGGGAAGGAGCAGTTGCAGGTCCCAGGGCATTTACAAGATGCAGTATGCCCTGCAAATCAGTTTCAGAAATGGAACAATGTCTTCCAAAAATTTGAAACACTCTAATAAAGGAATTTGAGCTTTTAGCCTGCCCCTGCATGTCTTCCTTGAGGCATGGCCACCTTGAAAACGTCTTTCCCCACTTGAAGTATTCATCTTTTCTTCATCGAGTTGCTCTGTGGTTTTCTTTCCCCAAAACTCTTCTCCTTTGTAGATGCATTAATGAACCTTTAAATGCCAATCTCCAAGGATACAGTTTTATTAAACACATTGTTTCCTTTACCCACCAAAGTGTTAAATGTTGGTTTAGAGGTTTGAATTCATCATGCTGATCTAATTATACTAGACCGCTCTTGTCGAATCTCCAGAGCAACCAGGTTTGAAGGCCTTTTGTGCAGAGGCACAATTTTGAAGGAGTTAGCAGATTAACTATTTTCTAACTTCTCATCCATCCGAGTTGGGACAGCACAGGTGCCTCCTCTGGTGTCTATGCTCCCTTGAACCTAGGAGGGAATAGGGTGGTCAGCTAGCCACATTTTAATAGGCGAAAGGAGGGATTTTTTTTCCCCTGAATGTCATGGGCAATTTCATCTCTATGGAGCCTTACTGAAGAGGGCTCATCCTCGTTTTTATATTCACCTCTGCAGACTTTACCCCAAAGATTTTTGCCTCTTCAGAGTCAATCTTCCTGATGTGAAGTAAGTCGTCTGATGCCATCTTTATGTGGTGGTGGTGAAGCTGGTAGAGGGATGGCCGGTGGAGGTGGCGGAGACGGTGGCTGAGGTGGCAGAGACGGTGCCACTGCTCTGTTTAGACAGGGTCAGGAGGAACTAAGCCATGCTAGAACTGGTAGATCTCACCCTGCTTTTCAGAGGAGGAAACTGAAGCCCAGAGAGGAAACCGCATTATCATTTCACACAAGAGAAGCCTTACCTTCTTGCCTCCTTCCTGTTTCAAATGTATGAAACTAGGAGATGTTGGATGGCCCTGGGAAATGAAACTAACGCCCTTGAACTGAGATTCCAGAATGACCAAATCCTCAGAACGAGGTGTTCAGGAACACTAAGGACACCCTGCCTCTTCCAAGCCGAAGAGCTGGCCTGATTTTCACCTCAGCTGATAATATATGTCTTATATCCATGGCAAGGGCGAACCCAAAGCCTAGACTCTGTGCAGCTGAGACTTGCAGATCAAACTGGTGAACACACTGGGCTTTCCTGGAGAAAACAAAATGGAGGCGATTGGTGTAAAATGGTTACATAAAAGGAAGCCAGGGTTGAAAATCTGTAAGTGTGCTTGCAGGCAAAACTGAGTGCTTTAAAAATGCTATTTGATTTTTTTTTAAATAAACTTTCTCTTTTAGAATAGTTTTATATTTACAGAAAAACTGCTAAGATAATAAACGGAGTCCCCATATACTCTGCATTCACTTTCCCCTATTGTTAACATCTCACATTTCTATAGGACATTTATCCACAACTAATGAAACATTGGTCTTTAGTACATTACTATTAACTAGACTCCACATTTTATTTGAATTTTATTAGTATTTCCCCCAAAGTAAAACAATATGGGTTTTTACTATTGTCACACTATAGACACCATCACACACGTAGCTCAAAGATCCTGAGGGTAGCATCTAGTTTTATGTATTTTCTTTATATTTATTTTATCACCTAGTATATAGTAAGGGCACAATAAGCATGCATTGGCTGATCAAATGACTGTAATATCCCATGGATCCCATTTTAATATATAATAATGCATTCAGTCCAGTGATCATTTCAGATACCTGGAGTTTAACTAACTAGGGAAATGTGCTGTCATGCAAGCTGTCAAGGTACTTAAACTTTTATTTTCAAAAAGTCCAGCCCAGGACACATCTCAGTGCTGAGAACAGTGCTTGCAGCATTGGAGTATGGGCTAAGCCATCTCAGAGACAGCACAAGAGAGAAAGGTTAGTGGGTCAAGGATCCTAAATCACCGCTCATCCTGACCCTTCTCTTTGGTGACTAGACTCCGGATATGTACGTGACACCCTGTCCCTTCTCCTGTCAAAGGCACATAACTGTGTCCAGCCATCCTAGCAAAGGCCTTGTTTTTTGGTAGTCAAGGTTTCTTTGCAAATTGAAGGTTTTCCTGAAAGTTACCAGAGCAAAATTAGGTCACCTAAAAGAGACAAAAAGGGGAAAATCATTAGACCCAAAGCTTAAATTAGAAAGTAAAAGTAACTCCTTTTGACTGAGTAATAATAGCTCACATTTCCTAAATGTCAAGCCCTGTACTAAGAGGTTTACTAACTCACTTTATCCTTAAGAACCCAAGAAGTAGGCTCTTTTAACAGACAGAAACTTCTTTATCTCCTTCTTCCTCCACATGTTCAAATGAGTCGATGTCCCATCTGAAATATATTAGCATCTTTCATACTGAAAGATGGTGAAGTACCTTGCCAATGTGTACACCTGATTCCATAATCCTGAAAATAATGGCAAAAGAAAGACATCTGCATTCAGAAACTATTTGGCCCAGCCCTACCACCCTCACTATGCAATTTCTTTCCTTCTCATTGTTTCTCTCTCTCTCTTTTTTTCTCTTTCTCACACACGCATGTACATACACAAGCACAGATGCACACACAAGTGCACACACGATAGATGGGCCACCACTATAGCTTTCAAAATAATTTGTTTTGTCTGCTTTAAACTTTAATAGGAAGAGAATCCATAGACTAACTTTAAAAAAAAAAAGTGATGCATTTCCTCTGACTCACAGCTTATGATCGTAAACACATCCCAAAGAGAGCCATTACTACTATTTTGTTGCAGTGCCTCCAAATCTTTTTTCTGTGTATATATAGTTTCCCTTCACTGAAATCACACTGCATATACATTTTGCTTCTCTTTTTTTCATGTAACATTATACATGATCATTTTCCTTGTTATAAATTATCCAGAAGTATCCTCTTTTGGAGGGACAGTAGTACATTTACTATTATAACTTAGGGCTCACATAAGTCTTTTTACTTCAGTAGCCCCCCCACCAGCTTTCCTGCCTCCACATGCGCAATGCTCTTTAAAAAGTAATTCCTGTATAGTAAGAAAATCAGAAAGGACTTTTAAGAAGCTTAATTTCTCTTCTGGGTTTGATTCACAGCCAGATTACTTTTGCCAAAATCTGGTACTTTGCTATCCAGAATGCTTTAAAATTGACATCTGACCATTTGTAATGTGGGGAACACACAAACATAATGACTCTTCAACTTATGAGACTGTGCTAGTAATAAAATAATGTTTATAAAAAGTACATTAATTCAATCAAATGCTACTACATAAGACAATGTTTTAGAGATGGTAGTTTCCAAACAGAGTATCAGTTTTGCCCCTTTTGTGTTCTCAGTAATAAACAGTTTGTGGAATACAAATTTATCTTAGATTCATAATACTATTTTCTAAATAATTTTTACTTGTTCTATGTTGTGTAAATGAGAATGGAGTAGAGACAATACAGACTTTAAAATCAGATGGAACTAAATCAAATTCCAGATCTACTATTCAGGAATTTCATTTTTACTAGGCAAGTAGTTTACCTCTGACATTGAGAGACCTTATGCACCAAATAAGCATCATAGGGCCCATCTCATTGTGTCGTTGGTGCTGATTAATTGAGACATTTTGTGTGAAGGTTCTTAATGGTGCATGATAGATAACAGAGCTTCATAAATGTTCATTCTCACTGCCGTTCCTTCTCCCTAAATAACCTGGTTTACTCAACAGACATTTAACTTAATTCCTGGTTAAGTACACACAGCTTTCCTGATCTTCCTCATATTTATATGAGGAAAACATATATATATATATATAAAAAATATATCACATATATGATATATGGAGAAAGAGAATGAGAGAAGGAGAGAAAGATCCTGCCATAGCCTCTTGCACAGAAATGTGCTATATATAAGTGCAAATTTCACTCAATGCAAATCAATATAGGAGACTTCCAGAGTAGCAGCTCTTCATGTGCACAAATCCTATGCCAACCGGCTCAGTCTGGAGGGGCTGGTGCAGACTGGATGTGAAAGCAAGCTGGCCAGGGCATCTGCTGTGCTCATCGGTTGCCAGGCTGGATTTGGCAGATCTGCCTAGCTGGTCTGGGAGGATAGTCCCTTCTTTTGTGTCTCATTAGGTCCTTCTGAAAACTGGAATAATCTTCCCAGATAGAGAAGTGCTCTTCTTCCATCAGGCATATCCAAATGGGCCGCAAATCAAGCTCCGGAGTGTCAGAGAGTGTAGGGAACAGACTGCTCTCTAAAGCAGTGCTGCTCAAGGTTGTCCATCAGTACCACCTGGAAGTTCATTGGAAATGCAAACTCATGGGCTCCCCGCAGACTTACTGAATCAGAGTCTCTGGGGATCAGGCTCTTCAGGGACTCCGGTGCTCACGAAAGTTTAATATGAAGGAGAACTACATTCATCCAAGAAATGTTTTCTAAGCATCTACCACTCTCCCCCTCACTCACTTGACATCAGAACACAGGCCTCCTTGCTGGACCCGGAAATAGGAAGAAGAAAAGTGAAGACTTGAACATAATGAATTAGAACTGTTAAAATTCTACCTGTGTCTTATCAACCTTTCTGGTTCCAAATTTCAGACCATTCTCCAGTTTCTGTTAAAAATTCACTTGAAGTGCTTGCCTTTTAGTAATAGACATTTCCCTGGTGTTGAAATCAGGCTTCTCAGAAGAGGGGATTGTGCCGTGCTCGCCTGCCTCCAGTCACTTCATCTAGGACAAGCTCCCTGGTGCCAGCAGCAGCAGCAGCAGCTGGTGCCATGGGTAACGGCTCGCACGTGGCAGGCACATGTGCATGGAGCAGTCCTCCAGCAGGTGGCCACAGTCATTTCCGTGACTGGCTGTAGATTTCCTTGTCACAAGAGCCACTGGTTCCATGAACGGGAAGAACACACCCGGTCCAGAATAGCCATCCCTGCTGGAAACAATACAAGATAAATGTGGATCAAAGTCTGAGGTCATGAATTATGTCATCAAAAGTGTCTTTATAAAAAACAAGTTAAGGACATAAAAGGAGCTGAAAGTCACTTTTACTCTTCCAATTTGGAATAAGAATTACATCAAATTTTATTTGACACCCTATCACTTGTGGCTTTTGAGACGTCTTAAATGTCTTTGCCCAATGTACATTCTTCAGAAAGTCATAAAGCAGAATTTGGCAAAATGAAAACTTATGCAACTTCGTTTCATTTAAAATACAAAGATAGGTCTTTTGTCTCTGGGTTTTTTTTTTTTTCTAATTATAAAGCTTATATATGTTCATGTATAAAATTCATGCAAACGTAAAAAGCAAAAAAAAAAAAAAAGGCTGCTCAACTTCATCATCCTGAGGTAACTATTTTCAACATTTTGGAGGGCACCTCCCTGTAATCACACACACACACACACACACACACATACACATTTACATAAATATGATCATAATTTACTTGAGATTTTTGAACCCCATTTTTCCCTTCCTCCTTATGTCCTTGAATTCTTTAGATCCGGGTAAATATAGGTATGATTTATATTTTTAACAATTACATAGAATTTTGTTTTTATGGGTTAACACAATGTAAATGACTCATCCCAATTCATAGACTTTGGATAATTTTCATTTTTCTGTAGCTCTAAATAATATTGGGATAAGCATTCTCATATATGGACATCTTTGTACTTTTCAGGTTATATCATTAGCATAAAAACATGATACTATTGATAGAAGACTGTATGGGCTTAAAAATTTGATTCTATCAACAAACTTCCCTCCAAAAAGACTATGTTAATTTCCCTCACATTGACCGTGTATGAATCTTATTTCCCTATACTCCAGCCAAAAGAGTGTCACTCTATATCATCTTTGCCAATCTGATAGACAAAAATTGACATCTCATTTTTATTTCTTTTTCTTTCATTACAAGTGAAGTTAAAGAAAATTGAGTTTAAGATACATGTGAATTCAAATGAGTATTTCAGGACCCCTCCGATTAGCATTTGAGTTCATTGGACTATGCTGTATCCAAGGAATTTTTCCTTTATAAGCTTGGAAATGACACTTCTTTGAACCTCTTTGGAAGGAAAATACATAGCTAGTTTCTCGTAGAAGAAACAGATAAGAATGATTTAAATACATCATAGCATACGGCTTCAGGCATCTCGTCATTTCTAAGATATTTTTAATCTTGAAAAAAGTATTTGGGGAAAAGTCATCCTTTCCAATGTGTTTCTGTCATTATAAATAATTGTCAAATGTGATTTCAAAACCAGACTGAGAAAAAATTGATAGTCAGGAAGTCTGGATTCTGTTCTATGTTTACCACCAACCAGCATGGTGACCTTATAAAATTGACTTCACCTCTACAGGCCTCAGTTTCCTCCTCCAAAAAATGAAAGGGGTCAAATAGATGTCCCTTGAGGTCTTTACAGCCTAAGATATGATAATGACCTGCATTCTAAGGAGAGTAGCTTTGCCAACCCCTTCATTAATAGTTAACCAACCCTCACACTAATAAACCTCTACCCGTCTATCCTGAACATGACAGTAGATACTGAGCTTAAACCTTGGTCAAATGTAAATGATCTGTTTTTATTGTGGTAACATTAATCTAGATAATTCAGAGAAATACACCTTTTATTTTTTTCTTATGAATGTGTGCATTTGTGTTGTGTGTGTGTGTGTTCAGTGATTCATCTCTCAAACGTTCCTTGAGCTTATACTGCAAGCTAGTACTAGACTACTAGAATGAACAAGACAAAAAAAAAAAATTTCCTTCCTCAAAAAGCTCAACATCTAGTGAGGAAGCAGACAAATAAGCAAGCAGGTATTGTCTGAAAGAAATTTTGAAGTTATACTTAAATAATACCATTTCTTTCTCAAAAACTACATTTTTATAAGATGGCATTTCCCTTTTCTTCCATTCACTGCACAGATAAAAATGATGAAAGGTTTGAGCAAGCATAAAATGGCTTCTGGGGAAAAAAGCAAAAGTTCAGGCCTTTTAGGGGGGGTTAAATTTTCCACTTTGAATGACAGATCCTAATATTTTCTTTTATTTTAACCATTCAAATACAAATAATTCATGAAGTATTTACCCTTTCTTACATCCAAAGCTGGCTGTTTGGTTCTAGTAAGTTAGAGAAAGGCCAGAGGTAGTCCAGGATCTGCCTACCAAGACAGGACAGGTCTTAGGAGCAGAGCACATCCATAGGAGACTCATAGAGGTAGGGAAAGCACCAAGTTCATGGGCACCAGGAACTCCAATTGCAGCTGACACGAATGGCCAGCTTCCTGGGGTTCTAACAGACAGGGAGAAACTAACATTTCAGAAAGCAGAAGGCGTGATATTAGCATCCCAGGAAGGTGGTATTTGGCAATGGAGAAATCATTCCATGTACAGCAAGTGCCCACCTACAAAGCTTGGGATTCAGCTAAACTTTAAGCTGCTAGGAAGGAAACTAGATATTGTCTAGAAAGAAAAAGTTTATTAAAAGCCATGGATAATAAGATAATAAGCCATGGATAAAAGATCTACTGAGAAACTCCATTTTATGACCTAATCCAATGGTTCTCACACTTCAGCATGCATCTGAGTCACCGGCCAGGCTTGACAAAACCCTGACTGCTGGACCCCACCCCCAGAACTGCAGTGTCCGTAGGTTTGAGTGGGGCTCCGGATTTGCTTTTTCAACAAGTTCCCAGGTGATGCTTGGACTACACCTTGAGAACCACTGATGGAAGAGAGCTCAAGGCTGGGCAACTCAGACATAGAAACTTTGTTTCCTGGTAGGGGTCTGGGACTAAGGGGAGTACCGTGGAACCTGGATTTTAGCTGTAGCTATGTCCTGATCTGATGAGCAGTGATCATCGCCGCGGGTACTCCCTGGGTAGGGAGACAGCAACAGAGCGGGCAGGGGAAGTGTGACCCAAAGCTGAAGAAGTACTT
Source organism: Neogale vison (assembly GCF_020171115.1). Lineage (NCBI taxonomy): Eukaryota > Metazoa > Chordata > Mammalia > Carnivora > Mustelidae > Neogale > Neogale vison. Next base: position 103,250,673 of record NC_058096.1, on the reverse strand, counting down.
GGTCCTGGAACAGACACCATAGATAGGGTGTCTGGAGATACCCATGATCCCAGCTGTGGGAAGCAGGGAGGGGCAGAGGTAGGTGTCCACAAGAACTCACCACTCTCTCTTTGAACCAAGGGCTGTTGCTAGGTGCAAACACATACGTGTCCTTTGTGTATACTTAAAAAATCTGTATCTAAATTCTGCTTGGAAGTATTAGATTTAACCTGTAGAAATTGCCAGTACTTAATAGCTTTTGCCTCACACACACAATAAAAGGACAATTTTATGAGGTTCAACCTAATATAAACTAGAAAATGAAATGAAAATAAATGCAAAATTCTTTATACTTAACTTGGTTATTTAAAAAAATTTTAATGAAGAATCGACCCTTGGGTTGTCCACATTTAGATTTAGGCACTTTAGGGATTTTTCCACCACAAATTTTTCATTCTTGAAACTACTTTCACAGAGACAGAGCCGATTCTGATCTGCTGCCCCCTGCTGTCAGGTGGGGAAGCAACCTGATTTTAACTGTACTTAGGAGGCTAGAGCTATTAAAAAAAAAAATCGGGATTTCTAAAACATGTCACTCAGGATTATCCTTTGTTTCGAATAATCCTTGCCACTGCTTTTCTCCCATTATAAGATTATTAAGACTTGATGGGTTAAGTCATTATCATGTGATACCTACCAGCATGACATATTTCCCTTTGGGATAAAACCTTGAGTCAGAAAAGAAGGTAGAATTACCGCTGAACTCAATAACTCACCCTAATGACAGGAACAACTGCTTACAGATTTCAGTCATCAGGCTAAAGAGGATGTAGTGAAAGGTAATAGAATAAAGGGGCTTCAGGCCTGGATCTTGGGGATTTTGCTGGAGTGAGTTTGCATTTAATTACCTTCGACAAAAACGGGGGATTGTGCTCTGGTGGTTTTGTTCTCCGTGTGAGAAAACTGAATGAGTGTATAAGCCAGTTCTAGTCCTTTGCCCTCGGTTCTTCTCTGTAGCAGCAAAGGGACTGCTGGGGTTTTATAAGAATGACTGAGCTTTAGCTTTAACACAGAAAGAACTATGTGCTCCAGGCGGTAACTGATGGTTGCTTGCGGGAAATGACGAAAATACTTAGTTGAAGCCAGCGTCAGTTGGAAAACTGAGATGGTAACTCAGATACACAACTGTTTAAACGCCACCCCTTCTCCACCCACCATTTGTTCTTAATTGGTTTGGGAGGCCACTCTACACAGTTTCTGAAGCTTAGGGTTGGGAAGCAATGTCCCCGCGAGGCCCTCGCCCTGCCTCATGGTACCGCTGGCGTTTTCATAGTTTAGAATATGCACAAGCAAGTCTATTTGGTTTTGTGCTGCTAAATGCTGAAGACTCTTACTACAGAAACTTAAAATAGTCCTTAAAAAGTTCTTCCTGTTTCCCCCCCCACAGGTTTAATTATACAATATCAAGCTTTGTGATTTTGTAAGATAAAATTGCTGACAAAAATCTGAAAAATTTGTGATGTTATGCTTATTTTCTCTTGTCATTGCCTTGAGAGGTGAAATTTTTGAAAGTTTTCGAATAACAATTATAGTTTTCTATATATATATAGAAATATAAAATATAAATATATATAAATATAATATAAATAATAAATTATATATATATATATATATATATATATATAGTTTTCTATCCCAATATCTTTTTTCCTTAATAACATGTTCTAAGGGCCGTAGATGGAGCAGCAAATGAGGAAGCCAGACTCTGCTAAGGAGAGTGTCAGTCCCCCGGGAGAGACGGCAGCAAACATGTAGAAAAATGCCCACGATTGGTAGTAAGTCCTATGAAGAGAACAAGTGCAAGATAGAAGGATAGGGAGTGATGGAGTGTAGGGGCCGCCTGAGGAGATGACTTTTGAGTTGAGACCCGAACATGAAAAGGAACCAAAAGAGTCTGGTGGGAAGCAAAAGCCGCAGCTGCAAAGCCGTGGGGCCAGGACCAAGTCTAGTTCTGATCCAAGACCAGGAAGTGCAACCAGGTGCAGTGAGCGACGAGCAGGAGAGGGTCTACCTCAAGGTCGCAACGGTAAATGGGGTCCAGTCATGGTTCACTGGGGCGGAAGGGAGAGTCGTTATCTGGTTTGCCTTTTCAAAATATCACTCTAACTTTTAAGATGACTATTGGGAGGGAGAGGGAAAACAGGATATCCATGAGGGGCAGTCCGGGTGAAAGATGAGAGCAGGTAGCGTCGCTAATGCTGTTAAGAGGTCCTATTCAAGATTTATTTTGATAGTAGAGTCGAGACAACTTGCTGATGGATTGGATGTGGGAGATGAGAGAAACGAGGACTCAGGATCATTTCTAGGTGTTTGACTTGAGCAACTGAGTGAGAACTAGTGCCCCAAACAGGAATGTAAGAACACTTGGGAGGGGCCTTTGGAGGGCAGGGACTGGCTAGAAATCCAGAGTCAAGCTGGGTACGCATAAATAACGTGCACTATATGCCACAGAGAGAAAACAGGTTTCAGTATAATCCATCAGAAACCTCATGATGCTGACATTTTGTTCAGTAATTGTGTCTGTGCTTATATCTCGAGCTGTAACTTAATTATGTAAGAGAAGATTGAGCCAGAATTCGAATAATAAAATCAAGTACCTGAAACATTAATGCTCTTGTAAATATTGGTATAGTTTTTTGTTTGTTTCTGTCTGCCCTACAGTCAAGATCATTTTTCTCAATTTACAGATGGTGACTTAATATTGCCCCTTGAAAAATATATAGCATGACATTCAAGGTTACTTATCATAGCAACGATCTTAAGAGCAAAAAAATAGGAAATAATCTAAATAGTTATTAATAAGATACCAGATAAATAAACTAAGGTATACCCTTACAGTGGATTATTATATAGGTATAATAAAAATGAAGTAATTCTCTGTGTACTGATACAGAAAAGCCTTAAAGATGTATTAGGTAGTAAAAACAAAGTACAGAATAATTGGCATAGAATGTTACCTCTTGTCATTAGAAGGGTAGGAAAATGCAGATACATGTAATATCTGTGTTTGCTTATACAAGCATAAACAAATTGCTGAAGGATACATAGAAAACTCCTCACAGTGGTTATGTACAGATCGGGCACCATGGATGGATGAATTAGAGGAAGAAGGGGGTGGTGGGAGGAAGATTTTCCACTAGACACCTTTTCAATTTTTTTCTTTTTTGAAACATGTAACATCTATTCAAAAAATTAAATTCATGAGAAAGAAATATAACATTGGGCCGAGTTCAAAGAATGTCCAGTATTATTATTTAAAAACACATTGCTGCCAATGAAGACTGTTTAAAGCCAGGCACTTCGTCTGGCCCCTTGAACATCTTTCCCAGGGAAGGGAAAGCTAAATTTCTAATGTGAACTCTTCCATCTACTGGACTTCCCAATCCCATTCTCTCAGATTTGCAGATAGCCTTCCAACCTGAGTCTAAAAAGAGCCAGAATGGCTGTCTTCTAAGATGAAACTGATAAGCAAGGCATTTTCTTGTACTTGCTTAAAGGCTTTCTTCTTACTCTGCCAAGTTCAGTGCTTTTCAGCCTTTCTTCTTTCATTTGTTTATTCAACAAATATTGAGTGAGCACCTTCTATGTGCAGTATACTGCACGATATCCTAAAATACAAAGATTAATCTAATTTTTATTGATTCTCCTAATATATTTAAACTATAAGGTGGCAAGGAAATGCCATCCTCTTTGCAGCTGCGGATGTTTCTGTGGTCCTGAGGGATTCAGTGGCTGACCTGAAATCACATAGTACTTAACAAGAGCAGCATATGCTTTTGCCAATTGGGTCTAGGAAGCAAAATACATTTGATTCCATTTCTTTTCTAGGTGATAATAGAGATCAAATTTGACTTTAGGAGAAGGTAAGATAGGGTGTCTCTTTTCTTCCAGTGAGTGCTTGTCTACTGTGGTAAAAGTATGAAATACATAATTTATTCCAGCTTTGTCGTTAGGTTTGAAAACATTCATTCATTCATTTATCCATTCCAAAGACACTGATCCCATCCCAGAGGCGAGGCATGATGATAGGGGTTGAGGCGGGTATGAAGATGACTCAGATTTAGATCCTGTCTCAAGAGGTGATCTAGTTGGTGAGTAATGGCATGCTCACAAATACCTATAATACACAGCAGAAATGATTGGTGCCTTAGGAGAGGTTCAGAGAGAGTCCTAAAGAGAGATATCAGCTGAGCTGGCAAGGCAACAAGAAAGACCTCATCCCAGATCCCCAGGCAGAGGTCACCCTGATATACTCTGGGTCAGAGCAATCCCAGATAAACTTGAAGCCTGTGAAAACCTCCTAGTCTGAGATACTTCTTTACCCAATGCTCCTAGTGGAGGATACCTCTTTTTTTTTTTTTAAAGATTTTATTTATTCATTTGACAGAGAGAGATCACAAGTAGGCAGACAGGCAGGCAGAGAGAGAGAGGAGGAAGCAGGCTCCCCGCTGAGCAGAGAGCCCGATGCAGGGCTCCATCCCAGGACCCTGAGATCATGACCTGAGCCGAAGGCAGCGGCTTAACCCACTGAGCCACCAAGATGCCCAGGATACCTCTTGATTATATATGTGAACTTGGAGGTTTTTTCCATGTCTTTGAAATACATTGATAGCTCTGATGCTAGTTTTGACATTCACTGCCTACTTGAACATGATGTCACCAGACTAGAAATATATATAGCCCACGTTGTCCTGCAAGTAAGTGAAATCAATAACCCATTAGTCCAATACCATAGATGAAAAACAGCTAGAATGCCATTAAAAATAACTGCCAACACTTTTTAAACACTATGCTTACCTTACTTTACAAGTATTGCTTCTTTCAATCCTCACATCAAACTTCAAAGTTAGACACTAGTATTACTGTGTCTAACATTACTACCAATATTTCTGCTATGAAGAGATGGAGACTTAAAGAGATTATCGATAGTCCCACAGCTACTAAGGGGTAGAGAGCTGGGAGTCGCCTCCAGATCTGTCTGATTCCAAACCCATGATCTTAAACACTGTGTTAGCGGTTTTCAAACTTTAGCATGCATCAGAATCACTCAGAGGGCTTGTTAAAACAGTCTGATACCTTCACCCCTAGATTTTCTGGTTCAGTGAGTTGAAAATAGGACCCAAGAATCTGCATTTCTTGGGTAATTTTTTAAAAGGTTTTATTTATTTATTTATTTGACAGAGAGAATGATCACAAGTAGGCAGAGAGGCAGGCAGAGAGAGAGGAGGAAGCAGGCTCCCTGCTGAGCAGAGAGCCCGATGTGGGGCTGGATCCCAGGACCCTGAGATCATGACCTGAGCTGAAGGCAGAAGCTTAACCCACTGAGCCACCCAGGCGCCCCAAGAATCTGCATTTCTAACAAGTTCCCAGGTGCTGCTGCTGCTGCTGATCCAGGTGCCGCATTCTGAGAACCACTGCAATCTGCTACACTTGCACCAGCGATAGTTTTTCCAGTGTTCTTTGGAGGAACTTGAACCCAGTCTCACTGGATAAATATTTATGCCAATTTTCCCTTTTTGGAATAATCAAGAATTCACTTGAAGTCTTTAAACAGACTGACTCACAGAGAATTTAAAGCAAATAACCAATATATTAAATTTCTTAATTAAATAGTTCATTTCCTATGAAATGAATATGGAATTCTTTTTCATGAAGGGAAAGATTGGTCTTTCTGCATGAATTATGAAGATTTTTAAATTAGTCAAATAGCATTCTAACAACCAGCTTAGAATAGTTTCAATGAATATTTTGTCCTCCAAACAGGGCTGTAGTATGAGAAGTCAAAGCAGAGACACGCTCAACAAATACCATATGATTTCACTTATATGTGGAATTTAGAAAACAAAACAAAAGAACAAAGAAAAAAAAGACAAAGATTGTTAACTGTAGAGGGAACGTAACTGTGTGAGCACTGAGTCATGTACAGTTGTCGAAGGAGTATAGTTCACACTTGAAACTAATGTAACACTGTTTGTCAATTATAGTGGAATTTTAAAAATAATTTTAAGGGGCAGCTGGATGGCTCAGTCCGTTGAGAATCTGACTCTTAGTTTCGGCTCAGGTCATGAGCTCAGCATGGTGAGATCAAGCCCTGTATTGGGCTCTGCATTCAGTGCAGAGTCTGTCTGAGATTCTCTCTCTCTCTCTCCCTCTGCCCTTCCCTCCATTCAGTCTCTCTCACTTTCTCTCTCTCAAATAAGTAAACTAATTAATTAATTATTAAATCCTTTTTAGAATAAAATAATTTTTAAAAAACAGCTGGGAAACTCTCAAATTCTAAAGGTAGTCCTGGGTAATCAAGAGAAGTAGATACTTTCCTGGCATATGTAAATAAAGAGGTATTTGTCTTACATCCTGCTCTTGCCTCTTCCCATAATACCCTGTGCTTCTCCTTGATGGCATTTATCACACTTAAAAATATTTGTGTAATATCACTCAGCGCACCCAAATTGTAAGAATCACATTTGTCTTATTTCCCACTCCCTCTCCAGCCTATTACAGTTCCTGGCAATATTTGTTGACTGGCTGACTTACTGCTTTCTAATCCATAATCTTACAGGCAACAAAGAATAATCACAGAAGTTACAACCCTGCCTAGCTAGCTCCAGAGAGAACTTTTTACAGAATATACAATAAATACTTGTATATTATAGGGGGTAGAGGAAGAAAAACTGTGCAAACACCCCATAAAACAGAACATGCTTTTGTTGCCCATTCCTGAGCCTTTTCCTGAGGCACTCTCTGAGATGACTTCTTCCTATTAAATGATTTCTGGGCTGGAATATAAAGAAAACACATTGCTTGAGGAAAGCTACGGTTTAATGAGGCAAAAAATAAAAACATCCTATGAGCCCAATCCAGCTGTTTGTATATTTCCTGCCAAAAGGTATGGGAGTTGAAGGAATAAGGGATGTGCATGAACGTGAATGGGAATGAATGTCCCAAATGGATTGCAAGCTATATTAGGAAAAACCAGTGACTGTTCTTATTGTCATGCTCCAGATGACAAAGTAGCAGTCCCTTCCCTTGCACACCAAGGGAGAGGTTGCTGACTGAGTCATCTCTCTCAGATTCTCGGATCACATATGCCTTCACTCTCATTGTGGTTGTGATGATACTTGGTGGGTTGCAAAGTACTAAGAGAATCAATCATAAAGAGTGAGGAGATACTAAAAACTTTGGATGGACTTCAAGCAAATAATTAAACAGAATACACTTGTTATTTAGTTCAAATATGAGTTGCTGGCATCAGAGAGAGAAGTACCATCTGTGCAAACTGAGACCTTAAGTAAAAGGCTCCATTCTGCTAGTCTTTAAAGCTCATGTTCAACAGACATGACGATGTTTACTGGAGTATGCTCCAGTGCTATTGGCCAATGTAGAAAGAGCAGTAAGAAACAGCCTAATAGAATGCATTTATTGTCCTATCTCCTGTAAAGATAGTTTTAGGACACGATTCATTATATTATCCAGTACTCTCTCTTAAGACAGAATCCCCTAGGGAAGGAGGAAATTTCTTTTTGAAGAACTATACATGTCTGGGGCAATTGATTCAGTTCCTGTCTTAAAGAAGCTAGAAATTATATAACTGATTAGGATTCAGTGTTCCTAACTAGTAATATATATATATCTTAGGAAAATGGAACTCATGGTATCCATTTTAGTACTAGACCTACTTTTGGCTTTATATTATGCTACCATTGTTTTCTCCTTGAGTCTGTACACTTCTATTATGTGTTTGCTTCCTCTATTTTATTAATTTTGAGAGCTAACATATCCATTTATGTAGCAAGGTGCAAATAAGCTCATTCAAAAATACTTCTTGAGCATCTATTAAGTATGAAGCACTCTCCAAGGTAATGGGAATTCCACAGTAAACAAAACTGATATATTTCCTATATATATTGATGGAACTAAAGCTTGTGAAAACATGAAAAGTTTATTAAGGCATGTCTAGGGGTGCCTGGGTGGTTCAGTGGGTTAAGTGACCTCTGCCTTCAGCTCAGGTCATGATCTCAGGGTCCTGGGATCGAGCCCCGCATCGGGCTCTCTGCTCGGTGAAGGGCCTGCTTCCTCCTCGCTCTCTGCCTGCCTCTCTGCCTACTTGTCATCTCTCTCTCTGTCAAATAAATAAATAAAATCTTTAAAAAAAAAAAAAAGGTATGCCTAAAAAATAGGTATATATACTGTCAGTGATCTTGGGCAAATTAACCTCTTGGAGCCTATCTTCTTTTTAGTAAGCTTGGGCAGAATAGAACCTTCATTCTACAAGGTGTTCGTAAGGATTAAATTAGATCAAACATGAATTGTATACCTGTCACAAACAGGTTCTCCATTAATGCCTTTCCCTTTTCCAAATTAAAATGATGATAAGTTTTATTTAAATGCTTCTGGTTTAACCAACTCTGCTTCAGAAAAATGTATGTTTCATATTCTCTATCAAAGCCAACCAAAGAATTCTCAAACACAACTTTCATTTTATTAAAGACCCCAACCTCAGTCAAAGACAGTTAAGAAGGGAAGGGGGGTTTAAGTGAGTTTTCCTCTAAGAAAGAAGAGGATTAAGAAAGAAGACACAGGGCACCTGGGTGGTTCAGTCATTGTTAAGCCTCTGCCTTTGGCTCAGGTCATGATCCCAGGGTCCTGGGGTTGGAGCCCCACATCAGGCTCTCTGCTCAGTAGGAAGCCTGCTTCTCTCTCTCCCACTCCCCCTGCTGTGTTCCCTCTCTTGCTGTGTCTCTCTCAGTCAAATAAATAAATAAAAATCTTTAAAAAAAAAAAAAAGAAAGAAAGAAAGAAGACACCATCTGAAGGAAAAAGAGCTGATTCTGATTAGGAGAGACAACAGACAGACATTATAGAGTTTCCACTCAGATCAGAAGCTGAGGGCTCCCTCTTTCCTACCCATTATGTTTTGCCTCCATGGAATAAATCTGGAGCAGGGAACCTAGAGAGGGAGTTCCTTCCCCCATATCCCCCCCACCCCCTGGATATTTTTTGTCAGGTCTCTCTCTAGACAGCTAAGAAAGGTAAACATTTCTAACACTTAGGTATATTAAAGAAGTTACACTTAACTATTTTAAGGAAGTTATTTGTTGTTTGATTTTTTTTTCTTTTTTCATTTTAAAGATAGTTGGGTGAAAGCACTGCCAAGCTGCCCTTCTCATTCATCACAGTAAAGTGCTTGGATGGCCCAGCCTGAACCCCTACTCACCTCGTGGCAGCCTATTCTGTTTGCAGACAAATTACACAAAGGGAAATAAGCATTCTCCTGAATGCTGACGCTGTAACTTCTACACGTAAAAAGCACGGAGCCTGAGTTCCATCAAGGATGACTTAAGGGTGTCTGTGAAAGATCATTCACCCAAGTAGGAGAGTAATCTACCAAGGAGCAGTTCTAGCTGAGAAAGCTTTTCACAAGCCAAAAAACTATTTCCATCTAGCTTGTGCTTTTGAAGTACCTAGAGGAGGGCAGCTGGCTCTAGTCGTGGGAAGATCTTCAGCTTCACAGTTAAACAAACCCAGATTAAATCCCACAACTGCCACCTTAACCCTCGGCATTATTAAAGGAAGTATTAGGACCTACTTTGCTAGACTGTTTTAAGGATTCTATTTGATCTCTGACATAAAGAATTCGGCAGAGTGTCTTGTGACTTCCCTGACCTTGTCTTTCCTTTTGTGCTGGTGACTGTGGTGTACACAAAAGACAATCCAGGACTTACAGATGTGGAGCCATGAGCACACAGAATGAGATGGGACTTGATCTGTGCAATATGCTTCCAAATCCACACTGGTCTTGAGCTGGCCTGAGATATAAAGTACATTACAGAATTCAGAAAGGCTTGAAGTCTCTGAAAAAATTCTCAAATGTTTTCATTCTATAAGATCCATTTTCTCCTCTACTGTCTGTGGATAAGTCTCATGAGTACACACAACTATACACCAATTATTGCAGTGCTTCTGTCACTTAAAAATGGCAGTATCTTTTGCCTCGTCCAAGAGAACAGAGAGATGAGAGTGAATAGAGCAAGGAAGGAAGAAAAGGAAACTACCATCTTTCAAGTATCCACAGTGTTCCCTCCTCTTACTCAGTTCTTTCACATAGCTGTATAAAGTGGGTATAATTATTCCTATTTTAACAGATGAGAACAGAGAAGCTCAGAAAAGCAACTTCACCAAAAGTTGCACCCTTTATAAGTAGGAGTGCTGGCATTTAAACCTTGACTTTATGACTCTCTGTCCAGAGGGAGGGAGAAAGGGAGTTCACGAACAATCCACTTCAATGACGTTGAAAAACGGGTGTGCCCTGGTGTCTTCAGGACTTTTCACATAAAGATGTCCAGTGCAGTACAGAAGAAAGAGCATGAGCTTGGGTGGGGAAATATGCCTATACCCAAATCCTGGTTCTCACCTTATCCTCCAGCTGTATGATCTGGATATCCTCACATGGCTAACTTCAATCCAGTGCTTTTGTCCAAGGAGGATATAAAGTCAATGGGTAGCACGGAAAACCATAGGGGAAAGGAGGGAAAACCGAAGGGGGCAAATTAGAGAGGGAGACAAACCTGGAGAGACTATGGACTCCAGAAAACAAACTGAAAGTTTCAGAGGGTAGGGAGTAGGGAGATAAGGTAGCCAGGTGATGGGTATTAAGGAGGATGTGTGTTGTGATGAGCACTGGGTGTTGTATGCAACTATTGAATCATTGAACACTATGTCGAAAACTAATGATGTACAGTATGGTGGCTATCTTAACATAATAAAAAAATAGAATAAATAAAATTATGCAAGCAAATTTAAAGCTACAAAAAAAAAATAAAGGGCAATGGAAATTCTGTAGTATCACTGAGCAGAACAGAGTGGTGGTAGAGAGGAATGGCTTGGAGCGTGGGCCCCCATAACAGACAGGCTGGACTTCTAATTGCAGCTCTAGTAGACAATAAAATATAGTAGTCAAAAACAGACTCTGGGCTCTTGTCCCTGCTCTGACATTTACTAGCTCTTCCCATTCACTCTTTCTGCCTCAGCTTCTTCATCTGAAATGCTTATAATAAAAGTATGCACACCAAGGAGTTGTTCTAACCTACGTACTGTTGAAATATACATAAAGTATTCAGCACAGCCCCTGGTGCATTTGAGACGCTCACTAAGTAATTACTGCTCATTGCTATCTCTGCTATTACCAGGTACCTGTCTTGGGGCAAGTTATTCTCCGGGAGCTTCAAGCACTTCTTCTATAAAATCAGAGTATCATCATATCCACTTCAAAGAAGTGTTTATGACAATCCAATTGGAAACTGAAGCTTGCTTAACACCATTTTTGTAGTTATTTTTATTAGCTAGATGCTCTGATGTTCATTTCTTCTTTGGACCATGATGCTCTTCAAATAAGTTTGTAGCTCTGAGTAATTTCCTGAGGTAGAAATGGCGGTATTCATAGTTATATGGCAAGTAAAGAACTGTCTTATTCTTGGCGCCCTCAAAATCAAGAGTGCATCTAACGCGCACAGCCGTCTTCTTCAGGGGTGACTCTAGAACACTCTCCCTGTGCCCCCTTCATTCTCATATTGTTCAGGAAATTGTCTAACTCAGAAAGTCAGAAAATGCTCTCTGCCTTCCTCCAGGCAGAACACATAACCACTATATTTCCACATAAAACATCACTGCAATTTTCAGCTTTTTCCAATAATCTTCCAAAATTGAGTGGCTTCTCCACATCTCTCTCAACACTAACTTAATTTGTGTTAGTTTCAAAATCACTGAACGTGAATGTACCAGTCCTTCCTTGAGATATCTTTGATTAAAGTTATAATATCTTCTCCCTTGTTTTATTTAACCTCAATGCCAGCTGGGTCTCCCTCAATCTTAGGATCAAGATAAGATTGACTCAGAGCACGTTTACACATGAAATTTAGCACCTCTTCATCCCAGCATCATTTCCCAAGATTTCTTCAAGTTTGGGGTACATTAAATTCTCTGGCTCTGAGCTTCTTGCTCCTGTTTTATCAGGTTGGGATTGTGGATTTTTAAAAATTCATTCAGCAAATATTTAAGTCACCTTTCTGTGTCAGTCACTATTCTGGGCTCTTCATAATTGGCACTGAGCCAAACATACAAAGTCAGTCCTCTGTTTTCTCTCCGGCCACACCTTGCCATATGAATGTAGAATTTGGCTCTATTCCTCAATTACAAGCAAAAAGACTGCATCTCACAGAAGGTGTTTGTATCTCCAACAGATATTACTGAGCTTTGGGGGTGTAACTGGAGAGGAGGGAGGTTGAGGAGTGGACTAACTTGCCACCAAATATTTCTTTTAATTATGCAGGGTTTTTTAAAGTTTATTTTTTTCTTGTAGCATTCTCTACACCCAACATGGGGCTTGAACTCACAATCCCAAGATCAGGATCACATGCTCTTCCAGCTGAGCGAGCCAGGTGCCCCTAATTATCCAGTTTTTCAAGCCAATCTTCTTTCTCTCCTTTCTCCCTTTTCCCAACTGCTACTAAATTTCAATCCAAAGTAAATGTGATTTCCACCACCCCCACAAATGACTTTGCAGAAAATATGAAAAGTTCATGTGTGAGCCATAAACTCATAATAGCCTTTTCCTTGGGAACTAAAATAAGATCAAATGGTTTTAAATTATCACTGCTAAGAGCTCCATTGAATCCTTAACCAGGAGCCACTCCTAGTGTGCCTGGGATGTTGATAGAATGATTTGGGAAGGAGGAGTTTGGAAGAAACCTCAAGAAGGCTTAGGTAGGCAGGACTGTATATCATCTATTCATCCATTCGTGTCTTCATTCATTCACTCAGCAAGCTTTTCACTTAATACCCCCGAATATGCAGACACTGTGCTTGTGGCAACACAAAACAGAATGTGAGACTCAGTGTCCAATTTCAAGGACATCGCAGTCTGGGCTTCCACAAAGAAGAATGGTGATTGAGCTGGATCTGGAAGAATACATGGAATTCAACAGGTAGTGATGAGGAGATGGGAATTCCCAATGAAGGAAACAGTTTCTGCAGAGACCAGAAACTTCCATCCATACAGCCTTATCTAGCATGATAAGTGGCGCAGGAAAGCTAGTGAGGAACTACAGGAGGAGAAGTGGTGGAGAGGATCCTGCAGATCTAAACAGAGATATAGCCACAGAGAGCCCCTTCCCTCAAGAACATTCCATGATGCCAGGCAACTCTTACTGTTTGGACGGTCTTCTGTGGAGATTGATGCCCTGAGGAAACTGGACATTCTGAAAACCATGTTTGCACTTAATGAGACATTAACTCTCAGGTTAGTAAATAAAACTCAGGTTATTAAAAGCAAAGTCCCAGTCCATATATTTTTTGTAATCCCTTGCTCTTGCCCGTGCAGTATCATATGGAGATAAGCCTTATTTATAAAAGATCCCAGAGTCTCGAAGTACATAATTTCATTGTTCATTTGGAGAAGAGGAAAGACATAAAAATACTAATATGGTACCATATGATTTTGAAATAAAACTATAAACCTTCACAGAATTTAAAATTGAAAACAGATGAGTAAAATTCTACAGTACTATTTAAGACAGACCTAAATGGACAATAAGTTCCATAATGGATGACTTCAAGTTAAATTCTTACAAAAACTGTCAGTCACTGTCTTTTACTGTGACATAGTTTGTGTCATTTTTATAACTGAAATCATTATGATATTAAAATATCCAAAGACAAGAAATACATTTCTATTTCCAATTAAGTCTTCTCTAAGACAATGAGCACTTTTTTTAATGAGGGGGAAAATGCAAACTTCATTTTCGCTTTCCAAAGAAAAGGTCAGAGTCACTCTAAGCCTACTGAAATAACGTTTTTTTAAGTTGTTGGAAAGGTCAGGCAGAAAAATATTTTTCTGGAATTTCTAAATCTTGATGACTTTAACATGGAAAGTTCTACAACAGAATATATTGATATATTGTGTTTTCACTAAAATTTAAAATCTCTTAAAGCACATTTGCAATGAGGTCTTTACAAATACTTATTGTAGATGGAAATAACATTAGAAAATGAATCTCACTTTTTTATACTGTTGAATTAAATCGACCATGATATGGATATGGATATAGATATAAATATGGATAGATATGCAACACATACATTTAAGGATGATAGAATATATATATATATATATATATATATATAATGTTACACCTAAAAGCAACTGAGATCTGTGATGATAAACAGGGGAAGAACAGGAAGTAGGCCTTTAAAATAAGTGATCTTCTTTATGGTAATATTTGAGAAAGGCAGTGTTTAAATAACAGACATTAAAAAGAAGCCTCTGTGTTTTTAGTCTAGTAAAATACCACAACATTTTTATTAACCAGAACACTCAGGGCCATTTGTGTGTCCTTCAATTAATTGAAATTTTTCATCACATCAAGATTGACCGGGGAGGGGGGGCTTTTTTCAAGTGGCAATATTTCCAAACTGTCTTACTGTTTCTTTCTAGATCACTAAGTACAGAATACTATACCTAATTTTTCTTTGAAGAATGGGAATATTAGAGGCCTCAGGGCTATTACTCAGTGTATCTTTCCTGACTGAATAGTCCCCAGGTGTCAGAGATGGGCTGAATAGAGAGGGACTGTGGGACACAACTTGAAATCTTGAGAATCCTTCAAATGAACTTATTTGATTTTAATTTTTATTCTAAACATGAAATTTTCTGGAAAAATTAATTGAGAAAGCTGGTTAATTAGGTTTTTGTTTTACTGTACATGAACAGTCTAATTGGCTAGAAGGAAATAATGTGGCATTGTTAGTGGGGGAGAATTACAAATTTTAGACAAATTGATTTTGATAGGTATTTAAACAATTTGGAGCTTTCTTCAATTCAGTGCTTATAGGAATAGCTTAAGTAGAGAATCTGAGACCTCTTATATTTTCTGGGAATCTTTTAAAAGCTTAATAAAATTTGGCATATGTTGAAATGAGAACAGCTAAGAACTTCAAGTTAAAGAAATTAACTTTTTTCTGTATATATAACATCAACCTACAGTTAGTATTAATTTCACTCTGTCTAATGAAATATCTGTATCATGTAGTTGCTTTTATCTTTGAACCTAAAAGACCATAATGCATTATTTAGCAGGACGAAATGAGGTTAGGCCAAATCTCTTTTAAATGTTAATTTAATCTATTTTGATATATATCTGAGATTTCAGAGGAAGAAAATGTAGAGGATAGCAAAGAATCTATTCTTAGGAGATTCGGAAAAAATTCATAGGCAACTTAAAATTAGCATTATCAAATTACTCTTCTGCCTATTTATAGTTACTTGGAACACAGATTATGAACATATTTCCTGTAGAGACATATAATATGCCTGAAGCAGACTATAAAAATGACCCAACACCTCCATGAACTAAATGGTCCACCAAGCTGTTCTAGTTCTTCAGAAGTAGAAATAAGATATGAATATGATACCTATCTATAATGCATCAAAAAAACCAATGAAATAATTAGTAGAAATACATACTTTTGTTTTGGGGGGGCGTTTTTTTGTTTTTGGTTTTGGTTTTTTTGCACTGTCTTGATTTTATTTCCCATTGCCTTTGAATTTTTTTATTATTATGTTATGCTAGTCATTATTAGTTTTTGATGTAGTGTTCCATGATTCATGTTTGCGTATATCACCCAGTGATCCATGGCATACATGTCCTCCTTAATATCCATCACCAGGCTTTGCAACTGCTGGAAGTGTTTCAGTAATCTCAAAGTCCTCCATGTTGAATCCTCTTTTAGACCTTGAAAGTTGACAGTCATCTTTGTTATTGTGATTACATAACTTTATTTAAATACATTTCCTGATATGACTCTATATTTGTCAATCCTAGAGCATGTAAAACACTCTGTGACTTCATCAGCAATCTAATGGCACCTTGGGGTTTTGCAGTTGCTGCTTGAATGACCCAGATCTAGACATGCCTTGGATTTCTATTGTTAAGGGAATTCATTAACTTTTTCATTTCATTATGATGTGACATTATTAAATTACTTTCAAAGTAATAAATAGTTCTTTCAGGTACTATAGACACCCAGATACATATGGAAAATAATTTACTTAGCTAATGGAATTTGACTGATTTGTAGAATGGTTAGAGCCTATTGAATGCTTCCTTCCTTACCTATTTGATCATCACAAAATCCCTGCAAAGTCAGTGAAGCAGTTATTAGTACCATTCTCACTCTTAACCCCAAGAAAACAATATTCTGTGCTGTAGATCACACAAGAACGTTAAGTGTTGTTTCTGGGTCTCAGACCCAGCGTTTCCAACTTCACATCCCATGCTCTGTCAACACAAACCCCGTAGTTAGCATGAGCCTCTATAACCACATGTATATAAAGCCGCGTTGCCACACACCAGGGAGTTAGGGTATCCCTTGGCAACTTGGAGTTGCTAGATAGGCAAATGGAATAATACCAGAGAAAATGTACGGACTTGAACTATTTCCTTCCCTTTCTGGTTTGTCAGTTGAAGGAGAATCTCCAAAAAAGGAGCTATGTACTACAGAGTGTGGGGCATGAGCCTAGACTCAACACAGACACTGGCTTCAAACCCACTGGAATACTGATTAGCTGAATGGCCCACCTGGCTGTCCTCTTAGTCCAGCCTCTTGTGTTCCTGGGTGTCAGTACATGGTGGGTGACAGAATTGATAGGGGGTTTTTCCTGTTTTAATAGGCCCTTAAATAGTAGCCTCAAGAGCAAATTTCATGTGTCTATTGGTATTTATAACCATGTCCCATATTTGGAATTAATCAGAATTATGATTTTAGCCAGAGAATTTGACAGAAGAGTAAAATGAACTGGTACATCATCTGCGTAATAATATAAATGTGAGTTACAGATTTATGGTGATTAGAAAGAGGAAAACTGGCTTTATTTAAAACATTCAAGCACTCCAGGAATCCTGATTCCTTTAAAGTTCCCTACTGATATCGTCCCAAGCTGACGTCTTCATACAGACATTTCAGGCTGTCTCTGACAGCCAGAGACAAGCTGCAAGCCCTGCCCCAAAATAAACTACAGAGATGCAAGAGCTTTTGGGAAAAACAAAAAACTACCTGTGATACATGGTTACTTTCCAATTGTTCTATTTTTTCAATTGTTCTGTATTTATATACATATCGTTTATTTTAATTGATGTGCATATGAACTAATTGAAGTCTCTAAGTCTCTAAGATATAATTTAATAAGCTTTTACTTGGGAATAAATAACTTCCTTGGAGCATTCAGATTTTGAAATTCTTTGAAAAATGTTTTTTTCACGGGAAAATGCTTCTCAAGAAGCTCCAAACTATAATTTGAGGTCATGGGGCTAAAACCTCAATTCAGTTTGAGAAGGCACAGCTCCTGCCGGCATGAGCCGACCACTCCAGGCACAGTCTTCATTTGAAATTTTTTTAGGCAATCTTCCCTGACAAGTAGGTCATAGTCCCTGACAGGACACAACCATAGTGGCCAATTGTGGCCACCTGGGTTTAGAATTTCTAGTTTTCAGTATCTACAAGTCATTTTGATCAGATTAGAAGTAACAAAAGGAATTAGCTGAGACAGCTTTATAATAACCCTGTTACTTACTGAATTGTCTTTGGATATTTCTGTACAGTTTACTGAGGTACCGAGGTAAGACCACTTTGTGTGATCTTTCAAAAGTACTTGTTTAGTTACTCTGTTAGTTTATTGGGGCGTCCATAATAAGTACCACAGACTATGTGGCCTAAACAAAAGAAATTTATTTTCTCATAGTTCTGGGGGCTAGAAGACTGAGACTACGGTGTTGGCAGGGTTAGCTTTGTCTGAAGCCCCTCTCCTTGGCTTCTAGATGGTTCTCTTCTCCCTATGTCTTCATGTGATCTTTCTTCTGCATCCTAATTTTCTCTTCCTAAAAGAATACTATTTGTATTGGATTAGAGTCCACCTCATACCTCATTTTAACTTAATTACCTCTTTAACCTCTAAATATAGTCACATTTTGAGGTATTGGGAGATAAGCCTTCACTGTATGATTGGTAGGGGAAAACACAACTCAGCCCATAACATTTATTAATGACAACTCATTAGAACCTGGTTCCTCATTATCCACTGTTGGTAGACTCAGTGCCCCCATCTTGCTTTCTGATCCTTGATTTCTGTGCTTTGTTATTAGTCCCTTTAGGTTTAGATCATCCCAACCCTGGTCTTTGTTCATTGGCTGCAGAGATTCAGACTTACTTGGCTCATGGATAAGACCTTTATCCATTTGGTGACTGTTCCCTGCCCCTGTTGCTATTATTGAAGTCTGTTTACTCTCTATAAGGCTATTTTTCAGCTCTTTGCACCTCTTCTGTTCTCTGCGGCTTCTGAACTCAAATTCATTACAATGTTTTCTATATTAGTCCAAAACCAGAAGCAACCCAAATGTCCATCAGTAGTAGAATCGGTAAATAGTGGTATATTCAGATGATGGAATACTGCACAGTGGTGAGCATGTCATAACTATTTAATCCACGCATGAATCTCACAAACATAATATTGCGTCTTTGCCACCTATCTCATAAGGACAATTAGGCCATGGAGTCCATGAGCTCAGCAAGACCAGTTCATAGTTAATTAATA
Organism: Neogale vison; assembly: GCF_020171115.1. Taxonomy (NCBI): domain Eukaryota; kingdom Metazoa; phylum Chordata; class Mammalia; order Carnivora; family Mustelidae; genus Neogale; species Neogale vison. Next base: position 103,231,994 of record NC_058096.1, on the reverse strand, counting down.
TTTATTGAATACATACCTTGTAATGGGCTCTGTGCAAGTGCTTTTATAGATACTCTTATTTAACTCTCACATATTTATGAAGGAGATAGTTTTTCTATCCTATTTTCAGAAAGCAACATGAAGGCTTTGAGAGAATAATTTATAAAAGAGAGAGCTGGGCTTAAAACTCCTGTCTTCTGACTCCAGTTCTGGTATTGGTGCCCACATGTTTCCTGGCCATCTGTCTTTCTCTTCCTCTGATCTCGGAGGCTGCACTGGATCCATTAGCTGGTAATTGCCTCAACCACAGCTGGCCACACCTCACTGGAGTTCACAGCTCCAAGATTCCTCCATACTTTCCCTACCTCTTGACCACAAGGTGAGGGAGACTGTTCGTTCCCTTTCAAGGAAGGGGGAGGTATTAGGGAGGAGCCAACCCACACACTGCCAGTGACTCTCAGAGGACTGTCTAGGTAAGCAGAGATGACAGAGTTTGATCCAGAATTACAGAATAGGAATTCCCAAAGCCTCAGCTTCTCTCTTAGAACTGTTTGAGGGAAGTCAGGCAGATGGAGTACCTTAGCTGAGACTTTCTTGGCTAGAATTGGCCTAGTTTCTATAATTTACTTTTCTTACATTTTATCAACAAAACTGGGGCATTTGGTGACTGGAGAACAAGCTGGTAAAAACCCTGCACCTGCCAGAAAATGAGGAATGCTGCAAAGAAGGCTACTGAATACTCGGGCTACAAGGCCTCAACACTTGTTCATCAATTAGTAACAGAATTTGCCTGAAACATTAATAAAGTGGACGAATTCCAGCTCAGTAGCTAACGGTCCTTCCCTAGCATGAACCCAAATGCTGTGTAATTCTACCTTGGGACATCTGGATGAATTTGCTGTCTCAAATTCAATAACTTGGTAACAATATACTTATTATGTGGTATCTTCATTCATTTTGACAAGAAGGTGGGGAAGGCATCAAATCCCTGATAAGTTTCACAGAAACTGTTTCATGGTCTTAACCACATATTTACCTACAGGGATTCTTATTTATTGTATTTATTTTGGAAAATTTTCCAGTCTTAGAAAATCTGGGAAAGATAGAAATGATAAAGACACCAAATTTTTGTGCATGGTTCCTCCAAAGTTTCCTTACCACCTTCCTTCAACATTCGAAGATCTTATATACTACACCAGCTTGGCTACTTGTATACATTTAGAAACCAGACCTCAAGACCTCTTCTAATTCCTCCCAGAAAGAGGCCCAGTCTCAACTTCCCTACCCCCAAAGTACCATTGATTCAGACTAGTCTAAGCAACTACCAATACTGGTGATGAATGATTATCATAGCACTTCACTTTGTTTTGAGTGTTGGGACATCCACCCATTTATGCAAGTAAGATTCAAGTAGTCCAGAGTACTTGTATTTGGGGAAACATTTTTAAAAAGAAAATAATAACAAAGTAATCTTTAGGACTTTGTGTTTCTAGTTGTTTTCCTTCCTCTTAAAAATAACCCCAGAGGGTGCCTGGGTGGCTCAGTGCGTTAAGCCTCGGCCTTCAGCTCAGGTCATGATCTCAGGGTCCTGGGATCGAGTCCTGCATGAGGCTCTCTGCTCAGCAGGGAGCCTGCTTCCCTCTCTCTCTCTGCCTGCTTCTCTGCCTACTTGTGATCTCTTTCTGTACCAAATAAAAAAAAAAAAAAAACAGAAAAGTACCTTGCTTAACAAATCATGTGAGATATTTAATAAGGAACTGAAAATAATAAGAATAACCTTTAATTAAGATATTTTCATTTACATATTTCACACAATCATTAAAAGCCTCTCAAATATAAATATATTTATAAAAATATAAATTTAATTGACAAATTCGGGGCTTATCATACAAAAAAAAGAAAACAACACCTCATTCTACATTTATTTCTTAATTATGAAATTTGTATTATTTATGTCTTTCTCAGTATAAGGCTAAGCAAGGTCAAAAGAAAACAATTTGTTTAAAGCCAGACCACCATAAGAGTGCAAAAGTTAAAAAAAAAATTTAAAAAAAAAGAATGAAAAAATTGCTTGTAGGTGCATAATAGAGAAGCTCAATATTGAGATAATATAGGTTCTAAGTAATTTAGAGCTATAGCAATCAGAATAAACCTGTAGTAAACTTTACTAATTCATAACTAGTTATAGATGAAAGAGAACTGAGTGCTCTTACCTTGACCATTTGACAAGAAAGCTTGCTAAGCTCACAGAGTAAATAAGCCTCACGGACACAGTGAGAGTGAGATGGGAGAATGTTTAACCTTCTCAACAGAGCAAACAAATGACAGACTGTGGACAAATGGATCTCTTTAATTAAAAATAAGTCTTATCTGTCCTTCAAAGCAAATTTTAAGCATCTTTACTTGGCAACACTTTATTAATATTAATGAATTTTTATTAGATGCTTGAGACTTTTATTTATTTAAATCTCTAAGATTTTTTATCTAATTCAGAACTCACTTCTGTCAAAGTTGGCCATATTATATGATTGCAGTGTCTTAAATAATTTGCTTAAAATAAAATACAAGTATTGGATGCTTAAAAAAGCATCCAATACTTGTATTTATTAAGTAAACTTGAGTGTCTATTGCTATATCTAATCATGCAAAACAGCTCAAAAGAAATAAGCATGACCTCTGCCCACTCAAGGCAGTTTCATTGATGAGACACAATCAAAAAACATCTTGTAAAATAAGAATTATAAACAGGTCCCTGGGCGAAGCTTAAGCTTCATGCACAACTCGGGAATTTGGAGTACCAGGCAATTCTCTTCCTCACTTGAGGAACAGAAATTGGAAAAATTGGCAAGGAATACTGTGGAACCAGCTGATGACTGGTCATTGAGGGCTGGTTTTGGTTTTGTTTTTGGTGTTTTAGTTGTTGTTGTTGTTTTTGGTTTTTTTGTTTTTAAATAAAAGTAGAGACACAAGTTGACTCAACTTCTTCAGAAGTATTCCTGGATGGTCAGGAACATGCCCTGAGGCAGGAGAGAATGAAGTGCTTCGCCTTGTCGCCTTGTCCTCTGGTGGAGAGATTACATTTTCAGAATCACATCAGTTTTGCATGCCAGTGTCTTCTGCCTCAGGCCTAAATGTTCCAGGTTTTCTGAGTTTTAAGGACTACTGAAGTAAAAGCCACTGATCAGGCACCCAGTAAGGTTTTTAAGTAGTGTGAGGGGAGACTCACTGAATCCTAACAAAAATAGCCATTTGCGACAACATGGATGGAACTAGAGCATGTCATGCTTAGCGAAATAAGTCAAGCAGAGAAAGACAACTACCATATGATCTCCCTGATATGAGGAAGTGGTGATGCAACATGGGGGCTTAAGTGAGTAGGAGAAGAATCCATGAAACAAGATGGGACTGGGAGGGAGACAAACCATAAGTGACTCTTAATCTCACAAAACAAACTGAGGGTTGATGGGGGGAGGGGGGATTGGGAGAAGGTGGGTGGATTTATGGACACTGGGGAGGGTATGTGCTTTGGTGAGTGCTGTGAAGTGTGTAAACCTGGCGATTCACAGACCTGTACCCCTGGGGATAAAAATATATGTTTATAAAAAATAAAAAATTAAAAAAAAAATAGTGAGAGCAGCAGCAGTACCAAAGGGGTCTGTAAGGGTGGGCGCAGCCACGATGGACGAGCTGCGTGGGTGGTGGAAGGAGCCAGGGCCAAAAATAGAGCAGCCAGAGATGACAGAGAGCAGCTGCAGGGACAGGACCGCAGCCCTAGGGATGCCACACTGAATGCTGAGAAGACACAACCTAGGATCAATTTAGGCATTAGGCACTATGGACACAGTACATAGAGCCTAAGCTACTTTTAAGAGGTCATAAAAATGTTTTAATTTCAATCTCTCTTAAAAAGAGAATCCCTAAAATGACTGTTAGAATAACAAATGTGTAAAAATAAATTCAGTCTGGATTGTATTTGTCTTTATACCAACACAGTCATAAGACATGATTTTTAACTTTTTTTATGGAGATAGGGGCTCCTGAAGGCAAAAGTGTTAGGACCTGTGAAAGCCATCATATCCCCTGCACCAACCACTTAGGCCAAAGAAAATAAATGTGGATATGGGTGGGCTTGGAATGCTGGTTACTTTTGTGGATAGAGGTTTAGAGTTAAAGACCATGGGAGATTGTTTAAAAAAAAAAAAAATAGACCATAGAGATTGTTATCCATGACTTTCTCCCACCCAGTCTCCCCCCCCCCACCACCACCACATGCAAAGTCTAGAAGGGTACAAGAGAAATGCACATGACAGATGCCACGGGCACAACAGTGATATGGTAGAAGGCAAGACTTCCTAAAGTTCCTAGGATAGGTGACTATTGTCGAGTGCATCTGTCATCTGGCAAAACAATGCTGTGGAAGAGAAACAGGATGGTAGGGAAGAACTTAACGGAGACTCAAATGGAAACATTCTTTTTAAATGCCCTGTGTCATTATTTTAAACAGAGAGGCAATTTGTTCACTACAACTTGGCTCTCCTATTAAGGAATCAAAAATCACATTATTTCTAGCTACAAACATATCCCTGAGGCAATAGTGAATTCATTATGATTTATGAATTCCACATATGAATCTCTAGTTAAGAGAATTCTGCCCATGCTTCCTAATTGTTTACATCTAAATCTGTGCTTCCTTCTGTATAATCACAGAAACAAGAATGGGACCAGTATGCCAAGATCTGGTTCTACTTGTAACACTTTTAACATTTAGAGAATATTCTGTTGCAGGAGGAGGATGGGCGTGAGTTGACTGTAACTCTGAGAGAATCAGCATGGTCTGAGCCCTCCGCTATGTTGGAAGAAAGCTACAGGAACACACAAAATGGGAAAGGACACAATATGGTAGGCAGGGATCACCGGTGTTCAGAGGACACTAGGAAGCATTGCTCTGACATTTTCCCAGGTTGGGAGTTTGAAGACAGCACGACACTTACCATGACATTTACCTTTCCAAGTGAAAGAAGGTTATCCTGGCTCTGCACATGAGAGATGAGACAGCCATCAGAAATTAGCCTTTTTTGCGGCCAGTTTCCTGCAGGAACGTTTAAGTCCAGGGTCCAGAATTTATGAGATATACAATTTTTCAGCTATATGCAAAACGGAATATCATTTCATTTCAAATGGTGTTGTTGAAATAATATCAATGGCAGGTATTTGCTTGCATACATGTATATATGAAGAAGTGTATGTAATACATTCATAATTATAAAGCTGATGGTCGTTTGCCTATTCTTAAAACATTCATCCTAAAACACTGTTTACTCTCCAATACTGTAAATATGAAACATTGAGAAAATCCACGAAAATGTCAAGGTTGTTATTTTTATTTTTTATGCCTGCTTTTTCTCAATTTTTGGCAATAGCATGTATTAATTTTTAGAATTAAGACAAAAGGAAGTCTATTTTTTAAATTCATATATTAGATAATTTCGGGTTAGCTGAGATATTTAGTATTGTAATCTTTTAATTTTCCCCTAATTTAGTATTTTTCCATTTCTTCTTTTGAATATCTCTAATGAAGACCTCTGGATTATTATTGATAGATTAGAAATAATAAACATAATTTTTTTTGAACATTTTATTTACTTGACAGACAGATCACAAGTAGGCAGAGAGGCAGGCAGAGAGAGAGGAAGGAAAGTAGGCTCCCCGCTGAGCAGAGAGTTCAATGCGGGGCTCGATCCCAGGACCCTGGGACCATGACCTGAGCCGAAGGCAGAGGCTTTAACCCACTGAGCCACTCAGGTGCCCCTAAACATAATTTTTAAATTATGATCTCTGTAGTAGGCGTAATAGAATCTGTAACTAGAAAATTGCTTTTGAATGGGCCATGTAACTGTGGCATTGTATACTGTATTTCATACACCCAAAATTTATCTGAGGAAAGATCCTAATAAAGATGTCATTTAATAGCATTGAGTTAACATTTAATAAGAATTAGAGTGATGCTACAACTTATAAACCTAATAATATCTACAGAATAAAAAGAAGTATATATACATGAAATCTGTAGGTTAGTTTTCAACAAAGATAAAAGAAACAAAAATATCTTGTTCCCAGTATGCTCATGAGTGAAGTTATGGATAATTGATTCTTACTGACCATTACACACTAAAGAAAAGATTTTTCAAAAAGTTTACTTAGATCCAGACTCGGTGATTATCCTGAGAAGTGGCTGGTTCTCAAAACCTGAGTGATATAAACAACCTGTACCTATGGCCATCAGTGAGGAGGACATGGGAGAGAAGGAAGCACATGGGCGGGGAGGCAGCTCAACCACATACTAGCTTTGAGGTCTTGGCTAAATCACACCATCTCTGAGCCTCACTATCTACCTATCAAAGATACCTTGTACCTCACAGAGCTTTCATGCAATCGTATAGGTAAAACACCTAGCCAGAGTGCCTGGCATATAGCAGCTTCTCCAAATAATTTAGTTCCCCTCCCTATGAGACCAGCCTGCTGCCAATACCTCCTCATCCAAAGACATCTGGTAGCTTCACAGCCTGAGAAGATCCTGTGATTTCAGTATTTTGTACTCTTTTGTTTATATACTATATTAACAGAGGGAGTGAGCCAAAATTGGGTTTTCTTAATAAACATTAATATCATTCACTGTACTACCTGTGTTTCATTCATTTATGCCTGGTCTTATAATAGAAGTTAATAAAAAGATTATTCTCAAGAATTATTATTTGTTAGTACAGTGACCATTTATGTATTTCACTGGGAAGGAAACAAAATGATAAAAGAAACCAAGAAGTATTGAAGAATTCTTACAACAAATCACCAAGAAAAAAAACAAATTTCTCCACATGGTGATGTTTTCCAAACAGTCAAAACCATCTCAAGAAATTCAATAAGGAAGTGGGGAAAGGTGATTTTGAAGTATTATTTGAAATCAGCTGAAATAAATTACTGGTGGTGTCCCAATGTGATAATCAACTTGTAACCTTTCTCTGTTCTTTTCTGTTATTGCTAAGAATTACATAGAAGCATACAGGCTTAATGTAATCTAAATCCACTTATATGCTCGAGTGTGTATTTCATTATTGCCGTCTCTGTGTTGTTTCAGATAATAGATTAATACTGAGTCTTCGATGTGGTTATATTTAGAAAATTGTGCTTGAAGTCTGGATAATTATGCATATACAGTTGTTACAATGTACTAATCCACTGACTTCAAAAAAGGAAAAAAACTTGTATGGGTGCATTACTGTAGGTCCTGTAGAGCTGCTGATAAGCAAAAATGAATAGTTCCATGAATTGCCAAATCAATTCTCAGCCAGGTTCTGAATTCTAGAAGTGTTACCCCACAAGATAAATGGACAAATCAGAAATAACACAGCTTGATTTTAAGATAGCAGGTGGAGGTGGCAATATGGTCTAAGAGAAATCTTGCTCTGATAGATGAGTGTATTCATTTGATTTGGCAGTGGTTTTAGAAACTATATCTGGAACCATGGAGATGTCATTGTGGCAGACCTTCCCGTTCTGTTCTCATACTTTACCACACTTGCCCAACAGTGAGGCTCATGGGGTAATAACTCAAAAGTCAAAAGGCTATAAAGAAAAAAAGTTTCTAGCAGGCACTAACATGGGTGTCATGACTCTTTTCAGGTAGTAGGTGTAACCTTGAAGAAAAAGTGGCACTGTCTTCAAAAAAGTGACCTGACCCTGGCTTTGGTGGGTTTTTCTGCAAGAAATAAAAAGCACCGCATGTGTTTATTATACATCCTTTCTAGCTGACCACTGCTTTGTTCTAGAGTTCAGCATGAAAGGACTAATTTTTATTTTGTTTTGTTTTTTGTTTTAGTAAAATGGCATGTCCGTTGCTAATTCTAGCCATAATAGTTGCACATGTGTAAAATATCTTTATATAGCTCATGATTGGTAGCATTTCAAATAAATGGTATATTGAAATATTGACCTGAAATTTTTTGAGATGCTTATCAATTGACATTTTCTTTTCTTAGCGCAAGAACAGATTCTGAATTATTATTATTATTTTAAAATTATACCTTGTAACATTAGATTTGTTCCTTTAAATATATTAGGAATTTAAATATAAGCATGCCACTTTGTTTATTGCTATATTATTAGAACTTCTTGGAGCATGGAAAGAATTCTTCACAAATGATTTTGCTCTTTTCAAAAAATAAACTGCAAAGATTTTTGTTAAAAACTGTATTTACTCTGTAAATGAGTGTAGTTTTTAAAGCCTTATCACTTTATAGTATGTAATGTTTCATCCAAATAATTTTTATATTTTGAAAAACTGTTAAATAGTTTAATAGTGCCATAATAAATAGTTTCCCAGAATGCAGAATTGTATGCATTTCTGTTTTAGGAAGTTCACCTTGCTTCATAAGAAAAAACCTGTGATTGTTATGCATCCCAATTTGTTATGCAGTAGATCATTGTCTTACTTTATCTTTCCAGAAGTCAGTTATTTTAAGAATTGCGGCCTTATAAACTTTTCAGAATACATATGGAAATTACTGTTATATGTGCTAAATAAAATCTCAGTAATTGATATCCTATCGTGGAGATAACACATTATCATTCAGTAATGCTCGTTCTGTTAAGTCAAAACAAACTCAAGGCCCTTCCAGCATTGTGAAGAGATTCACACATTTTAAAATCTAATAACTGCAGAGAAATTGTTTCTTTGTTTTCATTAATAAAACCTGCCACTCATTACATTTTAGAAAGGCATGCCTGAGAAAATAGGCAGTTTTGCTTCCTAGAGTAAACCTACCTTCTAAATACTTAAACCCCTGTGTGAGTCCAAGATCATAATATAATTTCAACCTTTTTTTGCTGCATGGAAACTATCAAGATTTATCAATCTCTGGAGTTAATATTGACCCTAGCTCTTAATTCCCTTTCAAATAACAAACCCCCATATGTCCACTTTTTTAATCTTTGCCTATGATATCCCTATATGCTACATTTGTATTTTAAGTAGATTTAGAACACAGATACTCATATGTACTTCTCAGTATAAAATTATTTCTTTCGGGAGGCTTTGCCCAGAGACCTGAGAAAATGGAAGTTTTCGTTTTTAAAATGTTTAAAGAGTATTTAATTTTTACATAGTATAAGATGTTTCTAATTGGGTTATGAAGGTGATATTTTGTTTTGTTTTTTCCATTCACATCTACTCACAAAAACTTAATAATCCAGTAAACTAAAAAGACAGAAAGCCAGCATACCCCTTTATAGTCCAAAATTATGCTTATATGAGACAAAAAAATGTGGGGATATATGTATCAGTGCTTCAATTATTTATTATCCTTTATTTATACCTAGGTTCTTCGCGATCCTCTAATTAAAAGGCATTTCTAAAACCTTATTAAAATTCTTTGGTTTCAAAATCATTGAGAGTTGAAAATTTTTTCACCAAGTTCATACCGTCTCCACAAAATACACAAGCTGGGTGAATTTCTGGGATGTTAAGCTGTTGAAGAATTTTTAGAAGTTTTATGACACTTTCACTCTTTTTATGCCCGATCCACTAAAAAAATGACAGAGTCCAGGGACCACCCAGCAAAATCCCTTTGGGGGAGTCAGACACTGATCCTGATCCCTATCTCGGACTTCTCACTGTCATGCAAAACATTTAAGGATGTTATAAGAACAATTAGTAAATGAACTAGGCAATCCATAGCGTTTTTAAATCAATACTATAAAAATTATGTTCATGTCATGTAAATTGCCTTAAAATATATTATACATATAAAATACTATGTTAAAATTAAGTATGTCAGCTATAAAGGTGAAAAAGTAGCTAACTAAAAGTTCACAAATAATCTCTTTTCAGATTTTGTGTGTTTTCTCCTCAGCCAAAAGCCTCAAGATTCACTTGCAGCAGCCTACCTCTTCATTTATGTTGGATTGCTCTTTAAACATTAGAATATCTTGTAATAATAAGTAAAAATTTCTCCTGACACAAGTCATTGTTGATTTCACTGTTATAGGGAAAAGGCTCTAGGGCGGCAGATAAGGCTGTTGCCATGGTGATGAAGGAGATACCGAGGGAGGAGTCTGCTGAAGAAAAGCCCCTCCTAACTATGACATCACAGGTGGGCAGACCCATAGGGTTCCTGTAGGAAGCTGACATATGTTAATATATCAGACATTGTGATTTTTAACTAGCAAAAAAACAAAACAAAACAAAACATTAACTTGAACCAATTTTTAAAAAACACAGTTTCAATGAAACAATTATACAATATAAAATGAAAACCAAAATTGCTAAAAAAAAAAAAAAGGAAAATTCCATCATTTAGTTATTTGTGGATGTTAATTTTCATTACTCAACTTTAGTTTTAAAAAAATGTATGTGCAAGTAAACCATGTTGCTACTTTATAAAGGAATCTTGTTAACTTTGGGAAAGAAATAACAATTAAGCTAATGGTACATTTGAACAACAACCAAAAAAAAAAAAAATCAAATTCCTGTGAATAAATACAAGTTCTATTGTATACATATGTCAGTTTACCAGTAGAATATCTAAATTTTCTTAAATGTTAAATATATTTATGTTGTGACTATGCATACTACATATATGTCTATACATATTTATGTGGATAACTAATTTACAGGAATGAGCCAGAAGTCCCTGAGTCCCCATGCAGAAAATGGCATTTGTGACCTCTCTTATACTTAGTGACCTTGACAACAAAAATATCATCTCTATTATAAGTGCATGAGAGCCATTTTCAGCATTTATTATAACAAGTATAGAAAAAAGTTTGCATTTATATGCAAAGACACGCTGAGACTGTGAATCCTGTATGTCCTCAGGGACTTTTGAAACACCCTGTAAAATCCACATAAATATGTATAATATACTCATCACCACTCTGTGGAACTATCAGTTTTAAATTCTTAAATGAAAAATATTTTTACTTGCATTTATCTTATAATTTAGATTAGATTGTTATCTTAAACATTTCTTGTTCTCTGTAATGCAATAGTAAATGCAGTGATTCAGTTCCAATTATATGAACATGTCTAGAATTAGAAACATGTCCATTTACAGTCCTCATGAAAGGCATTTATATCAAAAGCTAAATTATGGCAACTTATTTTTAGAATATCATCAGATCCCATCCCCAGCTGCTGCCAACATGTGTGGTTTTAGTTTATTCTAAACACTGTGTTGTAAGTAATGAAAATCATAACAACATACAACAATCAAAATTGAATAATAATAAAAGTTATCAAGGATTCCTAGGACTTTGGGATAAATTTTGTATTGTGAGTTTTTTATCCATAAAGAAGAGATGCTTCTTCCCAATCACACAGAGTAGTAGTTAGAAAGAAATTTCTTCATATTTACCAAGGTCTCCATTCCCTACATAATTTATATAGTAAAACATATACAGTTTTACCTTGATCTCCTGGCCTTTGTAGAATCCGTGTCCAAAATATTCAGCTCACAATTCCTCAGGTAAATGCTATGGGAGGTGAGAACTAGTTGGGAGTTCTTGGTTAATGATAGCCATGTTCATTAGCAGATAAGAGCTACCCAGAATCTCCATCGGCATAGTTGTGCTCTAACATATCATTCAGAATATCACGAGTTAGGACAGGCTCCAGCACCCAAAATTCTTTTCCCTAAACCACGCATTGCTATGTGCTTTCCAGTAATCCCTTTCAAAGATCCAAAATTGCCATTATAACTTAAGCTTGAATTTAAAATTTAATGCAAAATGATATTTTTTATTTTTTAATTTAGAAAAGAAATTGTGATTATTACTATTTTTTCATATTCAGAATATTTGTGTGTAGCAAGTTCCTTCTTTAATCCCTGTCTAATGTTGCATTGACTGTTTTTGAGGTACTAGTTACAATTTTACTGCATGAAGATTATGTAATGCTTTCTCTGATGCATCATCTTCTTGTTGCATAGTGGGTAGTTTATGAATCAGCAAACAGGAGTTCTGATTCATAAAATGTAATGCACCTGTTGTGTTGATGACTTTATGGAATTAATTCAGTGACAGCTGTGATACAATTATTTCTCAGTCAAATGCAGCTTTATTAGTTGACATACTTTTTCCACTGTACACAAGTGGCTTCTTTCCTGCTATGCACCAGTGGCATGCACAAGCCAAAAAGCAGCAGAATGATCTGAAAAAGTGAGTACTTCTCATAGCAACCATAGCATCCAGTCTGTGCACCATACCACATTCTTACTTGTTATCTTGTGTGAATGTATTAGTGTCTTGAAATATGTTTGTCCCAGCATCTCCTATAAAGCCCCTTATGACCTAGCACTACATACTACTGAATACATTGACTCATCTTCATCACTGGTATGTCAAAGCCAGCTGCTCATTCATAAATTCCAGATATGTCTGAAGCTAATTGCTGCTCTCTCAACAATGTCCTTAGGACAACCATAACTAGTTAAATACAAAATAAGTTCTTAAAACCCTGGGTTCGCAGCTTGTTTAATAACTGTTCGGTCAACAGGTTTTAAGTGTAGAATAGTTTAAATTGAAGGATTTTTTGTATTATGTAATTATTACAATCACTTTTAGAGAGATTTAGCCAAACATACACCAGTGAAGTCATGTATAGTATGCTGAACAAATTGAACTAAAACAGAAGAGTTGGCCGGGTGACCTGAATTCAGAAATTTCTGGGCCCCTGAAAGTTGCTTTTTGTTTAATTCAGTTATTAATTCTGTATTAACAAACATATGTCAAGTACTTCATAGAAGCTCAGGGTCATGCTGTCCTAGATGAACACCTTAAGTCAAGCAGTAAACAAGTAAACAAGTGTGCATTGATGGAAGATCTGAAGGAAAATAATATGCCCTCAAGTCTTTGAAGGAAACGGTTTCTTTAGGCCTGGGCTGTCCAGCACAGGAGCTACTAGCCATATGGGGCTATTGAGTGCTTTGGGGCTCCCAACAATTGAGATGTGCTCAAAGTATAAAACACGCACCCGATTTTGAAGATTTAGACCTAAGAAAAGTAATATAAACTATAGCATTAATAATGTTTCATTGATTACATGTTGAAATGATCATTTTTTGATACATTGGGCTAAGTAAAATACATTCGTAAAATTATTTTTCTTTTCAATTTTTTTGAAGTGGTTACTAGAAAAATTTAAATTATCAGTTTCTCATGGTAGTTCTATTGTATAACACTCCTCTAGACTGTAATAAGTTAATCCAGTTTGAGGATAGAAGGATCAACTATGTGCCAAAGGATTGATTGTGTCATAAAAAATTATTCTTCTTTATGAGAATGAAATTATGTTAGCAAATTTTTTTTCTCATAAGGAACCATCAAAAGTTTCCATTTTAACCACATCCCCTGGTACTTCTTTTTAGCAAAATACATCCCATTCATTTTTTGTTACAGAACATAGTATCTTAAAACTATGTATTTCAGATGTCTTCTTGCTAAGGAAATTTTTTTTTTTTTTTGACAAGCTCAGCCTTTGTGTTTCTATCTGTCCCCACTCCTTATACCTTGATACTGAAAATATTTTTATGTCTGATAAACATAAAAAGAATAATATCCTTGTTTGGAAAAATGTTCTCAAGGCTACTAAATATAACCTTGTTTGGATTTCTGTTACCAGCCTGATATAATTGCTTTATGTTCTCCAGCTTGCCTCAGTGTTGGTACTGCCCAAGCTGTAAACAGTAAGATCTGTTCATTTCCCCATGAAAAGATTCACATCTTTAAGTCTAACTTTTCTGTCAAGAAAGTAGTTTTAGTCGGTGGACATTCAGATCAAGTCAAATAGTTAAAAGTGATTACATGGTTATCCTTTACTGGAAGCGCCCCTGGGACCCATATGTAGGAACATAGGTAGAGGGAGGAGAGCAGAGCAGAACCATTAGTACTATTACCAGCTCACAAGAAATTAATTCTGTCAGGTGTCAGAGTTACTATATATGACAAAACTCTCAAAGTATGAATACTTAAAGGAAGCATGCTAATGATCTAGTGAGTCGTCTTGTCTTTTCAATGGATTGAGTCAGTTAACAAAACTTATCATCAGTTTTGATAAGGTCACTATTTTGATGGGCATTGCACAAATTTCTAAACTTTCATAGGACTAATAAAGCCATAAACAAGTAGTGCAATTACAAAATTATGAATGAAAACCTACTTAAAAAATGACACATATTTTAATCAACAATGTCATAAATAATAAAGGAATTTCCAAAATACATAAAGATATATATTAAAATTATATATATGTATATATATATATAAAACATGGGAAAAAAATCTCCTTTTTTTTCTATTATTTAGATGAGGTGAGAGACATGGTATATCACTACCAATTATTTAGGTCAACAATTCAGCTATAAGATACTTTTCAACTGTTTTCAGCTTACTAGCTTCAGTGTTTTAACTTTTAAAACTATTCTTTAAGTACTAAAATGTTTAAAAATAAATACAAAATATTTCACTTTAAACCAAAGCAACAGTTTGAGATCATCAACCTGGAGTGTAGACGTATGGGATAATGAGTTATTGCCATTTACAGAACTTGTTTTATCATGTAAAATGTATTTTGGTTTGGATTTAATTCTTAGTGATAGAAGTTATCACAAACACTTAGCTCTATATTTTTTTAATGAATCAGAGACATGGTAAGCATATTGTTTAAAGGTAAATAAACATAAAGTCATAAACTATATAAACATACACTGGAGTTAAGTAACAGGCAGTATTTAAAGGCAAAATACTCTACTTTCATCTTAGTTAAATACTCCCCTATAGTTTAGATTACATAATTAATTCAAATTTTTAACACCAAAATTAGAGAAATTCAAGTTGAACTAAGGCAAATGCATTTTTAGATAAAGTTTTAAAATAGACAATAATTTATTAAAGCTGGATGTGATTATCTGCATTCTGCTCAATACTAAACACTGTATTGATATAAAATAAAACTAATTTGGTGACTAATATTAGCCATATCAACTGACTGGTCTAAGTCATAAGTAAATTGAAGGCATTTGACTGAATATTTCATTCACAACCTATGATTACAAGGGAAGTGTAGAGTTTCAATAGTCGGTTGAATTCTGGGTGACCAGGAAACATCTCCATGCAAGTACTCAACTATCTTCTTACTCCTGCAGTTTCCCTTCGTTTCCAATGCCCACTGATCATATAAGGGTTTTCCCTCAAAGTCTTCAAATTTGCATCTCTGAGTTAAAACCCCTGAGTGAGGCAGTAGTGTTGTCTTGAAGTGTCACTGACCTCCCATTTGTACTGGTCTATTTCCTTCTTCCAAGGATGGCATGGGGCACACCTATGCCCTTAATTTTCTCATTAGGCTTTCACTTTTAGCATCCTTGACTGTTTGGTAGAACACTTGCATTTGGAAATGAATCTTTAGGTAACTCTAGGTTCCCAAATTTTTAAATAATGTGAAGCTGGGGGAAAGTGGACTTAGGTTTATGATTTAAAACCTTCCAGGAAACTGGTCTACATTTCTGAGGACTACTGGCTTCTCTGTGAACTGGCCCAGTATGAAATTGAAGATGGTCATGTAATCATTCTTTTGTACAATTCACCATTCAGTTTGACTATGAATCAGTCAGTATTTATTAAACTACAGCTATGAGATACAAAAGTTAACTGGGTAAGATCTCTATGACCTCAAAGGGGTCATTGTCTTAGAGGAGGAAAACAGGTAAAATGGAAGTCTAAGACTGGGTAAAACCTAGGAACATGGAGATACTGTAAGAAGACCCTCACTGCCTCCTGCTGAAGAAGGTTTCCAGACCTTGTGCCAGTGGAATGGGGTCCTGAAAGAGAAGTGAGAATCTGTCACCATTAGAAAGGCTTGAACTGATTTAAATATTGAGAAGAGGAACATAAGAAATGAACATTTTAAATGTAAACAAAGTGAGGAGACAAAGGCCCTAAAAACTAATCAGGTGGGTCATTTTACCTCAGATACGATAATCTGATTGATCCAAATTGAAATCACTCTCTTAATTATTTTAAAAAGTGGAAAAATTTTGACTCACGTTTTATTATTTTTATAACATCAATATACTCTGTACTCAAAGGATGAAATGAGGTAAGTTCATAGAGCATTTTCAAACTGAAGACAGCAATTCTAAGCAAAAGTCAGTAAGTCATATCCCACCGCTAAACAAGGAGAGAATAAATGGCATATAGTTTGGAAGCAAAGCTGAAGGGATATCTTTGGGGGATTCAGCTCAGTTTGCAAGTGTCCTTTATGACCTAAAAGATTTACTTATTCTCAGGTCACCATAGAAAAACCATAGATTTGTTTGAAAATGAGGAGGAGGTCATGTGAAAAGCTACTCCTATCTATACAAATAAAAATAAAATAGGACTTGGTCTGGCTAAAATAATGATTCTCAAATTCATCCAGCTGAAGACAGAATTCAAAATTGGACTGCTATAAACAGATATTTTATATCCTCAGCTTCTGCAAAGTCACTGTCCCATTTGGTAGGCATTTATTGATCCCCTCTTACATGAGAACATTCTATTTGAAGTTGTGAAAGATAGTATGAGTAAGATGTAGCCTCCGACCTCAGAGCTTTTAAGAAACGGGTTCATGATATTTCTTGTTTTATCTTCCATATCTCCATCAAAACCAAAAACTTTCAATTCCCAAATTAGCTTTCCATGCTATCTGAAATCTGGCCCTTCATCTTTTTCACCCCAGAGACCTGCCACCATCCCCCACTCCAACCCCAGCATTTCCCAACAGGCAGACTGTGCTCCTCTTTGAAAAACATGGACTCAGAATGTAGTTTGTTATTTTGCTTAAGGAACAGCTCAGTTATGGGAATTGGGCAGACCTAACACTCCCTCAGTCTGGGTGTGACATGTGCTGGGAAACTAGATAGTAGGTGTGGGAAGAGGCAGAGGCCTTATGAGGCAAAGGAGAAGCCATGCCTCCGTTCTGGGCGCCTGAGGGACTCCCTAAACATCCCCCTCTTTGGTATTTCTTTCCTCCTGTGCTGAGAAAATCTGAGAATGCTACAAGTGCTTCCTCCGGAAAATAAGTTTGAACTTTCATGAAGAGAGAGGCTCTAAAAAAAAATCCTATTACCTTTGACAAACAGACCTGCCTAAAAGGACAAGGCCTCTCAATTAAGTGGGCCTTTTCCTTTGTTTTTCCATTTAGATATCTGTCAACAAGGGCATTTCTAGATATCTCCTATCAAATTCAGACTATAATTTTTTAGTTTTTACAACTAAAAGTATCTGTGGAGATCTAACACCCTGGTCTTCTAAAACTATAGTTAATTTAGGCCCATTCCACACATCTACTCACAGAGCTGTGATACAGGAATAAATTATTAGTTCCTATGTTTACAAAAGAATTTAAATATATCCAAAATGAGGAAGCAAAATAAGAAAATAAGACTTCATTTTCGTCTCTCAAAATACAGCCTTACAAGTCAGTATTTGAAAATCTAGAGATTTGGGGGCACATCTTTTTCTTAGAACAAGTAGAAAACTAGAGAGCTATTCCCATTTTAAGAAATGCCGATCTAAAAACTCCTAAAAAACTCAGACAGTTAATTTAGGAATTAACCACTTGCATATCATGAGTATATTTATTTCCCTTACCCATGGAAACAGAACCTAAGGAAGTTTGGATTCTAAGAGGTGCAAAAGAACTGAAAGTAAATAATTGGCTGCCACTGATCATTAAAGACCGACTAAATATCACACTGAAGGATTTCTGGAATTAGGGAACGAGCCAATGGGAAAAGACAACTGAATTGATAGAAATCCATTTTGCATATAGATTTTCAGAAACATATCTAGTGGATACCTGTACAGTTAGTATAAGTATTTCCTACTCTCCCCAAATAATGCTTGTCATGAACCACAGAAGCATCCCAAAGAAATGTAAGGAAGGATATGTGCCCATAGATGACTTGAGCTTTTTAAGAGAGAGAGGCGAGGAGAACATTGATCCACACACATAGAGCTCTGTGTGTGCGTACTTAATCACACAACGCGGACTGCCCACCCTAACCAGAATGTGTCACCTCAGCGTCTGAGGCCACTCTGCCGGGTCTCAGTAACATTTTATCCACTTGAAGAGTAGGAACTGTGATTCAAGAAGAGTCATTTTCTACATTTGAAATTCAGAGAATAATTCAAAAACAGTTCTAGGAGGGAAAAAATAAAAAAGGCTTGAGCTTTAAAACTGAAGTTGGCTGCATCGAAAATATGTTGACAATGCTAAAAGGCTCATTCCCCATCCCTTGATATTTTTTTTCTTTCTTGTCCCTCCCTATTTATTTGTTTATTTATTTATTGATAGGCTTGCTATTCTCATTTCGTTGCAAGGCTGCATTGTAATTCGTCCTATTCTGCAGTTTAACAAAGCCCTTTGATACCTGTGTTCATTTGTTCTCAGCTGGTGAATGAGCAGCAAGAAAGCAGACCCCTCTTGAGTCCCTCCATCGATGACTTTCTCTGTGAAACCAAATCGGAGGCAATAGCAAGGCCAGTAACGTCCAACACAGCCGGTAATTCTTTCACTTTTAACTGATCCTCAAGTAGAGCTCATTTTCACTACAGTGAAATGCGTATTTTCTCTCTGTGATGCGTTTTAAGTGGAGAGTGATCTTTGCAACCAAATGAAAGTTGAGGACATACATATTCCACATAAACTAATACATAGGTTTGTATTCTAGAAGAATCCGCAGTGTAGTTTACCCAACCAACTTTGCGAACAGTAGCACACCACTATCAGTAATCATTTCTCTATGCATACCTACATCTTTGCATCTCGAGTCACATTACAAGGAGTCTTTCAAACAATAGCATCTATTTCAGAGTAAGGTTTTTCAAAGTTCTGGCTGGAAATACTGTGTATGACCAAAGTCCAGTAAAATTAAAAGTTAGGCAGCCCCTTCAAGTGATTGAGATGACAAAATTAAAAGTTTCAGATATTGGAAACATTATAGAGCTAATTTCATTTTTCTGTCACGTAAATGTGTTACTTGTTTCCTCTTACGACAATTTATTTGAACATTCTTCTGGAATTAAACCTACCCAGACAGTGAACTCTCATTTGTATAGGCCCGAGTAAGTATCATCCAGTGAGTGGATGCAGGATGCCACTGGGATGAATCACACCTCCCCTAGTCCCCTCTGCATTTTTCAGTTCTCACAGATGCTAGTCAGGGCTCACCCCGAGAGAGCTACGTAAGATCTGATGTAACGCTACTTTTTGCCTTCTATATCAGAAGCCGCCTTTCTACATTGATTTTATTCAGTCAGAGTTCACATTCAAAGGCAGGTTGTTCAAATAAGGATGAAAAAATAGTGTTCAGAATCAAAGAACAAAGGCTATGTTGGATTTCAGGAGAGAGTTTAATGGAGAAAGGAGAGAACAATTATGTACTATCTTCTCTGTTTCCCCATCGTGTCCTCAGCTTGATATCGCCTGCTGTATTTTCATTATACTTTTAAGTAAGTGAAGAAAATCGTGGGTGAAGGATTTCCCTTAAATGCTAAAAATTACAACCACAAAAAAATTACAACCCAGCTGTAAAAATTACAACCCAAGATAGAGGCACTTAATGCAGGAGGGTAGTCTGGGACCTCTGGGTCAAACTTGGCAACATCAAACCCCATCTGTGCCACTTAGCAGCTCTTCACTTTGGGCAAGTTACTTGACTAAGTCTCTTTCCTCCTCTGCAACAGCAACATCTATATCTCATAGGTTACTTGAGAAGATGAAATGAAGCAATCTACGTAAGCCCTTCCTTAACACCATGTAAGCTCTAACAGATGTTACCATTACTGTTAGATATCAGGTTAGAAAACAGTATACCCAACACTCCCCTTTTCAGATGCATTAACCTTCTACCACACAAAAGCAATCATTTTCTAAATTCAACTATCATTTTGAGAGACCAAGCAAATAAAATTGTATTTGGTACATTTAAGCAGGAAATTAAATAAGTTCGGATCCTACCAGATCAGATTTATCCTCCCTATCTATGAAACTGAAGCTCACCCCTCCAAAACTAGAGAGCTACCTTTAGAAAAATGCAGATGTCTCTACGTTCAGGAAAATCCATAAGAACTGGATGCACAGAGAAGTTCCTACTGTTCAAAAAAAAAAAAAGCTGCAAAGCATAGACTTTTCAGATCTTGATTCCAGTACCTTCTGCATTTTCCTACTCCCACTGATGCTAAAACTAAGTCATTTAGGAAGGGCCCACCAGAGAGAGCAACATAATATTTAGTTCAAAAGTCACTTTTCACATTGAGTTTTCTAATATACAAAAAAGGCTTGCAAAATATTGAAAGAAAAAACCTCAAAAGAATATGTAATTTCTTATGATTGCAATATGATAGTATTGCCTTCTGTATTCATTTTCTAGGCTTTCATGACAAAATACCAAACACTGAGTGAATTATACAACAGATATTTATTGTCTTGCAACTCTGGAAGCTAGAAAGCCCAAACAAAGGTGTCAACAGGGCCATTCTCTCTCTGCAGTTGCAGTGCTCGGGAAGAAACTGTCCTAGGCCTCTTACCTAGTTTCTGGTAGTTCCTTGGCTCATGGCATGTTCATATGACATTCTCCCTGTCTGTATGTTTTCCTGTGTGTGTCTGTCTCTGTATCCAGATCTCCCTTTTTCATAAGGACACCCGCCATATTGGATTAGGCGCCTACTCCAATATGACTCTTCTTAACTAATTCTATTTCCAACAGCCCTGTTTCCAAATAAAGTCACATCCCAAGGTACTAGAGGGTTAAGACTTCAACATTTAAGAATTTTTGGTGGGAACACTTATCAGTCCACAATACCCTCCAAAGTAGAGGTTCAAGAAAAATGGTATTTTGAGACTGTGTGGTTTCAGGATAAAAACAGATTTTTATCCTGAAGGAATACTCTTATTTGATGTGTTTTTTGTTTGTTTTGTTTGTTTGGTTGGTTGGTTGGTTGGGTTTTTTTTTTTTTTTTGGGGTGGGCAGTTAAGCGTCTGACTTTTTTTTTCTTAAAGATTTTATTTATATATTTGGGAGAGAGAGAATGAGAGGGGAAGAGTCAGAGGGAGAAGCAGACTCCCCGCCAAGCAGGGAGCCCAATGTGGGACTCAATCCGGGAACTCTAGGATCATGACCTGAGCCAAAGGCAGTTGCTTAACCAACTGAGCCACCCAGGTGCCCCTGATGTGTTTTTTAATCTTAAAAGTATATCTCAAGGCAGAAACACTGTATATTTTTAATACCTAAGAAATATACTTTTTAAAAAATATTACAGAACGCACTATTTGGTATCTCAATATGCAACATTATTATACATCTTTAAAAAGGAAAAATTTTTATCATACATATACCTTGGAAAGAATTCTAATCTGGTCCAATAATTTTATAGCTTAAGTTTCTAGACAAAAGATACAGTTATCATTTTCTGTCTAAATTTCTAATAAAAAATAGTAATTTTAGATAGAGCATTGTCATTTTATAGAATAGTATGAAATTACATTGAGAAATCAGGACAGTTATTGAACTTTAAGTGTCTGTTACATTCCTGGTATTATTTATATCCTTACACTTAAAGAATGGATATTAAATAATATATAATGGATATTAAATAATCTTGGAGTATATGGAAGTAAATATGGAAGAAAACCTGCTTCAAGCTTATACCAAGTCAATCAAGAGGAAATTTGAAGAACCTTGTGTTCTGAGAAGCATTTGTACTTGGCATTTTCTTCTAATGAAAAAATTAAGCTAGTGTGCCACTATCATAACACTTACTTAAATATTTAAGGAATATAGTTCTTATATAAATTAGCACTGAATACAATATGGATATTTATCTCTTCCAAATGTCTCTCAGATGATAAGGTTTTTCTCTACTGACTTTAAGAGAACATATCAATCTCCTGTCTCATAGAAGTTCTAAACTATAGTGTTTAATTATCTTTTTTTACTTTCTACTTGTTTCTACCTTAGGATTAACTTTTTGTCATCCCATAGTGATAATATCAAGCAGATCAAATAAGAATGTTTTTAATTTCTTTGCCATTAACACCCTAAATTATCTTTTAATTCATCTGTGATCTAGATGATAGCTAATTCCATGGCCCTCTCAAACTGTATCCCTAAATGGTATGTAAGCTAAAATCACTGCTAATATCCTGGATTTTAAAATGATAAATAAATACATTATTACAGATGCATATATCAAATGCTTGGAACGTAACTAGACAATGGATGTTTTAAGATCATGATTACATTACAGAACAAATGCATACTGTAAAATTTGCAATAATAACTTTTTTGTCGGTAATCTCCCCAAAAATCTAACATATGTCAAAGTACAGGAAAGATTCTTTCCTAAAAACCAAGTAAAACAGGAGGTCCTTGGTTTGCATTTGTCAATCTGCATGATCTAAAGAATGTTATCCCTCAGCTTGAGCCATTAGGTGGATAGTTACCATAGAAGAAACATTTTTCATGGTTTAAAAAATAATAATTTCTCTCCTTGATATGGGGTCTGTATACCTCTGTAAGAGACCCATATATGGACAGGGAGAGCTAACTTAACAGCTAGCTATCATAGCCACTTAATTAAATATTTTAATTGCAAAATTAGTATAGTATTTACAAAATACATTTTTATGAAGCCCAATTAGCAGTGAAGACAATGGCATGCTTCCTGAGAGACCTTAGAAATTGGGAAGTAGCTTGAGATACCTGGTGGTTCTGTCAGTTAAGAGTCTGCCTTCAGCTCAGGTCATGATCCCAGGGTCCTGGGATCAAGCCCCACATCAGGTTCCCTGCTCAGTAAGGAGCCCGCTTCTCCCTCACCCTCCGTTGCTCCCCATGCTGTGCTCTCTCTCTCTCTGTCGAATGAATTAAAAAAATAAAATCTTTAAAATGTTAAAAAAAGAATCTGGGAGGTAGCTTTAATAACATAATCCAATAAAATAAGCAAAAATTTGTTGGATTAATAAAGTTCAATGTATCTATTCGACTTCACTGGCAAAACCCTTCCTAAGGGACTTGTCTTTGTAGCCACTATATTAAAGAATACCATGTTTCTAGAATGCCAGAGTAGCTTACAAAACAGGACAGAGATTCCATCAGCTCCTTGTGGCACATTCTGTTACTGAGCCAATCAGGACTGTCCCTTGATCTGTCCTCTCTGACCACTCCATGTAGATTTATTCCTTCCAAGAAATTCACTAAAATTCAGAGACTCATTATACCATAGTGGTGCAAATACCGTTGCACTTACCATCAAAGCATCAAATCAAAGCTTCATAATCAGTGCTATTTTAATCTAACTGTTTAAACAGCCTCACCTCTCATAGCCCAGGTAATCTAGCATATGTAAATAACTTCACCCACCCTTCCAGGAGCCTTCCAGTTCAATAGGTTATGATCTTCAATCAGATGCCCTTGAGATAAAGGGAAACAAATACTTACATAGCACCTTACAGCTTCCATCTTCAAAAGTTCCTCCCAATGAAATTAGGTGATCCAAAAAAAAAAAAGTGTTGGAGATTACCAACTATTTACCTTAAGCCAGACTATCCAAACTGCCAGATGTTTGGGAGCTAAACAAAAAAATAATCAAGCTGTATCAATAGAGTCAGCAAATTGCCTCCAGTTTCAGATAAATTCTAGTGAGGCGTGGTGACAAACACATGCTTGGGAGTAACAACAGGGCCTGTGTTTGCATCCTGGCATGGGCACTGACATATGAACTGTGTTAGTTTCTTATTGCTGCTGTAACAAATTACTGCAAATTTAAACAACACAAATTTATTATCCTTCAATTCTGAAAGTCATCAGTCCTAAAATCAAGGTGTCAGCAGAACCACATTCCTTCTGGAGATTCTAGGGAGAATTGTCTTCCTGCCTTTTTCAGCTTCTGAGAGTACCTGGAATTCCTTGGTTTATGGCCCCTTCTTCCATCTCCAAAGCCAGCAACGCAACATCTTCAAGCCTGTCTCTCCCTCTCTCTCTCTCTCTCTCTCTCTCACACACACACACACACACACACACACATACATTTTCACATCCACTGTAAGAGGTGGTTATCTCAATTCAGACACACAGATTACAGAACCCATGTGCCTTTCATGTGCCTAAAAGGATTTTTAAAACTGGATTAAGAAGATCAGCAAACAAATATCCCATTCCATGCCAAGATATGCTCCCTTCAAAGCCCATACAGAACAGTGAGACCCTTTATTTCTAAGTCTTAACGAAAGCACATATAAGTGCAACACACACACACACACACACACACACACTTGCTGAAATGCAGTTTGTCTCTTCCAGAAAGTAAAAGGCTGCACCCATCCTTCTATGCTTTTGAAATTATAGTCCCTAGGGACTCTCTCAGCTTCAGAGTTTACCATCCAACCTCCAAGCCACCCCCCACTTCATCAACTGGGTAACAAATACGGTTTTCTGTGTGTGCAAAGCATTTGTTTCACATTGGCTGGGCAAAGAACAAAGGAACAGAGAGCTCAGAACCAACACAGGAAGTGCCCAGGCCAGTTTGGAGAGGAAAAGAACGTTGCTGAGCCAAGCGTGAATTTGTATTTCACTCTTAGTAATCCATTTGTTCTGAATGGTGAGAAGCAGATATAGAATTAAATTAATATTCACCCATTATTCTGAAACAAATGTACTTCCTGTATACGAATAGACAAGTCCTATATAATTTGCTTCTAAAAGAAGTGTAGGAGCAAATGTCTAATTCCTAATTGTTTGTACAATTAGTAAAAAGACGTATATGGCATTCCAGAGACTATGATCCATTTCCTTCCTTCTATTATAAGGAAATCTTGGTGGACCTAGAATCTCTGCCAACATAATAGTTGACTGGAAATTTCTGTTTAAATACTCAAAGAATATGAAAAGTATTATATCCTAGCCTATTTTGGCTTCTTGCCACGCTTAAATTTTAAACACCACGCAGCTTAGCTCTAAAAACCACTTCTTTCCTCCCACTTTGAGGTGCTTGCTGGCCACAAAACACTGCTCATATCTCAGAGCATCTTAGCGCGGGAAAGTGGCTCCGCTCTCCTCAGGAAGACTCAGAGGAGATAAGCTGATGCTTTCGGGCCATTTACTTCCGAGCATCCTCTGTAGACCAATATCTTTGTTTCACTCTCTGTTTTATTCCCAGTGGTGTTTCTTCTTTCTGTGAGTGTGTGGATACACTTCTTGCCCAAAATAGAAAAAAAGCAGGGAGAATAGGAGGAGATCAACAAAAAAGAAAGAAAAGCATCACGAATTGGCCACTAAAGAATGGAAATAACATTTATTGGGTACCTATTGTATGCTTGGCACTTTACACAGTCAATAAACAAATTATTTAAGTTAATCTTCCTATCATACCAAAAAGATTTAATCTGCATTTTTTTCCGAGGAGGAAACTGAAACTCAGCAAAATCAAGAAAATTTCTCGGAGTCACACAGCTAAACAGTGACAGAGCCGGGTCTTTCCACTTCACCATTAACATCCAACCACTATGATTCATAATTGAAATCAAAACAAGATTATTGGGAATACAGCTTGACAAACCATCCTAAAGATCCTGTGGCGTGGTTGGCTCATGAGGACAGCGTGGTACTAAAGAAATGCAGGTTGTGAATGCCACTGAGCCCTGATCCAACCTTGAGTGCAAGGCAGAAGCACATAGAAAGAGTGCTGAGATATCAACAAAACTCCACTCCTTACCCAGAGGACAGGCTGAGAGGTCAGAGGGGAGGAATGCCGCAGTCATAGTTGTAGATGGTGCCAGAAAGGGTTAACACCAAGATTTTTCTGACACATTGTTGACTTTCCTAAACTATCAGGGTGAAGAGATCCCAGGCCAGGAAGCCACCAGGCCAGTCCAGAAGCCAGTCTCAGGGTTCTTGAACTGGTGGAGAGGCAGGGCTGGAGGGACCTTCCCTAATTGAAGTTTTCCATTTCTCACGATGAGCTAGCCACACCCTGGTGACTTGCACTGTAAGAGAAAGGATAAAAAGTTACAAGGCTTGCCTATTTTATTCTCATTTACCTACTTTGCAGCAAAACAAATTATTTCTTCTTTCATTAGAGTATTTAATGCAATGTAACCAACCTGCTAGGAAGTTGAAGTGTAGCCATTTTATGGTTTGTTACATTGAAATTTAAATTTGCATATAAAGTAGCAAAGGCATTAACATGTGTACCTATTCATCAGCTATGGATTGTAAAATATGTCTCTAATGTGAGCCCAAACAGCAAGCCATTTTCTGATTGAACTGCTTAATTAAATAAAAGATGATTAACAGCACTCCTTTATATCCTGTATAACTTAGTAGTTCAAAATTTAAAACACAAAGACATCAGAAACTTTTACAAATCTTCCTCATAACGGTTTTGCAAACATACCTCTGAATATGATAGACTATTCTCAGGAAAAAATGTGCTGTAAAATATACTTCTCTATAAACATGGCAGAGCAACAAAGTAACTACTACCTGAATTCATATTCTATTTTATTATTTTAATTTGATTTAAACTTTCATCACTGGTGAGGCTGGTCTAAGTCTTATTTTGTGGGTTTGTACAGTGCAAAATAAAGGAGAACATGTAGCAAACTGTTTAGTCTAAATGCAAACCATCTTTAGAAATCAATGGTGAGCTAACTTAATTTGATACTTTTTTTCACATTTACCTCAATTACATCAATTTCTTTCATTTTTATTGTGTTATGTTAGTTAACATACAGTACTTCATTAGTTTCATTATTTGTGTACAACACCCAGTGCTCATCACAATACATGCCCTCCTTAATACCCATCACCAGGCCACCCCCTTCCCCTCTGAAAGCCTCAGTGTTTTTTTTCTCGGAGTCCATAGTCTCTCATGGTTCATCTCCCCTTCTGATTTCCTCCCCTTCATTTTTCCCTTCCTTCTCCTAATGTCCTCCATGCTGTTCCTTGTTTCACTTATGGGTGAAGCCATATGATAATTGTCTTTATCTGCTTAACTTATTTCACTTAGCATAATCTCCTCCAGTTCCATCCATGTCAATGCAAATGGTGGATATTCATCCCTTCTGATGGCTGAGTAATATTCCATTATATATATGAACCCCATCTTCTTTGCCCATTCAAAATGGGCAGAAGACAGGAACAGACACTTCACCAAAGAAGACCTATGAATGGCTAACAGACATATAAAAAAATGTTCAATATCATCAGCCATCAGGGAAATTCAAATCAAAACTGCATTGAGATACCACCTTACATTAGTTAGAATAGCAAAGATTAACAAGACAGGAAACAACAAATGTTGGAGAGGATGTGGAGAAAGGGGAACCCTCTTACACTGTTGGTGGGAATGCAAAGTGGTGCAGCCACTTTGGAAAACAGTATGTCGGTTCTTCAAAAAGTTAAAAATAGAGCTACCTTATGAACCAGCAATTATACTACTGGGTATTCACCCCAAAGAAAAGAAGGGGCACATGCACCCCAGTGTTCATAGCTATTTCCATAATAGCCAAATTATGGAAGGAGCCTTTCAACTGGCAAGTGGGTAATTTGATACTTCTAACCTACACTATACCCACAAAATCTTCCTGCACCCAACTGAAACCTATTTTTAAAAAATAACTTCAGAGCAGTGAGTGAGCTTATCTTAACCTTTTCCATCTCTGATAGTATTGACCACAGGCTTGGATCTCCTTGACCTTAGTGAACCTGTCTCTCAAACCCAAAGCAAAGGCAAGAAGTTGGAGGCCTCATCAAAAACCTCATCCCTCAAGAAAAAGGCTGATGGATCCGATCTCATCACTGCAGAAGCTGAGCAGAGAGGCCAGCCTCTCCGAGGCCCAGAGACATCATCCTTAGATTTAGGTAAGGTAATAGCATGTGTCTGCTGTTGCTGGCCCTTGCCTTAATACAACGAAGTTCCACAAATGACATGAAAACTATGGGCAAAGGAGTAAAAAGCTTAATTCCATGAAGGAATATGGGCAACACACACTTCTTTTGTGCTTGAATTAAATAGTATTTGGGGAGCTCAGTCTTGCATAACTGATGTGGATTCATTCATTTATGTATCTATCCTACATATGTTGAATACTTGATAGATGGCAGGTGCCATGTGAGGCATTGGAGTTACAAGTAAGAATGAGACATGAATCTTGCTCTCTAGGAGCATTTAGTTTGGAGTGGGAAATAGCCAGTCAAGAGATAGAAAAGAGAGAGAGAGAGAACAGCTTTAACATAAGGTCCAGGAACAGCCAGCCAGAACATGTAACATGCATGGGGATATATCTAATACAATAATAACAACTACCATTTATTTTTTTTAAGATTTTATTTATTTATTGTACAGAGAGATCACAAGTAGGCAGAGAGGCAGACAGAGAGAGAGGAGGAAGCAGGCTCCCCGCTGAGCAGAGATCCCGATGTGGGGCCTGATCCTAGGATCCTGGGATCATGACTTGAGCCTAAGGCAGAGGCTTTAACCCACTGAGCCACCCAGGTGCCCCACAACTACCATTTATTGATGGTTTATCACATCCAGGACTATGCTGCATGATTACATGCCTTAGCCCATTAGTTCATTGAAAACTTAGAATTTAAATAATTTTCCCAAGACCTCAGTATAAGGAAGTCCTAGAATTTGAACATATTTCTGGTTAATTTCAAAGCCATACTTTTACCTACTACTATACATCTTCCTAAGAAAGGAAAGCTTAACTTTACCTCATGGAACCAGTTAAATTATGGTCTCATTTCTCAGGAGTAACAAGAGTGGCAGACAGTTCAGAAAGCCAAGGGCATCCATCATGTCCTCTCTCCCCTGCCATGTCCCTCTCTGAAGCATGTCTCTTTGGAAGAAAGTTTTCTAACTATCTCCAAAACTTCCTCACTATCAATGTGTTCTAGGTATTCTCAGGTGTACAGATGAATAATGAAATGTACACACTTATGTAGGAATATATTATTAAATGCATTACAATATAGCACAATAAACTTAAAAATGAAACTTTTATTTCTCTGCTTTTGAGAAAATGTCTTGTGAAGAAGTCATAAAAATACTTAAAGAACTTTGGAGGACACCAACTGCAAATCTTTTTAGAGATGGCCCCCAAAGTTGTTTAAGTGATTTATTTACAGTCACACACCTGTTAATAAGAGCAAACCCAGCCAAATTTCTTATCTGTAAGAATTAAACCACTGGGAGAAAAAGGTTCTAGCATTCTCTTGGCTTTCTCCATCACCTCCTTTCTTTCTATTTCCATTATTCATTCCCTCATTTGATGAATAATTAAGCAGTTTTACAAAAGCTGTGAATAGTGTTCCAGTTCCTTCTTACCTTCTTTTAACAATGAGGTTCATCTCTTTAAACAGAATTTCTTTCTAGAAATATCTCAGATGTGCCTCAAAGCCACCTCCTTCGGTGGAGGCAGCTAGGATAGTATTCCATATGTTTATTCTTATGGGATTCCATGAATTTATACAAAGAATTCAGAATGCACATAGCTCTTGGAATAAATTTGGGAAAACAACTTGATTGTTTAACAAAAGCAAACCAATTTCTCTTACTAGGTCTCATTTCTGTTTAGCTGAGCATGTTTTAATTTTCATGCAGTCTTAAAAATTTGGTCTTGGGTTTAGGAGCATCAGTTGAATGAAGTTGACTTGTATAAGATTTCTTAATCTTAATTTCCCTTCTTATTTCTGCACTTTATAATTCACTGTCCCTGTTACCCCTTTCCTATCTCTTTCATAGACATTCAAACACAACTGGAAAAATGGGATGATGTTAAGTTTCATGGAGATCGAAATAGCAAGGGACATCAAATGGCAGAGAGAAAATCGTGCTCATCTAGAACTGGGTCAAAAGAACTCTTATGGTAAAATACTTTAATAGCTAATGGTCTGTCAGCTCTATGGATATTTCTCCTGTGTACTGAAATAGCCAATGAGTTAAGTCAATCCAAATATTTGGTGCCATGTATAATGCTCCATTTATCAATGCTAATTGTGGCTTCCAAAACAAGTATTTCATCTGAATTGTCAAAAATTCAGCCAAAAATGATGTTGGTAGATTTAGAATTCAGAATTCAATATTTGTTCCATATTTGTTGATAATTTTTTTAATGTGTAACAGAGGTGACCAATAAAAATAGGTTTATATATGTATGTATATTCAATATATTACATGAATGGTAGTTAAAGTAAATGTTTCTGGTTACACAAGTAACCTTTTCAGACTGTCTTAATCATCATTGTCAGATAATGCACTAATTAAGAATAACCTGTGGATGCCCATGAGAAAAATTGGTTAACTGAATTTTCCCACGCTTTTCAAGCTTCTTAAAGGACAGCCTCTCTAATTCTCCTATTTTCCTTTGCACATCTCCATTTATTATGACTTTTCAGGTTCTATATAAGGGTCAGATCACACCAAGGACACTTTGTGAGATGTGCTCCCCTCCCCAAAACACAATACTGTTAAGAAAGCAGAACTGTTAGTAACAAAACTGGGATTGTATTTATTTACTGTTTGTAAATAATTGAACCAAATTCTAAATCAGAGATAATTACACCTAGCACATTGCAGCCACTTAAATTTCAAAAGTGGTCATTGTAATAAAATTATATAAAAGTTATCTTTTTCAAGTTATCTCATCAAAATTCTGATGAGAGCTTTATTATCATGGCTCTCAACGATCCAAATTAACTCGAGGTTTCTTGACTGGTTTTCTAGTTGAGTTTGTTTCTCGGTATATATTAATCTCCTTTATTCATCCCCTATAGGTCCTCAGAGCACAGATCTCAACCAGAGCTAAGCGGAGGGAAAAGCGCCCTGAACTCTGAGTCAGCTTCTGAGTTGGAATTAGTGCCTCCAGCACAGGTAACAAAAAAAAAAGAGAGAGAGAGAGAAAGAGATTCTTTAATGAACACATCTTTTTTTTTTCTTTTTTCCTGGGGTTTTTTATGTTTGTTTGTTTTGTTTTGTTTTGTTTTGTTTTTAATTTAGAGAGAGATTGAGAGAGATTTGGGGTTGGGGAGCAGAGGGCAGGGGGGAGAGAGAATCCCAAGTAGACTCCACATGTGACCTCACAACCCAGAGATCATGACCAGAGCTCAAGTCAAGAGTGTGATGCCCAACCAACTGAGCTACCCAAGCACCCCAAACCCATCTTTTCTAATAGATAATTTATATCGTAAATGTTTTACACACATGTAAATAAAACATTATGATGTTATATATATATGTTATATATATAACATATATATATATATATTTGGCTAGATAACTGATGATAAATATATATTTGGCTAGAACATGTCTTAATTAATTCACTATATATTTAGCACTTTTTCTTTTTTCTATCATTACTTTTCCATCATTTGCAATATAAAATCTCTTCTACTTCAGTATTAGCAATATTTATACAATAGAACACCAAGAAGAGGAACTTACATATTAAGTATTCATTTGCATGTATGACCTGTGGACCCAAGTACTTACATATCAGGAATCCTGACTGTCACACTAAAATAAATTTTATGTTAAGGAATAAATAGTTATAGTATTAGCAGTAATGATAATACTAAGAGCAACCATTTGTGAGGAACCACTAAGTACTAGGGACTTTACTATGTGCTTTTTGTATGTTATGTTTAATACTCAAATAATCCTGTGAATTATTATTATCCTCATTTTTTTAAAGATTTTCTTTATTTGAGAGAGACAGAACAAGCAGGGAAAGGGGCAGAGGGAGACAGAGAAGCAGATTCCCCACTGAGCAGGGAGCCCAATGCGGTGCTCAATTCCAGGACCCTGGGATCACGACCTTAACCGAAGGCAGATGCTTAACAAACTGACCCGTCCAGGCACCCCTTGCTGGCCTCATTTTAAGGATCCTTTAAAAAGTTTTGGTGAAGTCAAAATCTTTTTTCTGGGGTACCCAACTAATCACTGGTGGAAGCACGGTATGAACCAGACCTGTCTGTCTACTGTTTGACCCTCAACTCCAGTATAACTGGTTTGTCTATAACTAGTTATCTCCTTTGGGTAAGACTGCCAAGAAGGCCAAAATCAGTCTCAATCTTTTTATTCTCTCAAACACTTTGTAAGGTTACAGTCTTGATCTAAAACCACAAAGATCTCTTAAGAAATGTGTCCACATTTATGCAGTTTACAGTCTTGTTGAACATAAGGGAGATGAAGTGAGCAAGAGAAATTTTCTTGAGTTTACTAGCTCAGATACTGAAATTAAGAGAAGAGATATGTTATCTGAGGTGAAGTAAAGGGTTAATTATGATAATAGCAAATATTACTGAGAGCTATGATAAAGTCTTCTAATACATTTTAGCTCATTTGATCCTGATAAATGGCTGTATGAGGTAAGTTTATTTATTACCCCTATTTTATAGACAGGGAAACTAAGGCACAGTGACATTAAGAAAATTGTCTATGCACCCAGAACTAGTAAGTGGCATAGAGAAGGAGGACACACACAGATAGGAAATTTTGAGGACATGGAAGTCCTCTGGAAACTTTTCTAAGCCGCTAAGAGAACCGCCTCTTCTCCCCATTTCTATATTCACTGGAGAGGGGTGAACATTACTGCTCCTAGGACTCTGCTGGAAAACAAGTTAGTTCACTTCCAGAACAAATAACCCTGGGAAGCTTAATGAATTGTAAATGTAGCATGAAAATGTATTTTCATCCTCTGTGTTCATTCTAAATGCATCTTTTTTAAAACTGATAACATTTATTAGAGAACCATTTCTTGTTAAGTGCATTAGAGATTTAGATTCAGCTAAAGTAATTGGTACTGTTTCATAACCTGGATCCTTGAAACAACTTAATGTAGCAATAGAACATTTGTTTCTGCAGCAGGGGGGAGGTTTGACACAGGTGGGCTGTTCCATACAACGCTGGAGGGGCAAAGGATCAGCTGGGGTCTTCAGTTGCCATGGAGATCCACAATGCATTTATCTTATTATTCCAATGACTGCTGCTCTCCTGCTGGTTGTCTGATTTCATCCCACCACATTGTCCTTCCACATGCCCACTGGTGTGCCTTGAAGCAAACACAATGTGCTTTGGACAATTTGTGTGAGATTCCCAATATTGTCCTCCAAAACACAGTTGAAAGTACACTGTGACAGTTCTCTGTCTAGATAAATTGTAGTGAATCCTTTAGAGGGTTACCAATTACTTGTAAAGAATTTGTCCCTTAATTTGCTTTTTTAAAAACACTGCATGTTGGGGCACTTGGGTGACTCAATTGGTTCAGCCTCTGACTCTGTTTTGACTCACATCTTGATCTCAGGGTTGTGGGATGGAGCCTCACGTCTGGCTCTGCACTCAGGTTGGAGTCTGCCTGGGATTCTTTATTGGTCCCCCTCTATGACTCCCCTTACTCACGCTAAAATAAATAGATAAGTAAAAAAAAATTTAAAAACACTGCATGTTTATCAAGGTTTGTCTAAACTAAGAAATTTCATAATCTCCTAGTTTTAAGTCCAGCCTATGGTTTAATTAGGACAATTTAATGGATTCAGAATTTAATCATCTAAAATACTAACCATTCAAATAAAACAGCAAGAGAATAGAATGATTAATTGTAATAGAAGACAGAAAGGTGTTTTTACTGTTAGAAACATGCTGCCCTTAAATATATGATCTCTCTAGATAGATAAGATGATGAAGGTGGTATAAAAATTCAACTTAAAACCGGCTTGCAGGGGCGTGTGGGTGGCTAAGTCCGTTAAGTGTCTGCCTTTGGCTCAGGTCATGATCCCAGAGTCCTATGATGGAAGCCTGCAGCCAGCTCCCTGCTCAGTGGGGAGTCTACTTCTCCCTCTGCCCCTCTCCCCTGCTTGTACTTGCTCTCTCAAATAAATAAAGTCCTTTAAAAAATAAAATAAAATAAAACTTGCTTGCACACTATTTAAGTAAACAATTTCAGCTTACCAAAACTTGTTACTGCTCTACTATCACACAGATGGCTCATGAGAAAATCAAGGAAATGTTTTCTTCTCTCTCAAGCCAGCATAAACAATCTTAGGTTCAACAGGTGAGGAGCTGTTTACAAGACTTATTTAAAAAATGACATTTCAAAAAAATTCATGTTTCAGAATCATAAAGAAAATGCAGTGAATTCCTATTAGCTCATTTTCTTTTCAAGAGGGAGAAAAGGAAAATATAGTCTAGTCTCTTTCAAATAGTGTTTTAAATACACTAATCAGAATGACAGGAGATTATAATGAATCATATAATCTCTATGTATTTAAGAATAAATTTTCTTGACACTCTTACAACTATATAATTAGTATGCCCTGGAGTTAATTGTTTAAAGAAATTGTACAATCAAAAAAATTATAAAACATTTGAAGAGTTGAAGAAAAACACAAGTGATGACATGAAATTAACTTTTTCTAATAAATGGGTTGAGATAATGGTAAGGCAAAAGAAAGTGAGTGCAACATTTGCTGGCAAGTGATGGCAAGTTCAAGCATTTCTTTATCCAGTCTGGACACTGGAAGGATAGCTCCAAGTCAGGTTCTTGCCAACCTCAGTTGGACCTAATGAGGTGCAGGAACCAGGCTCTCCAGTACTTAGTCATAGTCTTACAACTCTCTGATTTTGCAGACTTTGGCACAGCAAATGCTTCCTTCCATATTGTCCTAAGTCCACCAAGTTGGCAGTATCCCAAACCAGAACAATTGAGACTTTAAGATAGAAATGTAGGTATGTTTTCAAAATTTTTAAAGGAGCAATAAAAGAAAGGCATGCTGATAGCTGTCCAAATACATACTTCATGCATATAATAGGAGACATTTCTAATATTTTTTGAAATTCTTACAATAATCTGAGGAATTAATATCCCCATTTCTTAGATGAGAAATTCATCTTAGAATTAGCTAAGGAACAGAAGAGCCAGCACTCAAATCACATCCATTAGTTTCTAAAGCCCCTATTCTTAACCACATACCACTTCCGATCAGCCGCATCAAGCTTATTCACCTAAGTCACAGACCATCTATTTCCTTTCTCACTGCAAGCCCTGATTGTACTTATATTTCTAAGATAAATATGAACTATGTGATTTTAAAGAGTATCACTTTCTTCCAAAAACTTTGTAAGATAAATTAGGACTCTTGTCAGATCTGAGGCCATACACAATTTTGTGTCTCCCCTCGTAAATTCCTTCATACAGAGATACACTGTTACTCTTCAAAATACTGACAGCTTGCATTTCATTCCATTTCAGTTCAGCAAACTATCCACAAGCCATAAGTGAGGCAGTGAAAAGGTTAGTAAGAAGAATTCAATTATAAGAAGTATCAAGACCTTTATGTCTACTAGAAACAGTTAGACAGTACACTTTATAAATATAGTTTTGCTTGTTGGAAGATAGTACAGGATCCACATCGACATCCCTTTTCCCCTCCTGACCATACACAGTGTGCTACCAATGAGGAAAGAAGCAAGCAAAGATGGAAGGAAGGAGCAAAGAAAAGGCAGCAGGGCAAGAACCATGGGAAGGCAAGGAAGAAAAAAAGAAATCTGAAAGATCACTTTCAGCATAGTAGGAAATCTGCACACAGTAGGTACTCAACAAATACTTGCTGAATTGGGAAAGTAAGGGAATACTAACAAAAAAGAGAGAAAACATTTGTCAAATTTAACAATTTGAAAGTTGTAGAAAATTAATAGTTAACTAAAGGGCAGATAAAAATTATTAAAAAATTAAATGACAAGATTTTATTCTTTTATCATTTTTGAAGCTGGTTTCAAAAATAACTTTTAGTTATGCATGATAGTGGACTGTCCAGCTCTTTTCAAAATCAACACTGATTTGCTTTGAACTTCTATAAGAGAATTTCATAGTAGGATGGGGGTGGAAACCATATGCTGCCCTCCTTGCACAAATCTCTAGGAATTTGTTCTTTGACACATAAGGTACAACTTCTTTTGTGTACCTTCAACAATAAATGCCTGTGGAGTGATTAAGAAAAAGAAAAATCATGACCCACTCAAAAAGGCATGAGTTTATCTGTTCTATATAAGAATCCAACCAGTCTGCATTAACCACTAAACGAAGGTGCTCTAAATACAGATAATTTTTTAAATGAATTTCTAAAGTCACACCTGATAAGTGCTAACCAGAAAGAGGATGACAAAAGCCAAGTTTTATATCACTTACTATGTACTGAGAATTCTGTGTGTGTATTTACATGAGTTATTGTACTTGATTCTTACACAGACTCAGTTAAGTGAATATACATTTTGCAGATATGAATACTGGGGACTATAGAGATTAAGTAATCTGTCCAAGGTCACCAGTTACTATTAAGTCCAATCAGGATTTGGCCCTAGGCAGTCTGACTCCAAAGATTATGTCTTTAATTACTGTATTACACAGTTACCCAAAGTCTGCTAGTTGTTATATTTTTCTTTTCTATAGTTAGCAGCACCCTTTCCCCCATCAATCTTTTTTGAAAAGATACTGAGCTTTTTAAACACATGCTTTGGTGAAAGACTTCCAGCAGCAATGTAAAGGTAATTGTATGAGAGGTTATGAAGGACTGACATTGAGGTTAGCTGACAGAGTTATTATGCTAGGACAACCACAGCCACAAATACAGTAAGCTTCAAATCATAACTTTAATCACAATCATAATTTTGAATAGAGTATAGAACAGTATTCTTAAAGAGTTCTGTTTCTTATCTTTCGCCTAGTGCTTATCATTCAGAACAATCAACTGCTGAGAGAACAAAAATGCTTTTTTCTTCTATAGAGAATGTAATACCCTAAAATCCAATTAGCCTAAACCAATTAAAATGGCTGTTTTTAAAGCCAAAGCCCTTCCAGGAGGCTGCTGTAACCGTAGATTTTTCAAAATCATGCAATGAAGCAAAAAAATGCCTACATCAGAATACATTTGTGAACTCCAGGGTTCCACTTGCAAGCACATGATGTCAGCGTCTAATCAGAAGCTATCAGAGTAGGTCTCTCCCTCGGCAGTTTCAGTATCACCAGGGAACTTGTTAGAAATGCAGATTCTGGGCCCCCACTCCCACACCTGCACCCACCGAAGCAGAAATCCCAGGTGCGGCGCCCAGCAGTCTGTGTTTAGACGAGATTTCCAAACGCTTCCGGTGCTCACTCCAGCTTGAGAACTGCTAATACAGCCACTGTGATACCAAAACAGCCTCGACTCAAATTTATGGCTGTAATTGTCTTGCTTACCACTCCTCTAGTTAAGTACTGAGCAATAGATACAGTTCACCAGCATTGTTTCTATATGCTCTCCCATAGTCCAGTCTTTGCTATAATGAAATTACATGTTAACAAAAGTCAAGTCTTGGTTGAAAGGAAGGCTGCTCTTTACTACCTGCTACAATCTGTACTTCATCCTCAGTCCTAAACCACTATGTCTGGGTGGGTTACTAAGTTGCTGAAAAGTTTCAGAATCTGTTCAGTTGCCTACTACCCTCACTTGGAAACTGCCTTTATTTGCATTCAGTGTGTTCCTATATTTTATAACATTTCTCTTAGCTTCCTTGGACAAAATAAATGGCTTTCAAATGTGAGGTAGACAACTCTTGTCTAACTTAAGGCCTTTCTAAAAATGTGAGAAATAGGACTTACCTAAATAGTAATTGTACTACTGAAATAAAAGTTCATTTGCAGAGTAAGATTCTATTTACACTTGCTGTTTTAAGTGGCAAAGAGAATATGAACTATACGTCTCAAATCCTGAGAGAGATCTTTGCCTCTTCTTCCTGATATATGGTGCCCTTTGCATCCTGTGATTCATAATCCACTTGGGTCGTGAAACATTGATGAAGGGAAGCCAGTGACAGTAATGCAGTTCTGTTAGGTCAGGCTTCACAGGAGGGACAGATCGTATTTCACTGGTGAAAAGTGCCTCTAATAAAAGGAGGTGCCTTGGGACAGAAATATTAGTGCTTTCTCTTTCTTCTCATGCCATTCATGGGTCATTCATGACATTATTACATAAATGCACAGTTTATTTCTTACCATCTGTCCACATTTTTAAAAAGGGTATTTGTTTGTTTATTTCATTAAGGAGGGAGCTAGCAGAAAGACAAAAGAGCTAGTTCCAAAGTAACAGAACAGAGATTTACGGAGCTGGCTGGGAAAGAAATGTCAAAATAAGTTTGCCAAGTATGATACAGGACTAGTTAATTTCTACAAGACAATAAGATCATAATGCTTTTGGGGTTAACATCTCTACCAGGCTGTAACATCCTAACAGCTTATCAATTCTGAAAGGTTGTAAACCATCTGCACCTTTTCTTTCTTAAAGATTTTATGTATTTACTTGAGAGAGAGAGAGCATGAGCAGGGAGAAGGGGCAGAGGCAGAGGGAGGAGCAGGCTCCCTGCTAAGCAGGGAACCCAACTCGGGACTCAATCCCAGGACCCTGAGATCATGACCTGAGCTACCCAGGTGGCCCAAACTTCATCTTCATATTTGTTAATCAAATATATTGTACCCCAAGAGTGTCAGACAAGGGTTGTAGTGGGATGAATTGTGGCTCCCCAATAAAGTTCTGTTCATACCTTAATCTCAGGAGCCTGTGATAATCAATCTCACTTATATTTGAGAAGCTCCCTCTCCCTAGCCCCACCTCAATTATCTGGGTTGGGAGAAAGTAGTAGCTTGCATGCGGCCCAGAGAATAAGAGAGTTCTTGCTCATGGTGGCCATTGAGCCTGACCCACCTGAGCGTGAGGCACTGATGGCTATGCAGACACAGCCTCAGCATCCTCTTCCTCTTCTAGCCACAGACACAGCTCCAGAGGCCTTCTCTCTGTGCTGCTAACAGGCCTAGCTCCTTACTAGACACCCCACGAAGACACCCTGCAGCCGTTCCCCATCCACAGAACCAGGGATAGGAGGGCTTTGCTAACATAGACTTCTGCTGCTCCAGGCACAGGACAAAAAAAAAAAAAAAAAAAAAAAAACAAGTCCCCTCTCAATTTCCTATAAATGCTCTTTAGCCTCCTGGACTGTCCAAGAAAACTTGATTGAGAACATATAGCCACCTTCTGGGAGTTGGCAAGAGAAAGACCTTTAATTCAGCAATTCATATATTCCCCTACAATCTATTTTCAACAAATATTTACTGTTTATGGATCAGCTACTATTTATAGGACATACCAGGGGATACAGCAGTGAATACATCAAGGAGGAGGAAACATAAATTAATGTTTCAATAAATTAACCTTCCTTGTTCATTAATGCAAAACGCAGTCTAAGACTATTATTTATGTTCAGAAGTGTTCATAACAATGACTTCATTATTGTTTTCAGCCCATAATATTCTTGGGGGCTTCTTGATTGGCGCCCTCAGCCATGCATGAACCTCTGAGAGACAGCTTTTCTATATTTTGCGTCTTCCAAAATGGCCAGGGGAGCATAGCCCCTATGAGAGTCAGTATAGTGCTGTGATTATAAACACGGCCCAGAAACATCAGCTCTACCATTGACTAGCTGTGTGCTGTGAGCCATGTTAACTGGTTCTCTGTGCCTCAGTGGCATGGACTTAATGATAACACCTACTTGACTGGTTGTTGAAGAGACAAAGTGAGTAATAGTTTCTAAAGGACTTGAAGCAGCATCTGGCATGTAGTGAGCTCTCGTATTACTACTGTGTGATAATAAGGGGGTGGGGGTCCTCTTGAGGACCAGTGGAGAAAAAATGAAAAGCAGTTGAGCTGTAAAGATGGTGCTGAGTGAAGGCTATTGAATAATGGTTTCCAAACATGAATGCTTTTCAAAAATCACCAAAAGAGCTTTTCTTCTTTTTGTTTTGTTTTGTCTTGGTTTGTTTTAAGATTTTATTCATTTAAGAGAAAGAGAGCACAAGGGCAGGCAGAGGAAGAAGCAGACTCCCCACTGAGCTGGGAGTCCAACTCGGGACTTGATCCCAGGACCTGGAGATCATGACCTGAGCTGAAGGCAGATGCTTAACCATCTGAGTTACCCATGTGCCCCCCAAAGAGCTTTTCAAACTTTTAATGCCCAGGCCCTACCCTCAGAAATTCTTTAACTGGTCTAGAGCAGGGCCCAGGCTGCTCAAGTAATTCCCATAGAAGCCAAGGTTGAGCAACCCTAAAGGAGAGCAATCAAACACATGGATAAAAGGTGATAAAAGGGCAGAGGGGGGCTTCACTCCACAAGACTCCTTCCTCCTGCTCCCCAAGGTCTGGCTGCCTTATCAGTGCAATCCCCCAGCCTGTAGTCTAGAAACATCCTTAGTATTCATATCACCTGTCAGGCCGTGGGCTAGGTACAGGGGAGACCAAGACTTACCAGACAGAATCCGACCCTCATGGATCTCATGGTGTGGTAGAAAGATAGCCAAGAAAAGAAGCAGTTATGTGGAGAAAAATCACAAATACCACAACTGCTCATGGAGAGAGTTCTGAACCAACTACAGTATATACTTACTAGGAAATCCCTGGGAAAGGATGAGGTGGCTCTAGAAATACTAAATGTGGTCCCTCTCCAAGATATATTGTTGAATGGAGAAAAGTAAGCTACAGAATAGCATACCATTTATATTTTGAAACTTTCTGAAACACATTACTACCAAGGGTACATAAATATATATGAAACTGAAAAGACGTTCTAGAGGTTTACTTCTTATTTTCCATGATTTTTTTTTCAAAAAGAATGCAGTTAGTGTTTGTAAAATTAACAATAAATAACATTTTTGAAATTCCAGCACTCTTAGTGGGGCTCGCCTCTGGAATATTTGCATTTAGCTAAATTAAGATGTATATCACGTTGCCTGTTAATTGTGAAAAAGCGGTTGGCATTATCAAACATGAGTTTATCTAAGCGATGACTATTTAGCAGCATAATGCCCTGAGGAAACGGGACATGAGACAGATGTGTGCTAATAGAGGGAAGGCAATTCAGCATGAGGATCTGCTGTGCATATAAGGAAAGGGCCCAGCAGCCACCTCCCATCTCTGCAGCTTGCAGTCTTACCTGAGGTCAGTCCTCCTAACAAGCTGGAAGCTGGAATATCAGTTCCTAGGTTGAGGCTTCGAATGGAGATTCTCCATCTTAACTGCATGTTGGAATCCTCTGAGGGGTACTTAATAAAATATCAGTGCCTGAAACCATGAGCAATTAAAATAAGATCTTATGTTAATAAGATCTGGGCCTGGGTTTTGGTTTTAACATGACCAGGACTGAGATGCACTCTTAGAAGAATCATGCATGGGGCACCTGTCTGGCTCAGTTGGTTAAGCTGCACCTTTGTCTCAGGTCATGATCTCAGGGTTCTAGGATCGAGCCCTGCATCAGGCTCCCTGCTCAGCAAGGAGCCTGCTTCTCCTTCTCCTTCCTACTCTTGTTCTCTCTAGCTATCTCTGTCTCTCTCTCAAATTAATAAATAAAATCTTTGGGGGGAAAAAAAGATGCATGCATACTCACACAGGTGCTCACATTTTGGCACCATCCCAGTTTGGGCAACACCATGCTTACAAAGTGCTCCAAAAATAACATCTTTTGCAGATGCTTCTTAAACTCTAGGGAAATATGAGAAAAGGGAAAATATTTGGATTTTGTGCTCTGTGGTTCCAGTAGTATAACACCACATGTTTGGTTTATTTCAGGCTCGACTGACCAAAGAACAGCGCTGGGGAAGTGCATTGCTTTCCAGAAACCACTCCTTAGAAGAAGAATTTGAAAGGGCAAAAGCAGCTGTGGAGGTACCTTTTTTAAAATTATTTTTTCTGTTTCATGTTTCTGGAAGTGGAATTCAAAAACTGAAACTTGACGTGAAACAACCATGATAACGATTATTAGAATGAGATTCGTTACCAGAGAACCTTTGACTTGCCAACTAGAGGTGATTAACAGTTGTTAAATCCCATGCCAATTCTGTGATGGGTAAGCAATCTGTTGTCTGGAGTCCTGGGTCAGAAAGATCTGAGCTAGTCTGGGTTCCATGATGAACCATCCTATGTCTTTGCTGTGCCTCTGTGAGGCCAACGTTGATCCCTAACATTTTTCTCTCTCTATCATTTAGCATAATGCCTAAGACACAGAAGG
This sequence comes from Neogale vison, assembly GCF_020171115.1. Classification (NCBI taxonomy): domain Eukaryota; kingdom Metazoa; phylum Chordata; class Mammalia; order Carnivora; family Mustelidae; genus Neogale; species Neogale vison. The sequence continues at coordinate 103,189,838 of NC_058096.1, read as the reverse complement.
TTATGCTGCTCCTGAAATATACATTTTCCCGAGTGGAATAAAAAGTATGGCTGAGATAGTCAAGCAATGAATAGCCCATCCTAACTTGAGCCATAAATTTTTACTGTTAACAGTGTCCAAAACAATGATGATGTTGGTAAAGCAAATGAAATACTTAATTTGAACTTTAATTTCCTTATCTGGTCTTCCAATAAGATTCCTTCCTAGTTGGAATCACAAAGAGTGCATCACAGATGCTATCTACGACACTCCTCAAAGCTTCGCTAGATTGTTATTAAGAATGGAGCCTTTCACCAAACCCAAGCAGGAACTTGCTAGGACCTCCATTTCTATTACGAATATGAAGTCTTGAAGATTGAAAGTATACCTGTGATACAGTTCATTTATGTGTCTGTCTTACCACTAGGATTCAGATAAAATTATACTATAAGCAGTCTTTCAGTAGCTCCATACTTGAAGTGTAATTATATCATATTTGTAGTTTCATATTAAAAGTGTTCTTTATATTTTAGGAAGTAATTCTAGCTATAATCTCATATCGTATTCAGCAATCCAGTAAGAAAACCACCTTATCTCATCACAAGACAATCCACCCATATTTCTTCTTTTAATTTTATCCTTTTCTAATTTAAAAAAAATTAATGCATTAGTGTTCTTGTGTAATCAACTGATATATTTGATTGAGATGAGATGAGTTCAATCAACTTGTTCACCTACACGGAGCCTGTACTGAACTTATCTTAAATGTAGATTTTTCCAGACTTTGGAGCTACTTAAATTCATCTTTTGAACTCCTACTATGTGTACCACACTGAATTATCACTAAATAGAAGATGATATAGAATCATAGAATCTTGAATCAATAAAGACATTAGAATTTATCCGGTCCCAGAAAAACAATGGGTTTAACCTCAGAAGTCTTAATTACAAAATTATTCATTTATCTGTGTGTGTGCATGTGTGTGTATACATATATTCATAAAATCATTTAATTTTAGTTTTGGTGGAGGCCTTAGAAGTCATATATCCCAACCAGGCCTATAAAATAAAATTTGTTTTCTTTTCAAATGTACTTGATAAATTATTTATTCAAACCTTCCCTGTTTCTACTTGAATGCTTCAAATTAGTGGCAAACTCTTTTCAGGAAAACCTGCTTCCATTTTATAATCCTAACTATTTAAAAACCTCTTCCCTATATTATGTTGAAATTGGCCTACCAGCAACTTCCAGTTTTCCTTAGTGTTGGCTTTGCTCTCTCTGGAACAAGGCAGAATTAGTTTAGTCCCTTCTCTAAATGATGCCCACCTGAGCCCACGAAGGCTTGTCTTCTCTTGGTGTCTCCTTGTCTCTCCTGGGAATTGAGAGACTGATTTGTTATTCCAACTCGCCACTAATAGCTACCTGATGACATACATTACATTAACCAATATAGGCTTCAGTTTCCACACGTCTATGGTCCTTTCCAGCTTAGAATCCTTGGAGGTTGTAAGTTACATCAAGTAAGCATTCATTCAACAAGAAATACTGGCTAGGGGCGTCTGGGTGGCTCAGTGAGTTAAGCCTCTGCCTTCAACTCAGATCCCAGGGTCCTGGAATCGAGCCCCGCATCGGGCTCTGCTCAGCAGAAATCCTGCTTCCCCTCCTCTCTCTCTGCCTGCCTCTCTGCCTACTTGTGATCTCTCTCTCTCTCTCCTCTCTCTCTCCCTGTCAAATAAATAAATAAATACTTGGGAAAAAAAAAAAAGAAAAGAAAGAAAGAAATACTGGCTGTCTGCACATGCTGACTGTGCATCAGGTACTAGAGACAACGAAATGAGACAATCCCGCCTAGCTGTCTAAGAGCATGGACCAGCTAAGAGAGGTCCATCTAAGAGAGGACCAGCTTGGACAGACCATTTGCTCTGCCTATTTCAGTTTCCTCATCTGTAAGATGAGGGACTTACATTTCTAATATACTAAAACCCTATGAGTTTATGGCTTCAGGTGAAATGAATAGGAAGTACAGAATTCTCAGCAGATCAGAAAATTATAAGCAAATTGGCTCATCAGCAAGCCTGGAACTGAGAAGCTTCCTTAGGGAATGAAGGGGGATGCTGCTGACCAGAAGGTAGGAACAGATGTGGAGAGAAAAGGCAAGAGGTAGAAGGGAGTGTTTCACTAAGTTGATGGGAAATCAGACCTACAAAATTGCACATGTTTATGGACTCTTTACTTCCCAACATTATTCTTATCCAAGGGTATAATTTAATTCTCAGAAGAAGATAGGATGAAATGCCTCCAAATACACATGCCCTTTGACCCAGCCACACCTTACAATTTATCCTAGAGAAATAACCGGGAAAGTTTACAATATTTTTTTAAATAGTGAAAATTTGGAAACAGCCCCAGTGTCCCGTAATTGAGAATTAGCTAAATTATATCTCTCTAGGAAAATGCTGTGTAACCATTAAAAACTACATTATGGAAAAATATTTAAAATCAGGTAAAAATGTCTACTGATGATTGGAATAAGAATGTATTTACTGACAGTCTTACAATATGGTCCCAACTTTGCAAAATGATAACGGCGTAGTACCCAACATGTTAGAAGTACATACGGTGTGCCATTCAGGAGCACTATATGTATGAATGATCTTATTTAATCCTCATAGTAGTCCTACAAAAAAGATAACATTACTATTCCCATTTTGCAGATGAGAAGACCGAGGCTTAAGGAGATTTCGGTTATGTGGCATTTTTTTTTAAAGACTTTATTTAGTTATTTGACAGAGAGAGATCACAAGTCAGCAGAGAGGCAGGCAAGCAGATTCCCTGCTGAGCAGAAAGCCTGATGCAGCGCTCAAGCCCAGGACCCTGGGATCATGACCTGAGCCGAAGGCAGAGCCTTTAGAGAATTTTTTTTTAACTTTTTTGTTTATTTATTTGACAGAGAGAGATCACAAGTAGGCATAGAGGCAGTCAGAGAGAGAGAGAGGAGGAAGCAGGCTCCCTGCTCAGCAGAGAGCCCAATGCGGGACTCGATCCCAGGACCCTGAGATCATGACCTGAGCCAAAGTCAGCGGACCAAGCCACTGAGCCACCTAGGCGCCCCGAAGGCAGAGACTTTAAACCACGGAGCCAACCAGGCACCCCACAGTTACGTGGCATTTTATAAGCAGTTAAGATTGATTGAAAAATGAGTAGCACTCATTTAGCAAGTTTTGAAGCTATGATTTTCACCTGGACTCCAGAGCCCATGTCACTGCCCTATATGAGCATAAAGAAAATCTGTGCCCAAATGTTGACAGTAGTTTTAATCAGGTGGCTGACTTTGGAGTGGTTTTATTTCTTCCACTAGCTTATCTGTATTTTCCAAATGTTCCATCATAAACGTGTGTTATGTTGGTAATCAAGGAGAAAGCGGTAAGTTCCAGACACTGGAGCGGGATATAAAATTCTTAAAAGGACTTGAAGTGCCTCATTCTTCATTTCACAACAAGTAAAGAATGGTGCTACAGATTGGCCTCATTAGAGATGGTTTTAAACACTAGTGAAACCCAGATGAAAATCATGCCTGGAGCATGGCAAGGTTTTCCAAAACCTCTCACTTACATTTTTGTATCAACTGGTTCAAGTATTCATTCTAGCTAACATTTTATTCCATTTTTAAGTCCTTTTTTGGTCATCATCCTGTCTCTTGACCTGACACCTGCTCCTCTCTCCAGTTCTTCTGCTCCTCAGTCACCCCATGAGTCCCAGGGGAACACTCTTGTCCTCTCACAGGACAACCTCCTTGCTCACTGTCCCTGCTCTGTCTTCTGCAGGGATATGCTTCCCCAGATCTTCATGTGGCAGGTTCCTTCTTGTCATCCAAATTTTAGCTCGAGAGCCACTGCTTTTGAAAAGCTGAACCTGACCACCCAGTTGCTATTACAGCACCTGGAGTTCCTTCATCCTTATATTTATCACTGGGTCTTCTCCTGTTTGTTTTTGTCTGTGTGTTGTCTTTTTACTTTAAAATGTAACCACCCTAAAAAGGGGGGCTTGTCTCTTATTTATCACTGCACCCCAAATCTAGAACAGTATCTGGTACCTGGTGAGGATTCTGTAAATATTTGCTGAATTAATGGATGGCTGGCTGATTGTTAATCACCTAATGTGGGCAGCACTTCTTTTTATCTGTTGTTGCATATAAAGTACCATTTCACCTCCTAATATTATTTAGTATTTACATTTTCCACTTGATAGAACCAGTTCTGTCTGTGGACTATGGATTTCTGCCAGGGGCTATGCGGAGATGTCCTCTGTGATTTTCTTGGTCTCAGCGTCATTCAGGGAGTCATATTTAGAACAATGCAGGTAGCACCCATCAATCCTTGCCATAGGGCAATAGTGCCCATGTTGTATATTTTACATGGCATGAACTAATTTTTACATATGCTACATAATCCCTGACAATATACAGTTCTACTAAGGTTTGAGCCAAAATGCCCTAAAATACAGTCTCTTCTGCAAGAGAAAAGACACCTAATGCCACATGCACTTTTACTGCATAGCTCCACTGAGCTAGGAACCTGTTTATGTGCAAAGGCTGACATTGCTTAGGCTCAATTGGAACTGTTAGATCTGGTGAGGCTTTGTAGGAAGGAGGCTTTGTCTCTATAGCTTACATTTTATTGAAAAATCACCAAAAATTAATCACCACTCAAAGTATTGTCATTTTTTTAATTTTTTTTATTTTTTAAGATTTTATTTATTTGTTTGACAGAGAGAGATCACAAGTAGAGAGGCAGGCAAAGGGAGAGGGAAGCAGGCTCCCTGCTGAGCAGAGAGCCCAACGCGGGGCTCGATCCCAGGACCCTGAGATCATGACCTTAGCTGAAGGCAGCAGCTTAACCCACTGAGCCACCCAGGCGCCCTCAAAGTATTGTCATTTTAGAACTAAAAACCAAATATTCCCATTCTAGGCTTTTAAAAAGTCCTTTGAACAAGAAGGAAAAGGAGCTTACTCTGTGCTTCCTCTTGGATTTTCTTTCTAGCCAACATCCTAAACACTCTGTCAACTACAACAGGTCACTAGGAAGGATGCACAAGGAGTCTCAGAAGTGAGAAGCAGGGAAGGAGCCCTGGGAGCTCAGTGAGACCAACAGCTGCCTCCCAAGAATGGAGGTCCCTAGAGAGAACTGTGTTGTACTTGTGGAGGAGAGAGAAGGTCACGTGGGCAGTCAGTCCACCTGCAACCACACACGAAAAATACATCCTTAACCACTGTTAGCAACGAAGGAAAGAGCCAGCATCTGGTAGTATTGTATTTAGCTAGTTAGTCTTTCTAGGTGCCTCAGCCTTCAAATTAACTGGATTTAGCAAGAAATTATCAGACATGCTTAAGCTCCTTCTATGGGTTGGGTGCTAGGAATAGAAAATTGAATAAGCCAGCCTCTGCCCTTAAAAAGCTAGAAGAAGGGACGCCTGGGTGGCTCAGTTGGTTAAGCGGCTGCCTTCGGCTCAGGTCATGATCCCAGCCTCCTGGGATCGAGTCCCACATCGGACTCCTTGCTCGGCAGGGAGCCTGCTTCTCCCTCCACCTCTGCCTGCCATTCTGTCTGCCTGTGCTCACTCTCCCTCTCTCTCTCTCTGACAAATAAATAAAATTTTTGGAAAAAAAAAAAAAAAAGCTAGAAGAATCACAGGTATATGCACCCAGCTCCAGAGATCAGGCAAGCAGAGCTTATCACGTGATAGAGTTCCTCTAGGTTTACATGGCCGTCTCTTCAGGAAATGTTGACCTCTTAACAGGCAGGACCGTGTGGCGTCCTTCCTTGTGTTCTCAGCAGCTTTCAGAGTCTGGTGCAGAGCAAGACCCCATGAATATTTGCCAGATAAATAAAGGGACAAAGTAGGAATTGATTCCTCCAATGCATCTATTCCACAAACATCTCTTCTTTAATGGGTGCTTGAAACACATCTCAAACTTACTAATAGAAAGGAGATGAACTTGTGTCCCTGAAGCCAGTCACGTTTTGCTTGGCTCCAACACTATTATAACGCTTGTGGTGTGCATTTTAATCAATGTTTTCACAGCTCTGCTTACACCCTAAGGGAGGACTTCTTGTGAGAAAATTTTGAAAAAGAATAATGAAATATGTGAATGAGAAAAAATGAAGATGCATGGACAAAGGGAAATACAGTTGTCAGAAGCAAGAAAAAGAACCAGAAGTGCAATTTTAAATCCTTTTGGTTAACTGAGTCTATTAAATTCTAGTAAAACCTCTAAATTCTAGAGCTTTGATTTCTCCCCAGACCTCAGTTCTCTTCCCATTGGGCCTTGCTTGTGATATCGCTTGTGGTAGTTTAAAATATCCACAAGTTCCTTGACATTCCCTTCAAAATATGGAGCTTTGTTCTCCAAACTCCTTTTGAGTTTGGGCTGGGCTTAGTGATTCACTTTGAACAAATAGAACAAAGTGGGGGCACCCAGGTGGATACAGTCAGTTGAGTGTCTTACTCTTGGTTTTGGCTCAGGTCATGATCTCAGAGTCATTAGATCGAGCCCCACTCTGGCTCTGCCCTCAGCATGGAGTCTGCTTAAGTTTCTCTTTCCCTCTCCCTCTGCACCTTTCCCCCTGTGCACTCATGCACCCTCCATCTCTCTTCTTCTTTCTCTAATAAATAAATCTTTTTTTTTAAGATTTTATTTATTTATTTGTGAGAGAGAGCGAAAGAGTGAGCACGGGCAGGCGGAATGGCAGGCAGAGGCAGAGGGAGAAGCAGGCTCCCCGCCAAGCAAGGAGCCCGATGCGGGACTCCATCCCAAGACGCTGGGATCAGGACCCGAGCTGCAGGCAGCTGCTTAACCAACTCAGCCACCCAGGCGTCCCACTAATAAATAAATGTTTTTAAAAATAAACAGAATAAGTGGAAGTCATAGTGGTCACTTTAAAGATTAGGTCATGAAAGGTACTGTGGCCTCCTCCTTGTTCTCTCTCTCGCCACACCTCTTCTTCTTCTATGCTTCACTTCTTCCCTTCTTCTGGAGGAAATCCAGCTGCCATGTCATGAGAACCCTTCGCAGGGGAAGAACCACACATTCTACCAACAGCCAGTGAGGACCTGAGGCCCCGGGTCAACAGCCACGTGTGTGAGCCATCTTATAAGTGGATCCCTTGCAAACCCCATTAAGCCTTGAGATGACTGCAGTCCCAGCCAGCAGCTTAATTCCACCTGAGGAGATACCCCAAGTAAGAATCACCCAGCTAAACTATTCCCAAATTACTGACCCTCAGAAACTGTAAATGTTTGTGTTTTTTTAAGTTGCTATGTGTTGGGGTAATTTGCTAAGGAGATAGATAATTAGCGCATTGTTCTACTCCTCCAAGCCCCGTTCTATTCCATACTCTTTGCCTCATCTCCATCCCCAATGCATTGGGTTCTTCAAAAATGGAAGGATTACCCTTGTAGCATAGAAAGAAGGCATTCATTCATCCTAGAACGTAGTCTTTCAGAGTCTGGTGCAGACCAACCCCTCCCATTTATAGAGTTTTCCCGCTCTTTACCAGTCCTCAACTTACCTTCTCCAATTACCAAAGGAATATGAAGAAAGATCTTTTTGTGACAGTCCATGTTCCTTAGGGACATATTTATCCCTTCACCAAGGATCTGGTCAGGGTCTTGCCTTTTCTTCTTCACAGTGCATAGACCACCCTTTAAGATAAGCCACATTTTTCCATTTCTATGTCCTATCACAAGGGACACAGCCCTCAAGATAATTTCTCTTTAGGCTTTGGGCTAACTTTCTTCCAGCAGCATTGTATGATAAATCATAGGCAAACTGGTAATTACTGTTTAAGAACATGAATAGTAAAAGATTTTAATGCTTACTTGTATTCCTTGTTCTAGAAACACGGGTGACCTTCTTTATCTCTCTGCTAAGTTTAACTAGGAGATGTCACATTCAGAACAACTCAACAGCTAAATTCAGTTATGGTGATGTAAACTGAAAAGCTCTTTCCAATAGATGTTTTGTTTTCACCTGAAGTGATTCTGTACGTGTGTACCAGAGATCTGATAGGCACCTCAGAAATACAAAATGACTGAAGGAAATTGGAGACCATTCTTGAACTGATTTTATTAATAAAAGATTATGTCAAACGCTGACTTGGGTGCCCTCCCACCATGAAGATGATTTGCCTCTACCATCACCTCGTGCTTCCTCTTGCTTTGTATGACAGTGTCACCTCTTTGAAGTCTATAGAAGAGATTAATGGATCAAACACTACTTAAATCACTCTGGCTTGGATTTGGTATCCAGAAAATAGAAAATCTTTTGAAAATGTCTGAAAGCATTGTTTGGGCAACATTGAAGGAATCTTGGGATTAACTGCAAGGATACAGATTTCCTAACTCATGATGTCATGTTAGCTGACAGGCTTCTCATGTTAAATTGTAGATAGATTACATAGAGATTAGATGTATTCTGCAAATTTGGGATACTGTACATTGGGAAATTGACCAAAGTTCCTTTTCTCTTATACTGATTCAATTTCTTTCATTTTAAACAAACAGAAATTGATTTACAAAACAATATGAAGCATAAATAAGATTTATTGCAGTGGCTTGTGATGAACCCTCATAGGTGATACTGATGAAACTATAAAGAGGTATAAGATAGTCTCAAATAAATTTATGGGTAAATGGTCTATTTAAAGGATGAGGGCGATTTAGAGTCTGGCACTAATTTTTTAAATTTAGTGCTATGGATAGTAACCATATTTTTTCACTGCCCCTTGATATCTACTGTGTAAATACTAAACAAATAAAATCTTTGACTTGACGCTTTCTAACAATGTGGGTACAGATTGGTTCAGTTACCTACAGACCATCGTATTTATAGACAAGCTCCAGACCAAAAAGTAGCTTGGATAAATTCCCCTAACATCAAATCAGAGAAATATAAGATCTGCATTCTGGACATGATCTCATGAGCAAATTAGTGCTAAAGAAAGTGAACATGAAAAGATAGAAACTCCATCTGAGCCAGCCTTGAGCAGTTAGAGACTGCTCTAGGCTCTGTGCATTGACTAGACCTGGACGATAATTTTATCCCTTCCTCTTCAAAGGGATTCTCTAAAGATCTGTGAGACTATAGTTAAAAGTAATTTAAACCATTTGTTGGAAGGCTCTGTACTCAGGAATCACGTGTTAAACTTACATGAAAAAGGCGAGGAAGTATAATAAAGTATGTGGGAAAAACCTCAGATGAGACGTGGGTCCTGGTTCTAATCATGCCAATATCTTTCCATTTGGGCATCAGCTTTCTTATCAGTAAAATGAGAGTTTGGGATTATATTGAGGTTTTATGTACTTGGTGTATAAGACTCGGTGGGAAATGGGTAAGCATTTTAATAATTGTGCATTTACTTTAATATATATTAGAAAAACATAACTAGAACTTCAAGGTGATGATTTCATGGACATAATTTAGGCAAGGCTAGAGTAGACTTCACCTATTTAAGTAAAAGAACTGTTTCAGTTACAAGATGTATTAAGTAAGTAATGATACAATACAGAAGTGACAGATTGTAGTCGCGATCAAATGACTCAAGTTTAAGAAACACTGGGATTGATGATTGTGAGGTCCAGTATTAGTTAGGGTAATACTAATAGCTGTAAAATACTCCCCAAAATGCAGCTGCACAAACCAAATGGTTTATTTCTAATGTTAAAAATTAAAGTGCTAGACTAGCAGGCAACTCTGCTCCATGCCATCATTCAGAGACCCAGGTTCCTGGCAGCTTGTTTCTCCCTAGTTCCCTAGGGTGTTATCTTCACCCGCATGGTCAAAGCCAAGCCGCAAGTGTCATCTTCCTCCACCCCACACCAGGGGAAAGAGCCTTTGGAGGAAGCAGGCCCACCTTCCTAAAAGCTCCAGCCCAGATCTTATCTGCTCACATGCCATTAGCTGAAGCTGAGTCAGACACATTACATCACCATCACTTCCCATTCCTCAAACTGCAAGGGAGGCTAGAAAATGGCCACAGTTCTATCACCACAGAAGAGAGGAGAGGATGTTTTGATGACAGCTAGCAGTCTCTGCCACAGGCACCCTCCAGCTCTGAAATCTGTAGGAAAATTAGAACACCTTTTCCTCTTCTCTCTCCCTGTCTCTCTGCCTTTGTCTCTCTGTCCATTTCTCTCCCTTTCTTCCTCCTTCCTTTCTCCCTCTCTTCTGGATTTCTTTTACTTTTGGAGCAGTCACTAAATAGCTTTCTAAGAACTTTATTTCTATAAGAAGAATAATGTAATACTATTTCTCTGGAATATTCAAGACCCCATCTCTTGAATAACAGTGTTTTCCCATATAAACCAATAAACGGTGCTGCCCCATATTAACAACAACATCCTGTAATGTTGAATATTACATTCCCAGTTGATTGGAAAGGAATAAAAATAAGATCTGAAGGTTAAAATTTTATTTTTGTCAAATAATGGAAGTCAGGGATTAAAATAGGTCTGTCCTTAGTTCTATATTTAAGTCAGGAGAGCTATCTGCCCATTTGGGTTTTGACTTTTTATAAAATAAAATCTAAGTCCTGAATGATGAGAGACATCTCTTTTCTGATGACACTTAAACAGTGCCTTGGTTTAATAAGTTAAACATCAAACACACAACCATACAGAGTTCAGGGGAGAATAAGTAAACTCTCTGCAGGCAAAGTAACAACTTGGTTCAGTTGGTTATGCATCTCCCTTTGACTCAGGTCATGATCCCAGGGTCCTGGGATCAAGCCCCTCTTCAGGGTCTCTGCTCAGTGGAGAGCCTGCTTCTTCCTTTCCCACTGACCCTCTCTCAGCCCCACTGGTGCTCACTCTCTCACTCTATCTGAAATAAATAAAATCTTTGTAAATAAATAAATACATACATACATACATACATCCTACTGATTAAGAAAGCAGTCCTTTTCCATGAAGGTAGTCAGTTCTATATCTTCTATCCAAATGATCAATCATTAATCTCTTAGATCTTGCATTAGTCATGATTCTCCAAAGAAACAGAATCAGTAGGATATATAAAGATAAAGGAAGAGAGAGAATGATTTATTATAAAGAATTGGCTCACATGCTTACGGAGGCTACAAGTCCCACAGGGGGGTGCTGCAAGCTGGAGACCCTGGAAGTTCCAGTCCTAATCCAAAGACCTAGGGACCAGAAAAGCTAATGGTGTAACTCCTGTTTGAGGACAGAAGAAGACCAATGTCCCAGCTCATTCAGACAAGTAGAGGGAAGAATTCTCCCTTCCTTGGCCTTTTTGTTCTATTCAGACTCTTAGCAGATTAAATGATGCCCACCCACAGAAAAGACAGATATCTGACTTAGTCTTCCAGTTCAAATGTTAATCTCACCTAGAAACACTCTTGCAGACATACCCAGAAATAATGTTTAACCAAGTATTTGGGCACCTCATGATCAAGTCAAGTTGACACATAGAATTAGGCATCACAGATCCTAATGATGGTCCCAGAGTTCCCCAGTCTTCTCTGGAACCTCCGTTACTGTCCTGTGAAAGATGGCACAGGCTGTGTTAGAGTTTGTACCTGTACCAGGGATTCCTAGGGCCTACCCCATCACTACAGAGGAGCTGAAATTCAGGGACACTAAAGAATTTGCCCAAGCATGCACAGCTGATGACTGTCAGGAAGAATTAGAACCCACATTTACACATTCTCTTGGAGCTATTCCCCCTGCCACCCTGGGAGCTATTGATAGAAGGCGGAAATTCTTTTTTGTTTGTTTTATTTGTTTGTTTGTTTTTTAATTTTATTTTTTCAGTGTTCCAAGATTCATTGTTTATGCACCACACCCCGTGCACCATGCAGAAGAAGGAAATTCTTAATTCGGATAGTAAACAATATTAAAAATTAATTGAACTTGAAATTTGGTTCAGAGATGTAATTTTTTCATTACATCAGATTTCTTTTATTAATATGTTGATTTTACAATATTAAAAATTAATTGAACTTGAAATTTGGTTTGGAGATGTATTTTTTCCTTACATCAGATTTCTTTTATTGATGTGTTGATTTTAATTTATATTAAAATTCCTTGTTATTCTTTGAGATACACACCAGGCCCTGACAAGGGCAGCCACCTTTAATAGACCAAGAGGGCTGGAGGCCTGAACAGAGAGTAAGTAAAAGGCAGAGAGGTGTTAAAATATAGCTCAAGTTGAAGGTGTTAACACATACATGAGCCACATTCAAATAATTGGAGGTGAATTTGATTTCCTGTGAAATGCTGAATAGCATGATGAAATCTGAGAATAAATGGATAAGTAAATAACCTTAAGTTAAGCCCCCAAATCAAAATGTTATGGCTCTTAAACACTAGTTGCTTCCTATATCAAAAAGCTTGGATAGTCACAGAAAGGGGATGAGTGGTCAAATATTCTGCTCCTGTGTCCTCCACCGGTCTAGAGAGCAAATGCTAACATACACAATACAGACTGATTACCGGAGCTGATGGCAGAAGGGAAATAGATAGAGCATTTGATCCTTAAACCTAAATGTGAAAAAAGATTTCATTTTCACCGAGGAGGTGAAACCAATCTGAATGTATTTCCCCCAGTTAAACCCAGGTGTGCTTCTGTGATAGAAATGGGTTGTTTATTGAAGCCATTTATGCAGCCCCCAAAGTAAAGAACACTCTTGAGAAAACTACATTTGAAGTTAACCGCTTCCTTTTCTAAATCATTTCCTAAGACTCACTTGGTCTTCAGAGGATAGTCTTCCATCATTCTTTTTTTTTTTTTTTTAATATTAAAGCATTTAGTTTCTACTTATAGTAGACATTGGATTGTGAGCATCAGATTTAAAATTCACCTTATACATGAGTGCTGTGAAGTGTGTAAACCTGCCGATTCACAGACCTGTACCCCTGGGGATAAAAATATATTATATGTTTATAAAAAATAAAAAATTTAAAAATAAATAAATAAAATAAATAAAATTCACCTTATACATTAGGTTTTATCTTTAACTGGCCAGGTGGCAATAATACAGTATGGTCTTCAAAACTGGAATTACATTTTTTATTGGAGAAGTTTGATTTTTTATTTTTATTTAAATAAATATTTTTATAAACAAATTTTATATTTTTTATATTTTATATTTTTATTTATACTTATATTTTTTATTTTATGTTATATTTTATATTAAATTTTATTTTATGTTTATGTTTATGTTTTTATAAATAAATTTATTAAATAAATTTTTATAAATATTTTATAAATAAATTTTTATAAAATATTTATATAATTTTTAATTTATTTATATTTTATTTTTTATTGGAGAAGTTTGGTTTTATGGATCCACCAAATCACAGTGATTATTTTGATCAATAATAAGAATTATACTCCTGGGACGCCTGGGTGGCTCAGTTGGTTAAGCGGCTGCCTTCAGCTCAGGTCATGATCCCAGCGTCCTGGGACTGAGTCCCACATTGGGCTCCTTGCTCAGCAGGGAGGCTGCTTCTCCCTCTGCCTCTGCATGCCACTCTGTCTGCCTGTGCTCGCTCTCACTTCTCTCTGTATGACAAATAAATAAATAAAATCTTTTTAAAAAATAATAAGAATTATACTCCATTCAATCTAAGGATTTTGCATTCTTCAGGTTGCCTGGGATGGTTGAGAACACACACACACATTTACATACACAGACACAAACACATATACGAAAACACACACAAATATACACACACCACTACAAATGTAGGTAGAAGTTCTGCCTTCTGCAGGCAAGGACCCTCAAGCATAATGGAACTGAAGTGGCTACCTAAGCAGAAACAGATGCAGCTTCTCAGTCTAGCTTCCTCTGGCCCCAGAGCCCCTAACAGGGATGTGCCCCTATTGGTGACACTGACTCCACAAGGCAGTCTTCTTATACTTGGGCTTTGCGTCATTACTCAAGAAGAGCTTGCTTACATAGTCTATCCTGAGCCCATTTGGTTCTCAGGTTGGATGCCAGTGTCGGGAAAGATGGGGTCTCATGCTGTGTGTCCACTGAGGAAGGGGAAGAAAAAATATTAGCTCAATATCCCCAAACACAAACTGTACTTCTAGCTCTGGGCTTTCCAGAAAGCCTACATTATTCCATAAACATAATCCTAACTTTTACCAAAATTCAAAAGTATGTATGGACTTTGAGAAAATAGCAGAAGGAAAGGCAAAAGTATCGACAAAGATTAATAATGTATCTCTAGATGGTGAGATTGAGAGATTATTAATTTTCATTGGCAATTTCAACATTTTTTCAAGTTATCTATAATGAAAATGTATTGATTTCATAAACATAAAATAAAGTTGCTTGGTTTTGTATCAGGTAATAGTCAAGAAAGTTGGGCTGTAATTCTCTTCTGCCACTGGCTGCCCTGGCAGGCTTGAAAAAGTCCCTTTCCTTCTCTGGGCCTCAAATCCTACTTTTGTAACATGGGGCCATTCATTACATTAGATCCATGGTACCCTAATCTGGCTGTCCATTGGAACTACCTGGGAAGTTTCCAGAAAAGCCTGATGCCTGTGTCCCACCCCCCAAAAGACTGTGATTTCCTTGGCCTTGGCTGTGGCCTTTGTCTGTTTGAAAGGCTCCACAGGTGACTGTGCAGACAAGTTAGGGAGTCTCTGGATTCCAAGATTTCTGAGGCTTTCCCCAGCAGAGATGGTCTTCGAGTCTCTGATTCTTTGCCTTTGCCAAGGGCTGTCTATCCCTGAATATCGGTTCCATTTTTAGCAACTGATAAGAAAGAATATTCTAAAACTTACCTAAGCGACCCATTTTGATGCCTTGCAATAGTGTTAACAGAATATATTTTCTTTGTATCTAAATTCCTGCTGTGGCAGTTTAAACCAAGATGGGAAAAGAGAACATCTAGTTATGACTGGATTTGTTGTTGAATTACTCGCATGAACTTACATCACCAGCTTTGGTCACTTCCAGCATATAACTAAATTCTCTCATTACCAAATCTTTATCTAACAAGCTCCTTGTCAAGGTTCTAACAGTGAGAGAGAAAAGCAAGTTTATGTACTGCTATTATTCCCAGACTATATTTTCCAGTTTCTGCCAAAATCATTTCTAGGTCCAGTTTGCTGTAAAGCTCTTAAGGATAGTATATTTTCAATCTCTTAATTTTTTTTTTAAATCTGGGAATAATGATTTCAAAGAGAATATATCACTAGGATTAAAGTGCTTTTTTAAAAGATGGGCAATCATCCTCCTCCTTACCTACTATATATCTGTCTTTTCAGGTTTTTTTCCTCATCTCTATCTGTCCTTTATCATCTTAGCTGGCCACTGGATTATATATTTTACTATATTCTTCCATTTGCTTTAATATGTTTTATTATTGGTTGAATATTCCTGTAATATTCTTTTTTGCTTTCCTTAGCCTTCTTCCCAGATTTTCTCTATCACTGTTTTTCTCCCCCTTATTAGTATACTTATTGAAGTTAACACATTTGAACAAAACGAATTACAAGGGATGTGTCACAAGACACATTCTGGGCAGACGCTCAAGGTTCAACACAAATGGCTAAAAATACTGTACCATTTACAAAATAATACTACCCCACATGGAAAAATATATGCCTGGGCACTCTTTACAGCTGTAACCAGAATTCAAGAAGGAAGAATAACCTGAGCAATAGCCCTGTTTTTGAATTTTTTAAAAATAGTTTGCAGCTTTAGCTCTTCACACTAGCTCCAAAGTCAACTTTGTTCTTTATATATTTATGACCATTCAAATGTGAAAGTTTCTTGCGTCTTGCTCTGCCCGTTCATTTGCAAATGAAATGAGAAACAGTCCGCTGCCCCGGTTCCAGAACTCTGGTTCCAGCGTCCCAGTGAAGTCGGAGCCGCACAGCAGGGCCTGGCTGCGCATCACAGCTGGGCCCTGTCAGTCTTTGCAGCAGGCCAGATGCCGCAGCTGCGCAAAGTTGACAGTGCGTGTGTAGTACGGCCTCGTTGTTAAACATGAGACTGAGCAGCGGTGCCATCCAGTCGAAATTTTCCAACTCGTTGGACTTGATGATTTTTACAGGATCTTTGAAATATCTTCCAAAGAACAGGCGCATTTTACGTAAGTCCACTTAACGATGCTGACTGCCAAGGAACCGTTGGGATAGGACTTGAACCACGCTCTACGCCTTGTATCTCCTCTACATCAGTGATATCTAAATTGTTTCTGTGGTGAAATGGTGATGTTTCTAAAGCTTTGTCAAAGGAAGTTTCTCGTGTAGAAAATATGGATGTGAAATATGCAGACCAGAAAGCATCTTCTGCTTCGGGAGCTTAAGCACAGGGAGAGCGCTCTGGGCACAGGGCCTGCTTGCTCTGTGGGTTTGATGAGCTAACCATTAACCTGCCCGTGGAGTCTGAGGGGAATACATAAGCGAAGGGAGAACTGCTTTAAGTCATCCAGGAAGTTGAAGTGGTCCTCACAAATTGAATCATTCAATTATTTGTTTAAAAGCATGACTTTATTTGTTTGTTTAAAAAATGACTCTCATTGTGAGACCCTATGTGAGGCACAGAGATAGCAAAATGGGAGATGCTACCCTACTACCCCTGCCCTCAACTTGCTCAAATATCTGGGGGAATAGAAAAATAACTAACAATCCTGGGACGCCCGGGTGTCTCAGTTGGCTGGGCATCTGCTTTCGGCTCAGGTCATGATCCCAGGGGCCTGGGATTGAGCCTCACATCGGGCTCTCTGCTCAACGGGGAGCCTGCTTCCTCCTCTCTCTGCCCCTCGCTCCCTTTCTCTCTCTCTCTCTTCAAATCAATAAATAAAATAGTAAGAATCCTAACTGGCATATTAAGTACAAGAATAAAATAGTAAGAATCCTAACTGGCATATTAAGTACAAGAATACAAGTAAGCCCCTGGTTCCCTGAGGGCATATGGAAGGGAGACTTACCCTGCACAGCAGGCATAGAGGAGGTTTCTCAAGAGCAGGGATACCTCTCACAGTTAGAAGAGGGAGTGGGAGCAGAAGGAAGAAGGCATTAAAAGCAGAGGGAGGAAAACATGTAAATGCACAGGCATGGGTAAGCATCTGGCTTACTGAAGTCCTGCAGGTGTCACCAGGTTTGCTAAGAATGTAGGCTGAGATGGAGGAGGGAGGAAGATGCGGTGAAGAGGCAGGCAGAGAAGACAGAACCAGATAGATCACTCATGCTTTTCTTCCGCATATTTGTATGGAATGTGTATTGTGCTCCAAGTGATGCATTATACTAGCTAGATCCTGGTTTTCACCTGCCTCCCAGGCCTTACCTTCCCAGTCTTCTTTGCTGGCTTATCCTTTTATATCTTTCTTCTGAGTAGTACAGAGCCCCAGGACACAGCCCTTGATCCTACTCTCTTCTCCATCTACATTTTCTCCTTCATCATCTCTTTCAGTCTGTGGATTTAAATATCACTTATAACCTGATGGCTCCCATCTGATTTTTCAGCCTTGACCTCTCCCCAGAGACTCAAAACTGAATATCTAATTACCTACTGATACTACCACTTGGGTTTTAGTATCCATTGTATACCTAACATACCTAAAACTGAACTCTTGATTCCCATTCCTAACCAGTCCCTATCCCATGGCAGTAATAACACCACAATCTGTTCAGACAGAAATCCTAGAAAATGCTCTTCCTTTCCCTATCACCCCACAGTCAATTCATCATCAGGTCCTGTTGAAGCAACCTCCAGACTAAAAAAATCCTGTCTGTTATCTCTCCTTCTCAAACCTGCCTTCACACCAACAGCATCCCTGGCCCAAGCCACAGCCACAGCCTCCTTCCTTGTCTCCCAGCTTCCAGGCTTGCTCTCCTAGAGAACTCCATATTCTCTTCTCAAGGGGGTACATCCACTCCTATTACTTCCTACTAATATTGGCAGTTAAAATCTGCCAAAATAAAATGAGATGCAAAGGCCCAGGGACATGATTGACTCCTGCCATCATTCCCTCTCCTCCCTCCTCCCCACACCATGGTCATTCTTGCCGCACTGACTTTTCTGTCCCTTATCTTCCCAAACTCACTTCCATCTCCATATTCTCTGCCCAGAATGCTCTTATCCAGACTGTTTAGGTCTCAGCTCATATGTCACCCGCTTTGAGAGGTCTGCCTTCATCACCTTTTCTAAGAGAAGTCTTCCATAATTGTCCTGTGTAAGCATTTCTCTACATGCTAATAACTATCCGAAATTATATTATTTATTTATTTATGTTTTTCTGTTATTATATCCCTCCACCAAACAGGAAACTGCATGAGACTAAAGACTTTGTCTTGTTTACTGTTGTATCTCTACTCGTAGAATGGCACACAGATATATAATCACAAACTATGATTGCAAATGTAGGAAAAGTACAGAAGTTATATGAGTTTATATGACATTGGAAAATAGAATTCAGCCTTCTATTCAATGTACCCAGAAAGTCCTGTTTATCCTCTTCAGTGTAAGACATTAGCACAATAGCATAATTTGATAGTCTAGCAGTCATTTGTACATCTCTGCCTCTTTTCTTTAGGAAAACTTGATCAAGTGACAATGTTTATGACATTGCAAAAGCTTGACTGGGGTATCCCATTTATTTTTTTAATGTAATTTTTAGATGGTAAACACAGCCAGTATTGTTTGTCACCATTTGAAAAACATGATGCTGAATTACACTATATTCAAAAAAAATTACAAAAGCCTAAGCAATTAAGTCTTTATGATTAAGTTATGCAGTTGCATTTTAATTTATACCTGATTTTGTAAACACATTTGGATAATCTTTTTGAAACTGGAATTTCTTCCAAATTTAGGATTTTAGGTCAAATACTTATGTTTCCTTACCTCAAAGCAAAAGGATAAGGAAAATCAGTATCATTACATCATAATATATCATTAGCCAGAATGAATCCCCACCTCTTCTACCAGAAAGAGTATATTTTCTCTTCTCAAAAGAGAAAGTCTCTCCTTCAACAAGATTATCAGATTTTAGATTTGCTGAATAGCTTAGAGGCTAGGGTCTCCATAACAACCAATATTAACAGCCTATGGTAGAAATTTTTTTCTCCTTAAAAGCCTGTCATTAGGGAGTAAGCTACATCAGAACAGTGAGGGAGGAAACTAATATTTTTAAAATATATATGAAGTGCTTTCTTCTTAGTGAAATGAATCAATACATTGATTAAGTTATTTATTTTTCAAATCCTTTATTCTGAGATACCTTCATTGCTATTACCCTACCATACTATAACATCATTAAGCATCTGTTATTTGTCAAACTTCTATTAAGTTTTGCACATAGGCTATCTCACTTAATCTTCAAAATAAACCTGAGAGTTAAATAGCAACAATCCATTTACAGATGAATAAATTACCCAAAGGTACACATTAATACATTAGCAAGTAGCAATAATCAGGATTCAAACCCAAGCCTTGAAGCACCAAGGACAGTGATTTTCTGTACAAAATGTTGCCTTCTCCAGAGAGATTTTAAGCAAAATTTCCCAAGTTTAATAACAGAAGTGGACCTAGAATCTAAATATTTTAATTCCCATGGAAAGTTACACAACTTATCAGAAGCAAATGAATTTATGGCTTTAAAAAAAGGGATTGTTAACACTTCTTTTAAAAAAAGCTATAACAAAGAGCTCCATTATTCTTTATTATTCTTTAATATAGTTGAAGTTGGAGTCATGTGTTTTAAGTATATATCAATAGGTAGAGGCAGCCCTGGTGCCAACACTCAAATTAAATGCAATTTAAGGGGAATTTAATTTTCCGAATTCTGGATTTTATTTCCCTGTTGTTAATCTGCCCTTAATTCTGTCTCAAACTATTATTGGAATAATCAAAGAAGTCAGATAAGGGTGGAAGAAAGTAATGGTCAGTACTGGATAATAGAAATGAGTGCCACTAAAATGCCAGAAACTTTGAAGAATTTCTAAAAATATTTTAAGACTATTCTTGAAAGAAAACACATATTGTCTTTATTAACAATTTGAGTCTAAAAACTTGACTTTTCAGCCAACACAGGAAGGACAAGGTAGAGGTAGAAAGGAGTAAAAGAGATAATAAATCTCTCACCTTAAATGAAGGAATTCAGTATAATATTTATTGTTGAATCTATAGAGAGATGAAAGATCAAAGTTGTTTTTAATTGAATGGTAACTACCTAATACAATGAAAATTAATGAAATACTATCAAATTAATAAAGGACAAAAAAGCAGAGGAAAAAAGCTTGTAAAAATGGCAAATGATGGCAAAAAGAATAAAAGTAAGTCCTTTTATGTCATTATTCACAATAAACTTAAATGAGTTAAATTCTTCTGTTAGGAAGCAAAGATACTCACACAGTCTCAAAAATAAAATACAACTCAATGTTTTCAAAAGAAATACAAACAAAATTTTACAGAAAAATTCATAACACTGAGTTGAGCAAAGGTATATTAGACACATTACCAAATAAAGTAGAATACAAACCAAAAGGAATTAAAGGGAATATAAAGGACAGATTATATTGATTAAGGGTAAATTTTACATTGGATATATAATGGAAAATACAAAGTTAGAAGTACAATGTAAGTTCTGTAATATAGTAGAATAGATACCCTCTGACACTTCTATAAATATTTAATATTAACATATAAATGCAGATATTAAATATTAAAATCATTTTTTAATGTGTGAGTTAGCTTGAAAGAGAGTAAGAGAAATCCTTAGAATCCAAAGCTATGAAGCAAGAACATTAATTCTAAGTATAAATAAGCACTAACACCAGCAGCTACCTTAAATTGTCTGCTAATCCCTTTACCTGAAGCTATGAATTTTAAGTCATATGATGATAATAGACAAAATAGTGAGCCCCAAAAAAGTGAGGAGTAAAGTTTTTCAAAGGCTAGAGTCCTTAAAGGGCCACATTTCAATGAAGAGGGGAAAATGTGTATAAGTTACTAATAATAGATAAGGATGCATTAATAGACTAGAAACTTTGATGAATTCTATAAAAATATAGTTAGTTACTCAGGGCATAGTCTAAGAGAATTTGGAATAATGCTATAACTCATACAACTTGCATTGTCCTAAAAATATCAAGCAAAGAATTCATTTTGGAGCAGCCCCTCATGGTAGTACCTACAGCTGCCTGCTAAACACACACACACACACACACACACACACACACACCCCAAACACAAATGTATACATAAACACACATACATACATAAACACATACACATTCTCCCTCGAGGAACACTTTTTAAACCTTCTCAAGATATTTTCACAGATGAACTTACAAAAATATGTAAGTTCAAAATCAGATTATCTTAAAACACTTAAGAAAGGAAACCATGAGTGAAAGTCAAGAGAAGCAACAAATAGAAAGATCAGACCTCAAAGACTTGAGAAGTATTAGACATAGAATATAAAAGAATGTTTAATGTATTTAAATAAACAAAAGGGAATTTAAAGCATAACTAAAGATAAATGACTAGCAAAAATAACTGGGCAAACTTAGGAAAATAGAACTTTTAGAAAAAATATAATAAAAATTATAATTGAAGTTTAAAGTTTTGTGTTGTTCAGAGGGAAGGTGAACATATTTATTAACTTTAGACTTTTGTTACAGAAGTATGTTAAATTAATTTATATAAGATACACCTAAAATATAAGGACACAAAAAGGCTGAAAGAAAAATTATGGAAAATATATGCCAGATAAGCCAAAGGAAAGCTGGCTTGGTTATTAGTATCAGATAAAAACAAACAAATAACTCCCAAAACAAACAAACAAACCTTAAAACAAAAGGGATTCCTAACTAATAATAAAAGCTTTAATTTTCAGGAAGATAAAACTTCCTGCATGTGACTAAAAATTTGTATGTGACTAAAAAGATATATTCAAAATATATAAAGGAAAAGTGGACAAAACTATAAGGCCAAGTGAATAAATTTACCATAATATTGGATATTGTAATATGCCTCTGTAAGAAATTAAAATCATGCAAAGGGATCAGTAGAAATAAGAAGATTTAATTTAATGGACATATATAAAATGTTGTGTACAGAAACTGCAGAATATACATTATTTCCAAATACACTGGGAATAGTTAACAAAATCACTCATGCTATATAGCAAGTCTCAACGTTATTTCAAAGGATTAGTTTAATGTAAATCATGTTCTCTGACTGCAATACAATACTCCATATATTTGGTCATTTAAAAACACACTTCAGGGGGTGCCTGGGTGGCTCAGTGGGTTAAGCCACTGCCTTCGGCTCAGGTAATGGTCTCAGGGTCCTGGGATCGAGCCCCGCATCGGACTCTCTGCTCGGCAGGGAGCCTGCTTCCTCCTCTCTCTCTGCCTGCCTCTTTGCCTGCTTGTGATCTCTCTCTGTCAAATAAATAAAAATAAATAAAATGTTAAAAAAAAAAAAAAACTTCAGAATAACTCATAGTCTCAAAAGAAATTATGTTGGAAATTAATAAATCCTTATAAAGGAGTAATGCCAAAATGCTATAAAATGAAACTTATAAAATGTAGATAAAACAATACTTCAAGAATACTAGATACTCTTGGGGTGCCTTGGCAGACCAGTTGGGTTAAATGTCCAACTCTTGATTTCGGCTCACATGATGATCTCAGGGTCATGGGACTGAGCCCTGGGTGAGTCTCTGTGCTCAATGGGGAGTCCCTTGAGATTCTCTTCCTCTCCCTTTGCGCCACACCCTTCTCTCTCTCTCAAATAAATAAGTACAACTTTTAAGAAAAAATACTAGATTCTCTTCAATATTTATATTAGAAGACTGAACATTGTAGACTAAGCATCAATTTAAGATACCTAAAAAGTTAAGAAACAGGGTGCCTGCGTGGCTCAGTGGGTTGAGCCGCTGCCTCAGCTCGGGTCATGATCTCAGGGTCCTGGGATCGAGTCCCGCATCTGAGCAGAGAGCCTGCTTCCCTCTCTCTCTCTCTCTCTCTGCTTGCCCTCTCTGCCATCTTGTGATTTCTCTCTGTCAAATAAATTAATAAAATCTTTAAAAAAAGTTAAGAAACAAACAATTAACTCAAAGAAAATGGGAATAACAAAACTATAAGCTTAGCAGAAATTAATAAACTAGAAAACAAAGATGTAATAAAGTACAAAAAAGCCAGTCCTTTTTAAAGACTAATAAAATTAACAAATTTCTGATAGTTGAATTTTTAAAAAAAGAAAAAAGACACACATAAGTACTATTAGAAGTTAAAGAGAGCCATTAGCCATTAGACCTAAAAGTAGTAAAAAAAAAAATTCAAAAGTTGAAAAATTTAGAGAAATGGAATAATTCCTAGTAGAATATAATTTACCAGTACTGACTCAAGAAGACATATGCAACCCAAACAGTCCTATTACCATTAAATAAAGTGAATCATTAAAAATCTTCTCATCAACCAGAGACAATTTTAAAAATTTTCTACAAGGAACATGTATGTAGGGGGAAAGAATGCTAGCTTCATCAGTTGTCCCTGTGGCAAGAATTGTTTAGTTGTTTAAACAATAATACTCACTGCTGACATAGAATGCTTATACAGTATTTCTGAAAGGCAATTTCACAATACATATCAAAAGCTTCAAAATGTTTGTGCCTTTTGACCCAGCAACTCCTTAACAATCCTAAAGAAATAACTGCTCATGTGCAGTAAAGATACATGCCCTAGGGTATCTGGTGCAAATTTTCATAATAGCAATAATAGGTGAAGGTAAAATGTATTAAGATAAATCTATGTCATGGGATATTTCAGGGCCATTAAAATGATATGCTATGTATTTAACAACATGTAAATATGTTCATAATAAAAGGCTACATAACCACATGTACAGTAAGGTTTCTTTCACAAGTAAATAATAAAATACTTGTAATTGCTAACACGTAGTGAGCATTTATTATGTTCCAGCTACTCTGCTAAGTATTTTATAAGTATCATGAAATAAACTCTTCACAGCTCTCCTTTGAGGGCTGCCTGGATTGCTCAGTCCATTAAGCATCTGACTCTTGATCTCTGCTCAGGTCTTGTGAGTTCAAGGTTGTGAGTTCAAGCCAGGTGTTGGAATCCATATTTGGCGTGAAGCCTACTTTAAAAAAATAAAACAAAACAAAAAACAACTATCCTATGAAGTAAATGCTTTAACTTCTTTTTATAAATGAGAAATCTGGAACTCAGGGAAGGAAGTAACTGGCCTGACTGTTCATTAGCAATTATTTTTATATGTATATATACAGGGAAAGCCCAAGATAAGATATACCAAAGTACTACCAGCTATTATATCTAAGCGGTAAATTTAATAGAATTATTTTTCTTTTTAATTCATCTACTTTTTAATTATCTAAAAGGAAGACCTAATTTTTTTTTGGTCATTCAAAATATTGAAATGAAAGAGCTAAAGGAGTATTTTCCTATTGAGTTCTTCCTGAAGAATCTAACAGAGAAATCTTCATATAAGCAAAATGCCCAGAGAATCATTGATATCTAGAAGTAGTGGTGAGCATTAAATAAAAAATATATATACATATATGTATCTATAAAATTAAAATTTAGTGAAGGCTAAAAGGGAGTGAATTTATATTTATGGCATAATCTATGTATATTTTGACAATGAAGATACAGAACAATCATAAGACCTAATTTTTTTAATTTTTCAAGTATTTTATCAAAAAATATCAACCCAAGTACAAATACCTAAATGAAACAAAGGCCTTGTCCCCTCAAATTTTGAATGAGTTCAGGACATCTCTAAAAATATGCTCCTAACACTCACGTAAGTCAATTTGGACAGATTTAGGTGAGCCTTAATTTAAATCTGTTTTAATCCTTCTATTCTCTGCCATCTGGACAGTTAATGGGCTCTGGAGAATTCACCATATGAAAACAGAGCATGTTTATAGTTTATTGTCATTAAATACTTAGTTAAAATGTGGGACTACAATTATCTCTGAAAACAACCTTTTAATTATTCAAATGTCATGACAGCATAGCTTAGATGTAACAATTGACCTTTACATTTCTCTTGAGTCAGCAGTGTTCTAGGATTCTAAATATCCTTTTAAAAAATAAATCACAAGCTCTGGTTCCAAGGGGGGAAGCTCCTAATTCAGTTTGGTCCTCACAGTACTTAAACAGGATTGTTTGTGTTCGACTAGTTAGCAGTACTCATTATCCTGACAGATTGTGTCACATCTCTTTGGACATTTAAGTCATACAAGAAAAGTTTTTCTAAAAAACAGTAGCATCACCTGGTTCTAGTGTAACTCTACACAGTTTATGGAAAAATTTACCAAACATTTGGAAATAAAAAAAGGTTATTTTATTCAGCTGAGATCACTTTCCTTGGGAGTGATGGTACCAAGACAAGAGTTCACGTCTTCTGACTTCTGGTCCAGAATAGTTTTCAACACCACAAAAACTTCCTTCCAGTGACTGTGAGCTACTTGAGGTCAAGAACTGCCTTTCTCAGGTTCATGGTCCAGCAACATAACACAGACATAGAGGCTAGGTTTTAATCCATGTTGAACTGACTTGAGTTACACAATTTATTCTCTGCCTGTTTTTCTCTACATAGACTTTTCAATTAGTCATTTTAAGAATCAAAATTTCCCAAAGAATGCATTTTTGCGTTCATATTCTAAGAAATATTTTCCAATGAGGCATAGTTCTCTGAATATGAACTACAAGAGGACACAGGCCATTGGACATCTCCCCAGTGCTTTCTGGACTAATCCCATGGTAAAATAAAAAAACATTTACTGGAGTCATGAAGACCTATGTTCAAATCTCAGCACTGTGCTATGAGCCATTTTCCTTGGACAAGTTATGTAATTTCTATGATATCAGCTTTATCATTATAAAATTGGTGGGATGCCTGGGTGGCTCAGTTGGTTAAGCCGCCACCTTCGGCTCAGGTCGTGATTCCAGAATCCTGGGATGGAGTCTCACAATAGGCTCCTTGCTCAGTAGGGAATCTGCTTCTCTCTCAGTCACAGCCTGCCTCTTTGCCTGCTTGTGCGCTCTCCCTCTCTCTCTCTCTCTCTCTCTCTCTCTGTGTGTGTGACAAATAAATAAATAAACAGAATCTTTAGAAGATAATAAAAAATAAAAATAGAAATAACGCCCATAAGCTCATTTGAGAAATGACATAGAGTGTGAGAAAGATACATCTCAGCAAGCTCAGAAATCTTTCATTCACAAGTATTTGTTGAGCACATATCAGGCATTAGGTCTCTTGGCTCTCACTTCATTTAATGGCAGAACGTGACAGAGCGAGAGTATAAGAAAATTTCAGGTTATCTTCTACCCATTCAAACCCCATTTGTGAGCTAGTTTTATCCCAATTTTTGCCTGAAATCATGGGTTGGTCCTTTGTATTGATTTCCCACGGCTGTCATAACAAAGCACTATAAACTAGTTGACTTAAAATGGCAGAAATCTATAGTCTCGGTTCTGGGGGCTAGAAATCTGAAGTCAAGCTTTTGACAGGGCCATGCTCCTTCCAAAGCCTCTGGGAGAGTGGGGAGACCATTCCTTGTCTCCTCCAGTTTCTGGTAGCCCCAGGCATTCCTTGGCTTGTGGTGGCATAACTTTAGTCTCTGCCTCAGTCCCCACATGACTGTCTTCCCTCCATGTCTGTGTCTTCACATGGGGTTCTCCATTCTGGTGCACCTGTGTCCAAATTTCCTTCTTATAAGGACACCGGTCATATTGGAATGGAACCCACTGTAAGAACCTCATCTAAACTGGATTAAATCTATAAAGACCCTATTTTCAAATAAGATCACATTCAAATAAGATACCAGAGATTACAACTAACTATACCATATCTTTTGGGAAAATACAATTCAACCTATACCTTTTCCAGTCACTCTAAGATAATAAAAAGTCCTCCAGATGATCTCATCCCCAAAAGTAGTGTTATTACCATAACTAAGATATATAGTTCTCTATACTAATTACATGACTCTTTCCATATTCACAATTTAGAGCTTCTCTCCTACCCAAGCTAGAACACCAGTAGGCCTGATCTTCCATTGTTAGGAAGTTACCAGGTGGACCGTCTGTCTCCTGGCTCCACTTCTGCTCACTCTACTCACTAGTCACAGCTCCTGAGCTCTCCAAGGCAGGACCAGAGCAGTGAGGAGTAGGAGAAGGAACCTTGCCCGAGGTGGCAGGTATAATCATAGCCTGGCATAAGCACTCTCTGGGCTCAATGGGATGTGTAACATGAGTATACTCTTTCATGTTCTGCTTTTGTGGGTCTCTCAGAGATTCCTGCTGGGAAGATCCAACTTTGGTGCCATTGAGAAGGTCACTAATCCTCTCCTATCCAGGAAGTCCTCTTAGGTAGAATATTGAGTAACTCAGGGTTGGCTCACCTCTTGGTGGTTAAGAAACACACATCCTTGACCACTCACTGCCTAGAAATGCTCCTCTCTGGCATCTTCAACATTAGTCCTTTTATAAGGGGTACAGGCAAAATGTTGGAAATATGTATACATATATACCATTCTTTTAACAAATCATATATATATATATATATAGTCAGGGACCTATTGTTCATTCTTTTTCCTTTCCTTTTTTCCTTTTTCCTTTTTTTGGAACTGAAGCCAACCTTTAAACTGAAAGTCTCCCATTTTAACATTCCACTCAAGTTGCCTTCATTCCTGATAAAAAAGAAGCTGAGAGCAGTATCAATGACCTTGTATTTCTAAACAGAATGAACTTGGTTTGTCTCAGAAAATTAAGTGACAGGAGACAAGCAGAAGGGCTCTGTTCTGCTCTTTCCTCCTACCAAGATAATATTTGCCAAGCAACAACATTGATTGATTCTTAAAACTAAGGATGGGTTAGAGCTGCAGAGTGGGACGATGGAAACAAGGCTGCATTAATGAAAAGGGTATAAAGAGCAGGAATTAGGAGGTGTGGGTCTGGGCCTGGTTCAGTTATTAACTATCTGGTGACCTTGGAAAACTCACTTATGAAGGTCAAATAAATTAGTGCACTTGAAAGCTCCATAAAAGTCATACATAATCAAGGTGACAGCATTGTAAGAAGCAATTCAGTTTTGTCACTAAATCCTCTTATTTCTTCAATGAGAAAATCTCAGTTAACTCTTTTCTCTGTTTTTGTTGCAATCACCCTGGTCTCAACCCAGATTATTGCAAAAGCCTCCTAGTTTATCTCTTTTCTGCCCGCCCCAGCCCCACAATTCATCTTAGGAGAGATGCTCCTAAGGCCTCTTCCTTCCTGAAGCAATGCTCAGATTCTATGAGACAATAAACAGAAAAAGAAAACATAGTTATTCCTTTCCTTACCTACTCACATCCCTAGCCTTGGCTAAGGTTCAAATAAGACATTTGGCTTATCAGTTAAAGATTAGAGAGGTAAATAGATTGGAAAGCAGGTAGGTAGGGGTAAAAGCATGAAATTGGAGGGGGAAGAGCCAGTTAAATGAAGATGAGATTTATTCAGATACTTCAGATACGTTCAGTAACTCCACAAACACTCCAAAGATGGTTGTATTTACAGTTATAGTGTATGACAGTGTCTTTTTATTCTCATATGTCCTCGATCCATGGCAACATGGCCTCTACCTCTATCCCATGGATGTTGCTGTGGACAAAATCATCACATCTCTATTGCTGTTCATGCTCATAGGGGTGCTGCAGCCACAATACTCCACACTGGTAGACACTTTTCTCACTTCAGGATTCTCTTCCTTTGGAGTTTCTCTGCAATGAGTTCTTCCTCCTCCGTCTATTCCTTATTGATGTTCCCCAGAGCACAATGCCGGACAGCCTGTTCTCCCTCCTGACACATTGGCTCAGCACACCCCTTCATGTGATTCTAGTCACATTCTAGTCACATTCTAGTCCACAGCTCTGGCTGTGATTTTCTTCTTGAGACCAAAGCCATGTAGCCAAGGGCCTACTCAACATCTGTGCTCAAACATACACCAGAAGTACTTCAGGCTGAACATACCCAGATCTGAGGTCTTCACCATTAACCTGCTTCACCTTTCCTGTTCCAGCTCTCAAATCCACCCATTTGTCACCACCTCCACTCCAACACTCTATTCCAGGCACCATCATCTCTTATACGGAAAACTCTAACAGCCAAGTAACTTGCCTTGTTGCCTCCAAAGTGGATAGAATGCCCTACTTATTCCATTATTTTCATTTCAGTCAGAGTGATATTTTTAAATACAGAACTAAGTAATGAGTTTTCATTTACCCTTAGAATATAGTCCAAACTCATTGACCTAGCCTTATAAGGTCCTTCGTGGTCTGAACCATTTTTGTCTCTACATCCTCTTGATGTCTACACTGGCATCATAATAATCATCAGTTCCCAGAATAGGCCATGTAATCTTCCTGCTAGCCTTGGCACATGCTATTCTTTCTAGCAGAAATGTTCTTTCCTCACAACATTACCTGGCTAACTTCTGTTCACCCTTAGAGTCTCACTTGGCTTTCTCTGCGTGTAGGAGGATCATCAAACTCCCAAGTCTAGGTTGGGTTCCCCTCTTCTTTGCTCCCAGAATACCCTTTCTTCCAGGACTGGATTGCCCACAACACTGCACACTCCAGTGGCAGTATCTGCATCTGTCTTGTTTACTGCTATACCCTGGTGACTAGAATATTGCCTGTTACATGGTAGGTTTGTTGATAATTTTGCTGAGTGTACTAAGTATATAGAATAAATTATTTTGAGAAAATACTACCCTTCAAATTTTATGAAATACTTTAAAAGATTCTATATGAAAAAAATGCATTTTATACAGACTTTAGAAAAGCACTACTCTCTTGTACATCTAAGTATTTCTTTTTAAAAATATTGTATCCAGCCTTTCAAAACGTATTTCTAATTATAACATAGCTCCAATACCAATGCAGGTTTATGTCATTTGTTAAAGTCAGCAAATTTTGCCAGTACAGTCTAATAATTGAAAATAGAGGAAGGTCAATCCATCCATAGCCTCCTTTCCATTTTCTGTTAGGTTCTGTAGAAAAGAATGTTCCAACAGTGGGTTTTTTCCCTGAGCCGGTGGAGTCTCTGGCCTGCCATTATATTGGGCTTCTCGTCTGTGTTTTGATACTGGGAATTAGGCAGCCACTGCCAAGAAACTAGATTCAATGCCTAGTATCCTTGGCAGAGAAAATATTTCTCCAGTTCCATCCAAATTAATCCTCACAGGCCAATAAATCAGTACACAAGGAGAATGTGTGATGATTTTGACCATCTGGAATTTTTCTGAGGCATTAGTGGGCATAGCAGAAACTACCCAGCTCCACAGTAGCTATGAACATCTGGATCTTAGCTCAAGGTAGCATGAGCACATTCCCTTTCCCATGGGATACCAGCACCTGATCCAGGGCCGGGGAGCTCCTGGCGGCTTTTCAGAATCTTTGCCTGACCACTGAGTCAGCTAGTTTGATTCCAGTGTCAAAGAAAACAGCTTCAACCATTTTCTTCCCCAATACTCTCAGATAACAGACCAGATCTAGACTCTCTTCACACCTGGTCAACCATTGTAACAATCAGGTAGTCAAAAAGAAAAAAGGAAAAAAAGCCTAAATATCAGTACAGTCTGATCAGTGTGATACCAGGGATTTTTTTAATCTGACTTTGCAAAAACAACTGACCCAATTTTTTTTTCCTTAAATATCCCTAAAGGGCGAGAGAAAGAAGATTTTCAACATGGAGGGTGGTGTCTACATGGTTATTAGACCTAGCAAGCTAAATTCTTTATCACCAGGGGAAAAAGTTACAAAGGAATGTCTCCTAAACCAATGTCCTGGTTGCCTTGCCCTCGAGCTAAGGAAATGGGAAGAGGAAAGAACCTGTTTCCATGCTCAGACATTCTCAGGTTGCTTTAGTTGCAGCTAAAAGTGTTATCCCTGCTGGGCTCTATGTCCTAGGGCCATTTGTCATTTCACTCAGTTCTCATGGCAGCCCTATCAGGTGAGCATGACTCCATGGAGGGCAAGGAGAGGCTGAAAAAAGAGGCAGAGCACTCTAGATTGATAGGTGTCAGGTTTAAGAAGCAAAGCAACTTTGTTCCAGGGCTTATCGTGGGCAGCAAGATGAATAGATCTCCACACCCTCCAGCCAAACGTGAAAAGTTTTTCTACAGAGCCTAACTGGGTTCAGTGACATATTCAGTGCAGAAGGTTGCAGTCAAACCTTACTATCTAAGAGCTACATCTTTGAAAGTGGCTCCCATGGTGGGAGCTGTAGGCAGAAGTTACATGCCAAGGACAAAGGAAGGGATAAAGAGCTCCAATTGCCCAGGTCCTATAACTCAAGGGTTAACCAGTGGTCACCTCCTCTTAATGACCCCTCCTAATGTTTTATCTCTCTCCTGATGGGCTCTCACAATTGTATGTGCCCCCTCTTCTGCTGACCTGGGTGGTCAGCAAGGGGTGACATGGAGGTGACTTATTTGGTGGTTGTCTGGCTGCGCTGGAGGCAGATACTATAGTAACAATATAGCCACATGTAAAAGAAAATAGATAAAGATGATTCCCAAAATAAGTAATAGTTTTCTTCATCAATAACCTCATGATCCAAACCCCTGATTTACTAAGTCCTCTAGACTGGGGTTTGTCTCACTCAGGGCATTCCTTTGTGTTTTTATGTGATTTCATAAAGATGATGTATACTAGGCTCATCAGGTAGGAACACATAACATTTTCTTTAAATAATGGCACAGGTATCTCTCTATAAAGCAGTAATAATTCCCAAAGCTATCTTATTTTGGAGGACAGCTTTTTTTCACTAGAGACATTTCAGTATTTATTAAGGACAGGCTTTACTAGCTATCATTTAAGTCTTGTTGGATGAATTTGTAACAGTTTCTGTGTGTGCTGTAGTGTCCTCCAGACCAATGGAGGAAAAAAGAAGGCAAACATATGATTTTATCAGTGGAAAACAGAACCTCTCTACCTGGCCTTGAGAAGAGGGAGGTTGATAGCTTTAGGAAATTTACCCAGCTATACATACCATCATTGTTGGCCAAGGAAGACAGCACTGTCAGGCATGAGAAGGTAGACTGGGGTGGGATATATTAGACCAGAACCCCCATTTTTTCCCCTCTTCCAATGATGCGTGTTCCATCCCAGGTATAGGGCATTTCAAAAGGTTCATCCTATAACAGGACAGCCCAGTGGAGGGGTGCAAAGTCATTTACCCATTCTAGTGAGACTTTGTAAAGTCCAATAGATGACACCTTTCCCAGGCATGATGGGGCTTGGTATTCTGGGTAGCAGAGCACATTGATTGATGGTGAAAGTCAGGAGAATAGTTGTTTCCCGAAGCTTTTATATCTTTATAGCATCAGGGTCCCCAGTTTGACATAGAGGGCAACAGGCCCTACTGGTTGATCATTCAAATGAATTAAAGCCTGGAACAGTACTTTAGTCTACCCACCCAAGATAGCTTTACCTATAAGTAATTTAACCCATTGCTTTAATATTTTATTTTTCCTTTCCATTAACTCTACCACTTGTGGGTTATAGGGGACATGGGACCTATCTGTTCAATGTCATTCTTTTGCTCAGTCTTGCATATTATCGCCTTTGAAATGTGACCCCTGATCACTGTCTTTTCAACAAGGGTATCTGTACATGGTATTCAGCTTTTCTAATTCCCTAATGGTGGCAGCCTGGTTTGCACAGCGATGGGAAAACGGGTTAGGCCAGAGGCAGTGTTCCCATAAACCAAGACATATTTAGAACCCTCCCTCTGAGGGAGGGAACAAGTATAATCAATTTGCCAATCTTTTACAGGTTGGGAACTCCTGTGGATGGTCCCAGACTTCTCTGGCAACTGCCTTGGGCATTATTTAGACACAAGAGATATGCTCTTAATGCATTAACCAAGTCAGCGTATTTCAAAAGCAATCCTGCATCCTTGACAATCTGTCATTCCACCTGGGCACTGTAGTGGCCATTTTTTCTATGCATCTAGTCTTTCCTATCTACTAAAGAGACAGCTGTGGGGTGCCTGACTTGTACAGTTGGTTAAGCATCTGACTCTTGGTTTTAGCTCAGGTCGTGATCTCAGGATCAAGCCCCGTATCGGGCTCTGCACTCAACACAGAGTCTGTTTAAAGATTCTCTCTCTCTCCCCCTCTGTCCCTCCCCACCCCTCTCAAATAAATAAATAAATCTTTAAAAAAAAAAAAAGAAAGAAAGAAAGAACGAAAGAAAGAAAATAAAAAAGTCCGTTGTTATCACTTGTGCCCAGGCTAGGACATCAGCTTCCTGATTTCCAGTGGGGATCAATGCCTTATGATTAGTACATGAATAATAGTGACGACAGCCTCAGGCTCTTGCAGATAAACCCAAATGTCTTTCCATATATCTTGACCACACAAGGGCTTATTCATGACCACCTATCCTTTGGTTTCTGATTGTCTGAGCCATGGGGTTAATCCCTTTAGAACCGTTCAGCTGTAAGTGTAATGGGTTAACAGCCAGGGCTCATGAGTGATCACCAGCCAGAACACTCCAAGTTCAGCCCACTGGATGCTGTGATTCATTCTTGCTTCTAGGCATCTGTATACCAGGCATCAATGAGAATATCCCCCGCTCTCTCTCTACAGGCCATAGGGGCCTCACAGGAATTGGGGCAGGGCATCTGGAGGCTCTGCATACCTACAAAACCCAGCAGCCCCTGCATTTCTAGAGATAGTGCCAGGCAGACAAGGCACTCCTCTGCTGCAAATAGGAAAACCATCTAGTCAAAATGGGAAACATATTTTTAATTCACCCCTTGATAGGAAGGGACGTTCTTACCACAATATGCTGTTCCTCTGTGAGAGGCTCGACCTGAGGGAGTGCTGTGTACACTGCTATGAGCTGCTGCTCTATGGGTACATCAAGTTTATCTCCCCTTCCAGAGCTGGGGCAAAAATTTTAGGAGTATTCTCTCCCCCTGTTGTCTCTGTCATAGTGCGCAACCCATACCTTCTGGAATCACAGACACATCTAATTTAAGTGGTAGCTCTGTGTGGGAAATGTCTAGAGATTTCACCTGCTTTACGAGTATCTTCGCCTTCTCAAAGGTGACTTGTTGTTTTTGTTTTGTTTTGTTTTAAAGATTTTATTTATTTATTTGACAGAGATCACAAGTAGGCAGAGAGGCAGGCAGAGAGAGAGAGGAGGAAGCAGGCTCCCCGCTGAGCAGAGAGCCCGACGCGGGACTCGATCCCAGGACCCTGAGATCATGACCTGAGCCGAAGGCAGCGGCTTAACCCACTGAGCCACCCAGGCGCCCCTGACTTGTTGTTTTGATTCCCAGTTCCATGTGTATCCTTTTCTTTATCTGGCGGTATAAAAGGCAGAGGTGCTGTGCCAGGTGGGAATAAAAGTCCTCCAAAACCCTAATATCCCTACAAAGGTTTTCATCTCTCTCCTGTTTTGGGGGGGTTAGGTAGGCTTGCATCTTGTCAATCGCAGCTTTTGGAATAATGTGTGTCTTATACAACCAGTTTCCAGAAACTTTACAGCAACACGTGGGTTTTGAGTTTTCCAGATGTTTACTGCCTGTCTTTCCCTCACAGATGTTCCAGCAAAGCCTAAAGGCTGTCCCACAACAGAGACAACTCTTCATAAGTAAATATTATATTATCAGTGTAGTGGGCCCATTGTATTGATGTGGGGAAGAACAGTCACAGGTCTTGGGCTACCATCCCATGACATAGCGAGAAGCTTTGCATGTAGCCTTAGGGAAGCACTTAAAAGGTCCATTATTGTCTCTCCCACATGAAGGTAAATTGATCTTAGTTATTAGAACTCTGTACTTGTCAATCTTTTCCAAAAATCTTTTTGAAGATAAAGCACTTTTGCAGGAAGAGATTTACAAAAACATCAGAGTAAAATAACTGCCTTTAAGTTACAAAAGACTTTTAAAATGACCATAGTTCAAGATCTGATGAGCGTTCACTATAATGCAATTGACAAGGAAATTTGGTTATTTCTGCGACATACATTTCAAAATTATGACTGATAACATTATATCAGGACGTATCAGATTTTCAGGAATTCTATATAAATATACCCTAAGGAAAGTTTATCTAATAATGCATCCTTTTTAAGTTAATGTATCAAATAAGCCTAATTAGTTTAATAGCTTTCCTGTATAAGGAGAGAGACCATATCTTTTGAGATGCTTCGGGATCTGAAAAATCTCAAAGTTAGGACAAGGTCCATAAGCCCTCACTTAAAATTTGATTTTGG
Source organism: Neogale vison (assembly GCF_020171115.1). Classification (NCBI taxonomy): domain Eukaryota; kingdom Metazoa; phylum Chordata; class Mammalia; order Carnivora; family Mustelidae; genus Neogale; species Neogale vison. Next base: position 103,154,548 of record NC_058096.1, on the reverse strand, counting down.
GGGCGCCTGGGTGGCTCAGTGGTTAAGCATCTGCCTTTGGTTCACGTCATGATCCCAGGGTCCTGGGATTGAGCCCCACATGGGGCTGCCTGCTTAGCAGGGAGCCTGCTCTCCCACTCCCCCTGCTTGTGCTCCCTCCCTCACTGTCTCTCTCTCTGTCAAATAAATTAATAAAATCTTAAAAATAAATAAATAGATAGAAAGATTTGATTTTGGACAAATAAATAAATATTAAATTTGATTTTGATGAAGGTTGTTAAAAATATCAAAAGGTTTAAAACACTTGATTGAAAAGGTCACTGTAAAACAAACTTAATTATCAATTTAACCAAAGGGACAATGAATTTTCGTAAAACACAGAATCTTGTTTTCTAGGCAGATTACTTAAAAAGTAAAGAACATCATCTCATCAAGAATAAACTAATAGTCCAAGAAAATTTTTTCCTTTTAACAGATGAAAGAAACTAAGCTTTAGTTTCTGAGCAGGGAGCCTGACGTGGGGCTCAATCCCAGGACCCTGGGATCATGACCTGAGCTGAAGGCGTATGCTTAACTGAATGAGCCACCCACGAGCTCCAAAACTTACTTTTCTTTAAGCCAATTAAGTAGAGATATTTTGCAAATTAATTTTGTTCATAATCTCTGGAGGAAGAAAAACATCACATAAGTAATATATATCTATGGGCAAACATAACATATACGAGCAGAGATCCCATAGCTTTCATTCCAAAACTAGCTATTAATCTGGTATGATATAAAATTCACTGGTTTATAAAACAATTCAATCTGGTGTGTCTCTGGCAGATGGAACAAGTGAAAGTTACTCACACAGCTAATGTTTTTCATTAATATTTGTAGAGAAGACTTTTAAGATTTGTATGTGCCCTTAATTAGTAATCTTATGGTGGTTGTGGACAGGAGTTGGAACAAGGAAGCCTTTACAGCAATCTGTATTTTAAAAAAATGTCCCTCCCCCTTCTTTTCCTTAGGTCTCAGGAAATTATGGGCAGGGCTTTAGTTGTCTCCTGGAGTACTTATCTTTCAAGGACATGATAAGATTTATAATGTCAAGGGAAGAGAAAAAATGCAAGTTTCTCCTAAGAGTTTTGGGGTGTAGTTCTTTATTATTGGAAACCTAGGGTGGTTACTATTTACATTTCCCTTGGTGCTCAGGGTCAGCCTGCATAAGGCTGTTGGTTGTCACTGTCAATCACAGCATCCCCCTCTTTGCTCTTGGCTCTCTTCACTTTCCAGGTATTCCTTCCACCTCTCAGCATCCCTATCATGCTTTGTCACAAGCTGTTGGATCTTAACCCAAGGCATCTTGCTCCCTCTGAGCTTTGTAAAATTGACCATTAAGTTCTCCAAACTATTATCTTTCTCTCCCACCCTCTCTGCCAACCCCAAAGGTAGAAAAATAGTTGACAACTGCATGTCCTTCTGTGGCCTCAGTTCTTCAACTTTCTAACTCAAGCTTCGGCCTCTAGCTGGGCATCAGTGTCCAGACAAGCCACCTGCATGAGAGGCCAGTCCACGGGGGCAGCTGCTCATTTCCCTTCTTTACCACAGTGTGCTATGTGTAGTTTCTCAAACAAGTGTATCACTCATGCTGGTGTTTTCAGGGTGTCCTGAGACTCACATGGTGATCTACAAACATCTAACACACGGGCCACCTCTGCCCACATGGAGGTCGGCAGCCAACACAAGATTTTCCTACAAATGCCTAGCTTTCCTAAGGCCTGTCACTTGGGTCTCCTGGCTGGCTCACCATTTGTTGGTTTATAAACTGGGCCCAAACACAGAAGGCAAGGAGAGAGGTAGAAAAGTGGCAGACTGCACCAAATGGGTAGGTGGCAGGTTTAATAAGCAAGGGAACTTACATATGAGGCTTGCCTTATGTGGCTGCATTATGAGATCTCTATACCTGTCCACCGGAATCTTAAAATGTTTACACAAATATTACCATACTCATTGGGTTCGGTCATATACACCATCCAGATGGTCTCCCCAAAACCTTCCCCTCTCAAGGCTGCATCCTCATAATAGCTTTCACTGTGGGAACAGTAGGCAGACCAGACGTCCAAGAGATGGGGGAGAAGGTGAGGGACCCTCTAATGACCCATGTTTAGCTCGAGGGCCCACTGGTAGTCACAGCCTCTCGATCATCTCCTCCAACAACACCATTTTAATGTGAAGACACCAAGACATAGAGAGATTTTGTCATATGTTCAAGGTCACACCACAATTAAGTAATAGGACTAGGATTTTTACCAAGAGTAACTCCAAAACTTCTGCTCTTAATCACTATTTCTAATACTAAGGATATTTACATTTTTTATGGTCCCTGAACCAATCATAGAACTTAAAAGTTGTTGTTCACCAGAAAAATAATTCCTTTATTAAAGGTTTTCTCTCATTTAAGTTATTCTAAAAAGCAACAACAATAAGGGAAATCAGAAAGTTGGGGGAGGAAAGGCTAGGAATTACCCAGAATTCCCATGACGTTAATAAATTAACTGCTTTCATTTTTTAATGTTTCTTCCAGTCTTTGTCCAATCTGTATACATAATTATATGTAATTTCAAAGCCATTTTAAATGGTTAGTTAGCATTGACAAGATAAATTCATCAAATGAGTTGTCTTCTTAAAATCCTGCAAAAATTATTTTAATTCTTCCCTCCACATTCTGGGTTTCATTTCCTTTTCTAGAGCAAAAACAACAGATTCTTGAAGAATTCTGATTCACCCAGCAGATGTGAGGGTTAGAGAACCTGCTGGTTAATTGGAGATGAGTTTCACTGGAAACAATCACATGAAAACAAACTATATGTGGTAAATTCCTGTCCCTGGTAGTTTCTCAGGATACACCGAATTTATCCCACCAAAGAGTTCTCTTTTTGTGGAACTTCAGATGCCCCATCTCTATATCAGCATTTTCCAAGCTATGTTCTAGAGAACCCTAATGACAGATACACATTCAGAGGTTCAAATGCACACATTTAAGGACTATTGTTTATATCCCCATTTAAAGATCTAAAATACACATTAGCATATGAAGAACCTGGGAAGTCATGCAGGAAGGAACACGTTCACTTTCATCCAGAAGTTGGAAACTAGTTACTTCCAGGAGATAAAGATAATGACCTGGCAATGGCGGTAAGGAAGTGGAAATACCACATATCACCTGTTAGTTGCTGCTTCTCGTCCTGTGGGCCCAATATTAATAAATCTTCATGAGATATCTGAAATCTGGATTTTGATGGAAAATTTTAGATCCACTTTGAGTGGACAAAAATATGTCTTTTGGCTAGATCGGCTTATAGGCCACCAATTTGCAGCCTCTGCTTTAACCTACAGTTTCTTAAGCTCATTTGACCACAGAACTCTTTGTTTCTAGCATACTCTGTGGGGAAATGTTACCATACATCATTATCCTGTCAATCCTTCAAGGTCCATTCTCTATACCTAGTCTTTCTTCTGTGCTCCAATCTTCGAACTTAAAGTATGTTCCAGTTACCATGATTGTGTAACAAATTACTCCAACACTCGTGGCTTAAAAAAAATAATTTTTAATTTGCTCAAAAAATATGTAATTTGTGTAGATCTCAGAGAAGATGGTTCATCTTTGTTCTGGTATGTGTCAGTGTGGCTCAATGGCTCATGGTCATGTTGAGGAATGGGAGTAATCCAAAGCCATTCTCACGGCCCCTGGCTGGCTCAGTCAGAGGTGCATGCAACTCCTGATCTCAGCGTTGTGGGTTCTAGCCCCGCGTTGGGTGTAGAGATTGCTTAAAGATAAAATCTTTAAAAAAAACAAACAAACAAAAATAAAGGCATTCTCACTTCCATGTCAGATGGCTTATGCCAGTAGTCATCTGACCACTTACTTAGCTGCAACAGTCAGCCAGAATGCCTGCATGTGGTCTTTCTTTGTGGTCTGAGCTTCCTTGCTAGATAGATAGTCATCTGGATAGCTAGATGCCAGGAGTGAGTATCCTGAGAGGAAGAGGGGGAGGCAGGCAGAAACTGTATCACCTTGTAGGATTTAACCCCAAAAGCCATGGCAGGTCATTTCCATTGCATTGTTATTTGCCAAGGCAAGTATTCAAAGACAGGCAAGGAACTCCACCTCTTAATGCAGTGTGGCAAGGTTCTGGAGAGGATGAGGGACCAGAAATAGTGCTTTAGCCATTTTGGAAGTTGTAGTCTGTCAAATAAGGAAAGAATGAAGTATCTTGAATTCTGGCTCTTTCATTAACCAAAATTAGTGTGACTTTAGCAAGTAATTTCATCTCTTTTTACATCATTTGTTCACTCTATCCGGAATTACAGTTGCCTCGATTTTTATTTTATCATCAGAGCGTGAGTTTCTTGAGAATAGTAACCACCACTACCAACAGTAGTACCCAGGTGTTTTGTTTGGTATTATTCTTTTAATATTGCTATAATGCAAGCACAAACACCAAATTTTTATTTAGCAATAATATTGTTATAATGCAAGCACAAACCTGAAAGTTTGGGTTATAGATATTACATATATAAACGTTTGGGTTATAGTAAATATTTCTAATACCTTATTTTATTAAAGCTAGTAGGGAGTTTCCTCAGTAACTTTTCACCACATGTGGCTATGGCTAAAGGAGAAGAAAGCCCCTCTAGAACTGAATCACACTGCCTGTTGTTCATAATTGTCCTGTGTTGGTCTTAATCTATCAAGAACCAGTTTTTTGGGGACGCCTGGGTGGCTCAGTTAGTTGGGCCACTGCCTTCAGCTCGGGTCCTGATCCCAGGGTCCTGGGATCAAGTCCTGCATCGGGCTTCTTGCTCGGCAAGGAGCCTGTTTCTCTCACTGCCTCTGCCTACCATTCTGCCTGCTTGTGTGTGCACTCTCTCTCTCTCTCTCTCCCTCTCACTTTCTCTCTCTCTGACAAATAAATAAATAAAATCTTTAAGAAAAAAAAAAAAGAACCAGTGTTGTGGCTGGACCAGCCCTTGTTCTTATTATGATTTCAAGGTCTTCTCAGCAATAACCACCAGGAAAATGAAAAGTGTATTACTTACAAGTCCTGGAAATTACAGGGGCCACACAGTGAGGTCATGGGTAAAGAGAAAGAGACCAGGCCTGGGGTTCTGATTTTATTGGGGTTGAGAGTGGGGTGGCCTAGGGTTTTGAGGGCTCATTCTTTATTGGTGAATTTAAAACACAAGTGCAGGAATTTAAAGCATGGGAAGAGAAAAAAGCAAGCAACCAAATGGTCAGTTATTGAAATCAACCAAGATCTCTAAAATGGAGGGGAGGGAAGGCTGGGAATGAACAACCTGTCTCTTTATCTAGAGTGAGTGGCATGATGTGGTTCTTCAAGGTAGCCATCTTTGAAGTGGATGCCTCGTCAGTCAAAACCTAAGTTAGACACTTGCCTTTTATGAAAAGAAAGCCACCTGCCAGGACTACTTCTACCACTATCCACAGGCTATCACACTATCACAGGACTTGTTCCCACGTGGATGTGAGACAAGGGTCAAACCCAAGGGCCCTCCCATCTTCCTTGTGCCCATGGTAAAGTAGCCCTGTAGCCCTCAGTCTCCAGCTGTCCAACGAGCAGTCAGGAGGCCTGCAAAACATACACAGCTGCTGAGAAATTGGCCCCACAAAACTTTATTCCCAAAGCAGCAGCAAACCCCAGCTGGGTCTCCAAAGCTCCAGGTCCAGTGCCCCTGGAGAGCAGTTCTCTGTAGTGAATACAGACACCACAGGAGCCACGATGAATATAATCATGAGAAACTTTGGCTCCACAAAGACATTCATTTGCTAGTGAATATGCTAAAAGCTCTTTCAAAAATGACCCCTGCCCAAGTTTTGCTCCTTGTGTTTTAATACTCCAGTTATCTTTGCGGCTTGCTCTGGCAAGAAGATAAAAAATAGGAAAATATCTTAGATTTTGTTAGAAATGGTTCTGGTTGCCGTCCGACATCCTGCTCAAGTCATGCATTATTTCCAGCCTCCTGTGCGGTGCTCTTTCCTTTCCTCCCCATCAGTTCCATTTTTTTCTCCCCATATTTTGCAACCAACCTGCTACCACGTTGTTTGGCAAAAGCCTCGGGCTGTTTGCCCAGGCGCTGGCCAACCTGAGCTGTGACCACCAGTTTCATTAAACAAGGAAGCATGTCTAACCCAGAGGCAACCAGAAAATCTGTGTTGAGTGCTAGTACCAATGTGTCGTTTTCAGACTTCTGAACCACACCGTTTATAGGTTATGATATGACACCTTCTCTCTATCTTAAAAAGTCATTTTTTTCATTTGTGAATATGAAATTACACAAACTGCCAATTCCTTTTTTTTTTTTTTTGAGGGATTTTATTTATTTGAGAGAGAGGCTGAGAGAGCATGAGCTGGGGGAAGGGGTGGGGGAGAGGGAAGCAGACTGCCCACTGAGCAGGGAGCCCAACACAGGGCTCGATCCCAGGACCCTGGGATCATGACCTGAGCCAAAGGCAGGTGCTTAACCAAATGAGCCACCCAGGTGCCCCCCATTCCTTCTTTCTTAATGTTACAGGTTTTAAGCCCTTTACATACATTGTTTTCCTTCATCTGCACAACCACTCTACAAGACTCTTTTTACATTTTACAAATGAGGAAACCAAGTTAAATAGCGAAATTGCCGAAGTTCTCATGACAGGGGACAAGGCTAGTTGTGGCCCATTATACCTGACACCAAAGCCCATGAGTCTTCTAACCTGTACTGTTTAGATTGAGAAAAGGGCATGCATGACCATTTCTTATCCCATAGAGATTTTATAAATTTTGAGACTTCCTGTTTGAATCAGTGAATCAACTCATTAATAATGTTATAATCTGATATTCGGGGTCATAAGAGATTATAAAATTCATCAAGTCAAACTAATCTGTGAATTATCTTTATAAGGACTCCTCACATTGGTCGTTCCAATTCTAATGTTGGGGCACCTGGGTGGCTCAGTTGGTTAGATGTCTGACTCTTGATTTCAGCTCAGGTTATGATCTCAGGGTTGTGAGATTGCATCCCTTGTCAGTTTCCATGCTGGGTGTGGCGCCTGCTTGAGATTCTCTCTTTCCATTTTCCTCTGCCCATCTGCATCCCCCACCTCCCCCATCTCACCCTTCTCTCTCTCAAAAAAAAAAAAAAAAAGACTTCTAATTTTGAGGAATCCATCCTTCTGAAAAGGAAAGAGCCCATTACATTTTTAGGCATTTGATAAAAATCTGTTCCCCAGGAACTGCCATTCATTCACCCTAGTTCTTCTGGCTGCAAGACAAGGCTAAGGCTTCTTGCCTGGTTCTACCACCCCTCTGAACCTTGCTGTACCAGTGAATTGCTTCATAAATTGTTAATCTTGCCCATGTACTCTTGCTTGAATAGACTCCAGCTTGCCAATGACCATCACTATGTTAGACACCCAGAACTGCACCCAGAGCTCAAACTAATTCTGACCAATCGAAATTCTATTCCGTTCTTGAACAGGGTGCCAAACGTCTATTCTTACAGCCCCCGGTTGAATATGTTCTTTGGGCAGCCACATGGAATCTTTGACTAATATTAGCTTTTAGTAAAGAAGAGATGTGAGTGGGGTTGTTTCAGCCATTTTTGCTAGCCTGGACTATTGGATCCCAGGGCAATAAGGTCTCTAACTGATCTACACATAATTTCACTTTGACAAAAATTGTTGTGGCAGATATTTTGTCCAAACTTGCACGGTAATTTTCATTGCTTGCCATGTAAGGGCTACTCTCTTTACTTTTGCATATAGAGAATGGATTGTTTATGTTTTGATCTAGTGACAGTTAATCAATGGATGTCTAAAGCAAAAAGAAAGTCAGACTTTTCATAGGCACAATGGGCAAACCATCTCACATCAAACAGTTCTTTCACAGCCCAACTCCAGGATACTTCTACTCAACAATTACATTTGACCACAAAAATGAAAATATCTGTACTTTAACTCAAGGATAACCAAAATAGACTAGTGAGTGGGAAGTAGCAATATGCTTTTCTTCCTTAAAATTTCCAAATTCTAAATTGAATTGCTTATTTTTTTATTCTTTATATTTTAATCTAATTAGTATTTCATTTACTGTGATTCTCATAGAAATTTTTATTTTCTAGTTTTACAATCAAAAAGTAAAGGGAAAATGTCAATATTACGCCTGGGAAATGCTATAAAGTACGATTTTTAGAGATCAGTGAATAGGGTAGAAGCCCACTTCCTGTCCCACTTATTCTGATCTTTTGAGTCAATCTAAGTAGCAAAGAAACCTGAGGTATTGTCTAGCCAATTTAGTCTTCTTACTTTACAAATGACGACAAAAAAAAAAAAAATGTACATATGGGTTTAAACGACTTATTCAAGTTTACAGATAATAGAAGCTTCTAGCACACATCTCTCTTCTTCCTAACCACTCACCGTGTTAGCTCAGAGGAACTCAGAGAAGCAAGAGATCCTTCTAGTTTAGGGTCTTTGGAGAAACATCATGGAGGAATTGAGATTGAAAAGAACTTTTTTTTTTAAGGTTTTAATTATTTATTTAGAGAGAGTGAGAGAGCATGTGCAAGTAGGGGGAGGGGCAGAGGGAAAGGAATACAGAGAATCTCAAGCAGACTTTTGAACTCAGAGCCTGAGGGAGACTTGATCTCTCAAAACTGAGATCATGTCCTGAGCCAAAATCAAGGTTCAGACACTTAACTGAGCCACCCAGACACCCCAGGAGTGTTTTAACCAAATCTTACTTTTTCACAAAAATAATGTGTCAGCAATAGAAAATTTGGGAAATGCTAAAAAATACAAGGAAAGGAGATGGCACACTTATTCATAATCACATCCCATAAAAGTAATGCTATTGGTGCATTTCTTTACAGTCATTATTTTCCAAACATGTTATATATTGTTGTTTCCTATCACTGTGATCATACTATTTATGAAGGAATAGTATAACTCAAGGCCTGCTCCATGTTGTAACAACTCTTCTTAAATATCATTTTACATCTGTTTTGTCCATAGTCTTCTTAACTTTGTTCCAATTTTAAAATAATGAGGTAGAAGGGAAAGATTAAATAAAGAGAGGGAAGGAATCTAGAAGATATGTATTTACAGCAAATTAAAAAACCAAGATACTCATAGATGTATATTTGTGCTTTGAAGTTGTAGATGCTCTTTGTTTCATTCTTTTTTTTCCAGTGATACCAAAACACTAATAACCATACCAACACTTATTGAACACTTGCCATGTGTTTCATGCCACAGATATATTTTCTCATTTAATCTTCATAATAAATGACCAATATCATTATTGTATGTTCATTTTAAAGATAAGGAAAATGAGACCTAGAGGAGTCAAGGGTCTTACAGAAGATCAGTAATGAGGCCACATTTGTTCCCGTATCTATATGAGGAGAGAGCTGCTATTCTTAACCACCCTACCACATATCCCAAGTTTCTTAGGAATATCTACCATTGTTATAATCAGAAAGCTATTTTTTAAAAAGGAAAATGGATTGCAAGTAGCTCATTTCTGGTGTAAGCAGATAACTTATTACCTGTAGAGTATAAAAAAAAATCTACAAAATCCCAGAACAGCTAATAAATCATCAATACATAAAAACCCCTTAGTCATGTTGACAAAAGTTAAAATTCAAGTGTGCTTCAGGTTTCACTAAAATTGATTAGAAATAGAAAAAAGAAGCAGTGTTAATTGCAGTTACGTGAATGAAATCTAGATTCTGAGACTGGATGAGAATTGATTGTGCTAAAAGTAGTCATCTGTAATTAAAGGAATCTGTGCTGTGCACTTTAATTAGTCAGCAGATCTCATTCTAAGTGGTAACAGTAAGTCCTGGTGTATCTCATTAAATAAGAGCTTGGCAACCTCACCTCCACTGAGGTCCTGTTTTAAACAGTGGTCTTATTTCTGCATCCACAGATCTAATTTGAAACTGCAGGAAAGGTGATGCATGCTTCTGTGATCCAGATGTACATGTTATGAACTCATCTTCATTCTTTCATTCAGAAGAATTAGGAAAATCAGTAAACTTTATAATCACTCCATAGACTTATCTTAGTTTCTCTGCAGTCAAGCTGAACTTACATCTGTGAAAAGCTATTCCAGAAAACAAGTCTCCAAAATTTTTTTCAAAAATTTTTCCAAATTCCTCAGTATCTAAGTAGTCAGGTTTATGGTATTTTAAAAAAAGGATAGATAATTGTTTTTGGTTTATTGTTGTTTTGAACCTTTAAAAAAATTAGAACAGCAATGCATACTCGTAGAAAATGCAGAAAGCGCAGAAAAGTACGAAGAAGCAGGAAGAAATACCATCTATCATCCCTTCATTCAAAGACAACTTACTCTTAATATGGCAGCATATTTCTTTCTAATTTTTTATCAAGCCATTACTTTTGTATATCTGAGATCATTCTGTTTGCATAACTTGGTATTCTGCTAGAAAGACTTGCTAAAAAAGAAACTTTGAGTTTTATTCCTAACCTTAACCTGGATAAGTGATGGCCATTCCATGTGCTTCTAGAGTCTCAGACACAAATCTGTCAAGGTACTTGCAGCCCTGCGGCTTTGTCAAGGGGAGACCTCTGCTGAAAGGACAGGACCGCTCTTGTGGTAGGAGGGAGTACTGTGGACATAATAAAGGAGAATAACAAGCCCTACTATTTATTTAGCAGCCTGGGATTAAGCACATTGATCTGGCCTTTCTTCCTTGAACATATATACCTGTAAGCTTATAATTATCATTCAGACAAACTTTGAAGAGTTTCCACCATAGAACAACCACCACCAGGCATGAGGGTAGAGTAGAAGGTAAGACTAGAAGGATTGAAAGGTGAAGGGCAACTTTGATGGCGTGTTAACAAGTCACAAGACTTAGAATCTTAGAAATCGAGATTTGCAGTTAAGATTATGCATCTCAGTCCCAGACTCAGGTGTTCAAGCACTAACACCCCTTGATTTCTTTAAAGAAAATTAAGTAGGTTCCAAGCATCTCTCTTACTAACTTAGACTCAGACACCAAATATGAAAGGATTATGTGGTGCCAGAAATCAAGGGCAGAGTCTCTACCCTCTTGTCTATCATACTGATGGCTAACAAACAACAAGCCCCAACAAGTGGTTCCTTGAAATCCACTTTCTAGATCCCTGCCATGTCGGAATCAGAGTTGAAGTCAGCCTCCCCTGTCAGACCATCTGTCACCCTTTTGGAAGTCAGGTCAGTTCACAGGGAAAAATCTAAAAGCTAAGCACCAGTTTCCCACTCATCTCAGAACCCACCACCCTACTTCTCTTTCCCACCTGTGGGAAGTTCCCCTTCCTCTCTTAAATTCTTTAAAATATTTGCCCCTTTTTCCTCATACCAGGACTCCCAAAGTACTCTCTTCAGGCTTACCAAAATAGAAGCCAACCATGGGCAGATCTTTCAGAAAATTTCTGCTTCAGTCCTCCCCTGAAGTAAAGGGAAGCAAATGGCCTGGTTTCCCTTTTGGAAAACATAAAGGAAAATTATAAGGAGAAAAACACAAAGTAATATTTTTCAAAAAATCATCCTGCCATAGACAAGACCTTCACTAAGAGGACTCAAGTTCACACTGAAAGCCAATGTCTTTCATTTTTTAGCACCAGGATGCCATGTTTCTCATAGAGCATGGGCTTGAAAGTCAGACTGGGGTCCTGATCCTATGCACTCCTAGCTTTGGGACCATAATCCTCTATGTTCAGTGTTTTCCTAGCACAGTGCCTAGCAAAGAGTAGGGTCAATTAGTGTTATTTTCCCTTGTCCATAGTCAGCTGCTTCCCCAGGTCACTGCCCATTCAGTCCCAAAGCCATTGCTGTAGTTCCTCATATCCTGAGAGCAGCTCTAAGACCTTCCTTCCTATAATGTGTGCCCAGTGCCCACACTTGAAGCAGCTCAAGTAATGGATTTTTAGCTGAATTCGGTATATATGACCCTCATCCTTCAGATGGTAACTATTTTCCTGCTGGAGAAAGTCACAACTAATACAATTCAACACTCTGACCACTAAGTACCCTCCAGGAGCTCTTCAACCATGAGTATCATTGGATGTGGCCAGTTTGAACATCTTATTCCTCCTCAGAACTCATTCTGATCTATGAGGAAAACTCTCTTTCTAGTAATAAACCAGGTGACATAGCATGGTCCTAAATCCATCTCTCTTCATTTTTCCTGTCTCCTAGTCAGATACAGAGTTTTGGGATAAGATGCAAGCAGAATGGGAAGAAATGGCTCGGAGGAACTGGATATCAGAGAACCAAGAAGCTCAGAACCAAGTTACAATCTCGGCCAGTGAGAAGGTGACCGATTCTGTTCTTACATATGCTGACCAGCTTTCTCAACATCTTTGCATCATGTTTTTATAAATTAGTCATTAACTATTTTGCAGAAAAGTCAAGAATTAAGTAGACAAATTAATGTCAGTCTGACCTAGAAGAAATCCTGGTGGATGAAAACAATGTAATCCTCCAATGTGTGAAGACAGCAAAGCTGGAATGAAATACCCTTATTTTTATCAATGTTAATTACTACAGCTTGGCAGCCACCAAGAGCTTGCATCTTGACTGTTGGCAACTTACTGAACTAACTGACATTGAGGGTGGGTTGGAACAAGAACTGACTAATCTCGCAGTGCTTTTTGTTAGTCACTCATTGAGCCAGGTGAATTAGCTAATAGAAATGGTATCAGCGGACAGGGGAGTAAGGTGGGGGCTTAGGGCTATATTTCACAGGTGGTCCTTACCCAGCTAACAAAGAAACTAAGTGGAAAAGATACCCTTCACACAGCCAGGTCAAGTCCCAGGGACAACTCCCAAGCCTAACATATTCCCCTGAAAGGAGCCCCAGCAAATGTGTGAATTTAGTCAACAACCAGCCAAATTGCCCATGAAGTCCCCTTGGGTTTATGCTTTTAAAAACACCTGGTGAAAAAATAAATAGATAAATAAGGTAAATAAATAATAAAAAAATAAGAACACTTGGCGAAGAGGGGAGGGACACTTTTCAGAAATAAATTTAAAGGACTTGAAGAATAGAAAAAGATATGGAATTTTCTTACTGAAGGAAAAACTAGTGTGTGTGTGTATATATATGTATATATATAATATGTGTGTATTATGGATTTTTTTGTGGTGGAGGAAGTCTCAATAATATTCAGTTCTGCATAACTTCCATCTCTTCAGTCCAACAAATATTTATTGAGTACCTATGTAGCAATATATTATGATGATGAATAGTCTTCGATCTTAGAGGATTTTCAATCTACATAGTCATTAAAATGTCTTCCTTCCCCCAGTATTCTCTGCCCCTCAGTAGGCCAGGCAATCTCATAAAATCAGAGTAACTATCTTATTAAAAAAAAAAAACCCTCTTCCACAAAGAAATCAGAGCTAAGCAAGAAGAGAAAACATTGATATAGATCGTCAGACTCTAGGCTATAATTCATGCCCCTGAGGCATGGCTGGGACCCTGAGTTCCTCACCCCTGGGACCCCATATCTGTAACACCACTACATAAACTGGACATACCTTGTGGCTTAGATAAAGAGGGCTGTTTTTTTCAGTGACAATGGAGAATGAAAGTATCCATTTAACCGATTTCAAAACCTTAGTAGCATCATTAACAGACTAGCTTATTTGTATCTATCAAATTAGAAGGATATTATGATGACCTATGCTGGTAATGTTGCAACAAATCATTTCCCTCAGATATTTCCAATTAGAGTTTAACTTGGGACAAATCTCAAAAGCAATTCAATTATACATATCAAGGCCCTCAAAATAGTTCATAGCCTTTGGTCTAATAAATCCCTCTAGAAGTCTATCCTAAGGTAATAATCATAGGCAGACAAAGATTTGAGCACAAAGTTTTCACTGTAATTTTATTTATGAAAACAAAAAAATTGAAAGTAACCTGAATGTCCATCAGTAGGACCTTGGTTAAATAAGTTTTGGCACAATGCAAATAATTTTAAAAACTAAAACTATGTGGGGCTTAAGCTACAAGACTGTATATGAGCTTATTTGTTTAATTTATATATTCATAGAAAAAGATTATTTATACTTCTGTACAATTTAAATTTTTGAAAGAAAAGACCTATAACTTTAAAACATGCATTCTCAATGGGGCAAATATAGCCCCCCACAGGACAAAAACTGGCTCAAGGAGTAGGAAGGTAGAGAAAATGGTAGATAGTAGAATGGTTTGTAGCCCTCCAAAGAGTCACAGCACATAAGCAGATGTACAGTGTGTGGCATTAACATTTCAGGGGGATGAGTGGTAGCACTTAGCAAAAATACATCTAAAACTCTGTATTTTTTAAATCTCAGGGGGAAATGGCTCAAGCAAAAAGAGCAAAAGAGTAATAGAAAACAAACCCTAAAATATTAGCAGTGATACGTTGTGGCATGATGGATAACTTTTGTTTCTTTTTATATTATTCAGTAACAAAATATCATCATCCAAAACTTATATAATGAAAATGTACTACCTTCACAGGAAGAAGAAAAAACAGTGATAATTAAATAAGTTAAAGAATTAATATAAATTAATTAAATTCCAATTCAAAAAGAGCTCACTGAATATCAGAATGAAGAGATAAATCAATAGATCTCATAGTTCCCTTCTCCATGTTGTAGGGATATTACTTTCACACTGAAAATCCCTTCAAGGACTGGCCTGGAGCATTTGAAGAAGGCTTAAAAAGACTGAAGGAAGGGGACCTGCCCGTCACCATCCTGTTCATGGAAGCAGCGATTCTTCAGGACCCCGGAGATGCAGAGGTAACATATTCTCTTCATCTTGCTTGGCTCACAAAGTGGCTGCATGTGAACGAGGGACCGGGGATGCCACAAAGCTCTCTTGGGCTACATTTGCATCAAGGAAAAGCTCCCAAAGGAGTTAACCTGGCTTACTCTGCTATATGTTTAAAAGTTAAAAATAGGTACCTGTTCTCTAACCAAGTTAAATGTGCAGTGTCCATAGTGCCCCAAAATAAAAGGGTGGGGACAAGAAATGACAAACCCAAAATTGTCAACCTGGAGGTTGAGCAGTAGTTTTCAGGGGGCAGTGTATAGTCTTGTCTAGGACTAGAACCACACCGTACCCCACCCTTGTCTCATTCAACATTTATTGAACAGTGTCATACTGTGTCCCAAGAAATGTCCCAGGCTGGGACAATGGAACTGTTGAAAAGATACATTTGTGTTCTATCTGGAGAGACAAGTCAATAAATCAATGCAGCGTAATAAATGCAATGTCAGAGTATGCACAGGCTGCTATGAGAGCAGAGAGCAAGGTTTCTGAGCGGGCTTTCCCCTCCAATTAAATCCAAATTTGAGGTTTGAAGGAGGGGAGCTTAATGAAAGACAGCAGGGGCATCAAGATGTTAAGAGGAAATGGTTTGTGCTGGGCAGTGGGGCATGAAACATTTTTCCAGGGGGCTGAGGAGGAAAGACAATGATGGGAGAGGAGGTAGGAAGGGGTGGGTAAGCTTCGGAATTTCATGAAAGCCAGGGGAACCACTAGGGAGCTCTACTCAGCAGAGGGTACAATCAGATCTGCATGTTCGAAAAATCCCTTTCTCTGAGGTGTGGAAGGTGATGGAGACAGAGGCCAAGAGACCGCCGAGAGAGGCTTTGCCATCCTCCCTTAGTCCACTATGTTTCCAAACCTGCAGAGGCCTGTAATAAGATAGTGGTGCAAAGTCTCCTTTTTTAGTTTGGGAGTGATTTTCAGTAATCGTCTCAAAAGGACTAATCCTCATAAGGGATTTGCAGAAATTCTAGGGAGAGGTATATATGGTGCTGAGACAGCAGTATAGAGTAGTAGTTAAGTTTCTAGGCTCTGCTGTCCTAAATGTGTGGGTTCAAATCCCTGCTCTACCACTCATGAGCCATGAGCCGTGTGGTCGGAGACAAGTCATTTAAACTGTCTCAGTTCCATTTCTTCATACATAAAATGGAAGCCACAATTATAGTAACTATCTCATTGGGTGTTGTGAGGATTAAATTAGTTCATGCAAATAATGTGCTTAGTTTGTGTCTGGTACATCAGTAATTAGCCTTCATTATTATTATTGGTTGTACTTAAAGTTTGTATGGAAAGAATGAGTAAACCGATTACTACGTTAAATCCCTGGTATCTCGTTAGTCAAAACACTGACAGCGAAATGAGACTGAACTGAGAATTGGAATGTGAACCGAAATATTGGAATTTTTAAGAAGATACATGAATCACTACAGAAGAGAAAGTCATTACTTTAGTAGAAAACTATAGGCCATCCACCCAAAAGAATACCATCTTACATTTCTAAATGCTATGGTGTTTTCAAGAGTATTATATAATTTGGCACAATAACCCTGGAAGGTTAAAAAAAGAAGTATAGGGGCGCCTGGGTGGCTCAGTGGGTTGAGCCACTGCCTTCAGCTCAGGTCATGATCTCGGGGTCCTGGGATCGAGTTCCGCATCGGGCTCTCTACTTGGCGGGGAGCCTGCTTCCCTCTCTCTCTGCCTGCCTCTCAGTCTACTTGTGATTTCTCTCTGTCAAATAAATAAATAAAATCTTTAAAAAAAAAAAAAAGAAGTATACGTTATTATGTCAGATTCATAAATGAGAGGATTAAGGCACTGAGTAACTAATGGATCCCAACCAAGGACTCGGGGCTTCTGAATCTTGGAGACTCCAAAATTCAGATAAAGGACGATCTATGAACAGTGACAATGACACCATGCTCAAAGGCTAGCAAGAAGCACTAGAGAGTGATTGTTTCATCAAACTTAAGAAGCATTCTAAGATGTATGGAGGGTGAAATCAACATCAGGGCTTCTCTGTGTATAATCGATAGATATAAAAGAATAACTGATATTTGGAGGGGAAATAATCAGTATTTTCATGAGTTTATATGGCATGGGTAATAAAAACTCAGGATGATAAAGCCAATATAATTTTTACAGCATTTGAGGGTGATTCTATGTATCGTCATATAGTTTTGATTTCAAATGTCTGTAGGTGTAGTTAGGCATTCCCCAAGCCCCTTTAAAGGGTTTTTAAAAATTGATAGACCCCCATCCCCAGCAAATTTGAGGACAGTATATGTAATGAGAGGTTTTGTTCATAGGATTGTTCTTGTAATGGTGTGAGAATTATTGTTCTTCTAAATATATAGGGAGAAATTTGTTATACTAAAAACTTTCGTTCTAGATAGAAAAAAATGTTATCTGCTTGAAGATATTCTTCACATTGTTGACAATAGCAAAGGACTGAAACAACCTTACAGTAATAGGTTATTGGTTGAGTCAACAATAGGGTATCCACCCAACAAAATTTAAATTAAAAATTATAAGTATAAGGATTTTGTAGAAACATGAAAAGTGTTTATGATGCAATATAAAGTATAAGTGTAGGCTATAAAATTATGTATGTATTATATTACATTTTATATGTGCTTTAAGCATTTTAACAGTGATATTAGAGCCATAAACAGATTAGAGTGGAGAGTTTTGTTTTTATTTTCCCTAGTCCCTAAAGTTTCTGTTAGCTCTTATAGTAACAGACTTGCATCTGTACAAATTTATTTCATTTTGTACATCTTGAGACTCCTTGCTATGTAAAGTCCAGACTATTCAGCAATATTTCTGGGTTATTTTCCATCCGTTTTCCTCACAAATGCGTACTTTCATATAATTATCTTTTGGTTTTAAGGCACCTAATACCGTGAAATCTCAGATACTCAAATGTTTCCATGGGTCACAGGAGAGTAAATACTGAGAATTTGTCAAAATGTCAGAGGATCTTGACCCAGATGTCAGAGGAGCCTTTGAATAAAGGAATGCTTGTGATATTTTTCCCTTTTACAAGACTGTCGAGTCTGAGACAGGTTGTTCTGCATGGAGGGATCTAAAGCACAGGAATGAATCTGCTTCCTCTTGCAATGTTGACCTCAGTTGTTTTTTGTAGGCATGGCAGTTCCTTGGGATAACCCAGGCAGAGAATGAAAACGAACAAGCAGCTATTGTCGCCCTCCAGAGGTAAATGAAGCTAAGTGCAAAATCATGGGCCGGGTCACTTCTGGTTTTGCTATCCTTTGACCCTTAGGTACATTGTAAAGAATTTGGCCAGGATAAGTGCTGAGATGCCACATTGTACTTAGCTGTAGGAAACAAGAATCTATGAAGAAATAATGTTCCTAAATCGCAGTGTTTTGTCATCCCCAAATCAGCTGACCTTCATTGGCACAAATGTGACTATGTCAAAAGTGGCCATAAAATAGACTCAATACATATATAGTTCCTCTTAACTTTCTAGCCTTCTGCAGCATTTGAAAGTTTTCCTCAGAAGAAACATACTCAAAATAATCTCAGTGTAATTTTAGCTCCTTGTGTCTACAGAGACTCTCCTGAGAGAGTTTCAGTGACCTACAAGGATAAATACTGAGCCCATGACTAAAGGTCTAGACTGCTTTGGGTGGATGTAGCATCACACTTCACTTAATTAGGGCCCTCTGTGTACCCTGAAAAAATCACCCCTACTAAATCAACTTCCCCTTTCCCTATACAACATACAGTCCCTCTATAATCTCTCCCTAAAGCACTGATGCAGGTACTGTCTAGGGCTCCCTTCTCTAAGTCTTTTCCAGCAACTACGAGCTTCATTATCACCCGGGAGCTTGTCAGACCCGCCCAGTCTCGGGCCCACCCCAGGCTGAGTGTATTACATCCTCTGCATTTAGCAGATCCCCAGATGATTCTCATGCATCGCCAAGTCTGAAAGGCCCCTGCTAGAGGCTAGAGGAATAATAGCATGAGGGGGAGCAGCTGTAGCCTGTGCCCTGTGTAAACCCACATCAGTAATCCTTTAGAAACACAGGACTCTCCCTCTCCTTTTTAAAACACTGTACAGCCTTTCATCTCTGCTGAATAAATTTACCTTGTCAGTTTGCTTTGTGGATATGATACATTTAATACATCAATAGTAGAGCGGCACTAAAGCAATGCTATCTGTCCTCATGAAATGAACTCCTAAGAAATTTTATGCAAGAATTAGCCACCCTTTCTATGGTTGTAAACCATTTATTAAGTTACTGGACCTAGCACTCATCAAGATGAGTTTTTAACCTTCTTAAAAATATACTTAGAACCCAATTTTCACATAAATAAATATGGTATTTTCCAAGGACTTAACATAAACTTAGCCATGCTTTTGCACCCTTTAATTAATAACCCCAAATTTTCTAAAGAACTGTTAGACTCTAGCTCAGAAAAAATCTGAAATTGGCTATTTATTTACCTATTTATTTATGCCTTCTTGCAGGTGTTTAGAATTACAGCCCAACAACTTGAAAGCTTTGATGGCCCTGGCGGTGAGTTACACTAACACGGGCCATCAGCAGGATGCCTGTGAGGCTCTAAAGAATTGGATTAAGCAAAACCCAAAGTACAAATACCTTGTGAAGAGCAAGAAGGGATCTCCAGGCCTTACCCGGAGGATGTCCAAGTCTCCAGTTGATAGGTATCCTGCTAATTAAATTACAGTCAGCGGTCAACACCCTGTTACACAATTAGGCACCTTAAGGGTCATTAACAAGCCTCACCAGCAGCAGGAATGCTAGAAGAGCAACTCTGATGACAAAGTTTGATGCCGAGACCAGAACCAACAACTGATCACATGATCAAGATTGTGGGCACTCACAGACATTTTGCCAGAGTACCACAATTTAAAGCAAAAGGCTGTGTACATATAATTAACCTAAAATAAATTATAGAATGCACCAAGTTTCATAAAGCCTGAGAACTGGCTATGAGTAAAAATGGAAGTCCTTCCTTCTAGGTGTTTTGTTTCTCTCAGCAGTAAATCAGGATGTTAAATTCATTCTCGTGGAGCCCTGTGGTTTTCCACATTGGCACGCACAGGGTCAATGGAACTGTCCTTGTGAAGACCTTACTTAGCACAGTCTGTTTCTGTGTACAAGGAAATAATTCATTAAAATCAGCAGGTATTTTTTAATGTGCAGTATTAATAGTCCTTCTCATTAAGCAAAGATATTTTAAGCATAATTTTTCCAGTCTGTAATGTTCTCTCAGAACAGAGGACATAATAGTAAATAATATATGTTGAGACTATTTGGAATACACATCTCCACTTTTTCCCTCGTAGCTCTGTTTTGGAAGGAGTTAAGGAATTATATCTGGAAGCTGCCCACCAAAATGGAGATATGATTGACCCAGACCTACAGACAGGCCTGGGGGTACTGTTCCACCTGAGTGGAGAATTTAATAGAGCTATCGATGCATTTAACGCTGCCTTAACTGTTCGGCCAGAGGTAAGTGGACAACAAGAAACCGTAGGGTTCTCTGTTCAAAATAAGTTTCTCACAAGCTACACTTTGGACATTTCTGCTACCTCTTATTTCCCTGCATCCAATGGTCAAAGTGATCGGTACTAACAACATGCTACATGGCTGTTAATCCTCAAGTACCTCAAATAGAAACATGAATTGTCCGACAACATCCAATGGTAGCTGCTCTTGGATGGATGAAAAGTCATTTCACAGAGCGGTCCGTACCATTTTTTGAGTAATTCTCCACCATCATGACCCCTACCCATGAGCCCTGGATAGATGTCTAGCCACCATGGCACTTCTGCGAGCAATATGGGAATACTCTGTCACTGTGGCTCACGCTGGTTATTGGCTGGAATTCTTGTCATCAGGATTATTCGTTATGGAACCGGCTGGGGGCGACGCTGGCGAACGGTGACCGCAGTGAGGAAGCCGTGGAGGCCTACACGCGTGCACTGGAGATTCAGCCGGGCTTCATCCGATCCAGATACAACCTGGGCATCAGCTGCATCAATCTGGGCGCCTACAGGTGCGGTATGGTGGTAGGCTGAGAACCAGGAGCCACGCTCAGGGCTGAGGTGGACTAACCTGAAAGGCCATTTGCCAGTGAAAATACCTCCTTTTGTAGGAGTAGCCCTCCTCCTCTTGTTAAGGGAACAGCTGAACCTTTGCCTCGTGAGGCCTGTTGAAGGGGGAACAGTCGGCTTCGGTGTTTCTCCATCTTTGGAGAGTGGCAATTGCGTAGGGCATTTAGTGAATGAAGATTCTTGGGCCCCTCCCCCTGCGATTTCCAATCAGTCAGCCTGAGTTGGGGCAACTCTTTGAGTAACTTGAACTGCCCAACCCTTCATTTCCCAGGTAAACAAAAAGAGAACCTTGGGGAGGTGAGGCAGGGGCACCCAGTAAAATGACTTAAGAAGGTCTAGGGCAGCTTTGGGCAAAGCACAACCAAAAGTCCAGGTTATCTACAACTACTTTGCCAGTGAAGTAGTTAAAAAAATTTTTTAAAGAAAAAAATCTTTTCTGTAAAACAAATGTTAAATGTGGGCTTATGGTTTAAAATGTCTTTCTTGTTTTCTCATTCTTCATCATCTGGTCTACATCCTTCTTACATTCTATTTTTAACTCATCAACAGGAATGAATGATCTTTATTTCTTTTGGGTAAGGAAAGTATAGGTGAGGGATACCTGGGTGGCTCAGTTGGTTTGGTGTCCGTCTTCTGCTCAGGTCATGATCCCAGGGTCCTGAGATCTAGTCCCATGTTGGGCTCCCAACTCAGTGGGGAGTCTGCTTCTCCCTCTCCCTCTGCCCCTCCCCCTTCTCCTGCTCTCTCTCTCTCTTGCTCTCTCTCATTCTCTATCTCAAATAAATAAATAAAATCTTTTTTAAAAGTATAGGTAATTTTCCCCCTCTTTTTCAACTTCTAAGTAGGTATTACTTTCACAACTGGAAAAAAGAAAACTGTTAGTCTCAAATCCCACAAAAAACATAAACCCTTTCTCTTTCTCAAAAAGAGCCAGGCTTTTAGAATCAGAAAAGCCTGGGTTCAAATCACAGCTCTGTCACTTACTGGTTTCGTGATTCTGAGCCCACACCTTTTAGCCTCAATTTCTTCACCTGCTTTAAAAAAAAAAAAAAAAAGTGGTAAAATAATATTCAGCCTGCAGGATCGTTGCACAGATTAGATGTAAATTGCCTAAGCACGGAGCAGTAACAGGCATCTGTTACCATGACTATGACAGTGACCATCATCAGGAGTAACCCCATCATTATTTATTCAGATAAGTCATCGGAGAGCATCCTTTTGACATCTGAAGAGCCCCTGTTTCTGAACTGCGTTTGGGGACTGTGTCAGGGGCAAACAGTGAGGTTTCAGAAACTGGTTGCTTCATTTATACTAAAAGAATCTTATAAAGAACATTTAGTCACTGGATTACACCAGTCCTCTCAAAGGACCTCGTTCAAGTTAAAGCCAGGAATAGCTGAGTGACTCCAGAGAGCCGGTTTGCTTTATTTTCTGGACATTGTGAAGGGAACCACGGGGGGCTGGCCTCACAGCAGCCGCCCAAAGGGCCCCAGGAGGCCTGCGTGGTCTCCTCCCACCCCAGCTGGCTGAGGCTGACCCTGTCGGGTTTGCATACTAAGTTCATTCCTGCTCTCATCTCACTTTCCTAACCTGATTTTATCTTCACCCCTTCCAGTCACTTATTTTCTCAGTATGTTGTATAAGTACTTGAGGAGATACCTTTGTTTGAAACAAGGGGAAGTGGAAGTAAGTATGTATGTACCTGTAGACATTAGATTCAATTAAAGGAGGCTTTTATAAAGCTTCCAGATGAGTCTTTCTTTACTGGAACTCCTCATTACAGTGTAGAAAACAACACTTGAGAAGTCAATAAAATACTTTCTTGGCAGTCGCAGGTATAAGGCTCAGGAGGGTAACCGTTAGCTGGCGGCCCTAAAGGGTCGTGATAGGTAGAAATGGGCAAATCTACTGAGGGAGAATTTTTAATCCTCTAGATGAAAGTCACCTGCACAGGAGCAAGTCAGTTTTAGAGTTGCCAAATAACATACAGAATGTCCAGTTAAATTTTAATTTCCAAGATACAGCAAATACACCTTCAAGTAAGTATTTCCCGAATATTACATGGAACATGCTCATATTACAGGTAATGAACTGTTTACCTGATATTCAAATTTAACTGTGCATTTATCATCCTTGGTAAATCTGGCAACCCTGACTGCATGACTACTTCAAAGTTTCAAAACATCTCAGCAGAGATTTGTGGGTCTTTTACTGTCATTCCACATGTGGAAAATCTTGTTAAGTACTAAACATTTTGCATTTTTTTTTTCCTGAGGAAGAAAGCCATTGAGTGAAACATCAGCTTTAAATGAATTCTGAAAATGTTTAATTTGAGGTGTAAGTAGATAGTTAGGAAAAGATAACCCTCCATAGAGATATGACTCAGGAAAAAAGCCCTGAGCTGGTTCATATTCTTTCATATCCACAGGAACCTTGGGACACACCCCTCAAGAACACAGATGTCTGTGTATGTGGCTCTATCCCCGGCTGTTTGTCATTGCACATTTTCTATAAAGAGTCAAAGGCAAGCCTTTCCCCAGTACTGTATAATTGAAATAATAAGAGGAAATTGTTGGAGAGAAACCTGGGTGTAGCGTAAGACACTACACTACCCCTCTGTCAGTAGGAGCTCCCAGAGTAGAATTTAGGCCAAAGAATCTTCACCTTCTCAAAAGGGAGGACCTCATGGGGTGCCTGTTGGTTTCTGTTCAGGTCATGATCTCAGGATCCTGAGATTGATCCTCAAGTAGGGCTCTGTGCTCAGTGCGGAGTTTGCTTAAGACTCCCTCTCCCTCTCTCTCTGCCCCTGCCCCACCCACCGCTCACGCGCTCTCTCTCTCTCAGATAAATAAATAAATCTATAAAAAATAAAATTTTAAAAAGAGTGAAGACCTCTTTTTTTTTAAGATTTTATTTATTTATTTGACAGAGAGAAATCACAAGTAGACAGAGAGGCAGGCAGAGAGAGAGAGAGGGAAGCAGGCTCTCTGCTGAGCAGATAGCCTGATGCGGGACTCAATCCCAGGACCCCGAGATCATGACCTGAGCCGAAGGCAGCAGCTTAACCCACTGAGCCACCCAGGCGCCCAGAGGACCTCTTTTTAATAAAAACATAGATCACATCCCCTTTGATAATAATTTTTTAGTATTAATATATGGAGGGAAAGATACTATAATATGAGGAACCCTTTTACTGAATGCATGTGATTAATCAAGACATACACAAACAGCTTATTCACACACATATGTGTGAAACATCTGAAAACTATGCGCACATCTGCATGCACAATCTTCTGAGTCTCCCAAAAGAACTCTGTGTTCCCATGTTGGAGAATAGATTTAGACTCTTCATGGGAAAAACCTCACATCGCTCGGTAGGGCTAGCAAGTTAGACTATTCCATTTTTCCCCAGGTCCTTTAGAGACCACTGCCACACTCCTGGGAGCTAGGAGTGGCCTGTGCCTGTGTGGGTTCCAAGATCTTCCTCCCCTGAGTTCTTACAAGCCTAGGATGAGGAGAAGAAAGGGAGTCATTGTCATCTGAGCTGCCGTCCTGTGACAAGGAAGCCAGAAAGGGCCTCCAAAGTAAACTCCACACGTGCATCTCTTTATAAACCCTCTTCTCTCGCTTGATTGCTAGCCCTCCCAAAGAGAGAACAATTAGAACCCCACTCCTTTCCATTAGCCAGATGGCCACGCACAGTGCCACCGTCTCCCAATTGCCCTTTACTTCCCGGCGGATCTCATCCTACGGATGAACAAATGCCTGGACCACGTGCACGGACTCAGAAGTCCAGCCTCACTTCAGAGCTTCCTACCAGTTCTCTCTCATGACTACCTCACAGGAGTACATGGGGATGAAACGTGCAAGAAGCTTTTAAGGAGAGTGAAGCGGGCACAAATGAAAGCAGCGTCATCACTCTCCGCAGAGCCCAGTTTGCCGGCTACAGAACACGTGCTTCCGGTGCCAGGGGTCCTGAGAGGGTAGACCCGGGAGCGAGAGAGCAGCGTGGGCTGGGAGGAGCTGGAAGGCCTGTGGGTAACCTCTGACTCGGACTTCCTGTTCTCAGGACCACCTTTCACTTTTAACAGTTACTGAGGACCTCCAGGGGCTTTTCTGTAGATTCTATCGATATTTACCCTATTAGATGTTAAATGGAGAAAAGTTTAAAAGATGTATTTAAACGTAGGAATTAACCACATGTTAACATTATCTATTTATGAAAAATAACGATTCCCCAAAACAAAAACGTGCTCGGTGAGAATAGTGGCATTGTTTTATCATTTTGGCCAGTTTTTTAAAATATCTTGCTTAATAGAGACATTCTGATATCTGCCTCTGCCTTCTATCTATTGGGATTTCACACATCATGTAATCACTGGAAAATTCCATCGAACACTCATGAGAAAATGAGAGCAATGTAAAGTAACTTCTGGGGATTATTGTAGAACTGATTTTGACCTCACTGACCCTTGGAGTTCCCCAGACCGCACTTGGAGAACTACTGATCTAACTTAATAAGAGCTTTCACATAAATGGATCCAACTGCACCTCCCACAACAAGGTTTTAAAGTGGCTTCTATTCTTCCTATTACACAGTTGGGGAAACTGAGAATTGAAAATATAAGAAATTAGGATTCTAAGCCCAGACACTCTGGTAACAAATCAACTCGGTCCCAGGGACCTCCCCATATTTCTATCACCAATGGGAAAAATTAAACCACTTTGTTCTTTTTATTCCTCTCAAATTATTTATTTTTTTAAGATTTTATTTATTTATTTATCAGAGAGAGAGCACAAGCAGGAGCAGCAGCAGATAGAGGGAAATGTTGGCTCCCTGCTGAGCAAGGAGTCCGATGCAGGACTCAGGCCCAGGACCCCAGGATCACTACCTGAGGCAAAGGCAGACACTTAGCTGACTGAGCCACCCAGGCAGCCCTTAAAACACTTTGTTTCTGAGTAGAGTCAGATGCTTCTTCTTCAACACTTATTATATAAATCACATTTGCAAATGGATTAAGTCTTTAAATTATCCCTGAAGGTGGAGAAAAGCAGAAGCATTAATGAGTTAGCAATGGTTTCACTGTTAATCTTTCCGTCCCACAAGACAGTCCTAAAATAAAATTTGCTTTCCTTTTTCTTTCTGATTTCACTATCCTAAACAATGATTCTTTTCACAAAAGAATAATGAGAGAATCAGAAGGTTGTTCACCTGATGATCTAAAGCACCACGGAGGGATGATTTAGCATTTAGGATTAAGAGAAATTAATCCATTTCATTTTATAAGTTGTTGCTAAGTCAAACTTTGTTGCATTTTTACATGTCTATTTTTCTACCCTCTTAGAGAAGCGGTCAGCAATTTTCTCACTGCCCTCAGTTTGCAAAGAAAGAGCAGGAATCAACAGCAGGTCCCTCATCCTGCGATCTCTGGAAATATCTGGGCCGCCCTCAGAATCGCACTCTCTCTGATGGACCAACCGGAACTCTTCCAGGCGGCTAATCTCGGCGACCTGGATGTCCTCCTACGGGCTTTCAACTTGGATCCTTGAAGGAAAAGAAAGCAATTAAAAATAATAAATCCTTGTCTGTGTGATTGTACCGAGAAATGCAAAACTATTTTATTATGAATTCAAAAAAAAAAAAAAAGAAGGACAAACCAGACGTCCAAAAGGCCATGGTGAGATAACGCAAGGGAATTCCTACAGACAATGCCCAGGCTCTGTTCAGATTCAAAAGCACAAAATGTTCTATATAGCGTCAAGGTTGGGCTCAAAAGAAGAACTGAGAGACACAAAGACAAACCAAGATGAATTAACGGTCTGTAAATACTCTTCCCGACCTGCAAGCATACTCAAAACATGTCCTGTGGGGGGTTTTGTCCCCATTCGCAGCTGATACATATCTAAGGAACTTGCTCATGGGACACGTGGAGAAAGGAAGCACTGCCTCTGATCAGGGAATTCTGACTGTTTCTGAACTATCCCCCGCAACTCTCCCTTTTACAACATAGATAGTTCGGGTCAAGGTGCATGCACATGTATTAACTCTTGACTAAAGAGAGGCGTTGCTTAAACCTGTTCCAATTTTAACTTTTACTGTAGCCCTTCGATTCCAGAGAGGGAGCTTTGCTGGCAAAAGCAGTTTTTGCACTAGAAATTTTTGCTGTTCCCAATCAAAACTTTTCTGGGACTGTATATATGCACTTTAATATCTTATTTATGCCTTGCTGGAGTTTTGTTTCGTTGCTCCAATTTTTAACTTAGGGGTGAAAGTCTTGAGAACTCGGCCTTGCTAGATCAATGGACCAAATAAAAATTCCTGAAAATAGTTTTTCATAGTGTAGAGTTTTGAAGGAGTTTTTCTTAAAGCAGGTATGACATAGGGTGTAAATAAGTCAAACATAGATTTTACTCACATGCTTTTCTGGGACTGTACGAACTTAAGCAAAGGAAGACGTACCGTCCCGTCATGCATTCTCTGCAGGGAGGAATTTTGATGATAACGTGATTTCTATAGACTTAACATTAACTTGCTTAAATGTCATATTTTACTTGCTTTCTAACTGCCCTGCACACAAATATATTCCTTTTAAACCATTAATATTTTAAATAGTATTTCGTAAGAGTGATACATTTTTCCCTAAAAATTAAGTGTTTTCTTAGTTCCATAATAATCTGCACTGCACAGCCTTTTGCATTCTAAGTGATAGATATTTTCTAGCTCAATCTCACTGAATGTCAGAGGTTTACTATGAAAGATGCATGCCTTTTGGCTCTCATTTTGAATATTTATCAAGTATCAGGAATTTTCTGTTGGTGGTGGTTTTATTTAATTGACACATTCTGCTCACTTCTTAATGGTGTGTTGTACCTGTTGGGGCTTGGTGATTATTTGGAATGACATCATTTTTTAAAGAATTAGAAAAGTTGTTTGCAAAATGCTAACCAAAATATAGTAGTGCCAGTGTCCAATTCTAGCAACTGGCCCTGGTAAGTGGTCCCATTCTTCTTTGTCTTTTCTCCTTCCTTCCTCTAGAATCTTCCCCAAAGCAATCCAATCCCAATTTTTTCCTCAAGTTCTTTGGTTAGTAGTAGCTGATTGCTCTCATGATGATAGTTACCAAGCAAACAGCATTTGAGTCAAGACAGTTTAATTGACTGGGGAGTTAGCTTCTCCTCAGGGGAAAAGTGCAGGTAGAAATCCTCTCCTCTGTTACCTCAAAAGTCCCTCTGCTAGGAAGGGGCCTCAAGGAACCACAAAACCACAAGTCCTTGAGGTTTACGTACGTTGTAACAACAGAGAGTTTTTTAAAGCTTATAAGGACAAAGAGTTTATCAAGTTTATAAGGACAAAGAGTTGAGGGCCCAAAAGTGTGCCACGCTTTCGTCTTTCTTGTTGAAGCTCACTAGGGCAAAGGTGGTGCCCCCAGCTGGACAGCAGGAGACAGAGACAGTAAGGCATTTCACCATTGGGCAGTAGTGACAACCCAGTCTTTGCATACTTCCCTCCAGTCTCAGAAGCAAACAAAGCTGAACAAAATTTTCAAGAATATTGTTTAGAATTTTAGAATCTTAAAATTCAGTCTAGGAAGGACTTTGGGGCCAGACTCCAAGTTCATGGCAGTTGGCTGCTTAGATATCCCCAATAGAAGAGCATCCATTCTCTGCACATTCACTGGCTGGCAAGCTGGTTTGCATCCATCCTAGTCCACTAGGAGCCTCTGAACACAGGATTCAAACACAGGTTTCTGTTATGATGTCGTTCTATACTTTCAACAGAAACTGAATTTGCAATATTAACATGATGTCAGTTAACAATTTAAAGCCTAACTATAGGGTAAGTGCAGGATACTTTAATTTGATTGTTGTTAAGTGGTGGAAAATTTTGCAGCCCAAGTTGTATTTTGCTGTCAGAATATAGCAAAGTGACTTCAGAGGAGAGTAGATAATTTTCCATTCCCATCATAATGTGATAATTTGCAGAACATTCAATAGGACTTTCTCCAGTATATCTAGAGTCTATCAGAACCAAGATTTTCATAGTGGTTGCCTCTCAGGAAGTGCAGAGCTCTTGCCCAAGATATTTTTCAACAATATTTTTAAATAAAATTAAGTAAAAACAGTTACTAAAAAACAAGTGAAAGTTTATAGAAATCAGAGCACCACCAAAAATTAGTAAGATGATAGAACAGTCTTTACTGTATACATTGTTAAGTATACACACATTCTTTTAAGGCAGAACTGTTTTGGGTATCTTACCCTGGTGGTTTGAAATTGACATTTAAATTACTTCTTTCCACTTCAAAGGACAAGGTGTCCTCGTTTCCTTTCTGAGGCACCTGGAAAGGCTTTGGGTTTCTTTTTTCTTGTATTACTGAATATGTAAGCAAGCCTATGATGCCTTAGATGATACTACTGTTTTCCTAGAATGGCTGTTCAGATGCTTAGATGTATCTTTCAAGAACTGAAAACCATTGCTTAATTTCAAAATATGTTATAGTTATGTCTAGGGGGCTGTTTCCAAATGTTGCTGTACCTTAACAGTGGGGAAGAGGTAGAGGAATAAGGAAGAGAAAGAGCAAAGCCCCTTACTGGGCCCATCACACTGAGTCATCATTCCCTTTGCTTTCTCTGAAGATCGTTCCCCATGACTCCTGGAAAAAGAGACAGCTCTTGTCCACCAGGAAACTTTAACAGAAACTAGCAGCTGTGCTTTCTCAGCCAATCTGCATTTCAACTGGAATGGCCAATTAGTATACTTAACCAGGCTGGAATGTCTAGGACACACTCACATTCAGAGTTTTATGCCACTCTTCTTCTTTACTGTAAAGAGAACTATTGTGTTGAATCTTGGGTCCATGTTTAGGAACTTAAACTAGATAAATCTTTCTAGAACATTCTTGCTATACAAGCAAGACTTGAACCAAACTATAGCTAGCCCAACATATAACAGGAGCTCCTAAGCTCTGTTCCCTATCCTTTATCCGTGAGTTCTTTGGGGATAGAAAAAGAGAACATGGTCATTTTGTGTCCCTTCCTCATTTGCCCCTGAATCAGTTCTACAAGACTGGACTGTTCTTTAAGTTCATTGTTGCTGTTGCTTTACACCTTGAAATGATTCTGAAAGCATTCTAGAAACAGAAGGCTTAATTCGTGTGCCATCTTTTTCGAGGCCTCATATTTTAGAAATTGTAAAACATGAACACACATGATTTCAACTTTGTAAAATAATTGCAAATTCATTCCCTTTCTAGATTTTATTGCACATTTTCCCTGTCATCTCAGTATTTCTAGAACTGGTTGAAATTAAACTGTTTTGAACTAAGAAGTAGATACATATATTTTTTTAAAGAGTGTTCATAGATGAACTCTGGCATAAGGTTTGTAAAAAGGCAATTTTTAAAAAATAAAACATATAACCTCAGGTACAAAATAACGCATGCATTAGTACTTGCAAATTTGCCTATTCAAATATTAACCAAAGCATGCAAGATAAACTCTACTGAATGTAAATTTACCCAGTGCATGATTAAATCTCATAGGTTAGCTTATTTTTCCTGGCTTCCAAAGGAGGAAGCATTTTCATGAACTTTGGGTTAAAGTTGTACTATTTGAGTTTAATATCTTATCCTCAAGATTGTTTTCATGCTACCACACTGAACTTTACAGATATTCACACGCCTGGCGAATGCAGTGCTGCCGCCAGTGCCAAATGAATCTACTGAGAAATCCAGGTACTTAAACATTTAAACAATTTTTTAAAAACCAGTTGAGGCACAACAGATCCAAAACTCCAACAAAGTCCATATGTCTGAATGCTATCCTACAAAAGTATGTTGATTGCCTCCATAGAACCTATTTGGGTTCTAAATTCTGAATAGTGCATTTCAAATATTTTCTGAAATTCAGGAAGTTAGAAATACTGACATTCTAAAAAAGGTGGGCAGTCAGGGTCATGTCAGGCACGTGAAAACCATCATAAGGCAAAGTGGACAGAGGAACTTAATTTCCACAAATGTTAAGCAGTGTGTGGGGTGTTGCACCCTTGTCCTCAACATGGCCCCATTTCTATGACAAATCAGTGAACTATGTCTAAAAACACTGAAATTCAGGGATGATGATGTGATTTCATGGTCACTCAGAACCAACTTGGAAGTCCTCTCACTGCTTTTTTCTGTAACCCTTGTTTTATGAAAAAAATACGGACAAGAAGACCAGAAATGGAGGGAGCAAAACTCAGTAGGACAAACTTCTGTTAGTAACAGCTTTGTCACCATCCCATATACCCCCAAACACAGACATGTAAGCTCAAAGACAGAAATCCTCAAACGTGCAGCAAAGACTCTCATGTGGAGGCATTAAACAGTTAAGAGGAGAAAACCCGGAAAACTAAAGTGTGAGGTTAACCCAACTCTCATGTGGTATTTTGCCTTGAATAAGGTTTCCACTACTGGCAACCTCTGCAGAAATACCAAAATAACGCACTCTGGAGACAAGTGCCCCAATCCCAGAACTGTGTTCTCAGGACCTTCTCTACAAGAGAAAAACAACTTGAAATGAGCAGAGTGTGATAGCAAAACCCTGCCAGGCTCATGGGGACACTTTTAGAAACCTGCACTCAAAACAATATTAAGATGAAAAAAAGGAACAGCAGGCAGTTCATTGCTCAACAATAAAATGTCTTTTTTTTTTTCTTCGAATTTCCAGGAGAGGGGAAATGATATGACCAAAAATAGAAAAAAATGATAAGAAATATACATACGCACTCAAGTAGGTAGTCTGACATTTTCACTGGGAGATATAAAAATTTTGCATAGATACCATAAAAGAATTGTGCAATGTGAGAAATGTTCATGATTGAATATATTGCCAATATCTAAAGAAAATAAAGCAAACCTAAATTTACCGACATCCTTTCGGTTTCCTGTGTATCACCTCACTGAAACCCTCTTCAACTTTCATTGCCCAGATTTGTTTACATTGGTTGGAAAAAAAACCTGATTAATTTAATAAACTTTTTACAAACTATAACAAGCATTTATTAACTATTTAGAAAAGATGTTTCTATATATTTTGTATATCTATGAATATTGCATATCTAGTCTAAAGATATTGAGACAAATTCTTCTGTGATGCTTCTTTATGCTCAATAATGTTTAAAATCTTGGGATTTCATTTTTAAGTTGAAATAGGTAACAAACATAAAATTTAACTTTAAATGTTTACATTGAGTTTTTAAATTAAAACCAACCCAAATTAAGTGACCTATAGTAAATTAATGACAATGGGGTGGGGGCATAAAAGTTATGGGCATATTATGTGATAATGTATCTGTGTATTTAGTGAAATATTATGTATCATAGCACAACTCTGTTGGATATTAAGGCTTCATCTTAGTATTTCCTTGCATTGCTCTTTGAAATAAAACTACTACCATAAAAACAACCTCTTATCATATTGATGTGTTTAATTTAATTTACTCCTTTGGCTTATAATTTACAAAGTACCAAGATTAAGGTAGTATTTTTGTACTATTATTGGAAGCATGCCTTCCCTTTTTCACATTACTAAACTGTATTTATATTTGTGCAATTTTAAACTATGTTTTCAAATAAACTTTGTCTGTGGCTTCAAGGTCTTTTGAGAAATCTTTCAAAATGGGATTTGGGGATCAGAACTGCTTCAAATCAAAATTAATCCAATTTGTACTATGGGTTAAAAAAAAAGTCTTTTATTGAATATCACCACATATGATTTTGCATGAGTTATCTGGAAATTAAGAATGCATTTTTACATATAAAACCAAAATTTTAAATCTCCCTCCTTTGTTAATTTTTTAAGAGTAAAATATTTAACCTGAAATTGGATTTTGTGATTTTTTTAGAATAAAAACTATTAAAATATATTTCAGTTTTAGGATCTGGGGTTTTTTTTTCTTTTTTTCTTTTCTTTTTTCTTTTAATCAGTCAATAAATATTTAAGGTTCTACTACGTGCACGTACTGGTTCTGATATAGGTCAGTGGTAAGTAAATCAAATCAGACTTGCCCTTGAAAGCTTAGATTTCTGTGAGGGATCAACAAATGCTTTAACAAATAAGAATGTCCTGTGCCAAAAAGAGCTAGAAGAACAAGGCAAATAAGGTATTATGAGAGATACTGGTGGCTCCTTTATCTGTAGATGATCAGAAAAGCTTTCTCCCTTGGGGCGCCTGGGTGGCTCAGTGGGTTAAGCCGCTGCCTTCGGCTCAGGTCATGATCTCAGGGTCCTGGGATCGAGTCCCGCATCAAGCTCTCTGCTCAGCAGGGAGCCTGCTTCCCTCTCTCTCTGCCTGCCTCTCCATCTACTTGTGATTTCTCTCTGTCAAATAAATACATAAAATCTTTAAAAAAAAAAAAAAAAAAGAAAGAAAGAAAGAAAAGCTTTCTCCCAAGGTGACATTTGGGCTGAGCTTTGAACAAGAAACCAACCAAGTGGAACAAACATTCTTGGCAGAGCCAAGAGCTAGCATACAGTACCAAGGCAGGAAGGAGCTTGGTGTGTGTTCAGGGAGAAGGGAGTCCAAGGCAGGGGGCAGGGGCTGGGAGCTGGGAGACTTTAAGAGGTACCCTGGCAAAGGCAGAGATTGTTGGTGGCCTTTCCAGAGCACATAAAGTGTGGATTTGCCTCCAAGCACAGGAGGGAAACCCTTGAGACGGAAATTTCTGTTTCCAAAATGTTTACTAACGAAGGCCATGAGTGGTCGGACTGATGACTCAGGGAACACGTTTGGGTGAAGAGAGCTGCCGAGGGAGCCTGAGCACCCCCTTCTCCCTCTACACTGTCCCCTCTTGGTAGAAGTCAGCACTGAAGCTTGGTGGAAGTTCATTTTTTCCTCTATAAAAATCAAGCTGTTTGTCTGTCTTTCCTGCTTCACTATTATTTCTACCCAGTGGTGAATTGTAGTGCCTCTCCCCATCCCTTGTGTAACTCAGACCTTTCTTATTTCTTTTACCCCTTTTTAAATGAGAATCACATTAATTTCCTCAAACAACTGCTTCACTCCATGTATATACATAAAAGCAGCCCAAAGTTTGGAGTGTTCTTTACAGTTCTTTATAACCTTCCTTCCAGTAATGCCTTTACCTGTGTAGCATTTTCGGACTCCCAAGGACTTACCCATTTTTGTCTTTACTTCTACCTCATATTAAATATTGCTGCCTGGTAATCATCTTTGTGAATCAGCACTTTGGGAACGGACGGTTGATTTTAGTATTTTGCTCTGTGGAACTAAACCACTTTATTCTGAGCAGGCCCTCTGCTTGGGCTTAGAAGGGTAGAGACCAGGCAGGTCAATCTTTCAGCCCAAGTTCCTTGAGATGGAAAAAGAAAGGAAGCTAACATTTATTGAAACCTACCATGTGGTAGATCCCTAGGCCATTGTTTCTACTATGCTATTTTAACTCTGAGGTGCACTCAGGTCCTCTGCTTTTCCCCTAC
Organism: Neogale vison; assembly: GCF_020171115.1. Lineage (NCBI taxonomy): Eukaryota > Metazoa > Chordata > Mammalia > Carnivora > Mustelidae > Neogale > Neogale vison. The sequence continues at coordinate 103,120,099 of NC_058096.1, read as the reverse complement.
TATGTTTCCAGGCCATAATTAATATTACTGAAAATAATGAGCATAAGAGCAAAAACTGTGCCAGGTGAATGAAAAAAAATCAATGTCTTACAGATTAAAAACTGACTAAAGAAAAAAAAAAACTGACTAAAGATCACATCTACTATTAAAAACTGCAAAAATTAACCCAGGAAAGGTAGACTTGAGAGAAATTACCAAGACGATGACTATGAGTGCTCATAGTAAAATCTGCTATTGATTTAAAAAATGACCAAAGAACAAAATTAAGATTTGCAAAATTTGACCTGGTAAAGGAGGACCCGGTGGAAATAATGACAGCAATAGGGAATCTGCAATAGCAAAAGTTTTAATAGGGAAAATCTGATGAAGACCAAAAGCTGATGACCCAGACTTCCCTCATAAGATTTACAGAATTGATACCAATGACACTAATTTCATTAAAATAGAAAGGAAAATATAACAGCCTAGAGAGAATTCAACTCGATCACTATTTCACACTTTTTCTTCTCTCCTCAAACTTCCTACCTCTCCCATTCACGTTCCCTCCAAGCTGAGGATCTCACTTCTTCTTCCCTGAGCCAATTAAAGCAGGTAGGACGGAACTCTCGGACTCTCCGCACTCTCGTCTCCTCACAGCCACAGCTGCACCCCGTCTCTGCCTTCCTCTGTCCCCACAGACAGGCTCCCCAGCCCCTGCCTGTCCAAAGTCAGCTCCCACTGGGCCCCAGAATCCATCACCTCTTCCTGCTCAAGGGCGAGCAAACAGTGATTCTTATCTTTCCATCCTACATCTTCCTGTCAGGCACCACCACTTCTTTCCTTCTCTTTGTAGCAAAATTCCTCAGAGTTGTTTGCATTCACCTTCTGCCATGGCCTCCAAGTAGATCAATCTTGCAGTCAACTCATCTGACTTAACCTATCATCATTATTTGATATTTGATCGTTTTTGCCTCTTTAAGACACCTTCTTCCCTTGGCTTCCACTTCGAGGCACAGATCTCTTGGTTTTCACCCACCTTGGTATTCACGCCTCAAAGTCTCCTTTGCTGGCTCATCTTCTCCTTGACCTTTTATATTGAGAGACTCAGTCCTGGACCAATTCTTTTTCTTGTCTCCCTCCATTAGTAATTAGACTCAGTCCCTGGTTTAAATGCCATCTAGCTACCAACAACTCCCAATTTTATATCTTCAGTCCAGACTTCCCTCTCAAAATCCAGACTTATATATCCAGCTTCCCACTCAACACCAACCATGGAGGTCTAATAGGCATTTTAAATTCCACACATCCCCAAGTATACTTGTGATCATCTTTTCCCATCACCACCCTCCAATCCCACCAAGCCTTCCCGATCTTTATTGATTGCAACTACATTCTTCAGTTGCTCAGAGCAAAAATTTTGAGGTCTCACTCCCTCACATGCCACATCCTGCCCATCAGGAAATCCTACTGGCTTTATTTTCACATGTATCCAGAATCTAACCATCCTTGCTAACTCTGCTGCTACCACCCCATCCATGTGAGCCATCATCCTATCCGACCTTTTATCCTTGCCCTCCTGTCATCTACTCCAGACAAAAACCAACCTCCTAGAACTTGAGTCAGATCAGATTAGTGCTCTTCTCAGGACCATGTAATGATCCCTGATGGCATTCTAGAGTGAAGCCCTTCCAATGGCCCCCTGGCTCAGACAATCTGGCCTCTCTCCAAACTCCTTTCTCACTACTCTTCCCTTGGTTTTCTTCTCTCAAACCACACTCGTCCCCTTGCTGCTTCTCTGACATAATAGGTATGCTCCCCAACCCTGGAGCCTCTGCTCCAGTGTGTCCCTGTGCCAGGCATATCTTTCCCCCAAATACCCATTTAGATGACTCCTCCACCTCCTTCAAGTTTTGGTTCAAATCTCACCTCCAGATGATGCCTTCAGAGAGTACCCTATTTAGTACCACAGTCTGCACCTCCCACCCCCCTTCTGCTGTTCCTTTTTTCCATAGCATGTAATACCTTTTAACATATTATATAAGCTACTTATTCCTTGTTTAGTGTCTGGCTTTCCCTGTTAGAAAATAAACTCAACAAGGACAAAGAGTCATGTCTACTTTGCTTACTGATATGTTCTAAGAAAAACAATGCCTGGCATATAGATGTTTAATATGTATTGAATGATGAACCATGCTATATAGATTAACAAAATAAACTGGAGACAAACCATAAGTGACTCTTAATCTCACGAAACAAACTGTGGGTTGCTGGGGGGAGGGGGGTTGGGAGAAGGGGGGTAGGGTTATGGACATTGGGGAGGGTATGTGCTTTTGGGTAAATTGGAAGGGGAGATGAACCATGAGAGACTATGGACTCTGAAAAACAATCTGAGGGGTTTGAAGTGGCGCGGGGGTGGGAGGTTGGGGTACCAGGTGATGGGTATTATAGAGGGCACAGCTTGCATGGAGCACTGGGTGTGGTGAAAAAATAATGAATACTGTTTTTCTGAAAATAAATAAATTGGAAAAAAGAAAAAAAATAAATAAACTGGATTCATGGAATTAGAAAAATCCTTTGGAAAAAAAAGTCATTGATGTTGGTATAATTCTGATTCTTTAAAAAAAAAAAAAAATTTCTAGTCTGAAACAAAGGGTCAAAACCTCCATAGGGTCAAAGTGCTATGGGGTTAAAATAGTGGCATAAACTAGCACAGTAAAAATATCCTGTGCCGCCAGACTGTCAGATGTTTTACATAACTCCTTTCACATTTTTATCATGCCTACTGCATAGATGCTCAGATTATGTTTCAGGATATTAAGTGCTTAACAAAGTCACATAACTAGTCTGGGCTAGAAACAGGAAAGGCAAGTCTCTTTGCCTCCACTCTTGCCATTTTATCACCCTGCCCCCTACCTCACCAAAAGACTCTTCCTAGTAAGTTTTTAAATACTTGGTTGCATGAGGATGAAAATAACTCATTGCTTTCCTATTCGATTTCCCCACTATAAATGGTTTATCACTGACCACATTAAACAAGCAGGACCTTAGGTTCAAACAGGGCATACACACACTGGTAAACACTTCCATTGGGCATAATGGGACATAGCCAGTGAATGTAAGCAGCAGCTGACTCTCAAACATTGTCCTAAAAACTTTATAGTTCTTGAGTCAGAGGAAATCCCCCATCCTCATCATTTCCTTCTTCTCTTCTCACCAAAACATTATGGCACCATGCTGATGCTGATCATTTTCCTAGGATTTTTAAAAATATGTAGATTGATTCCTTAAAAAATTTTAAGTATTGCATGGACATTTTTAAGTAGTAATAAGCATAGCCTATATGGTAGGCAAAATAATGCCTCCTCCATGATGTCCACACCTTAATGCCCCAAACCAGTGAATATTAACCTTACAAGTCAAAAAAAAAACATTGTAGATGTGATTAATTTAAGGATCCTGAAGTAGGAAGATTATTCTGGACTATTTGGGTGGACCCCATGTAATCAAAAGAATCCTTTTAAGAGGGAGTAGGAGAGCCAGTCAGAGGGTCTATGACAATGAAAGCAGACACTAAGTAATGTCCATGTTGTTAGGACACCACAAGCCAAAGAAGGAGAATAGCTTCCAGAAGCTGGAAAAGGCAAGGAATGGAGCTTCCTTGCCACTACTGAGGTTTTAACTCTGTAAGACCCATTTTCAGATATCTCACCTAACGTGCTCCATTGAGCCACTAAAATTATGACCAGTTGTTACAGCAGCAACAGGAAACTCATACACCCTACAAACATGATGCCACGGAAATGCTGAAATCCCTTGGTGCAATCAGTATTGAGTGTGCTTGCCCCTGCATTAGGGAAGCTACCAAAAACTGAGTCAGAGAACCACAGAAGGCTCCCAACTGACTCCAGTATTCAACTGTACACCCAGTAGAGAAAGTCTAAAAGACATCAGACTCTTCCCCACTGCAGTCTTTTCCACCCCCAAGAAGTAACGTCTTGCATCATTGCTGACATTCCATTACTGATGGGAATGAGGCGGCCCTGGTGCCCATAGAAAGAAACCCTAAAAAGAAATAAAATTAGTCACTGTCTCAAGTTACCTGTTCCACTGATGGATGAGAACCTGAAAAGGGCAGAATCAGTTTACTTGGCATTTTGCAAAAGAAAAAAGAGCCGTAAAGGGACCTCAGATTGTGAGAATAGCCTTTAATTTAAAACAACTGAAGCAATAAATCATCCATCTCTCTTTCCATCACAGGCAATGCTCTCCCCAAACAGTTGAGATATTTTAACAACAACTGTGACTAGTGCAAAATAAAATAAATACAAACTCTTTCAGGAGCCAACATCAAAATCTGCTGGGCAGGTGGGCGCAGGCGACAGGCTCAGCCTCTGCCAAGGCCGACAGGAGTGGCAAGATCTACACCGTATGTCAACACACCCAGCTCGGAACAGACCAGACAATACCTGGGGGAGGGGAGACCACAAGAGAATGTTGCCTAAAGTGAAGCAAATATGCCCAACACTCTCCTGTTGCCAACATCCTTGGCATGTGGAAGATGCTGGAAAAACGAGTGCAAAGTTAGCAGCTTCTAAGCAAAGCTGAAGGAATGAGGTTTGGGGTTCATTTGTTTCTGTTTTTTAAGTGGAGTCTTATACATACTGGTTTTGACACAGGGAAATCTTCTGCTTTCCATAAGGCATTCTGTGTCTCTCACAGGGCTCCTGACTCCAGCAAAAGTATGTACGCTGTTTCTGTCTATCTGGATGCTTGGGAGAAGGACCTTCCACATGGGGCACCTCACTGCCTAACCCACACCATCTACAGTCCAGAGCAGTGCTATCCAAGTGCAAAGCAAGCCACAGCATTTTTGGGTAGCCAGATTTTTAAAAAATCAAAAGTGAAATCTAATAATGCCTTATTTATCTAAAATATTGTCATGTAAAAAACATAAAATATGGATGAAATATTTTATATTCCCTTTTTTTGGTACCAAGCCTTGAATGTCTGGTGTGTTTTTGTTTTTTGTTTTTGTTTTTGTTTTTTTTACATGAACAGCACAAATTCGATTTGGACAAGCCCAATTTCAAGAGGTCATGAGCCACACATAGCTACTGATGACTGCACCAAATAGCACAGACCTGGAGAGGTTTAATACAATCTCTTTCAAGACATATACAGAGTAGGGAATCTTCACCGTACTGGGTAGGTGCTCTTATACCCCGGCTTAAGAGTACAGAATCTTACTCTGTAACCTAGGATGTATGACCTAGGTGACGGGTACAATCACATTTCATCTGATCCTTTCCCCTAGTCCTTCTCGTCACCTGCCACCTCCCCAGGACTCCATAGGTGATGCAATTTAGCAACAGTAATGCCTACAAGAGGAAAGATATCCTTTCTGTGATAGACAACTTTCTCCTTACTTATTTGGGGATCCTAGCTGTAACTGAATTTGAGTAAGAACATATTCTATAAATGTTACAGGTTTAGCCGAAAGTGGTTCTGAGGTCTTTCATCACAGAAGGTGTTCTAAATAGGTTTTTCATTTTTGAAGGGGATGGAGACAAGGTATCTCGTGTACTGAGACGTGAAGCATTTCAAGAATGGGAAAAAAGTAGAATAATTACCCAAGAAAGTGGGCAGAGGGGTTGAGGTGTGGACACTAAAAATGACACATTCTATAAGCTCAGGTGTACGAGCTGCAATGAACCAACACATTACAACAGACCCCTATGGGATCCCTCACATCCCCGCCTCTGGCCCCCGTGGTAACCGCAGAAAAATAAAAATAGAATCGAATGTTAGGGCAGTAAGGGACTTCTGAGCTTATCCAACTTAATGCATTCACTGTAAAGAAAAAAGCCCAGAGAGGTAAAGGGCCCAAGGCACTGGGGTGCGTGCACAGCTCAGTGGGCCTTGCTGGTCTTAGAAATAAAAGATGTTGGGAGTCACAGGCTTAAGCGAGTGGGGGTAGGCTTCTACAGCCCAAAGTGAGCACAGGGAAATGGCAGGCACATTCTCTTATAGTTGAAAGAAAACAGCCAAGTCTGTTCAAAACACTGAAGCAACGTTGATGTAAAGTGGCATTAAAACATGATTCTTCCGCTAGTCCTTTCTGCATGCTTTTTACCCTTAAAAAAAAAATCCCAATCTGAACCAAACTGGATTTCCAATTAGTTATATGGGCATTTAGATGAATTGACAAAATAAAAACTTTGATACATTTTCCAAAGACACATTCATTGGGATTTGACACAAATGGATATCAAAAGATATTTACAGGAAAAAAAAGTACACTCTTTCATACATACACCCACACACAGTGAGAATTTCACAAGTATACCACCACACCTCACACAGAGGACTCCTCACAGGCTGATAGCTGACAAAATCTACACGTTATTCCAGTTTTCAGTCACAATTAATCTCATCAACATATGTGTGAAAATGGAGCAGTATGTTCCAGACTTTTATTCCAGGGAAACCTACCTTGTATATATGAAGGTATACATATAAATACACTTTTAAGCAAGAAAGAAACCGATTATTTGCTCTAGTTTTTCCCCAACTCTCAATCTGAAGTAAAGAATAGCACATATACAAAACTTTGCCTTGTAGAAATAGCCCTTTTGTTTTGTGAGGCAGGAAAAAAAAAAGGCAGCCGTAGTATACTTTCTTACAATATGTTTAGGCATCGGAAGGGCTAAGTTTATTTTTCTAGTTAATGAAATTAAATAATATCTAGCCTATAGTCTTATACTGATTTTACACCATTTTGCAAAGTTTTATACCAAAATTTTTATTTTGTTCAAAATACACATGCTATCTTTGTCCACATTTCACTCCAAATCCCCAATAACCACCTCTCCCCACTCCCGTAGAAGGCCTTTGCTTTGTAAAAGTGTTGAGAACAAGGCATTGTTGACGTGTGTTTGGAGTCATTTTTCCATGACACTCAGCCCGAAGGTGACTGGATTTTGTAAGGCTGCTTAACATGGGGTTTTCTACAGGAGTCAGAGACTCACATGACAGGGAGGGGCTGTTTTAGGATTTCCGAGTCAACGTTAAAAGAGGACATCAGTGGCCACAACTGAGTAAAGAGAGTATTACTGCACCATGAGCTCCCTCCTTATGCCAATTGTATTTGTTCCCAAATTGAAGAAAACATAAGGTGAGAGAAGGAGGGAGAACACCCTACTAGGACCCGCGTGGCACCCGACGTGCTACTCTTTCACGGGTCATTGTATCAAATCTCACCATATTCTCAAAGTATAGTGGGCAAGAGAGAGCAGGTGTCATTGTGCAGATAAGGAAAATGAGGCACAGGGAGGATGAGGGACTTGCCCAGCTAGGGGCAGCACCCACATCTTGGCCCTGGGCCTCGGGCACAGCAACCCTCACAAACACACGGTGTAGCTGAACTCCCCAGAGAAGGGCCCTGATCATACCCAGAATCCTGACTGTTCACCACTCACCATGTTGTAATCAATCGTCTGTGTGGCATTTTACCCAGCTGGTTCTACTTTATTTTCCTACAGTTTCTAGAAAGATCCTTGCTACCAATCAAATGCATGTTAAGCAGATTGCAATAGATCCTTCTTCATTTGACTGGTCAATCTGAAATAGAAACTCCAGAGACCTTGGAATTCAGTACAGAGCTGCAGGAAGACGTTAAACCACTTTTGTTGTACTTTTTCATCGCATTTGAAACTCTGATCTAATCCCAGGTTGCAATAAAAATACCAAGATACCAAAATGGAAAAGATGGTCTTTCATAATGTCCTAAAAAGTTTCTTTGCACCCGAGGCCCTTAAGGCACCCGAGATCACACTGCTATTTGGGAGGTGATTAGTCAAGAGAGGGCCAAGAGGAGACTCTAGCCCCAGGAAAACGGAGAAACGGAGGCAGGCAAAGAGTGCGGGGACAAGAAAATTACAGACAAATTTGGGGCACTTTGATTCCAGGGAATTGTTACGTGTTATGGTAAGATTAGCTATTTTAACTAAAAGTACACACTATGCCTTAGCGGGAAGGGCTGCTGAGAACCAGAATTTACCTACCTTTGTTTGGCAAAGAACAATATTGTGCTGCCGGGGGCATCTGGCCTTATTTCACCAAATGTCACAAACCCCGGTGAATTCTCAACAGCACTTAAAGGGACGACTCAGCCCTTTTTACGCCTGAAAATCTAAGCGGGGAGCCAATTTTTAAAACTGTTCCTGAGTTATAGTTTCTTTAAAATAGTTACTCGCTTTTCCCAGCTATGCTTAATACCAACTGCTTTAACCTTTAAAAACCAGCCCGGCACAGATTTCCTGGTTGACGACAACGGTCTCACCCTCACACACTCACACAATCACGTTATGATTTTTGATACGATTAAATTAAAAATACCTTTCACTGCAGATGCTCTAATCTTCTATACATGGATAGGTCAGAAATTGTGTATAATGAAAACATTGTGTCACAAATAAAGCCCATCCCCATTACTGATTTTCGATATGAAACAAAAATGGGCTTTTCATTTACTGCGGGGGGGCGGGGTAGGTGAGGCCACACCACTGGCCCCCAAATCATAATAGAGGGCTGGCGGCACATTCCCATTTTTTGGTGTGACAGTGGCAGATCCCCCACCAGCAATATAAATACTTTTTTTTTTTAAATCATCCTCTCCTTAAACATTTATAAAAAGAAAAACTATCTACAGTAGTGTATCATCACTAATAGAAATTTCTTCCCAGTTCTATTTCAGAAAGCGTCAAATGATGTTCTTTAAATAAACTATAAATACCCCATGTATTCCTTCATGTCTGGTTGTCCCAACTTCTGCTTGCTTTTTTTTTTTTTTTTTTTTTTTTTGGCAAATTAAAAAGGCGTGTGGCTTCCTCTCGCCGACTGACGCATCTGAGGCTCAGCGTGGCACCCTGTGGTAAAAGTACATGTAGCCCAGGTCCTTGGGGGGCCTTTCTGAGGCACACACTCTGTGGTCATTGTAGATCACCCACCTGAAAACAAAAGACAGAAGAGCTCGATGGATTTCAGTCAGTCCCAGAAAGCTTTGCCGAAAACAAGTTACTGTGCCATACTTCAGCGAGTTGTTTTAAGATAACCAAACTCAAGCCTACTGTATAAAAAGAGAGAATGCTGGTGGGAAACTGTAACTGCCTTTTTTATTCTTGAGCTCCATCAAAAGGTAGTTACGAAAAGAGTCACCAAACATTTTAAGCCCTTTGGTCTCAAAATCCCTTTTGTAGAAGTCCACAGATGGCCTCAATATTTGGTAAAATGAGAAAATACTCACAATATAGTATGACGTGGGAACAGGGTTAAAAAAAGTGTATGTGCCGTGTGCGTACTTTAAGCTTTTAGAAAAGCTATAAATGCTTACGTACATTTGTATGTATAATATACGTGTATACAAATGTACACCCTTTCCCATAAAAGAGAAATGTATTGAAACATAAACAATGATTATCTTTAAGTTTTCAAACAACATATTCTTTGTTCTATTTCTGAATTTTACAAATTCCTTACCATAAATTTTATTGCTTTTTGAATTATAATTAAGCATTTTTCTAAGGAAAAGTATTTTGAAAAGAGCATCATGCTTGGTAATAAAAAGAATTTACTATCAATCAGCCTGTGCTCAACTATTTCATTAATCAAGTTAAGAAGACAACACTAAAAGACACACCAAAAGGGAGAACAACTTAAGTCCACGGTGGGAACCAGTGTCTCCCACAGTGTGTGGCATGGCATGAGAAGTCAATGTCCCACCAGGACAGGGCAAGTTTCTAGGTTTCTCCGGCATCCACATGGCTGAGCACTGCCTCAAGCACGAGGCTGAGCCTCAGGCTGCTCAGAGAGGAGCTCAGAGAAGAGAAACCAGAGGGCTCAATGGGGCTAGAGCCCCAAGGAGAAGGTCCTGAAGAGAGCAGCAGCCTTACATCCCGTAAATGGCTCATTACTGGCTCACCACACATCCAGCGATTCTACCTACAGAGCCAAGACGCCTACTGCAAGACCACAATAGGGCAAAAGAATGGATGTGTAAGGAAGCCAGATAAAACACAGGATACCCAGTCAAGTTTATATGGCAGGGAAGTAACATTAAATAAGTTTTTGTATAAATACATCACAGGGAATATTTAAGACATGTTTATACTAAAAAGTTATTCATTGTTTATATGAAATTCAAATTTAACAGGGCGCCTGACTTTTTTGTTTTGTGGGCTAAAACTGACAATCCTATGGAGGTCCCAAACATACACACATTCTGCTGCAGGACGCATCTTTATTTTGGGAAGTCACTTTGGTAAGATGGTTGGGAGTGGCTTTGAATGCCAGCTCTGACATGGCTACTTCCAGGCTAAGTTACCGCTACTCAGCTTCTCTGAACCTCAGGGTCTTGATGTGTAAAATGGCTTTGAGAGTAAATCCCTACAAAACCATCGTGAGAACCAATGGGATAATATGTGCAACACCTCACTGAGAGCCTAGCATATGTAGATGCTCAATAAAACATAGATATCATCGATTTTCTAAACATGACTCACCTTCCTTCCTTTTTAATATGGCAAACATAATGGCCACTCATTGTAGATGTTCCCATGTGACTGATGAATGCAAATAATTCATACACTATGAAAGAGGAAACAACTCTGTTACAAGGCAGCATTTCTAGAAACCAAGAGCACTTCTGATCAGAATTAAAGGCAACAATGGTGCAACCCAGCAACTGCTTACATTGAAAGGCAGTTTATTTACCTTGCTGAGAACACACACCCACACATACTCACCAACTTCAACCTGCAAATTCATAATAACACAGGACATAAACTATCCAAGCACAGCCGGCATTTAATTCCTATCTGGAAGAGAATTCAAAATCCCACAGTCGAGTCTGGTGGCAAGCTCATGGTCTAAAGGGGCAGTCCCGGCTCTATCATTTTTAAGCAGCATGAGGATGGAGGAGCTGTTTCCTCTCTCAGAGTCCATTTCTTCACTGAGACGAAAAATCCACCCACTTCACAGGGTTGTATAAAGCGTAAATGAGCAATTCAGACTAAAATACCATTCAAATGTCAGGATTATGAGGAAGACAGCAGATAGCTGTCGTCATTTATAGACAGGGGTAACGCTTCAGAATAGGCTTCCTGTGGTTTCTGACTTGCTCACAATAAACTACATGGGACCAAAATTCAGACTTTGTTCTTTCTGAACAGGGAAATATATAGCCTTCGGGTGCAAGACCAATGTTTATTCTCTAACAAGTGCCTCCTGCCGTCTATCAGAGAATTCGGTACATACCCATTCCAGATTAATTTCAGCTCAGGCTCCCCTTGCCTGGGCTAGACCCACACAACACAGAGTGGATTCCATGGACCCACAGAGTGGGTACCAGTCCACTCTGCAAACTCTTACAGGCTATGACGAGACAGGTATAGAAACTGAGCACCTTCTTGCAAACTTTCATAATAGTGCGTTTGTGAAATCTAATAAGGAAAAAATGGGCTCACATATTCATTTTTCTAGCGCTCTATTTTTATTCCATTTTCCAAAGTATTGTTTCTGGATAGACCCTTTCCCTCAACCCTCTCTCACTCATTCCTTCTTTCCCTTGCTGTTCACCCAGGTTCTTCTACTTACTCAACGGCGAGTCCCCACCTACCCGCCTTCACCACATCACACACTGCTAATCACCTCCTTCTTCCTCAAGTATTTGCCCCCAGCCCATAACGGTCTCTTGGTTGTCTAGCTGATTCATTGGCTCCTCCTCACCTCCCTGACCTTTAAACACTGATGACCTGGAGCTCAGACCACAGACTTTTTCTTTTCTCTATGCTGATTTTTTTCCCTCTCTTTGGGTGATCTCATCTAGTCTCATGATATTAAATGGAATTATTTTCTTAATTTCCTGAATGTTCATTGCTAATGCACAGAAATAAAATTGAATTTTGTATATTAATCTTGTTTCTTACAATCTTCCTATACCCACTTATTCTTCTAATAGTTTCTAGTAGATTCCTTAGGATTTTCTATATACAAAATTGTATCTTCTGCAGAAAGAGATAAGTTATACTTCCTCCTTGCTAACCTGGATGCCCTTTATTTCATTTTCTTGCCTAATTGCCTTGGCTAGAAGGCCTGTTACAAGGCTAAATAGAAATGACAAGAGTGGGGGTGGCTGGGTGGCTCAGTCAGTTAAGTATCTGACTCTTGATATCAGGTCAGGTCATGATCTCAGGGTCCTGTGATGGAGCCCCACATCAGGCTCTGTGCTCAGCAGGGAGTCTTCTTGAGATTCTCCCTCTCCGTCTGCCCCTTGCCCCCTTCCCTCTCTAAGAAAGAAAGAAAGAAAGAGAGAGAGAGAAGGAGGGAAGGAGGGAGGAAGGTAGGAGTGAGAGAAGAAGGGAAAGGGAAGGGAAGGAAGAGAAGAGGGAAAGAAAAGAAGAAAAGGAAAGAAAGAATGAAATGGAGAGAGTGAACATCCCTGTCTTATTCCTGGTCTTTTGGGAAAAGCATTTAGTCAGTCACCATTCCGCATGATATGAGCTGTGGGTGTTTTGTAGATGCTGTCCAGTTGAGGAAGCTCCCTTTCATTTCCAGTTTGTTGGGCATTCTCTACTCATCTATCTCAGTTAATGGTGATTCCATTCTTCCATGCAGGACAAAATCTTGGCTTCTCTCTCACATACTTTTTTTTTTTCCCCTTTCTGATACATTTTTTAAGTATAGTTGACATGCAAGTTACAATTTCAGGTTTTTTCATGCTCTTTACACACTTCCAATCCATCAGCCAATCCTGTTAACATTTCCTTCAAAATATATCCAGAATCCAACCTCTTCTTACCACCTCCACTAGTAATGTGTGATCCTAGTTACGATCATCACTTGTCTGAATTTTTACAACACCCCCTTATCCGGGCTTTCTGCTTCCTTCCTTCCCCTCTACTAACTATTCTCAGTATGGCTGTCACAGTGGCGTTTAAATGGAAGTCAAATTATATCTCATCCTGTATCTCAGAGTAAACTCTTCCTTTTACAAAGATCTATGAAGCCCACCTCCTCCCAAATCCCCCCTCATTTCACCCCAGTTCCCCTCTCTCCCCCTCACTCCACCCCAGCTACTCCCTCTTTCCCTCTCACTCCACCTCAGCTACTCCCACTTTCTCCCTCACTGCACCCCTGCTACTCCTGCCTCCTGGCTGCTCCTCAAACACACCCAGCGTGTTCTGGCCTTCAAGCCTCTACATTCATTGTTCCCTCTTTGAAACTCTTCTTTCAGATGTCGTAAGACTTACCCCTCACTTCACTGAGGTCGTGGATGAAATGTCACCTCAGAGAGGTCTTCCTGTACCAAGTTATAAAAGACCAACTCTCCCTTCCACTCCTACCTTGACCCCTAACCTCCCCCCAACCTTGCTTTATTATTGACTGATAACATGAAGTAACTCCTGCCATCTCCAAACCCATTTGTGTATTTATTTATTTATTGTCTATCCCCTTTATCTCTGGCTAGAATATAGCTCCATAAGGATAAGAAGTTGGTCTGTTATGTTTACTGAAATGTTCTTGGCACAGAAAATGGTGGCTCAGCATGCAACAGGCATGTCATAAGTATTTGCTGAATATATAAATAAAATAGTTCTGTTCACTCCATTTCTTCACATGTTTTTATATCATCTTACATTGTATATATTTTATAAACCACCTACCAAAGTATAAAGTTAAAGTTAGTAAAATAATCATTAAAAAAAGAAATGACTCAGGGCATCTAGGTGCCTCAGTCATTGAGCATCTGCCTTCAGCTTGGGTCATGATCCCAGGGTCCTGGGATCGAGCCCCACATTGGGCTCCCTGCTTGGTGGGAAGCCTGCTTCTCCCTCTCCCACTCCCCCTGCTTGCGTTCCCTCTCTCGCTGTGTCTTTCTCTGTCAAATGAATGAATAAAATCTTAAAAAAAAAAAAAAAGGAAAGAAAGAAATGACACAGAGGGAATTGTTTTTCCCATCATTATGTTTTTGTTGCTGTTATACCAATTGATGACAAAAAACAAACAAACCCAAGTTCAAAACCAGAATCTAGGCAAAAACAACTGTGAATGACAATCGTTTTGCCTGGCACTTAGTTTCTGAGATAGTTACCAGGAACCCTATTCTGGTCTGCCCTCCCTGTTGGTTTTTAAAACTCTTCTGGAATCATCTGTATCACAGCCCAATTCTTCAGCTTGAGATACAGTATTGGTCTCCCGAAATGAAGCTGTTCTCTTAGAATTTTCATGAAATAAAGAAAGGACATGACACCCCAACCAAGGCTTCCCTCCACCATGCACTGTTCCCCAAAACAATGACGTAACTAACTGAACAGACTCTTTAATGAGCACTGTCCATGTCAAGCCAGGTCATACAATGACACACTGCTTGGATACCAACACAGCCAAGGGGTTGACAAAACAAGTTGACAAAGAAAGGGACAGATCCATACAGTCCACATGCCCAAACATGTCATTAAGCCCCCCAAGGCATTTCTCCTCTCTTTGGTTAAAAACAATTCAGTGTATACTCAGAATCATAAAAATGAATTAAAGGGGGAAAAGATTAGCATAAATCTTGGTCCTAAATTAAAATTAACCATGTTTATCAATACAAGCAACCACCCCATGCATTATTCAAGATCTCCTGCTGGAACTGACAGCAAAAGAGAGCATCTCTCTCAACACATTTGCAAAAACTCAACAGGTAAGAAATCTCAATTAGTATTTGCTTCCAACGAAAACACGAAGGTGAATAAACCTAACAGACAAGCTACTACTGATTCTTCTCCAAGTTCTCAGAGGGCCCCTTCTAAAAAAACAGCATCAGTGTACACATTCCCAAAAGATGCGCAGACCCCTTTTCACGTAGATAGAAAAGACAGTTTGAGTCAAGGCAAATCACTTTTTTAAAAGATTTTATTTATTTATTTTAAGAGAGAGAAAGCATGTGAGCACAGGGTAGAGGGGCAGAGGGAGGAGAGAAAGTCTCAAGCAGACAGGAGCCTGACACTGGCCAAGATCGTCTGAGCCTGAGACCATCACCTGGGTCAAAACCAAGAGTCAGACACTTCACCAAATGCACCACCCAGGTGCCCCTCCAATCATTTTTAAAATGCTGACCTGCATAGGAAAGTTAGACAACATTGCCTAAACCACCATGTCCCTCTAGAAAGCGAGAATTAAACATAGTCTGAAACTAGCAACTTTCCCCCTTTCCCTTTCCCAACAAAACGCGTCCTTCTTTGAACATAGGAAAATGGTTCCAACCTTTCTAATATGGAGAATTTTTTCATATCAAAATTTTACCACCCCTACCCCTACCCAACAAAACAGCAATGGTGCTCTGATTTTACTCTTTGAAAAAGTACCTTCAGAAAACGAATGTGACACTTGGAAAACAGAAAAGGCAGGCAGCCTGTCCTTTCATGTCCTATGGAGGAATGGCCACCCAAGGACTGTCTAGGGTAGGGGCCAGCATACTGCAATGACTCATAAGCCAAATCCAGCCTATAGCCTACTTTTGTACCACCCAGGAGAAAGGGGAGGAGGAGAGGGACAAAAATATGTCATGACATGACTATGGCCCACAGAACCTGAAACATTAATATCTGGTCCTTTAGAGGAAAGGTATGCTGGCCCCTGGTCTAGAGGGATGAAAGTTCATCTCACTGTTTACTATTTTTTTTAACATTTGATTTATTTTTTGCATGCGCAAGGGGGGCGGGCATGAACAGGAGCAGGGCAGGGGAGGAGGGGCAGAGGGAGAAGAAGACTCCCCACCTAGTAGAGAACCCGATGCGGGACTGGATCCTAGGACTCTGAAGGCAGATAACCAACTGAGCTACCCAGGCACCCTCACTGCTTACTACTGATTAAAGATACCAGAATTAGTCAAGTTACTCATTAACTTACAGATTTTTGTTTAGTAAAGGTAGAAAAATTTCTGTCCAGTAGAACATATAACTTCAAGGATTTATAATCTGGAGACAGTAATTTTATATTTAACTCAGCAATCAAATTATCTTTGATTATCCTAGCTTCTCAGATGCTTTGAACCGGTAATAACCACAGCTAGGTGGTTCCCTCATTAATTAACGAGTCGAAGAAAATCTGTGATTTGTGCTCAGTTTAGATGTACCTGAGAATCATGATTTTACCTTCTTGAAAATTATAGTTTGACAACACATAATGACCCACAGCAGCTCTAGATTCCGGAATGCAGTTCAATTAATTTATATTTTATAAACCCTATAGCATCTATGTATATTTGAAAAGTAGTAGTATCTCATAAGAGTGTGACATTATTTAGTCAGTCTGGAGAGAGTGCACAGCATACACAAACACCAAAAGACTCCCTGAAATGACCCCCAAAACCCCAGGGGCTCCACAGCCTCCTGGTGAGAAACCCAAACTGAGTTTTCCAACGGAGTCTTCCTAACTTCAATAATCTGTTCCATTACCCACCTCTAATTTCCTCTGTACAACGGAGGGGAAAATATCATTCTTAATTTACTAACATTTAACTCACAAACACCTTCAATCTGCAAATAATTTCTACCCAGAACAGCTTGATTTCCCTTGTCCCTGCTCTGAGAAAAGACCAGTGGGAGGTAGGGAGAGAGAAATGGATGGATCTGGGTTTAGAGCTTTCAGAAAATTTCAGAATACCCTCAAAAAAGAGCAAAAGGAGCATTTGGGTAAATCAATAACAGCTTCAGGCAGCTGACAACAAGGACAGAATCCTTGTCCTTGCCTCCTCAACCCCACAAATTGCCTTCCCAGCCCCACACAGCTCAAAATTACCAAAACCCTTTGACTTCTCTTTATTATACCACCTAAAACTCCAAATACCAAACAATTGCCTCCATGCTTCCTAGTTCTCAGTCACTCGTACTTCAGTATAAATTAGCTTATTTCAGAGTGACTTCCTCTTTACTTCTGATAACACCATGGGGTGGGGGGGAACCCACAGGAATTACAAACAGGTGCTGAAGCAGGATGAGCATTGGACCCCAGCTGCATTAGGAGGCGTTGCCCTCAAGTAAACCACTGGTGTTTAGCTCCCATGGGGCTGTACCTTCCTGCTCTGTGGATCCCATTCCTGCTGCATTCCTCAGGGAGCCTGGTGCATTAGGAGCCCCACCATTACAAAAACGAAATGTCTCTCTGCTCCCCTTCCTGGAAAATCTCTGCTGCCCTAGAAGCTCTTGGAGCCATTACAGTGATGTGGCTGAGAAGCCAGAGCAGCTTTTGAGTAATCACAGCCTAATCACATTTTAATTACACTGGCAATCAGTGAGTTCTGAACGAAAGAAAGAAAGAAAGATAGATTAAACACTAAGTGCAGCATCGAAACAGAAATAATTTTTCAAATGGCAGAAGCCCAGATAGGTCAAACTAAAGACCCAATTTTCCACTTTTACAATTTTTAAAAACTCAACAAAAAGGTGATAGCCTTCAAATGTGCAGAACGTAATGATGAAGAGAGCCTTGCGAAAAATAGTCCCACCTCCCTTGAGATTTAGCAGATCTGCGGTAAGATGAAAGAGGAAGTGCACTGCCTTCAAAATCACACTGGAGGGAGACAAACCATAAGTGACTCTTAATCTCACAAAACAAACTGAGGGTTGCTGGGGGGAGGGGGGTTGGGAGAAGGGGGGTGGGGTTATGGACATTGGGGAGGGTATGTGCTTTGGTGAGTGCTGTGAAGTGTGTAACCTGGAGATTCACAGACCTGTACCCCTGGGGATAAAAATATATGTTTATAAAAAATAAAAAATTTAAAAAAAAAATCACACAGACCTGAATTCCCAGCTGGTTCTTCCACCATCCAGGCCCCTACCGTGTTGGGGCCCATTTGCTCATGTGAACTCCTAGCTGCAGGAGTAAAGGAAAGCTGTCCAGGAAGTGCCTAGTGCACAACAGGCGATCAGTGAAGGACAACCACTATCTGACCCAGTGTCATTAGCACTAATTCTTCTGAGCAAACTAGACAACATGAAAATAAGTTTCATGCAATGACATTATTTCCTCATTCAAAAAAGTGTAAGAGTGATTTTTAGTTAACATATTCCCTAAAGAATTTGATACAAGTGCTCCTTTAAACCGTGTACTTATAGAGTCACAATTTTTTTCCCATTCAAACTCCTATCTTGTCATTATTTTCAGTGTTAATATGGTGTAACACGTCCCAGCAGCTACTGTCCTCCTTCTTAAGGCAATAGTAACCTCATCTGGCTTTTAGCACGGTGGCTCTTAAATTTATGCTGAATCAGAATGGCCTAGAGGGGCCTGCTGACCTCCAGATCACTGGGCCTACCCTCAAAGGCCCTGAGTGGGGCCCGACAATTTGCATTTCTAACCAGTTCATAGGTGATGCTGTTCACAGGGGATGCTGATTCTCCTGGTCCAGGACTACATTTGAACGAGCGTTTGAAGGGATCATGCTTCCCTTCTCTGCGCACAAGCTAGGAGGGAAGAGGTCTCCACCCTCAGGCTCCATGAGTGGGGCCAGTGACTGGGGGAGGGCTGAGCAGCCCGAGTCTCAGATTGCCAGGACCTTCGCTAGGAACTCCAGGACGATGCTTGGCTGGATTTTCACCTGGAGAGATACATAGTAGGAGGCACTGGCAGCCAACTTGTGACCATTAAAAAGAGCCTATCTGAGACGCACACCAACCCAGAGAAGTACAGCCAAGGGGAGCAACCCGGTGAAAGGGTTTCAGTCCCAGAATCAAGGGCATGCCTCAAGTCAGGACTCCCCAGCCCTGTCCAGCTCTTGTGATACAATACTTCCCTTTTTGCTTGGACAAGTGCGGCTCGGCTCTCCCGCCCCTTACAGCAGAACCCAGAAAACTGAAGTTGCTGGTTTTACTTGGTTTGACTATCTGTTTTGACTCTCCATTTTGCTCCTAAAAAACGATTACTTAAGCTGTTAAATTGTCTTCACACCCCCCAAACCAAATGCTTTCATCAACTCACCAACCCAAAAAAGAGGTCAAAAGCAGTGTTTTGGGAATGTAAACAACCTGCTTACACAGAATATACATCTCCTAGGAGCGAACCTAAATTCAATGTAATTCTAATGAAATCCTTACAGAACAGCTAATTACAAGATTAGGAACTTTCCAAAATTCAGCAGTAACAATTTAGAAAATATAATGGGAAAAATTTGTATTCATAAGTCATAGAGAAAATGTAATTCTGAGAAGAATTTCAACCAGAAATACACAGGAAGTTTATGAAGAAAAACATACAGCTTTGCAGAGGTGGGAAAAAAAAGAGATGAATTTAAAAAAAAAAAAGGTAGCATGTCTCTGGCCTGAAAAATTCAGTATTGTAGACTAACCAGGTACTCCCAAGCTAATGTGCAATATACGAAACTCTCATATAAATCAATAAAAAGCTGGTGAAAACCTCAATAAAAATGGGAAAATGGACCAAACTAAATGAGGAAGTGATTAACACAAGAAGAAAAACAACAGCCAATAAATATATGAAAATAAGGAGAGTTCTTAGCCTGACTGCACCAGTGGAGGGATGGGGAGCAAGAGAGCCAGCAATTGCCTTTTGGGGGGCAATGTAGTAATACTCATTAGTACTTCAAAAATAGGCAATTTTGACTCAAAAACTTCACTTGTAGAAATTTTTGCTAAGAAAATAATCAAATGAGGGCCCAAGAATG
The DNA here is from genome assembly GCF_020171115.1 of Neogale vison. NCBI lineage: Eukaryota > Metazoa > Chordata > Mammalia > Carnivora > Mustelidae > Neogale > Neogale vison. The sequence goes on along the minus strand of NC_058096.1, from coordinate 103,100,397 downwards.
TTCTATATGGTGTCATTTTTAATAGAGAAAAAGAGAAAGAGGACAGAAAAAAAAGAAACTTATGTTTCTTATTTCTTATTCTTTTTTTTTTAATTTTTTAAATTTATTTGACAGACAAAGATCACAAGCAGGCAGAGAGACAGGCAGAGGGCGGGTGGAGGGGAAGTAGGCTCCCCACTGTGCAGAGAGCCCGATTCGGGGCTCAATCCCAGGACTCTCGGATCATGACCTGAGCCGAAGGCAGAGGCTTCAACCCATTGAGTCACCCAGGCGCCCCTCTTATTTCTTATTTTTAATGTTTATTACCGAGATAAAGATTGAAGGAGGCATTCGTTATACTTCTGTCAACAAAATTCATCCTTTAAAAATTTATTACTTAAAAATAATTGCTCTCAGTCATCTGGGTGGCTCAGTTGCTTAAGCGTCTGACTTCAGCTCAGGTCATCTCAGGGTCCTCGGGTGGAGCACCACGTGGGCTCCCTCCCAACCCAGGGGGGAGTCTATTTCTCTCTCTCCTTCTCTCTCTGCCATTCCCCCTGCTCATACTCTTTCTCTCTCAAATAAGTAAATAATATCTTTAAAAATAATAATAGTAATAATAATTGCTGTCACCTTCTGAATGTAAAAATAGCCCCATTATCAGAAACTCTTTCTATAATTGTCTTTTTTTTTTTTAAGAGTTTATTTATTTATTTGACAGAGAGTGAGAGAGAGCACAAACAGGGAGCAGCAGAGGGAGAGGGAGAAGCAGGCTCCCAACTGAGAGGGAGCCCAACAGAGGGTTCAATCCCAGGACCCTGAGATCATGACCTGAGTCAAAGGCAAATGCTTAACCAACTGAGCCACCAGGCACCCATATAATCATCTTCTATTTAAGTAACAACTAGCTGACCTAAAATTAGGTATGTAAATTATGGTACAGCTATACAATGGGTATTATTAATACACATCCAGTGATCTAGACATATATGTGTGTGTGTCTATATAGACATATACCTATATGTATATGTATACATATGTGTGCGTATATGTATATATGTATATGCATATATACATGTATGTATACATATACATGTATGTGTATGTGTGTATACATATACGTGTGTATATACATACATGTATGTATGTAGCATTTATAAAATAGCATGTAGAGGGGTGCCTGGTGGTTCAGTCGGTTAGGCAGCCCACTCTTGGCTTTGGCTCAGGTTGTGATCTATGTCATGAAATCAAGTCCGGTTTCCAGCTCCATGCTCAACATGGAGTCTGCCTGAGAGTCTTTCTCCCTCTCCCTCTGCCTCTCTTGCTCAAGCTTTCTCTCTCTCTCTCTCTAAAACAAATTTTAAAAAATCTTTACAAAATAGCATGTATAGAATGTTTTATTTTTATAAATATTTGTATTTGTATTCATTTTATATTTGCATAGAAAGGCATTACACAAGGCATTAACAGTGGTTATGACTGGGTAGTAGGGTTGGAAGTAGTTTTTATTTTCTCTTTTCATAAATCTGCATTTTCTCAAGCTCTTAAAATTATTAAATACACTTTTAATTATAAGAGAAATTTTTTAAAAAGTGACTGACATATGAATTCAGGTGCTAATGCAGCAAAGTACAAGAAATCACCTTTTCTTTTCCTGTGACTTATGCAATGTAACACAAAATGGTGCACTCCCAATTCCTCCATCTGGCACTTGGAGGAGGCAGCACAGGACTATTCCTGTGGCCACTACCTCCTGATCTTCAGCCATTCTTCATTCAATCATGAATTCTCTGATTACCTCCGGTGCGCAAGACGCAGTGCTGGAAAGCCTACTTTAAAAAATATCCATTCCTCTTAAAAATCAGACACAAAATGCATTTGATGAGTCAGCCTCTTTTGGATTTTGGTAATTAAAATTTTCACCTACCACTGCTTTTAGCTTCAGTATATCCTGTACTTGATGTCTCACAGGGCATCTCTGTCTCCTTCTCTATCCTCACCCTAAATGTGGGGGACGTGAAGAGGGAAACCACTGAGCTTGGCCCGTAGTGCCTTTAAATTAAAGGGTGCTTGAAAGCATCATCGTGACATCCCATTCAAGGGTTCAACTCAAAAACCAGCAGGGCCAGGAGTACCAGAAGATCACTCTGAGTTCAGCAAGCCCAAGGGGATGATGTGGCTGTTTCATATCATTATAACCATCTTCAAGAGAGTGGCTGGTCCCTCCACGCTCCATCAGAAATCAGGAAAGCCTAATGATCAGACTCACCCTCTTTCTATAGCCATGTATCTTGGCAGCTTTACAATGACCCCCATTGTGTGGTTTATTCCTTCTGTGAAGAGGACTCACCATCCCCAAAGAAAAGTCCATTACAGAAAATCAAGGAAGCCGTGAACCAAGACATGTAACACGTAATAAAACCCACTCATGAATTATTGAATACCATCCATTACAGCTTTTAGAATTTTAGGCAAGGCACTGATTTTCAAAAAGTAATACAAGGCCCTTTAGATGAATATGGAAGTTGGGAGAACTATATCTCGTCTTTTTTTACCTAGTCGGGATTATGAGAGTTTCAGTAAAGAAATTCCTGTTTTATATAAAAGAAAATCTCCCTTCACACCCTCTATGTCTAGTGGCAGATCAATACATACATTTTAGATCTGGTTAAATGACTAATGCGTAGGCCATTAATGAGAGCTACAGCTATCTGATTACTGGAACAAATGCTGCTAATGTAAAATTTTAAAAATATTTTTTTTTTTTTTTTAGAAAGAGAGTGTGATGGGAGAGGGGCAGATGGTGAGAGAGAGAATCTCAAGCAGGGTCCATGCCCAGCACAGAGCCTGACATGGGGCTTGATCTCATGACCTTCAGATCATGCCCTGAGCTGAAATCAAGAGATGCCCAATCAACTGCACCCCCAAGCACCCCTATAAATGTGAATTTAATTAAATCCAATAATTTTTTACTTGGTACTTTCTATGTGCCAGACACCATGAGCTTTATGAAAGTAAAATAGCATCTGCCCTCTACAAGCTCCCAAATAGGAAACACAAATATTTATATAAATAATTTTATCACCAGATGAATTTGATACTTCTTCTTTTTTAAGATTTATTTATTTATTGAGAGAAAAAGCACAAGCAGGGAAGAGGCAGAACGAGAGAGTGAATCTCAAGCAGACTCCCTGCTGAGTGCGGAGCCCAGCACAGGGCTCAATCTCACAACCCTGAGATCATGACCTGAGCTGAAATTAAGAGTGGGACGCTTAACTGACTGAGCCACCCAGGTGCCCCTGAATTTCATACTTCTAATAACAGAAGAATAAACACTATGTCATGGGGCTTGGGGCACATGCTCTGGAGGCCGACGACCTGGGTTGGAATTCTGATTCTACCTATCACTAGCTAACTATATGACCTTAACAAACTTAACCTTCTCTTCTACCTCAGTTTCTTCACCTATAAAATGGAGATAGTAATGATATCTACCTCATAGGATTATTGTGAGGATTAAACGTGGCACAAATGGAAGTATTGTGAATGTTGGTGTAATTATTACTAGCACAAGATAAGGAAGAACTAATTCTGAAGGTTCTGGGAAAGCAATCCCATGGAATGGAATCTGTGGCCAAGCTGTGAATAATGGTAAGGATTTTAGTAGGCCATGATGGGAGAGAAGGGCATGTCACAATCAAGGATTAACCTGAGCACAGGCCTAGAAATAGGAAGAAGGGGGTTAGTGCCCTGACGAGGCTGGTGGTATGGCTATGGTTCCAGGTGTCTGAGCTAGAGGTAGGGGGATACAGAAGAGATAACACTGAGAGATGAGATATGCTGCCATCTGCCTTCAGAAGGTAACGATGCCAGCTAACAAGCCTAAACACTTTCCAGAGGTGATCACAGCCCAAAAAAGCAGGGCATCACAACGGTGAAGAATGTGGGATTCTAGATTTGAATTTTGACTCCGACTCGTAAGAGCTGTGTGATTTTGGGCAAGATAACTAGCTTTTCTCTGCCTCTATTTTCTCACACATAAAACAGATATGTTAAAGATGAAATGAGGGCTCCTGGGTGGCTCAGTGAGTTAAGCCGCTGCCTTCGGCTCAGGTCATGATCTCAGGGTCCTGGGATCGAGTCCCGCATCGGGCTCTCTGCTCAGCAGGGAGCTTGCTTCCTCCTCTCTCTCTCTGCCTGCCTCTCTGCCTACTTGTGATCTCTCTCTGTCAAATAAATAAATAAAATCTTTAAAAAAAAAAAAAAGATTAAATGAGAGGTCATATGTAAAGTTCTTAGAACCAGTGCCTGGTGCATAATGACACATATGTGTTTCCTTTGAAAAGGCAGAGTGCTGTGGGACCCTTGATCTCGGAGTTGTGAGTTCGAGCCCCTATTGGGTGTAGAGATTACCAAAAAAAAAAAAAAAAGTAGATGACTGGCCAATGGTATCTCTTCCGCCCTCTTGATTGGTCCTTCAGAAAATTATCAGCAGTTGGTATGGTCAATGACAGGGTCAAGGATATAAGATTGTTTTTCAGTCATTCCAAAAAAATACTACCATGAAAGTAAATGTTCTCTTTTGGACAAAAACTTTCATGGTCCATGAAAAAAAAACATCTCAAACAAATGGCAAAATGACAGCAGGCACAAAACGTAAGCACACACACTTCTAGGGGACATGACTCTGAATTTGTCCCAGACTTTTTCAGATCACCATGGTCATGCAAAGTGGCAAAATGCACCATTTATGAGAAGGTAGGATCTGGGTTAACTTTTGGATGACGGCAAAAGTTTTAATATGAGTAGGGGTAGGGAAGGGTGAGAACCAAATGTATGGTCATGACTGCTCAGACAATCTCTAAGGCAAGAACTTACTTCCAGATCCATCTTTGACTCTAGGTCCTTCAGGCTTGGCCTCAGAAATAATGTTTGCATTGGCGTTATTCTCCATCTCGATCACAAAGTCGCTGTCCTCCTCAAACTCAGGGTGACTAAAGATCCAATCCAGTGCTCTTTCCAGGTTATTATTCTAATAAAATAAAACATTTTCACAATGTATGCAGTCCCAGGGCCTCATTATATCCTGACCACTTGAACCAGGATGTCAAGCAGATAAGGACAGGAGGCCTGAATTCATTAGTCCTAAGTGCCTCTGAGAGCAAAGCTCTGACCCTGCATATGAAACGCACATTCAGCTGGCATTCTCCAAGTCTCCCAACTGAGGTCTGTAATTAGATTCACTGGGAAACAGATCTGAGCAGCAGACCAGCGTTCCAAAGTCCGTATCCATCTGAGTTTCTGCAGGCTGATGCTAATGATGGGGTACAGAACACCAGAGAGTCTGCCATTTGTTGGCGCCCAGCCCTTTCTTGGCCCCGCCAACTGCACACACTACATTCCCTATCAACTGTGTTTTCTGCAGAGAATGATGCCAGACAGAGGGGGCCCAGCACGAGGGCCGTGTTAGTGCCTCCTCTCCCTCCTCTCCCAAGCAGAGTTGTTGAATTGCAGTAGAGACAAGATGAGCATCTTGATTAATGATGACAATACTGCTTAGTTAGGTACATTGTTTCAAACTTAACTCTGCAGTTCAAACCAATCGACCGTAAAAACATTGCCATCTTCCCCTGTTTGTGATATCATGGGCAGGTTAAAGAATTTGCTTAGACATCATCAGAATCGCCAATGAAACAGTCAGTCAAGAAAAATAAGTGGGGCAAAGCAAGTACCCTGAATGAAACTAACTCTGCTTTAGATATTTCAAGCGCATTAAAGGGAAACATATTGTTCCAGCCACACTCCTGGAGTCAGTTGAGAGCCACTATGACAATGGACCCTTCCTTGCAGGCAACCGGTTAGGACAGGTAGGCAGGAATTAGTAGCAGACAACCCCTCAAAAATATACACAGTGTGGCAAGGAAGGATGGGTTAAAAAAAAAAAAAAAAAGAACTTCCTTTCAATATTAAACAAATATCTACCCTGAGAAGGGAAGATTTCCACCCACCATCTAGTTTCACGGTCCTTCTCTCCTGACAACATCAGGAAGTACATGAATACCAGAAGAATCTTCTCCCTCCACAGACACAGAAGTGGAGAATTCCCAGGAGCCTTTAGTCTTCTCTATGAGGACTTCTGAGAGACACTTCTTTAAGGTCTTGGTATCAGAAAAGCAAAATTTGTCCCAAAGAACTGCCTTATTGAATATGGACTCTCATGCATCTCTCTGTGCTCCAAGGCCACAAGAAAGCTCCAAGTTAAATCTTGGAGCCTTGCTAATAATAAACCCTCAGATGATACAGAGTTTCTTTCAGTTTTGGTCTTTCGGTTTCTTTCATCTTGTCCCAGCTGTCTCCCTGGTTTTTTTGTGTGTGTGTTTTTTTTGTTTTGTTTTGTTTTTTACTCCTTATTCTTAAACTGTATCATTTCCCCCAATCATTTACTTTAGCTGTAGGGTAGAATATAAGCAAATAAATCTCTGTGGGCCATGGTGGGGTACAGAGTGAGACAAACATAATTCAAAATGATCAAAGGACACTGGAAAGTCTCCACTGATGCTGACAGAAAGACACACTGCCTCTAATAGGAGGAGGGTATTCGCACAACCTCATGTGCTTACTGTGGCTCGCAGCGCCTGAACAGCCTGATTTCGATGGAATCCCATGGAGGTAATGATAGCAACAATTTCCTCCGGAGGCTGGTTATCCAATCCAGTAGCACCAAAAACAGAGGCTCCAGCAGAAGCTGCTCCTCCATAACCAGGCATGGTCAGTGGTTCAGCAAAATCTGGGGAAGAGAGTCACACTCAGACCTTTTTCTTTTTTTAGTCTTAAAATGAACAATACTTTTGCAGCAATATGGATGGAACTAGAGAGTGTTATGCTAAGTGAGATAAGTTAATCAGAGAAAGACAATTATCATATGATTTCACTCATATGTGAAGTTTAAGAAATAAAACTGAAGATCATAGAGGAAGAGAAGAAAAGTAAAATAAGACAAAACCAGAGAAGGTGACAAACCATAAGAGACTCTTAATCATAGGAAACAAATTGAGGGTTGCTGGAGGGGAGGGTGGGTAGAAGGATAGGGTAACTGGGTGACAGACATTAAGGAGGGCATGTTAAGTAATGAGCACTGGGTGTTATATAAGAATGATGAATCAAAGACTTATTCCTCTGAAACCAATAATACATTATATGTTAATTAATTGAATTTAATTTTTTAAAATGTTTAATTTAAAAAAAGGAAATAACACCAGCTAAGAAGGAAAAATACCTAAAAAGTTCTAATAATTAAGACAGTTGGTACTGACATAAGGATAAATCTATAGATCAAGTGAATAGAATTCAGAGAGTCCAAAAATAAACCCACAGATTTATGGTCAATTGAGTTTTGACAAGGGTACCGAGACTACTCCAATGGGGACAGGACAGTCTTTTCGACAGATGGTGCTGGAACAAGTGCATGTCCACATGCAAGAGAATGAAGCTGGATGCCCATCTCAGGCGATATTCAAAAATTAACTCAAAACAGCTCCCTAACCTCAATGGAAGAGATCTTGAGTTAGCAACATTTCTCAGAATTGATACCAAGAGCACAAGTGACAAAATAAAAATAGATAAATTCAACTTTATCAAAATTAAAAGTTTTTGTGCTTCAAAAAATGCCATCAGGAAAGTGAAAACACTGACAGAATGAGAGAACATATTTGCACATCATGTATCTGGAAAGGAGCTTGTATTCAAAATATGAAAAGAACCACTCAACAATATAAAGACAACCTCCTTGAAAATGGGCAAACAGTTTGAATAGACATTTCTCCAAAGATACATAAATTACCCACAAACACAAGGAAAGATGCTCTACACATCATTAGTTATCAGGGAAATGCAAATAAAAACCACCATGAGCTACCGTGTTCCCATCCACTGAAATGGCTATAATAAAAACATCAGTAACAAGGGTTGGAGAGGATGTGGAGAAACTGGAATGCTCACCCTTTGTGGCAGAATGTAAAACGGTATAGCCAAGTGAAAACCACTTTGGCAGTTCCTCAAAAAGGTAAACACAGAATTACCATATGACATGGCAACTCCACTCAAGAGAAATTAAAACATGTTCACACAAAAATGTGTATTCAAATGTTTATAGCTACAGTATTCACAGTAGCCAAAAACTGGAAATAGCCCAAATGTCTACCAACAGATGGAAAGATAAATAGCTTGTGTGTCCCTACAGCAAAATATTCTTAGTGGTAATAGTTGCACAACTCTGATAACTTACTAAAAAGCACAGAAATGTACACTTCAAATGGGTGAATTATATGGTCTATGGTAAACTATACCTTAATAAAGTAGACAGAGGCAAAATCTTACTAAACAGCCCCATTCCTTCATGTACATTTTTCTATTTCAAGTCCTTATCATTTTTTAGCTAGTAGTATGGGCAGACCTCAATTTATTGCACTTCACCTGATTCCACTTTGCAGATAATGCACTTTTTAAAATAGAAAGTTAGTGGCGACTCTGTGATGAGCAAGCCTACTGGTGCCATTTTTCCAACAACGTTCATTAACTGCATGACCCTGAGTCACATTTTGGTAATTCTCACAGTATTTCAAACTTTTTCTTTATTAGTATATTATGCGATCTGTGATAGTGATCTTTGATGTTACTACTGTAATTGTTTAGGGGCACCACAAACTGCACCCATATAAAACAGCAAACTTAATCTATACGTTGTGTGTCTTTTGACTGCTCCACTGAGCAGCCATTTTCCAGTCTCCCTCTTTTTAGGCCCCCTTATTCCCTGAGACACAATATTGAAATTAGGCCAGTTACTAACCATACAACAGCTTCTAAATGTTCAAGCAAAAGGAAGAATCACACATCTTTCACTTTAACTCAAATGCTAATGTGACTAATCTTAGAGAGGAGGGGATATTGAAAACTGAGATAATCCAAAAGCTAGGCCTCTTTACACCAAAGAGTCAAATTGTAAAGGCAAAGGGAGAATTCTTGAAGGAAATGAGAAGTGCTCCTCTGGTGAACACACCAATGATAGAAAGCACAGCAGCTTCATTGCTGATGGAGAAGGTTTTAGAGGTTTAGACAGAAGATCAAACCAGCCACAACATTCCCTTGAAACCAAAACCTAGTCTAGAGTAAAGCCCTCCCTATCTTCAGTCTACAAAGGCAGGGAAGGAAGTTGTAGCAGGAAAGAATGAAGCTAGCAGAGGCTGGTTCACAAAGTTGAAGGAAAGAAGCCATTTCCATAACATAAATGAACAAGGTGAAGTAGCAAGTTACCAGCCATCTATTGGCAGAAGATGCTATCTAGGGCTTTCATAGCTAGAAAGGAGAAGTCAATGCCTGGCTTCAAAGTGTAAAAGGATTGCTGGACTCTCTTGCTAGGGGACAATGCAGCTGGTGACGTTAAGTTGAAGCCAATGCTCATAGACCATTTCAAAAATCCTAGGGCTCTTAAGAATTATGCTAAATCCATTCTGCCTCTGCTCTAGAAATGGAACAAAGCCTGGATGGCAGCACATCTGTTTATAACACGGTTTACTGAATATTTTAAGCCACTGTTGAGACCTACTGCTCAGGGAAAAAAAAACTTTCTATCAAAATAAGACTGCTCACTGACAATGCACCTCGTGACCCAAGATCTCTGACACAGACAAACAGTGAGATTGATGTTGTTTTCGTGAATACTACCACAACATCCATTCTTCAGCCCATGGATCCAGGAGTGATTTCAACTTTCAAGTCTTACTATTGAAGAAATACATTTTGTAAGGCTGTAGCTGCCACAGATTCCTTCGATGGATACGACAGAGTAAACTGAAAGCCTTCTGGAAAGAATCCACCAATCTAGATGCCATTAAGAACACTTGTGATACACAGGAAAGAGCTCAAAATATCAACGTTAACAGCAATTTGGAAGAAAATGCCACCCTTCGTGGGTGACTTAGAGGCATTCAAGATTTCAGTAGAGGAAGTCGCCGCAGACGTGGTGGAAAGAGCAAGAGAACTAGAATTAGAAGAGGAGCCTGAAGGCGGGACTGAGTTGCTGCGATCTCGTGATAAAATTTTAACAGATGAGCATTTGCTGCTTATGGATGAATAAAGAAAGCAAACGGTTTCTTGAAATAGAACCCACTCCTGGTGAAGATGCTATGAAGACTGTTGAAATGACAATAAAAGACCTAAAATATGACATAAACTTGGTTGACAAAACAGCAGCAGGATTTGAGAGGACCGACTCCAATTTTCAAAGAAGTTCTACTGTAAGAGAAACTCCATCAAATAACATCACGTGTTACACAGCAACCATTTATGAAAGGAAGAATCAGTCGATGCAGCAAAAACAAAGTATTTTTCAATTAAGGTATGTACATTTTTAGACATATTGCTATTATACACTTAATAGGCTACAATATGGTATAAACATCACTCTTCTATGCACTGGAAACCAAAACATTCATTGGATTCACTTTATCATGATACTCACTTTACTGTGGTGGTCTGGGACTGAGCTAGCAACAGCTCTGACATATGCCTCTATATCCTACATCTTTCCAGTGGTCATTACTTGCTTTAAAAGGGTGAGTTACATTTCAAGAAAGCAAGTAATTTTTTTTTGAGGATGCAATAAGATTTTTATTATTTTTTTAAATTTTTATTTAATTTTATTTTTTTCAGTGTTCCAAAATTCATTATTTATGCACCACACCCAGTGCTCCATGTAATATGTGCCCTCCATAATATATATATTTTTTAAGAGTAAAGATGAACATTGTGACTTTGCTCCACAAGAAAAGTGCCTCCTCATTGCAGCAGAGAAAGTGAGCTGAGAGTGTAAATTATGAGGGACAAAAGAAAGCGAGCTAAGAAGCTAAATTATGAGTTAAGTGTCATTTTCTGGGACCCATTCAGAGGACACCGAAAGACCAAGACTTAGCATCACTGACAACCCCATCAGATTCCAAAGCTATCCCCTCTTCCAACCACTCACCTGGCTCTTCCATGTGAACAATGATCCAGTTGAAGGCCACTTCGGCTCCCATATTTCCAGTAAAGTACACAGCCTTCCGACACGCTTCTAGAGGGAAGCCCATCTCCGCCAGCTGCATCACTGATGACTCATCAATGTCCGAGGCTACAGAGCACAACAGAACACTCTGGTGTAAAAACGTAAACTCTCTTTCTCCTCACCCTAGCTTCTCCTCATCCACCAGCCACATGCTACCCAGAGAAAATGCTCTTCTGTTTGGTGTATAAATGGTATTTTACCTCTGCTTTGTTTGAGTTCATCTAAATATTACACCATTTGAGCTTAAATATCTTTGACCTAAATAGGAACCACAATAGCCACCTAGACAATCCAAACACTGAAAAACAATTCCTTAATTTCATATGGGAGATTGGGTGTATTCCCAGAACCATTGCAGTCTCTCAGATCCTTCTCAAGACTTCTCCTACAGCCATCTCTCCTATCACTGAAAGCTGAAGAGAAAAGCTTTAAATCTCATAGGAAGTTATGCCAGGTCTTTAAGTATATCAGCAATCAAAGGAAGTAATCAGCTCTGGGAAATGGAGAGCCCAAATGCTAAGTATGGAAGGACACAATATGTTCTGTAATGGTATCCATTTAAGATATTAAAAGAGATAGATTTAGGGGGGCCTGAGTGGCTCAGTGGGTTAAAGCCTCTGCTTTCGGCTCAGGTCCTGGGATTGAGCCCCACATCGGGCTCTCTGCTCCGCGGAGAGCCTGCTTCCTCCTCTCTCTCCCTGCCTGCCTCTCTTTCCTACTTGTAATCTCTGTCAAACAAATAAATAAAATCTTAAAAAAAAGAGAGAGAGAGATAGCTTTATAAACCTAATGTGGGCTTAGACACAGAGGGCTTAGACACAGAGGGTTTTTTTTTTCTCATAATGACATATAGATACTGGTAAAGACGTATGTGTATGTGTCTGTATGTATGTGTGTGTATACATGGACACAGATAAGCACATGTATCTATACATAATGTATAAAACATACATAAAAACCTATGGGCATGTGTGTATATACATATATGTAAGTGTACACAGATAAACACAGAAATATGTGTGGTTATAATACACATGTACATGTGTATATATACATACACCTGTTACATTTTATGGAGACACTTTTGTATGTGTATATACATGTGCATGTTTATATGTATACATATACATGTATATAAACCTACATAGTGCTCTCAAATTATCCAACAACTGGAGGGGAACAGGAGCACAAAATATATCCCTTATGTTTTCTACACCCTGAGGTCTCTAATCTACTGAAAATTCTGCCAAAGATGGCAACTAGGAGAACTGAGTAGTAGCAGTAAATGAGGATTAGAGGTATCTGTTCTATAAAAACTATATTGAAACTGTGTTTATCAGGGTGCCTGGGTAGATTAGTTAAGTGTCCGACTCTTGATTTCAGATCAGGTCATGATCTCTGGGTCGTGAGCTCAAGCCCTGCCTTGGGCTCCATGTTGGGCACGGAGACTGCTTACGATTCTCTCTCTACAGGGTGCGTGGGTGGCTCAGTTGGTGAAGCGACTGCCTTCGGCTCAGGTCATGATCCCAGGGTCCAGGGATTGAGCCCCCCATCAGGCTCCTGCTCAGTGGGGAGCCTGCTTCTCCCTCTCCCTTTGCTATTCTGTCTGCTTATGCTCTCTCACTCTGTCCAATAAATAAGTAAATAAATATATTTTTTTTTAAAAAATAAATATCTTAAAAAAAAAAAAAGGTTCTCTCTCTGCTTCTCCCTCTTCCCCCTCCTTCTCACCACCGTCCCACCCCCGGCACTCTCTCTTTCTAAAAAGAAAAAAGAAATGTGTTTATCAACGTTCTCTTTTACAAGAGAACATCTTTTCAATACCAGATTTTAAGAAAGCAATGATTTAGGACAGCAGTGATTCCCAAGTTGTGTTCCATGACAGCCTGATGTCCTAAGAAAGATGTCATTATTGAACCACAAAACAAGGGGTTTCCATGGCCAAAGAAGTCCTAAAATCTACATTCTCTACTCTCCCCTTAGAAATTTACAATGTGCGTTAGCACAGCGAAGACTTAAAAATCCTGTCATAAAGACTCCTGCACTTAAGGAAACTAGGAAACTCTTTCTACAGAACACCTTCCAACGTCTTGAGAAACTCTAATGTTCCCTACAATGTAATTTAGGAAGTGCAGCTCAATAAATGGTTATGGGGGTCTCTTATAACAGACTGAAAACGTATAATTCCATTTTTGTGAAAAATAAAGTAAGCAAAGCACAGGCCAGCAGAAGGATATACACCAAGTGTTAACAATGGTTATGGATGAGTGATGAAACCATAAAGGACACTTAACGGTTAACCCACAGTTTGTAAATATCTTTTTACTCCCATAATAAGAAAACAATTAAAGTTATTCTTTAAAAATCTGAGAAAGGTGGGGTGCAAATGTTAAACAATCCCAGATAATTCTATTTTCTCCCGTTGAGAGTACAGGTGGCTGCTGATAACAGCAGGCTTAGATCTGGGAGGAAATCAATGGCCCAGCCCTAAACACTAGAGACTGGCTGAGTGCTCTGGGTCAGAGACAGACTCCTCCCCCGCAGTCAGTGATAAAACCCCATCCCTTCCCCTGGGGCAAAAGCCTTACAGAACAGCTCTCTGCAGAAGCAAAAGCAGCCCGCAGACCTCTCACATTCCAGAAAAGGTCACGTGGCCCGAAAAGCACACTTGACTCCCAGCCCAGATTCTGCTCCCAGCTCTGGGGTCTCTGAAGTTTCCTGAGTCTCAGTTTTACACTCTCTAAAAGGTTACCTGCCCTGTCCTTCTTACTGTGATAATCAAATGAGAAGCTGGATTTTGTATGAACAGTAAAGTTATATAGGATCGGAAGGATTTGTAAAATAATAAACACAGTATGACTCATGGTAACCATTCCAGAGCAATACCAACCATTGTTATTATTATAATTAAATTATTCACAAAGGCAATGGTTTTCCCAAGACCCTCACTAACCCTGACAGCTTCTAGCAATGAGCAAATCATAATTGACCAAGGAGAGGAAATAAGGTCTAAGACACATGATCAATCATTTGCAATGTAAAACACATGAACTTGTAAACTAACAATAGTTTGTCTGTGGAAGGTCTTTGTAGACAAAAAGATTCGGAGTATTTAGTGTTAAACATTCCCCCTTCCTCCTAATTAATATCTAAATACTCATCAGAAATGGTTTATTGCATTCTTTTCAGAAAACCGAGAGTATCAACTCCTATAAGATTAAGGAACTAAAAATCTATAAAATTAACACACAATCCAATGACACTACTAACGTTGAGAGTATTAATTAATGCTACCATGTCCCGTCAGTCATGAGTCATCTCTACATGTCCATCAGCAGGAATGGAAAAAAGTGCCTGACCACTGTGCCATCACTGCATCAAGAGCCCTAATCATGGCCAGAGTGGGAAGAAATGGCATCATGGCATCATGAGCCCACCTTCATACAAGTGGGCTATGGCTCAGAGAAGTTAAGTAAATTTTTCTAGCTTGTAGTCATAAACGTCAGGGCCAAGTGTCTAGTCCAGGGCCGGTTGGCTTTCAGGCTGATGATCATCCTCCTGAGCTACGGAGTCACTAATCACCATGTCACTGGTTTACATGTGCTGCTAACTAAACTTGCAGACAAAGAATCCCTCCCACCCAGGAAAAGCTGTACATAACCACACAGCGAGAACAATGCCCCTTTATTGAATTCCCACAGATAAATGTCAGACCAATGACACTGGTGTAGGACACTAAGAAAAATTTCAAAAGGTACATACGGTCTATCAGTTGGTTCATCAGGCGATCTGGAAATTAATGGAGAGGCAGAAAATGAGATCAATGCACAGCAAAGAGTTTTAGAGAAAGAAAAAGAGTCCCTGCAGGGCAATCCCTAATCTCTCACCCCTAAGGATCCCATGCTGTGGTCCACCCCCTAGCACCCCACCACACACACCACCCAGCCTGTACAACATGAAATCATTACAGTAGGGAGTAAAAATAAACAGGTTTCAAGCATTTCAACCAGATAAAACATCATGTTTTAGGCCCTTTCTCTACTCTCTGTACCCTACAGTTTAACATCTGACTTAGCGTCCAAGAATAATGGAACATAGGTGCCAATCTCGAATCCTATCTTGAGTCTCCTGGATTCACCTTACCCTTCTTCTGCACCTGAACATGGTCACCAAGAATATTTAGTGCTCAACTGATGAGAAACCTTTGGAAGAGGGGCCCAGTGTGCTCTAGCACTATTAACTGACCTAATTAACTGATTAAAAAGGTGAACAGTAAGTAAATAGGTAAGCAAATGAGAACAGAATGAAACTGATTTCATCAGTAACTGAGCTAAAAATAAAACCAAGATTTTTTGACACTGTCCTTGGATCCACAAAAGTGAAACAATTATTATCTGCTTGTCCTTTTTCCTTAAAAAGTTAGATATTCTGGGGCGCCTGGGTGGCTCAGTGGGTTAAGCCACTGCCTTCGGCTCAGGTCATGATCTCAGGGTCCTGGGATCGAGCCCCGCATCGGGCTCTCTGCTCAGCAGGGAGCCTGCTTCCTCCTCTCTCTCTCTGCCTGCCTCTCTGCCTACTTGTGATCTCTGTCTGTCAAATAAATAAATAAAATCTTAAAAAAAAAAAAAAAAGTTAGATATTCTGAACAAAAATCTCGCTCCCTCGCTATGAAGCAGTGACAAAGCTGGGGAGGTGAAACAGGGTCAAGATTTTTAAAATCAGCACACACTACTGAATTTCCCCTTTGGATTATCCAGAGGACTCCCAAGATGACACAGCTCCTCAAGATTGAGAGCCTACTGAAAACACGCTCCTTCTCTTCCCCACTGGCCAATTTATTTGAGCCAAGGAGAGGGAGGAAGGGAAGGGAAGCTAGAGGCTGCATAACCTAAAGACTATTTTGGAGATTTGCTGCCCTCTATTGCCAGTGATTTCTGCAGGTCCGTTTCAACTACCTGCGACAGGTCTGTGCCTTTTCCCATGTCTACCTGAGGTTTACAGTTGTAGCCAGGCCTCACTATTGTGAGTCTACAGTGCGTTACAACACAGGAAGATGTGGCGGGAGATAAGAGACTCTTCCATTGGGGGTGGGGTGGGTAGAGGGGTAAGAGAGCAACCTCCTGGCAGACAATGGTACCTTTTGAGTCATCAGGAATGACTATAGGGGGGCTGATGTCCGGAAGTTCCTCTTCTCCTGGCTGTAACCCCCTGGCTCGGAGATGATTGATATCAAGTAGGTCTGGCATATCAATAGAAACATCTACAAAGTGAGAGAGATTACATTCACCAGACTCCCCCAAAACCCACAATTGCCCCCTAAAACCAGCACCTCTAGCTCTTATGTGCATGTGTCTGGGCAGAGCTAAGGGATGCTTTTCAGTCCCCTGGAGTAAATCCCTAGACAAGGAGACTCACTGAGACTAGTTACATTTAATAGAGAAGCAGGGGGAATATACAGAGCGTTTCACACTGAACAAGCCAGAAGTTGCAAACTGGGAGCCCAAAGACCAGTTGTAGCAAACAGAACGTCGGATGTTTCTAAAATGTTGGCGACAAATTCCAATTTTAAAATCAGAAGATTTCATTTAAAGATCTGTATTTCCAGCTTATTTTGAAAAATAAATATTCTCATATGGTAACAACTGCCCTGGGGCTGATCTTCGGTTTCCAGTCCAGACAATATGTGCTCTACAAGATTGTAGGGCACAGACCCCACTGCTCCCGATTGCCCCCATGGCCCTGACATCATATTCGCAATTCTGATTCTTCTGGTAAGAAAATGTCTTTCTAAGCCAC
This sequence comes from Neogale vison, assembly GCF_020171115.1. Lineage (NCBI taxonomy): Eukaryota > Metazoa > Chordata > Mammalia > Carnivora > Mustelidae > Neogale > Neogale vison. The sequence continues at coordinate 103,083,524 of NC_058096.1, read as the reverse complement.
GTCTTTATCCAAAGTGGAAATACCCAAGAAAGGCTAAGATAGCTAGGCTACACATTTTTTATATCCAATGTACTCCTGCCATTTACCTTATCCCCCAGTCCATATGAGGCAGTGGAGTTTGCAACCCCTAGATTACGCCTTTTCTCAGATCATGAAGGACCCTGTGATCATTCTCACCAAGGTAATAAAGAATGAAGTTTTAAAGAAATAAATTCAATCTTTAGTGTATTAGTCTTGGGAAATTTTTTCTAACTTCTCGGGTCAGTTGTTACTGTGCTGACTTACTCGGATACAAAATTTAACAGTCTAAGAGCCTGTTGAAATTTAGTGTTATATTGAGATACAATAATAATGAAAAATGGGTCCAAATGTTGGTGTGGGATAGGTCTTCCAGGCTAGTAAACGGAGCTTGAAAATACTATCCCCAAAACCAGTTATGATGCCAGGTACGTAAATCTTATTTTAAAACAACAACCCGAAGAAAAAGCTTAGTTAAAAAAAATTTTTTTTCAATCTCAGGGAGCAGCAAAAACAAACATAATGTCTGACCCACAAAATCAATACAACTGTTCTCCACAGAGAAATTCAGGTTCATTAAAGCAGGCTTCGAGGCTCCTTTAAATTCAGCAAGTCTATGAAATCTGATCTGGAGTTTTTATCCTTTACGGAAATTCCAAGGACAGAGAAAAATAAGAACGCTGCTTCCAAAGCAGGTGAAAGCCTTTAGGAGAAAGCAGTTTTCTCTCAGGTCCTTCCTAGGTCCACAGAGGAAAGGCTGAGTGCGGAGCATGCTGGCCGCAAAATCGTTCCACCAGGAACTAAAAGGTCTACTGCAGAAGCAGTCAGCGCCCTCCATCCTGTCAGGTGGCAGACAAGGGCCCTGACAACTGAGCACCGGAGGTTCCCGGGGAAACCAGCCTGATTTCACATTCTTTTCACCTACATTCTCCAGAAGACCCGGTGAGTGCTTAATTAACCAGTGTAAGGCCTGAGTTGTTTTTCAAGCACTCAGAAACATAGAATGTTTAAAAGCCTGGCAAACAGTCTGAGGTACACTTGCTTGAGAAACGTGTCCTGCCGCGGCACGGAGGACAGCCTAAAAACAACTTTGACGTTGGATCCTGATGTTGGTGAAAAGGTTCTTGTACATCCTCTGGAACACTCAAACCTCTAACAAGGGTCGAGGGCCTTTACAATTCACAAGAAAAAAGCCCAAGGAAGCCAAAATCAAATTCCTTTTTTGACGATTTAAAGCACCTGGCTGTACTCATTATTAATAAAATCTGCGTGATGTAAGTGACTGCCATTAGCCACACCCACCTGCTTCGGAGGCCAAGGAGAGCTAATAAGAGGAGCATGTATCTTCAGTTACCTGCACCTCCACGCGTGGGCTTTGGACCAGCAGCACCAGCAGCATCAGTATCACCGGGGAGCTTGTGAGAAATAAAGAATCCCTGCCCCCCACCCCGACCTGCTGAATTAACACGTGCGTTCTGCCAAGATCCCAGGTGATTTGTATGCATGTTAAAGTTTGGAAAGTACTGTTGATTTGATAATGTGGGGATCCCATTTTGACTCTTAGAATCCAGTCATTCCAGAACGCATTATTAGAGGGGTGGGAAACACGGGGTGATTTTTATTGTCAGTGCATATCATATACTTTTGACTTGAAAGAGAAAGGTGGGGATGATGGAAAAAGAATGAAATCGAATGATTTCTGACAGCCAACCACACAGGCCCCCTTCACATGCCATTTTTTTCCAATGGCCAATTTGATGTGTTAAGCAAAAGCATGCAAAAGATACCTACCAAATTTTTTGGGAACCCAGTCAAGACCAAAAGTGAACTTCTTTATCTGCACTACCAAGTATTCAGGGAATGAGGCAAAGCGAGATGTTCTGGGAAACACAAGGGGATTAGATCAATGAAACAAGGCAGTAAGAATCGTGACTACAGTTCATGAAGCATCACAAGCTTTGCCCGACGCATACGTGGCAGTTCCAGCGACTGCACTGAAGAGGAGGGACAGGCAAACACCATCGGTTGACCCACACACCCACTCCCAGTCACTCGCCCTGGCCTTCTCACAAGGACAAATTTTTTAACAGAGGACAATGGTGTCCTTTGAGAAGGATCTGGGGCATGTTACAAAATTATACTTTCACTTTGCTGTGGCACTTTGTATCTCTGAGAAAAGTACTCTTCAACCATTGTCATCTGTTTTTCTCCAAAACCCTAGCTAGAATTTAGTACAGTGGGCCCTTGAACAATGCAGAGGTTAGAGGTACTGACCCCCCACCATGCAGTCAGAAATCCATATGTAACTTTTGACTCCCCAAGAACTTAATTACTTATAGTCTACTGTTGACCAGAAGCCTTACCAATAATATAGTCAATTAACACATTTTTAGGTTATATGTATTATATACTGTATTCTTACAATAATATAAGCTGGAGAAAATATAGCATTGTACTGTAAAAAGCCCACTGGACCCACACAGCTCAAACCTGTGTTGTTCAAGGGTCAACTGTGTGTGTGTGTATACATACACATTACATTTGCAGGAGTGTGCAGGCATGCACTCTGTGTTTATACGTGTGGTTTGAAAAGCCCCCAAGCGATCCTGACATACCCCCAATCTCCCCTCCCATAGAGAAACACTATCCTATACCACAAAGCTGGCATGAGGAGGGTTCATTGGAATTTTGGTTGAGGTTGACTATTGGAAATGCCAAAGCTTCAGGAAAATATTACTGTATCTAAAATCCATGGATCCTAAAGGGGTGTGTGTGTGTGTGTGTGTGTGTGTACATATGTGTATATACATATACATCCATACACATATATATATATATTTAATAATTTAAGGTTCAGATTTAGATATTTTAGATACTTAGCTAAAATATCTAAATCTGAACCTTAAATTTTTAAATTAATACATATGGTCAATATCTCGAGTTTCCCCTTCAAATGTTCAGGAATTGCCTGGACTTTGGTTTGACGATTTTAGTATATGTGCTGCCGAAGCGAGCACTGGTTTGACGATTTTATTCAGACTATTCACCCAGGACACCAAAGTCATGCCTGGTTCCAGTTCATTTTCTCCACATGTTTATAACAACCATTTCTGTGTCAGTGTCAATGTGGATAGAGTAGGTACATGTAAGAAAGAAAATAAGCTGCAGGCAAATACTATATGTATCTTCTAAAATAATAGATTCTAGAACACCATCCGCACGAACTCTAAATCATTGCCTTCTACCTGGAATGTATCCGCCCAGAATTCAGAAAGCAACTACAAGTGCATTGCTGCCCCCTAGTGTACAAGAGAAGCCATAGTACAGGGACAGAGCACTATGCAGAAAAAGGGCCAAAGGATGTGGATTTGGGTCTAAGAGATGCTACATGATTCACTCCAAATGTGAACAAATCACTGACCCTCCATGAGGGTCACATCTACAAAACAGATTTACTAATAATAGCTATCTGCCAGGGCAATGCGATGTTCCTGAAATGATGTGAAACCACTTGGCACACTAGAATATACACTACGAATTCCTAGGGAATTAGCATGATGATCTGGTCATAAAAGAACTACAATCCACCAGGTGTTGGACACGGACTTGAGCTGTCAATGACCTGTTTTTTGCCCCAGGCAAGTTACTTAACCTCTCTGGATCTCAAATTCTCCATCACAAGTACAGTAGGAGGGTATAGGCAATAATGTGAGGGAGTTTTTTTTCAAAATAAATAAATAAAGGAGCTTACCCATCCTAAGGAATTCATCTATCATTATCCTGGTTCATTCTTTGGAAATTATCATACTATCTCTAACTAGGTTTTCCTATCTTCTGAGAGGCAATAATAAACATCATTCTTACTTAAATATAGCCAAGTCCTAATTTCCCTGAAACCCAACAAACTCCATCCAGTGTTTTCAACTAACATAAAAATATCACCTTTCTGATTGACCTCTTCCTCTTACCACATCAGCTTAAAACCTGGAAAATATAGAACAGTGAGACCAACCAAAAGTCATCAGTAAATCAATGATCTCCAAAATGTGGTTCAGAAGCCCTAAAATTCTTGCAGTTGCTCTGTGTTCCGTAACTGGGTGAGTAAAACAACTGGTGACAGCATGGGGCAAGGGGCAGTGCAGGGAACTGGAGGCGGGGTTGAATGGGAGAGAGGTGGATAATGTAACACACCACACCCCTTTGTTATGGGTAACTCCCAACCTGAGAGTACCAGACTTCAGGTTAGATGACACCCACATTTACATCCGCCCTGTTGGGTAAACACGCTTTATTCATTTCTGTAGCCTCTACAGGGTCTCAAATTGAATCACACAGGTAGTAACTGCTCAATATATATTTGTTCAAAATAATGTCAAAAGTAGTAATTAGCATTCATTAATTGCAGGCTTGGGACATCAACTCCTGAAATCTAACAAAGTTGTAAATGACGCACCACTTACTCTTTTATTCCTAAAATTCATTCCTGGAAATTAAAATTTTTCTTGAAAATTTCTGTATTTAATTAAGACCACTGGAGCATAAATCATTCAAAAGATCTAGGTAGACACACAACAAATTTGCCTCCAAAAACTACTACTGGAACTAAATGAGTCAGGACACAAAGTGCTTAAAATAGTGCTTAACAACACTATTATGCTGTCTATTGACAACCCATTATCATTATCCTATCAATTGTTCACTAATTATAATTGAGGCAAAAACACCACAAATGTTTTAATAAGAAAAATACATAAGCTGTCCCTCCCTGTGAAATTAAGATTGTCTATTGTCTTGAAGACCTGGCAACTAAAAAAATACAGCACAGTTCTATCCTTTCCATTAAATATGTTGAAAATATGATAATTAATTAACCACAAACTGTACAACCCAAGGCCAAAAAAAGGAAAGGAAAGATAAAAACAATGGTTATAACAATCACAGCACATGCTTGCTCTGCACAAGGCAGTATACAAAGCACTTTGCAAAGTTTCTCTCTCCTTACTCTTCACTCCGACCCTATGAAGAAAGTACTATTATCCCACTTACAGTTAAGGAAACAGTGGCTTGGAATCACTTGGCCAAGATCATGTTTCAGTAAGTTCTACACTGGGGATTCAAAACACTGCCCGTCCACCTAAAGCTTGTGCTCTGGAACCCCAAACTGTGTTCTCCTCTTTATAAATGATAAAAGTCAAGACAAAATCTCTCCCTATTGACCTTTAACGCATGAGTTGCTTGACAGCAGGACCTAGGTCTTGTTCGGTCCATTGCCTAGGATATTCCTGGTGAACAATAATACTTGCTGGGTGAATGAAATTTCCAAACACTAATATTGTTCCCAGAAACAGTCCGTTCAGGACTATTTAAGCAAGAACCTTTATGTCTGGTCCATACTAGCCAAAACTTTACGAAAAGGACATCTTTTGCCTCTTCCTGGCCTTTCAGGCTCTGGGTCTAACACAAGAAAAATTCAAGACCCCAAACTAACATAGTGAAGAGATCTATATTGCTGGAAATAAGAAAAAGAAAAAAAAATTTTTTAGGAACTCACTGAAGTGGTTTCCCCAAAACTAATATTTGAAACATGATAAGAACTAATAAGGAATATGCAAGGCTACATAAGGATTACAAGGATATGAGAATAAGCAAGCATGATCAAAAATATGGGATAATACATATAAGAGGGATTAAGGGTTTAAACTTTGTATTCAATCAATTTGAATGAATTCCAGGCCTGCCACCTACTGGCCTATTACTTCTCTTCTTATTTTCTTATCCATAAAACGGGGAAGAATAGTAGCACCTACCCCTTAGTAATACCAAGAGGATTAAAGGTTAATTGATGGTAAGTGCTTAACACATGACCTGGAATGATAAATGGACAAATATGGTAGTTGCTTTATTAACCTAAAACATGTTTTCTCCTTTTCCACAAAGACCAGTTTTCAATTAACAATTGGATATATCCAATATTCATTTTTTTCACATACGTAAAACCATGAGGGCACATATACATATAAAAGAGGAAAAGGAGGGGCGCCTGGGTGGCTCAGTGGGTTAAGCCGCTGCCTTCGGCTCAGGTCATGATCTCAGGGTCCTGGGATCGAGTCCCACATCGGGCTCTCTGCTCAGCAGGGAGCCTACTTCCCTCTCGCTCTCTCTCTCTGCCAGCCTCTCTGCTTACCTGTGATCTCTCTCTGTCAAATAAATAAAAAAAAATAAAAATTAAAAAAAAAGAGGAAAAGGAAAAATCCATTGAATATCTACTGTTAAGGATTAGAGAAAGCAGAAATCCCTCTCCTAGACAGTTACGTTAGCACTGCCTACAACTAAATATTTCATAGCATTTGAGGCGAAAACCAGGTAAGCAAGCATCATTCCTCCATTACGGATAGAAGGAGGACATTGTGTGGTGACTTTGCCCTAGGATAGAACATACACTGGGAAGAGGACACAGGAGATGAATCCAGATCTCCCGGCCACAAAGCCAATGCCTCCCTACTCCATTTTAATGATGGGCCTTCTGTTAGTGATGAGAAGACTCCTTCCCACAGGCCCAGAGAGTATGTCAGAACTTACATTTCTAAGACATGAGGCTACTTTTCTGAAGAGCAGAAAAGGGCAGGTAAGTAGACAGGGAAATGAAGAACACTGCAGCTTACACCTGATGCTGGTCACTTTCTAGGGGGTCAGGTCCCCTGATCACTTCTATGCCCCACATGGAATCAGAATTCAAGTGCAAAGAGAGAAGAATCCAGGTTTGAGAAACCTACCTATGGTCAATAATTAAAGTAAAAAAAAAAAATGTTGTACACCTTAAACGTACAACAATAGTATTTTCTTTCAATATGTATCAATATATGTCAATATCTCAATACCGTCAATGATATTCAATAAAGCTGGGGAGGGAGGAATAATGAGAGAAATTGGGTCTACCACTAAGATAGTGTATAGATGTCTAACTGCCCAATGATGGCTCCAGGTTTCAGTGAAGTGAGTCTCATGCATTGAACACACCAACTCACTAACTCTTCTCTGTGAGGACACACACACACATACACACATCCCATAACTGAGCAACCCTAGGATGAAAACGTACTCCACAATGGATAATTAATAACTGAATGGACTACTATTAATCTCATTTGGATATGAAAATTTTTATAAAAATTATTTTAAGAAAACATGGCCTTTTTTAACTTCTAAAATAAATTCTTTCTGTTTTCCCATTTTTAACATAGGAAGTCAATCATCTGAAACAAAGAAGAATCCTAAGCGATGGCTATTGCTGGGAATAATTGATTTAAGTCTGACTGCGACTTGAGGTGATAAAAATATCCAGCAGTAGCCCTTCTGCCTTCATGACCCTGTGCATCAAAATCAAGCTCAATTTTAGCTAGAAGGACAGACAGCCGAAGAATACCCAAAAGAAGTAAGATTCCCAGAGCCAAACTTTCAGATCTACCTTCATTTTATGCCTCTCTCTTTTTCTAATTGTATGATGTGCATTGGCTAGGACTTGACTGTATAAAATCAGTTAATCAAGTGCAGGAAAAAATGTTTTATGTGCCTGACAATGAGGCGCAAGATGGGGAACAGCATTTTCTACATCCCAAGCAGCTCATCGGAACAATCAGGAACTGTATGTCCACTTCAAGATGTCCCGAGAGCTCCGGTCACCAAATGCTAAGCCAAATCTTTAATTATGGAATTAAAATCTATCATAGGGGAGTTTAAATATTGAAGACTACCAAAAGTATTTCTGTAATCTCTTCATTAATAGACTCTTGCCATGTGGTAGGGGAGGAGTGTTTAGGAGGTCCTTGGCAAAAAAAAAGCAAATTCCTAATAAAGGATAAACCACGACCTTCCTTAAAAAAAAAAAAAGGAAAGAAAGAAAGAAAAGAGAAGAGAAGACATTCCCTTGCTAGCACACAACATAGTTATAAGCCTGGTTTCTTGGACAGGCCTCACACAAGTGAGCTCTGAAAATTAAGGTTGCACAAATCATAACCCCGTATCACCACACCCCAGAAAGTGTGGGCAGACTCCTACAACGCCCGCCACCTCTCCCTGACCCAGTCCCAACCTCTCAAGCACCCCTCCTTACCCCACTACTGCCACACAAGCATAAACACACAAGCGCACACACATGTGTACTTACTTCACACCCGCAGATTTTGCTTGTAGGGCGCTGCTCCAGAAATCATCTACGTTTTCTGGTTCAGAAAAGGCCTGAAGGCAGGCACTAAATGGTATCTTGGCACGAACCAACTCGGGAAGGGGTCTTCTGTTTGCTTCTGCTTCCCTTCTCGTTAACTCATAGGCAATCAGTTCATCTGAGTAAAAGAGCAAATGAATGACTCACTCTATCTTCCTGAAGTAGAAAACACCCACTTTGGCCGATCTTCCTAAAGGTGTCTGGGCCGGGCCATGATTCTAACCAACACTGCCCAGATAACTTCAGTTTGAGGTTACAAACAAGTTCAGATAGCAGAGCTACCAACCTAAAAGGACTTTCTACAGAACTCCTGCTCAAACGATTAAATACCAACAGAAAAAGAAGACAGCACACCATCAGCCTCCGAGGAGTCAGCAGATCTGCTCTTGGAAACTGCCTATAAGTCAAAATTTTATATAGTTTTGATGGGGTCTTTCTGGGATTCATTTTGTTTACCAAAAAAAAAAAAAAATCACTCCTGATTTATCAGTTTTGGGGCACCCTTATGCACCTATGTATTTTCTTAAGCACATCTGAATATGGGTTTAAAATTCATTGTGCAGTCCACAACCAGTTTATGATGTACTTATATCTAGGATGCCAGTATTAGGCACCCCAACAATCAATTTCCAGGGACTACATTGTAAATCTTTCTGAAAAAGGATAGTTACCATTCATAAATTATAAACAGTGGGTTAGAGAGGATCACAGAACTGAGCAGAACATCCCCAAGGCTGGCAAGAGAAAGCAATTAAGCCTAATTCTAGAAAGGAAACAAACCACAGTCCCCTACCCTCATTTCTACCTTATATAATGGATAAGAATTTAGAAACTGGCCAAAAGCTGCAAGAGCATGTAGAAAATGGAAATCATTTCACCTTAAAATCATCATAATCATTGCTTGTCTATTAGCACAACAAACTGACCCCCCTCCAAAAAAAAAAAGGAAGGAAGGCCACCCAGTGAGTTACTGACCTTTACAGAAATGACCAGTTCACAGACATAAGCAATATAGCATACATTTTACCTTTTTTCTGCTTTTAAATGTTAATTCTAAGAAATACCATTCACCTATTTTGCCAGGGAAGAACCAGACAGACTGATTGAAGGACTTCCCCTCAGATCCCAGCAGTTCCTGCACCTCCTTCCTGTTTCCAAAGTCCAAAGACCCTTCTAATGGGCCTCGCTCCTACAGGAGCCCTGCCGGCTGCATCTCCCACTAGGGGCATCTCAATACTCACATGCCAAAGTCCGATTATTTAGGAGGTCGCTGCTAGAACATCTCACCTCGAAAAATGCTGTTCTGATCATTTCCCCCAGAATTTATGGCACAACTCATGAGTGCTAGCATTAAAAAATCTTCCACATCTATAAGTACAAATAATGTTCCCCCAAAGTAAGCTGACTCCAAGCCAACCAGCTGATCAAATTTATAGGCTCTAAAACAGGTTCTGCCCATAATCCCTCCAACAAAAACCCGTGACGCGTCTGACTCTTCTCACAAGAAAGGTACATGAGGACTGGGGAAAAGAGGAAAAGAGAGGTGCAAACCAGACACCATCTGGGCTGAGTCTCCTCCTTACTCCACTGAGCAGTGAGTAAACCGCATTATCTCTGATTCGAGGGTTTGTTTGCACGTATGTGGAAGCACATTGCCAAGTTCCCAGTTTGGGACCGTTACCCTTGTTCGTTGCTGCCTCCATGGCCACAGGTAACTGCATCAGGTAATCCACCCTCTCCGTGTAGCGAACTTTTCGTGTCTGACAGCACTGAATGCGTTCTTCTACCAAAAACCGAAAAACATCGCTTGGGTTTTCTGAGCCAATGCGGTTCCTCTGCAGATTCGATGAGATCAGGTCAGTAAATGCATGAATAGTAACTCATGAATAAAAATTGGCACAGAAGCAAATATGTAAATCTGGAGTAAGGATCTGGCATTACTAAGTGTTCACTCTGGCATGGCCGTTCACCAGAGTACTTTAATAACAAGGCATGGGCATATATCCAAAAACAGGGGACTGGTTAAATAAACTATAGCTGACCATATGAATGAACATGATGCAGCCACTAACAGTTTTGGGGTGTTTTTTTTTTGCCCTGCAGAAATTAAGGCACGTATGATATGATCATAGAAATGCACTGGTATAAATTATACACAAAAAAGAAATCATGCTACATTCAAATATGTCATGATATGGCAAAACATTCACAACACAGTAAGTGGAAACTGATGCTTATAAAACAGCATGGAGAGAATCAATAAATGCACCGAGAAAGTGTCTAGTGGGTTAGACACCGAAATGTTAGCACTGCTTAATTGTAGGGGCTGTTACCACTGGCTAGTTTGATTTTCTCCTTTGTGCCTTTTTAATCTTCCACAGAGAACATTTTTGTAATCAGAAAAAAAAAGAAGTTGCTTTTTAAGAGGGAGAAGAAAGCCTTTAATCACAAATTCTCGGTAGCTTTTAAGAACTACAGCACGGAATGTGACTCGGCTCTGCTGGGACCAAAGTGTGACCATCTCTGAGTGGTGGCACAAGGACACCAAATACCACACTGGACTCTTAAGGAGCTTTGTCATGGAGACCAAAAAAAAAAAAACCTTTTGAATTAAATCATGGACAAACATTCCTTTAAGCACAAACTAAAAGGACGGGGAGATCCAGAAGTGCTGGAAAGGAGAACATGTGCAGCGATCACCCCACGTGGGCTGAGAAGAGAAAGCCTCATGCTGATGCAGCACCAGCTGGGACTGTGACAGATTCAGGAAAGGGGCTGGGGATGGGCATCCCGGCCCCAGCAGAGGGGACCACCAGAGGGGACTGCCCCCAGGCGCTGGGCACCCTTCTTACAACCTTTTGAGCATTTCTGAAGACGGACTTACTCACCTCTACTAGATTCACCAGGTGCAAGAAAAACTCCTGGGCATCCTGCTGTCTGTTAGAGGAGAACTCCGGATGGCTCTTGCTCACAAAGGCCTTAAACATGCGTGGAGAGATCCCATTCTGTTGAGGCTGAAATATAAAAGTAAAACCAATTCATCACACTTTCCTACGCGTTCCCGGCACGAAGCGGCCAGCAGAATGGGGATTACCATAAACCCCAATTTTCAGATGATACAACTAAAGCTAAACAACAGAGGCTAAACACTGTTAAGAGCCAACATTCACTGGATGGTTTCTGTGGAGCGGGCACCACACTAACAAGACATGACAAACCCCCACTTTCTAAGGTCCGTCTTCACAAGGTTTGCTCCACAGTGGCCAAGGCAGTCTGTGACAGCCGCCTTCAGAGCAGGCGAGAGAGGCCTGAGTGGGGGGTCCTCGGAAGGAAGTCAATGGAGAGGAGCACTCTCCACACCTTCCTTCCCTCCCCACAAGAGGGCAGGAGAGAAGCCCTGGTAGAGACTGGGTACGGGCATACCTCGTTAGATCGTGCTTTGCTTTATTGTGATTTGACCATATGGTGTTTTTTACAAATTGAAGGTTCGTGGCAGCCCTGCGTCTAGCAAGTCTACTGGTGCCATTTTTCCAATGGCATTTGCTCATTTTGTGCCTGCGTGTCCAATTTTGGTTATTCTGGAAACATTTTGAACTTCTTCATTACTATTTGTTATGGTGATCTGTAGTCAGTAATTACAACTCACTGGAAACCCAGTGATGGTTAGCATTTTTCAGCAATAAGGTGTTTTTAATTAAGGTATATACATTTTTTTTTTAGACATAATGCTGTTGCACACTCAATAAACCAGAGTATCATGTAAACATCACTTTGATATGCACTGGGAAACCAAAAAACTCATTTGGCTCACTTGACTGCAACAGTCCCTTTGTTGCGGTGGGCTTGGAACAGAACCCACATTCTCTCCGAGGTATGCCTATTCTTGCAAGAGCAGGATATGACACCCTAGTAACTGTCCTAGAGGTACATAGGTGCCCACATCTTCCCTGGGCTCTTTCTGGATCAGAGCATGGTTGTTCCCAGGAGCTTGCCCTTCGCCAGCAGACACTGGAGAAGCCTGGCAGCAACGACCAGGATGACAGAGTGGGAAGAGTGGGTGGCAAGGACAACTCTGGAGGACAAGGATATGTGAACTTCCTGGGGACCGGAAGCTTAGCTCAGAAGATCGTCAGGCTCCTTCAAAAGGACACTGCCTAAGACGATGGAAGGCGGGCCGGCGCAGAAGACTTGAGGCTGGAGCCAAGGTGGGGGTTACAGAGGTCAGCTGCACAGAGCATCAGGGAGAGGTCCCAGGGGAGGTCCCTACGTGGACAAGCACGGAAGAGGGCTCTCTAAAGAGCCACTAATGTGCTCCTACAAAAAGGCTAGACATGGCAGCCAGGAGGGAGCTAAATGCACTAGCTCAGCAAAAGGCTCTGCCTCTTGTCTAAGGTCTCCATCCCACGGACCTTGCTTGACTCTGGTAGGGCCAGAATCGGAGGAAGCAAGGACGAAAAATGACCAGAGGATGCCGGTGCTAACCCTTGCACACCACTGGTTTCCAAGACTCCCAAGCTAGGGAGTGGGGAAAAGCTTTCAACTGTCTTTGATGTGAACTAGACTTTTTTAAAACTGGTAATCTCCAGGAAATCACTGGAAATCTAGGCGATCCGCCTGCGATGCTCTGAAGAGGCAGAGTGGGATGAGTCCACAGGGCCACTGAAGACAGAGATGGACTCATAAAAAAGCTGATTCCTGAGTTCCCTCCAAGTTCATGCATCTAATAATGGTGTTACCTGTCATTCATTTCATACTCAACAATCACTCTGTGGAGAAGATACTGTCGTTATCCTCATTTTACAGCTAGGGGAACGGAGACTGGCAAAGAAGTGCCAGAAAGGTCTTCCAACTCAAGGAGGTCCTGCAGACAGATTACCATGCAGCTAACACAGCAGAACCAGAATGAAGTCCAGGTTCTGATTCCAATTCCAGGCTCTCCCACAAAGACGGGAATGGCAGCTGGAGCCCCTAGTAGGTCTCAGTGAGAACACCCCACCTTGGCAAACAAGCAAAGGAAGAAGTTCGTGTACCCCACAAAGTATGTAACTGCTGCCCACACACATCTTCTCAAGACCTCCACTTGCTCAGTTCTGGGCCACATTCCCATCGAGATCCAGGAAGCCTGCTCCCTGGGCCATCACCGGGCACACAGCACAAAGTGCCTCCCACTTCCTTCAACTTTCAGTCTGCCCTGACCCATCTCCTCAGCTTGACAGTGGGCCTTGGCAGGTGGAGGCTACATCTCACAGTCCTTCGAGATCTCCTGGACATCTAGGCAGCGCCTAGGTATGCACAATCACACAGTCAGATGAAACAGGGGATGGGAAAACTACCTTATCCACCTCCCTGTGGCTCCCACCACATGTTCTAATAAAACCAGGGTGAAGTGTCCGGTCTTGCTGAATATATACCTGACCTTGTCATCCTGTATTTACTAACCACCTACTTCACACAAACCCCTGGGGATTCTGCCTTCAGAGAGCTGAGAGACCATGGGGAAATGAGAGATGACACATGCATCTATGACAAACGCTGAGGGACACTGCTCAGGACCTGGAACAGTGCCAGCGGCTCTTAGAGGAGAACGCCCCGAAGTGACAGCGTGTGGGCTTCTGAGGATGTGGAAACCATACATAACTGCCCATCCTGCACACACCACTGGCTTCTGATGTGCTTCCAGTGCTAGGTAAAGACTGCTATTTACCTGGCAATTAAATATTCCTGTATATATATACCTCCTGAAAAAGATGTAACAACTACAACTCTCTTTACTCACACTGCTGATGTCTATAAGCTTCGCAGCAGCCAACACGAGCAAGCAAAAGTCATACCTGATCTTTGCATAATGACTAACATTTATTCATCCATTTAACAGAAATTTATGAAGTGCTCTAACATATCAGACATTATGCTAGGAACTTGGATGAACACGTACTAGGTGCCAGGCATAGTTCCGAGGACCTTATACATGTATCTTGCTTAACTCACTTAACCTAATGAGGAGGAGGAGAAGGGGGAAGATTCTCTCCACTTGATAGATGAGGAAACTGAGGCAAAGCAGCGTTGAGTAACTGGCTTAGCACCACACAGCTACAAAAGTCAGTCACTTGCTGTCCCTCCATCTCTCTGTCTGTATGTCTGTCTGTCGGTCTCCCTTTATCCCATGTCTTAATATCACCTTCACATACTAGTTCTCATCTCTGATGGCCCTGAGTCCATCTTACCAGTTGCTAAGAAAGGAAGACCTATGTCTCGGGCTCTGAATAAGCCCTCTTCAAACACACACACCTCACAAACCAACATTACAGGTCAGTCCAGCAAGTACTTCTCAGGGGCACTGCTTGGAATCCATCTTTTCACCTTGGGCATCTCTCTTTAGGTCTTCCCATAAGCACGCACTCACTGCCTGCTGCGGATGGCATTTCTCCTGCCATCTGGGTCTCCACTTGATGGGATTGCCTGTCCCCATCAAAGCAGCTGCCTTGGGATGTTCAACAAGTCAGGAAATTCAGAAAATCTGGCTGTCGCGCTTCACCATTGTGTGGTCGTGTAACTGGAAGGAGTCTCAAGCAGGACTGTGGTGAAACCCCCAGAACCTCAGCCCTGCACCTGGACCGTGGTCCAGCAACCTTCACGAGCCACACCTCTTCTCTTTCTCTACCAATATAGTTTCCTTGTTTTCTCTCGACTGACCTTTCTTTTTTTTTTTTTTTAATTTATTTGACAGAGAAAGATCACAAGCAGGCAGAGAAAGAGAGAGAGAGGGAAGCAGGCTCCCCGCCGAGCGGAGAGCCCGATGCAGGACTCGATCCCAGGACCCTGGGATCATGACCTGAGCCGAAGACAGCAGCTTAACCCACTGAGCCACCCAGGTGCCCCTCGACTGACTTTTCTTAATCCTTTTTTCCATCCTCCGCCAGCTATAGCTTGAGAACTGTTGATCACTGGAAAGCTATTTGAAAAGGCTTCCTAACCAGAGAGAAGCTATGTCTCCCTCTCCACGTCACACTGCAGACCAACTCCTGACTTTCACAGCTGGGTTTGAGCCTTTTAGTTCCAATTAGACTACTCCATAGTTAATGCCTTGATCATCAGCTGGGCTGGCTGCCTGCATCCATGTCCCACGCCTATTCTACCTGATTGCAGAGGGGAAGTCCCCCCTAATTTCCTCACTCAACTAAGAGTACCTTCCCTTCATACCTAGTATAGTAGAAAATCTTCCAGATCTACCTTCCAGCTTATCAGAAACACAAGCTGAACAAGGCAACAATCTTTAAAGTGATACTGGGGCAAATGATTCAGCTCCTTCCACAAATCAACAGCTTGTAGAAAGAAAAGGAGGGGGAATTATAAAAGTCATCTTTGACACTGCAGGGGGAAATCCAGACCTGAACTGGGTATTAGATGATGCTGAGGAACAGTTACTAATTTTGTGGGTGTGCTTCTAACACTTGAAACAACTTTTAACATGATTTTTATGTGGAAAAACAAAAGAAGGTATTCTAGTCATAGATGTGTGCTAACATTTACAGGTGACAAGAAGGATGCTTGGATTTTGTGTAATCCACTGCAGGGAAGGGGAGGGACAGAAAGGGGAGGACAGAGGAAGGGGAAGACAAAGTTGAGCCTAGAGGGGATTGCTGAAACCAGACTGGCAGGATGGCAATTGCTAAAGTTACACAATGCTACTTGTATGCATATTGGAAAATTTAAAAAAAAAGAAAAAAAATTTGAAGACCAGACTCTGGATAAGGCAGCTAATACTTAAAAGAAACCAAAAGTCAAAATAAGAACCAAAGAACTAAGTCAAAGAAACCACATTTCCCAGTTGTCAACGCATCACTGATATCATCCCAAAGTCCCCTATGGGTCTATCACGAGTGACCAGACTTGACCAAGAGTCAGACCTGCCTTCAGGAAGCAGGCACTCTCATCCACGAGCTGGCTCTTACACAGCTGAAGCCATGGCTAGTCCCAACAACCAACTCTATTAGGAGGGAGTCCCGGGAGTCTCTAAAATAGCAACCACCTAAGGAACCTGTCATATTTATAGGATACTGTACTTACTTCCTCCATCAGCAATTGCAAAACAGATCAGCTAAAATTAGCAAGAGGACTACAGTGTTCAGAATCTTTCCCAAATGCTTACACAAGACTTTCTGTTTAGTTCTGCACTAAGAAGGTAGCCGGACACTCCTAACTCACATTCCTCTGAGCCTAATGCTTTAATTAATACGCACACAGCAAGAGTGGGGCTTTGTATCACATAGAGCAACACCTGCACAGACATTCACACAGTAAAACTCAAGGAATAAAAAGAAAGGTAGACACATCCCAGCCTGCCCCTAATACACAGGTGTATGGCATCTGTTCGTTCCAACTTTTAACCTTAAACCATAAACGTTGGATCTAACCCAGTTCCTAACCAGATCCAGCTAAAGGAACAGAGTGCCTTCCCCCAGCTGTTTTTCATATTTCAAAAAGTGAGTTAGAAACGTTACATTTGGGGCTCAATGGGTTAAGCCTCTGCCTTTGGCTCGGGTCATGATCCCAGGGTCCTGGGATTGAGTCCCACATTGGGTTCTTTGCTTAGCAGGGTGTCTGCATTCCCAAAACCTCTCTCTGCCTGCCTCTCTGTCTACTTGTGATCTCTATCAAATAAATAAATAAAATCTTTATAAAGAAAAAGAAATGCAGTTTGTTTGAAACATAGAATTGTTTTAAACATGTTCTCTTTGGAAAGAGAAATAAATTACAGAATATTCAGCATTAAAATGTGTGAAAGCGTGGTCTCGGACTGCATGAGATCAGGAGTACATTTTTTGAAGAAATAAAAGTGTCCCTCTAGTGAGAGGTTTTATCTACTGCGGATGCAACTTAATTTTAAAAATCAATTCAACACATTTGTGTAGAAACGGCAGTGCCCAAAACAAATACCACAAATCTTTTTATAGATGAAAATGTGAAGTAAGCATGCACATATAAAAACTAGATTTCACCTTGGTCTGTAGAAGACCAATTTAATACCAGGAAGCATGTAGCCTAGAAATGCAAGACAGAGGCATTGGGAAACAAGATGACGGGCCATCTGGTAATTCTGCAGACTTTAAGGACCCCCTTTTGTCATCCGCCTATACCATCCACACACTGAGGCAGTTGGACACCTGAAGTAAATGCTGGAACAACTGTGGGGTAAGCAGGATCATGTAGAGGCCAAAAGCAGATGCAGGGGCCAGCCCGCTAGGTATGAATCCCAGCCCTGTCACTCTCTGGCTATGTAACCTCATGCAGGTTTTCCTTGCGTTAGTGAGCATACAGAAAGAGCCTGGCCTTTCATAAGCAATCTTAGTTATTAGTACCACAGCTGGCGGGGGGCCCTATAAAAAGCCACTCCCGCCACATGGCTCTGACTCCTCTCTTGCTCTCTCTCCCTTCCAACCCATATTCCTCTTGTGATCCATCCCCTTCTCTGGTCTTGTGTACCTTCTTTCTTCTCTTAGGGTATTTCAGGCACATTACCAGTCACAAAGGCCACAGACCTGAGACAAGGTCACCTGACCAAAGGGCTCCTGACCCTGAGAGAAGAAAGAGGCCCACAAATCGGTTTCTCTGAAACCAACTGCCAGTGAAAATCCTGATGCCTCAGAAAGTAATTCCCTCCACTGTCAAGGGGAATGGAGATTTTACTGTGAATTACTTGCCTGTTCAAGTAACAGATTAAAAGTGATTCCTCCAGAGCCACAAAGAATATCATATGGTCAAGTCAAGCTCATTTTGAACACTAAAGGTACCCTACTGGTGCCTGAACCAAAGATGTATATTCCACCCAGCTAGACGGGTCTTCCCCACCACTCCCAAGATGCACACCATACTACTGGTCAGATTCAAGGTTCTTCATTGAAGACCACTAGATCATGGCACCACAGAGCAGGAAAGGATTTTACAGATCATCTAGATCAAAGGTCACACACCGAAATACAGCAGCGTACCTGCCAAGTCATGAATCACAAAGGGACTGGAGCCAGCTGGGGACTGTGTGTCCTGTTTGAAGGAGAGCTGCTACTCAGCTCCAGCCATCTGCTGTCATGGGCCTGGAACTGCTACAGGGTCTGACTGTTTAAGAGAACCTGGAAGTTCTGGGGCACCTGGGTGGTTGAGTCAGTTAAGCATCCAACTCTTGGTTTCAGCTCAGGTCATGGTCTTAGGACCATGAGATTGAGCTCTGTATCAGGCTCCACACTGCGCATGGAGCCTGCTTAAGATTCTCTCTTTCCCTGTCCTTCTGCCCTTCTCCTCCCCCCCTCCCCCCCGCCCACCAACTTGCACTCACTCTCTCTCAAAGAGAAAAAGAGAGAGAAGCTGGAAATTTAGATGTTTATGTGCGGGCAAGCAAAACATACCTACAGACCAAATATGGCCCAAATGCTGCCATATTACCCACCTTGGACCACACAAAGAAGGAGTTCAGACCACATGTAGGCTTCAGACCCCAGGAGATCACAGAGCTACTGCACAATGATCACTAAGCCCAATGGTGAGGAGGGGGCAAGGGCCTAAGCAGTCATTGTTCATAGAATGAAGAATGTGCCTTGCTCATAGAAGAGCTATTCTTACTCTAATATAAAAGGACATTTTAATATTAACAAAACCAAACTTTACTTGCAAACATCACCAAATTGATGATTTTCCATTCCATATTTTCTTAAATGAGTAGATTCCAAAAACACAACCGCCGGCGTGTAATATACCGAGATTTTATTTACACTGGAGAGAGAACCTTCACACTTGTAACATTCACAACCACCACCTGGACTAATTCTACCTGCTGGGACTGGAAGTTTATGTGACTCCTGACAGAGCCCAGAAAGGAAGTCAGAGTGCCCAAGACCCAGTCCAGGCTCCTTCTCCATCACCAAGGAAGGTGGACTCTGACCCAAAAGCAGCCCAAGAAGTGGCACAGCAGGGATGAAAACCCAGGATAAATGTCATGAAAAGAAAATGTTGGACCAAGTTGTTTTCACCAACACCTCTTCAAAGCTTCACAGGGTCTCAGAGGTAGAAGAAGCCTGGATGACCCCCAGCCCCCAGCCCCAAAACCAAACCATCCCTCCAGCTGCATCCCAGATGAGGGCCTTCCAGTCTTCAGTGGATAAGGAACTTGGTATCTTGCCATGCTGGATAGCAATTCATCCTCCAGTCCCCATGCCACTCTATCCTCCTCAACCCCTTCCTACTCCCCATCTCCAAACACCACCTCTAGATGCTCCCTGCATATTCTCCCATCTCTCAGTCACTCTATTTCCCCCAACTAGCTGGGTTCATTATGAACAAGAATCTATTCCCTTTTAATTCCTGCTGTCAATCTAGTTCAGGATGACTAACTTCAGGTGGGAGCATGGAAGCCAACACTTGAGAAACAGACTTGCCCACTAAGTCAAGACAACGCCCTCTGAAGTCAGAACAGGTGGTAGGGGAAAAGGGCATGCCCTCCATGAGGCCACAGGCAATGCTACAAACCAGGCTGCCAAATGCACAGCCAGGTAAGCGGTGCCCAGCAGAATTTCAAGGGCAGCCCCTCAACAAGACCAGGTTGTGAGCAGTGCCCTCTGGAGCCATGCAATAGAGCCACCCAGGGAAAGGTCAATAGCCTATTCGCAGGCACATGGAAATGCAAGTCTGGCTATTAGAAGACGGAGTACATCTTTCAGTTATCCTACCATAAACAGTGACTGAGTGGCCAACTGAGTTTCTCATACCTGAGTGTGTGGACAAAACCCCTGGGAGCTTACCAAAAATGGGGACTGCCCAGACCTCTCCAGAACTTCAGAATCCTCAGCTCCTCAGTGGGAGTGGGGTGGAGAAGGGGGAAGAATAGGAATGTGTGTGCTATTTTTTAACAACCAGCTTCTGGAAAAATCCTAGCAAACAAAGTCGAGGCTTAGGAGGAGACAGATATTACAAGGGCCAAGATTATGTTACCAAGGAGAAAATGTTTATATTTGTATAAGGCTTATTCCTCCCATCTCAGCTCCATGTTATGTAGAACAGTGTTCTGAAAACCGTTTATGATGACACTCACTTATAATTCATAAAGCAACTGTCACTAGAAACACCAACCCTAGCGATTTCTTACCATAAGTTTTAAGAGCACACAGACACCCTAGACTCCAAAATGAAACAGTTATTCTGACAGCTTACTAAATTTATAGCCACCATGTGCCAAATCATAGGAAATCCACATTCTAGCTGGCAAAGGCCCCTCCTACCTGCATCTCAACATGGCAAACACTGGGACACTTACCTTGTGTTCCTCCTTCATCACCTGTTCAATGAGCTCAGATTTCACTGGAGGTTTTGAATACTGGCCCGAGAGAAGGCCATGTCCTAACTTAGTCCTGGACAGGAGGGAGAAAGAAAAACAAAAAGGTCATTGTTGTTTCCTCATAAAGACATTAGCATTACCTATGAATGCTTTTAGGTGGAACATTTTAGCTTGATGACTCAAAAATAACTTATTTATTTGATATTTCTCGATAAATGATGCCATTTCAAACCATCCTCGGTACTTTATAAGTAACTATTAATATCTTTCCTCTTACAAAAGTAGCACATGCTCATTTTAGAACACTTTTATTACAGAAAAATTTTTTAAAAGAGAGAGAACTGCCTTTAATTCTGCAACCCAGCAACCCATTATGCTCTATCAATGGGTATTTTCCTAAAACACTTTTAGATACTTTTCAATCAGTCCTTACATCTGTGTGTTGAAGTCCTGTGTTGGATCTAAAGGAGAGTAGTCAAATATTCTTGGAAGATTTCCTACATACCTAGAAAACGAGAAGGGAGAGTCAAAACATAGGAACTGAAAGAACAGAAACAAAATAAGCGCCATCCTAGTGAAGACCTTCTTGCCTTTCATCCACGCACAGAAAACTTTTTCTGAGATGCTACCTGTGCAGCCATATTCATGGGCCTCCCTAAAATGCCTGTGCTTCTAGCAGTGGGTCTCAACCCTGCGTGCAGGTTCGAGTCACTTAGAGAGTTTTTCCAGAAAATACCAAAGCCAGAGCCACCCCCAGACGTTCAAACGACACTGCCTGAGACTGAAGCCTGGGATCTGCCATCTTTTCAAAGTCCCCCAAGTGATTAGAACATGTAGCCAGGATCAAGAGCCACCAGTTTATGCCATCACAATTACCATCTCAAAAGCAAATGGTAAGGAGCACCTGGGTGGCTCTGTCGGTTAAGCATTTCCCTTCAGTTCGGGTCATGATCCCAGGCTCCTGGGATCGAGCCCTCATGGCGGGCTCTGTGCTCTGTGGGGAGTCTGCTTCTCCCTCTCCCTTTGCCCGCCACTCTGCCTGCTTATGCTGTCTCTGTCTGTCTCTGTCTCTGTCTCTCCCTCTCTGTCAAATAAATTTTTTAAAAAACAGTAAGGCTAGGAATTATGTCAATCGTATCAAAGTGAACAATGATAATAGCAGTGACAAATACCACTTGTTGGGGGCTCTCTGTATAACCTGGTTGGGTTTTCGTTACAATCATAGAAGGAAGGCATGGGTATAGTTACCCATTGGAGAGATGAGAAATCAGGATGCTTCCAAAGTTACTCAGAAAAGGAGAGATGAAACCCAGAGTGCACCCAGGCAGCCTGGCTCCAAACCCCTGCTCTGAAACACTCTGCCCTGTCCATGCTTCCTTGAGCAGGCCCCAGCCGCCGCCTTCTGACCAGCTTACTTTGACAGAGCAGTGCCAACTTCCACCACCCATCTCTAATCTCATTTCTTTCACTTCTTAAGTTCATTTCCTATTGCACACCCTCGGCTTTGTGCTGTTCATCTTTCCATCTTCAGGCTTTGACTCTCTGAGCATGAAAGCTCTAGAGAGAAGAATCCAGAAGCAGATCCCTTTCCCTGGCACTTCATGCACCCAGCTCTGCCCACTTATCTGACCTCATTCCCATCCCTCTCCCTAGCCCACAGCACCCCAGCCACGTGCCCTTCTTTGCCAGGACGTGCCAAGCTCACACCTGCTTCAACGTCGTGCCATCTGCTATCTCTCTCCCAGAATGTTCTCTCCACAGACCTTTGCTCCATCTCAGGTCTGTTTAAAAGGCACCTCCCCACCTCTCCTAAATCCCCAACACCTGACCCTGGCTGACTTTCTTCTTGGCATGCATCAGTACTTGGAATTTTATAACTTATATCCTTGTTTATTATCTCTCTAGAGATTATATACTGGAGTACAATCTCAATGAAGGCAGATACATTTTCTAAATTACTGCATCTCCAGCTCTAGAATGGCACAGGACATGTAAAAGGCACCCAAAAAACATTCGTTGAACAAATACAATGTAATCATATAACCAATTCCATAATTGACTACCTATAAACCAACAGAAAAGGGATTATTGCGACAAAGCCCTAGAAAAGAACCACAACACACTAGTAGTTAACAATGAGCTCTACTACTGGACACCTGCAGGTACCTGCTGTCTACAAACTCTGAATTTGTACTCCAGATTATGTACCTATGTCAAAATTAACAGAGCCCACTTCTCTGGGACAGCCCCTTTCAAATTGCTTTCGGATATGTCACTTGATTCCTGTAATACTTGACAACAGTTCTCACCCAGCTTCAGTGCAAGAAGCCACACCACACATGGTGACATGTCCTGCAGCTGAGACAGGCTTCCCTGGCACATACTGTGACGGACAAGGACAGCACTGTGCGCCCAGGTCCGTGGGGGGGACACTTACGCTCTCTGGAATTCTGGGATGCTGAAGATGGCCTGCATGACAGAACTCAGGTAGCAGCTGTTGCCCAGGTTCTTGAGACCCGTGTACCCAGGGCCATACATGGGCTTCAGCTTTGTCCCGGTCTCCTGGATCACTTCCCACTCGCTGACCCGCGGCTTGATGTCATTGTCCCGAAGCCCGTTCTCCGTCTGGGACAAAGTCATTGAAGGAAAACAACTTTAGTTGTATAATTATCACCCAAAGCTCACATCCCAAGAATTATTTCTAACAGCAATGGATATTCCTGCCCCTTTGTTCCCCAAGCTAAGCAGAAAAATCATCTAGTTAAAGAGATTGATGTAGTGATGGTGCACAAAACTGTCAATGTATTTAATGCCACAGACCACACACTTAAAAATAGTTAAATTAGTGGGGCGCCTGGGTGGCTCAGTGGGTTAAAGCATCTGCCTTCGGCTCGGGTCATGATCTCAGGGTTGCCGGATCAAGCCCCGCATCGGGCTCTCTGCTCACCAGGGAGCCTGCTTCCTCCTCTCTCTCTGCCTGCCTCTCAAATAAATAAATAAAATCTTTTTTTTTTTAAGATTTTATTTATTTATTTGACAGAGAGAGATCACAAGTAGACAGAGAGGAAGGCAGAGAGAGAGAGAGGGAAGCAGGCAAGGCCACTGGACAGGAAAGTGAAGGAAAATCCTGTGCCTTGGAAGTGCCTTGAAATAGGAGGGAGGTTTAAAGAGGAGCAGAGAACATAAATTAAAGGGGAACATGAGTGAGGACGAGGAGACAGAGGGGAGGAGAGCCCGAGGAGAAGGGCTGGGAGGGGAGGGCCCGAGCACAGCACGCACACCGCAGCAGCTCCTCACAGGAACCGGCATTACATAGTCATGATGCCAGCTTGAAAACACAATATTAAATGAAGCAAAGCTTTCCCCATCAACAACAACATGTTGGCTTATTCTTTCCACCCCCGAGCTCAGCTTCCCCTCCTGAAATTAATTAAAGTGATGTCGGTCACAGATAATTTTAAAGGTCATCTTCCAGTACCTTCTCGCTTCAGTGAACAAGGAGTGATTCATGCAACTCTCCATCAAAATAGAAATTTCACAAGCAAACTCCAACTAAAACAAATGGTACTTTTGACGAGGTGCCATTTTTATTATAACATAAAAAAAATTTAAGCTGGTAACCAAAAGAAAATGCTAATTAATTAAATTCAAGAAGTGAAGGCAAACATTAAAACCTAAAACCTATAAAAGTAAGATTCCTGTTACAGCAATTACATATTAAAGAAACTAAAGGGTTCCCTCCCTGCAAGGTAGGAATACAGACAAAGTAGACCTTCTTACCCCATGCATATGAAGCATATCAATTCCAAAATGTGCTAAGTGCTTGGCCAAATGAGGATCCAAAACGGGTTCCTCTTCTTGAAAAGAATAAACATCTACAAGGTGAAGAGAAAACAAGGAACGGGATCTTTAATCAAGTCCTTCAATATTCAACATGTATCTGTTGAGCTCTCACTGTGCACCAGGCTTGGGACACTTTGGTGAATAAAGCCAACAGAAACCTCCTGTGAGTTACACTCAACTGCAGGAAAGACAGATGATCAACAACAAACAAAATTAATAGGTCTATTTTGTAATTATACCCATATATCAATTTTTTACTTTCAGAAAGTTAATTTTTTAAAGGTTTTCTGAAACCAAAAAAAAAAAAAGAAAAAAAGAAATTGAGAAAGCAGTGTCTAAAGTTAAAATAATTGAAACTAGACCAGTGTCCATGCCTAACAATTGATTTTGTAACCAAAACCACACTGACATAACAACAGTGCAGGAGGAGGGAAGGGTGGGGGAGGAGAGAGTGGCACCACCTACCGTGGAAGAGAGAGCCTGCGAGGGGACAGAGGGGACACACAGGCCCTCAGGAGCACCTGAATAGCTGGAGTGAGGTGTTAGGTCCAAGACAAAACAAAATTCTGCCTGTGGAATCCTCCACAGCCTCAGACCTGTCAGCTGGCCAGCTCCCACCTCCCACCTGCCCCTTCATCCCTTCTTTCCAACACTAGTGTCCGCCCCCAGTGGACTCAGTGAAGACCGTTCAGTACATCCCCAATGTGTCCACCCCGTAGCACACACAGCCAATGAGGGTACACATGGCCCAGCGTAACTCAGGCGGTTCAGGGCCCACCAGTCCCAGTGTCTGAGGGATTGGCATCTTGGCCTTCTTGGCAAATTCCCCCAGAAGCTCTGGAGTCCATCACCTTGTATGTCCTTACAGAGTAGTGCAATGTGGGGGAGGGGACAGATATTTCAGGCCCATTTTGCAGATGATGAAAAGAGGCTCACAAGGTTCAGTCATTTGCCTCAAACCCCACAGGTGGCCCAGAACTTAGGTATCCGGGCTCCTCACCCAGTCCTTTTTCTTCTACACCAGACTATTTCTTTAGCTCTCTCAGAAGACTCAGAGACTTGATGAAGCACCATTCCAAGCCCTTAATTGGAAGGGAGAGTCAAAAACCCCAATTTCTTCACTCCTAAATTGGAAAAACAAAATCTATCACAGGGAAAATAAATATCAAGATAGCAGGGACTCCTGGGTGTCTCGGTCAGTTGAGTGTCCCATCCTTGGTTTTGGCTCAGGTCATGATCTCGGTGGTGGGACAGAGCCCCATGTTGGGCTCTACACTAGGTGTGAAGTCTGTTTGAAATTCTTTCTTCCTCTGCCCCTCCCACTTATGTTCTCTCTCTCTCTCTCTCTCTCTCTTTCTAGAATAAGTAAATAAGGGCACCTGGATGGCTAAATCAGTTAAATGTCTACCTTCAGCTCAGGTCATTATCCTGGGGTCCCTGGATCAAGTCCTGCATCAGGCTCCCTGCTCAGAAGGGAGTCTGCTTCTCCCTCTCCCTCTCCTTCCCTTGCTCCTGCTCTCTCTCTCTCACTCTCTCCAAACTAAATAAATAAAATATTTTTAAAAAATAAAATAAAATAAGTAAGTAATTTTTTAAAAAGAAAAAATAGCAATTCTTTAGGACACTAAAAGATAGATTGTCCAATGATTTTCCTCCTCTTTGGAATAGCACCAGGAAGAAAAAAAAAATACACACACATACACACACAACCTATGGTGATCTTCTGACCCAAACCCAGATATGTGGAGACTCACTGACACCAAAGGAAATTAGTCTTTCTATTATTAAGAGATTAGATGTTGTATAACTTTCTTGGCTGTCCTTCTTCCTCCAGGGGCCCATTTTAACTTGTAGATAGGCAGCCTTCATTTATAGTCTTTCTTTAGTATAATTCAGGGCTCTCAAAAGCAAAACAAAAGACAAAATCCCCAGCCCAATTAAGAAAAATTAAGAATTTCTTAAGAAATTAAAAAAATTAAAAAAAGTTTAAATGCTAAAACCACCAACAAAAATCTTTAATAACTTGAAAGAAATACATAAATAATATTTTTTAATCTATGGCAAGTGACAAAAAAAATACCACTCAGATACTGACTAAATGTGAAAATGACTTTAACTTCGGTTCTTATTAACGAATGAAATAGTTTTGAAGACTTAAGACTTTAAGCCTCTAATTATTTGAGCTTCATTAGAAAATAACAAAGTTGCCAGAGCTGAACAGTTGGCATTGGCTTGGATTTTGAAATAAGTAAAAACCACACAACACTCTATAATTCTTAATTTGTTAGACTCATGCCATATTGAGAAATTAATGTTTCCTCCCTCCAATCATTAACTGCTCCAAAGATGTGACATGATTTGGTCAGACACACAGTTATTTTTTTTACCCCAATGACAACAGTTGAATGAGTAACATACAAGAAATCTAAAAATGAACTGTGATCCTCAAATTTGGCAAGGATGAAGAACTTACAAATGACATGTAGTCACAGAAAAAAAAAATGTGAAGTGGACTCAAGAAAGAGCACCATAAGATGCTACTGAGCTGGTACAGGGTCCCCTAGGGCCAGGCAGTTTCACAGATGCTGTGGGCATCTCCAGAAGCTTCTCCTGCAATCACCAAGGCACTTAGGCTTCTTCTTAGGTAACCTAGTTTCACAACAGAAGAGCAAAACACCCTCTCCTATCTCTGTCCCTCCTCACTCCCTTCCTACCAAGAACCTCATCCTTGCTTTTGCCAAATCAATGTCTCCTCCCACAGAGGAAAGTTTTTATTTGTTTGTTTGTCTCGCGATCTGTTTCTTGGTTTGTTTGTCACTGTGCTCATGGAGACCCAGAATGGAATTTGATATGGGGGCCATTTTTATGACCCAGGCCACCACCATGACCTCGCCTAGGTGGTCCAGACTCCTTGGAAGAACCAATTCTAAGTTGCAACCTCAAGGTAAGTAGGAGGTCCTCACCGAACAGGTATATCCTTACTGGGGAGAAGGAAACCGGGATGATCAGATCACATTACCATTAAATAGTTGAGTCCACAACCTGCTTGGATTCCATGTTCACTAAGCGGTACTCTAAATATAAGTCAGCTCCCTGCAGGAAAGGAATGTACTGGTCAAGCCAACATCAACATCCCATTTACAGGCAGTTGTGGTTCTCACTATAACCTAAAAAATAAACACTTTCTCTCTTGCAAGTTGAATTAGCCTCAGTGAGCTGAGCAAATATGGAAATGAGACCGTTGGCACTGGTATCTTCACCAGGAGGTGGCCACCCGCCCCTGGACAGAGGGCACCCTGCGCTCCTGTGCCTCAATCTCCACCAGGCTCATCCTCAGACATTAAGGGAAACTACAGGCATGTTTTCATAAACTTATTTGGCTTTAAAACAAATGAGTTATAGCTAGCCATCTATTAAACAGACTTTTAAAAAGTAACATAAAATTGATGTATCCATAAACTAATATGGTAATTAGACTGAAAATAATCATTAAAACCAACTCTGCACAAGACAAGCAGAAATCAAATCCGGATCTTTCTTCAAAAAGTGAAAATTATTTTAGGTAAATGAATTCCAAGAACCCTCATCACAGGCTAGATGATCTACATTGCTGTTGGTTTTACACTTTCTATGATCAAAACAGGAATATTTATTCAAAAATCTCAATTATATAAGGAAAAGTTCTCCCTCCTCTACAACAAACAAGCAAAACAAACCAAAAAAAAAAAAAAAAACCTTAACTATAGCTGATAATGAA
The DNA here is from genome assembly GCF_020171115.1 of Neogale vison. Lineage (NCBI taxonomy): Eukaryota > Metazoa > Chordata > Mammalia > Carnivora > Mustelidae > Neogale > Neogale vison. Next base: position 103,055,363 of record NC_058096.1, on the reverse strand, counting down.
TTAGTATTCTTAGCAGCTGAAGAGTTTTTATTTTAATCAAGAAGGAACACCTACACATAAGCCTACTAGAAAATCAACCTAAGAAATTCAAAAATAGAACTACAAATTGGCCAAAAATACTATGAAAAATGTTCAGTCTCACTAGTAAAGCAAATGAAAACAAGATACCAGAATAGCGAGGGTTTTTAAAAACAACAAATACCCAAAGTTGTCAAAGATTTGCTGAAATGGGTATTCTCATACACTGTTAATGGGAATGTAAATTAGTGCAACTGCTTAAAAGAGAAATTCAGCAATTGAAAATTTATTTTTTTATTGTGCTATGTTAGTCACCATATGGTACATTATTAGTTTTTGATGTAGTGTTCCATGATTCATTGTTTGTGTATAACACCCAGTGCTCTATGCAATCTGTGCCCCCCTTAAAACCCATCATCGGGCTAACCCATCCCCCCACTTCCCTCCCCTCTAAAACCCTCTGTTTGTTTCCTAAAGTCCATAGTCCCTCATGGTTCATCTGGCAACTGAAAATTTAAAAGGTTCAACCCTTTGTTCATAAAAACTGATCTTAAATATATTGTCAGACAAACATCCAAAGATTTCCATATATACAAGAATGCTCATCAGAAGAGCAAAAAAATTATAACAACTAACAGGAGAAAAATTAAATGATTTATGGAACTATCATGGGATACTAAAGAGAATTTAATAACATGGAAAATATATATATATGCATGTATATTTAATGTTAAGTAGAAGAAAACAAGGAATAGAACTTTACACAGTCTGATTCCATTTTTGTAAAAATGTGGGGCAGGGGCAGTCTGGGTGGTTGTATAAGAATTGACCAAGGCCCTAAATCAGGAAACAAAACTGAAAGGAAATACCCAAATTGTGAGAAGAGATTTGACAAATGATATTACTGGTGATTTTTATTTATGTCTCAAATTTTTCTGTTTTCTTAATATGTTACACTGAATATCTGCTCCTTGTGTAATCAAGGGGCAAAAATAACATGTTCCTTCCTCGAGCTGAAAGGAAAAAAACTTTAGATGAAAAAAAGAAAAAAGTCTAAATCATAGTTTGAAAATTCGTTTCATGCTCGAAAGAAAGCTTCTGGAAAATTAAAGACATCTAGAGAACAGAATTAACCCTTGCCTTTATTATTTGCATACATTTAAATGTAATCTAATTATTTAAATACTTACATACCAGTCAGTTTATTTAACAAAAGTATTCATGCCTACCACGTGTAAGATTTTATATGGAACCCAAAGATGAGTGAGACATAGCTCTGCCTTCAAACAACCGAAATTTTAAAACCAAGCCATGTATACGAATAATGGTAGTCTTAGGTTGTTCTGGGAACTGGACTTCTAATAATTGGTCTTTTCAAACCACTACAAAAACCAAAACAGAAAGGAGATACGTGCAGGGCACCTGGGTAGTGCAGTCAGGCGTCCGACTCTTGGTTTCCGCTCAGGTTGTGAATCTCAGGGTCATGGGATCAAGCCCTGCATCTGGTTCCATACTCAGGGTAGAGTCTGCTTGAGATTCTCTCTCCTCCTCCCTCTGCCTGCACCTCACCTCGCACCCCACAACCACATGGTCACAAACACATGCGCACATGCTCCCTCTCTCTCTCTCTAAATGAATAAATCTTAAAACACACACACACATTCAAATGATTCCCCCCGCTACAATGCTACCGACTAGAACTCCTATATTACAAACCCTTCCCTCTGTAGCCTTAGGATGGCTGCCTGGTACAGCATTCAACATAACGACCTGTAAGCAACTTGCTGTAACCCTCAACCCAGCACCATGTCCCGACTTTTCCTCCTCCGATCGTGGTACTCATAGGGTTCACCCTGGACTGTGCGGAGGGTTATCCTCTTGCCGCTACTTATCTCTAAGGAGCTCAAAATCAGCCCACTAACTCCGGAAACAGGAAGAATATCCAAAATGTGAGTCAAGAGAATTCTTACGTGGCCAAACGGTCAGCCCTCAATTACAAAATAGACGAAAAACAAAACCAGTTTGGTGGAAAGGCATGGTAGACAAGAAGTGTGCCATCGTTAGAGAAACATCCTAGCTAATTAACTCTGAAGCAGGCTAATTCAGTCCGAGAAAGAGAACAGAAGAAAAGAAGAATGTCTTGGTACATCTCCTAAAAAAAATCATCTGACCTTAGAATAAAGAAAAAATAGAGACTAAAACTTGGAAAGATGAAGAAGACTGACCTAAGGTGTTGGTGTAGATCTATGCTTACTTGATAAATGTTTTCAATGATGCTTAGATAATGGATTCTTATGGCCCTTGCTCAGCATTTAAGTTTCTCATTATTGATCCTGGTATTATTTCCCTTTTCCATCACAAAATGGTAGATGGAAAGAATGGTGCAAACATGGCCAAAAATTAACATTTGAGAGCATATGGTGTGAGAACATAAAGAAAAAGAACGAATTCTGAAGCTGGCAGTACAAGTAGGAACCAAGGCTAGTCCTTGGCCACCAGCCACTGTCAAGGACTCTGACACACAATATCCTTTAAAATCCCCCTCCTTTATGACTCCATTTCTAAAATGATGCTAACTCCCATCAACTCCCATCATGATTTCTAGGGCTTCCCTCTATTGTTTTAATGCTGGACTTGATTGTCCCTGCTCATTTCACAAGTCCTGGTCCCTACCCCTCTGTCCTCTTAGCCAAGAGATATACAGAAAGACAGTAATAACAGGTAACAGTAGCAACCTACTCATATTAAGGCCTTACTGTGCACACTGGGCTAAATGCTTTTGGTGCATCAACAGACCTATGAGGGGAGGGAGCTACCACAATCATCCTCCAGATGAGGAACATGAGGCCGAGATGGATCTGAAGACTTGCCAGTAGGAGGCAGAATCAGGATTCAGACCTGAGCTGCATCGAGAGCCTACACCCTCCAACCAGGAATGAAGGCACCATTTCAGTTAAGAGGAGCCACCGCAAGTTCCCAAAGCCAGTAAAGGCACACTCACCTGCCCCATCAGGAGTAATGGTTCCCAGCTTCACAGCCAGAGGATAGCCCATGTCTCTGTAATGCTCCAACGCATGGCCGTTGCCTCCAGAGCTGTCAAAGAACCACTTCCCACACAGCACAGAGCCATCAGTCAGATTCAACCAGAGGTTTTCCCGCAGGTCACACCTGGCACACTTCCAACCACTGAAAGGTCAGAGAAGAGCAGTTAGGATCACTGGCTAGAAAACTAACATCCAAGGGGCACCTGGGTCGCTCAGTGGGTTAAAGTCTCTGACTTCGGCTCAGGTCATAATCTCAGGGTCCTGAAATCGAGCCCCGCATGGGGCTCTCTGCTCAGCAAGGAGCCTGCTTCCTCCTCTCTCTCTGCCTGCCTCTCTGTGCTACTTGTGATCTCTGTCAAATAAATAAATAAAATCTTTAAAAAAAAAAAAAAAGCCTCAGGTTTAAAAAAAAAGAAAGAAAGAAAGAAAACGAACATCCAAGAGAATGGACGGTCTCGAGCTGGGGGTTGCAGGCAGCAGTGAGTAAAACAATGGAAACCGCCGCTTCCTTCCCTCCTTCACCCTTCAGAATGTTAGTGTCACCACTAACCAATCAGTACCAATCAGTACACTGCTTGCCTCCACGAGGCTCTTCTACTTTAGAAAACTGACACAGTAGGGCGCCTGGGTGGCTCAGTTGGTGAGGCGTCTGCCTTCGGCTCAGGTCATGATCCCAGAGTCCTGGAATGGAGCCCACATCGAGCCCCCAGCTCATCCGGAAGCCTTTTTCTCCCTCTGCCTCTCTCTTGCTCTCACTTTCTCTCAGGTAAATAAATAATCTTTCTAAAAAAAAAAAAAAAAATGACCAAGCAAATAATCTTAAAAAAAAACACAGAACCTGCAGTCAGGAGGTGAGGTCGTTTCCTTCAAATTCCTACATGAGGGACAGTGGAGCTCAAATAAGTCAAAAACATGCAGGATCCCACATGCGTAAACACCTAAAGTTCTAAAGCATTAACCACACCTAGTAAAACCCATTTAAACAAAATCCTACTACACAGCAGATCTGAACGAAGTAGAAAAAATGTCAACTTCACTGAAGTTTAATGTCAGGTACATGCCAAGTACCCTACAGAAGTTTGATCATCTAATTCTACTTAACACCCTTCAGAATCAGTATCCGCAGCCCCACTGTCAAAGGGAGAAACTGAGGCCCAGAAGTAGGCTGCCTTCCCCTACGACCACACAGAACGTGAAGGCAGCACAGTCAGGGTTCCACAAGTCAAGAGCACCCGCCTCTGTCCACACAACAGACCTAACAGGAGATGCTAATATGCCCAAAGAGCATTCCAGCCACAAGGGTGACAACCAAATGTTGTCACAAGTATAAATGTTGGATTCCCCTAGAAGCAGACTCTGAAACAAAGGTCTGAATGTAAATGGCTCGTATAGGAGGTGATCCCAGGAAGACATGGAGGGAAGGAAGACTGGAAAGGGCAGGAAGCCAGTCCAGGTATGTCAACAAGCAGATGACCACCATGGGAAACTCGGACTCCGTATAGTTGGGGAGCTCCAGGAGGCCGCCTCTCGAGGAGTCAGGGTCCAGGATATTCATCCATCCACACCAGTCACCAGTTGAGGGCTGTTCCAGGAGGACAGGAGGGAGCATTAACTCCGTGGTATTTCTCATTGTCCCATGCACAGGCCTACCTGGCCTCAGCAGGCAGAGAAAGCCCTCAAGCAAAGAGCACCTTCAAGCGGGTGCTTGCTGCTGAGAGCCGAGGGGTGGGGATTGAGCTCAGCAGTACGGACTGGCCATGCTCAGCCTCTACAAAGGTACAGATCTTTTTAGAAAGAATTTTGAGCTTAGTTTTAATCAGCGGCATCTGGTAAAAATACACATAACTGCCGGTTCAGAGAAGGGGTAAAAACATAAATATTCCTTTGGCCAGTTTTAAGGGGTGAAGTTCCATTTCGCTATCTGACACTCACCTTGGAGGAATCCTGACTCCGTTGTCCAACTGGGTAAGATTATTGGCATATTTGGATACTGGCAATTCATTTTCCCATGTGTCTGGGTCCTGCTTTCTATATGGAGATTTTGAGCTGAGAACCGCATCACAAGCAATTGTTACCTGTAATACAAACCCAGATGTTATGTGTAAAAACAGCTTGAGAGAAAAGCAACTTCTAGAAAGCAAGTTTAAAAGTTTATTAATAAATACAGCCTGATCCAAAAAAATTCAGACAGCAGTGACCATAAGAGCAAGATCCCAGTTAGCAGATTCCAGGACTTTCTCCATGAATCCAGCTCAATTTTGTCCCTAACCTGAAGTGTGCAGTATTGACAAGGATAGAAGATAGCAAGGAACCTAATCCAGTTTGTAAAGCCAAGCACAGGAATCAGATCTAACTATTTCTTAGCAAGCACAGTGAAAAGTATTCAGTGAAGGATTTACAAGACTGAAATTAGCTACAGAAATGCCTAGGATTTACCCAAGTGAGTGTTTTCCTCTAACAAATATACACCCAGATATCCAATATCCTCAACTCATCACACAACAGCATGCGGTCAAGGGCATTTGAGTGGAATGCAAGCAGCATGGCTCCATTTCTTAATCTGGTGCAAATGTGACCTTGGACAGGGACATGCTTAGGTGTCTCTGGCCAGATCAGTCAACATCATGAGCAAATCTGTGATGTCCAGCTTGGCACCAACTGACCACAGAGGAAGGGGGTGCAAGTCTCTGCTTTCTCCTAAATCCAATTAATCCAGCACTTATGCCTATTGCTACATTTGCTATTTGCCTAATGCTGTAACAACTATTCCAAACTGTCTTTAAAATCATATTCTGGTGGGAATGTAAAATGGGGCAGTGACTTTGGCAAACAGTTTGGCAGTTCCACAAATAGTTAAACTGAGCAATTCAACTCCTAGGTATATATCCAAGAAAAATGAAAACATGTGTCCATGCTAAACTTACACAAATCTTCATAGAAGCATTATTTAAAATACCCAGAAAGCAGAAACTACCCTGATGCCCACTAACGACAAATGGATAAATAAAATGTCATATGTACACACAATGAAATGTTATTCAGCAATAAGAAGGAATGAAGGCCTGATCCATGCTACAACGTGAATGAATCTTGAAAATACACGCTAGGGGCGCCTGGGTGGCTCAGTGGCTTAAGCCTCTACCTTCATCTCCGGTCATGATCTCAGGGTCCAGGGATCGAGCCCCGCCTTTGGGCTCTCTGCTCAGCAGGGAGCCTGCTTCCTCCTCTCTCTCTCTCTCTCTCTCTCTCTCTCTCTCTCTCTGCCTACTTGTGATTTCTATCTGTCAAATAAATAAATAAAATCTTAAAAAAAAAAAAAAAGAATCCACTGGAATGGAAAATATTTCATTCCAAAAAAAAGAAAATACATGCTAAGTAAAAAAGGCCAACCACCAAGATGTACATATGTTGTATGATTCCATTTATATGCAATGTCTGGAACAGGCAAATCCAACGAGACAGAAAGTAGATTAGTGATGGCCAGAGGCTGGGAGGGATGACAGGTGGGGGGGTGATGAGAGTATTCCACAGGAGATAATGGCCATGGATGTCCAACTCCCAACTCAAGAAAAGCCACTAGATGGTTTAAAAAGGTTTTTAAACCAAGGTTTGTATTCTACCTCACTAATCCCCCCCGCACAATTAGCTGAATTTCATGCACAGTGATTTCCCCTGGGTAGCCCTGGAACTCTTTAAGAGACAGTGAGGGCTGCTCCCTCAGTTTCCTTCCCTGCCCACCCAACCCCTGAACAACTCCTCTCACTGCTACACCAAGAAGCTATTTGGAACCTTTCTCTTCTCAACTTCCGTCACACTCGTTTGGCCCCAGCCGCTAACACAGCTCACCCAGACAGCCACACAGCAGCCTCCCACGGTTCCTTTCCCCCACACCCGCCCCCCCCCAACTACACGGCAGCCAGATTGGTCTGCTGGGAATATCAGATCCTCTCCTGCTCCTGCTTAAAATTCTCCACGCTACTACCGATGGATGACATGGAGCAAGGCACCATCAGGAGTAAGGAAAAGGTCTCCACCCTCAAAAACGTTATACTCCATGACACGCCAAACATCCATAAATATATCTAACCTTTTTAAAAAGAGAGTCCCACTCACCTCTCACCAAAACCACTTTTATACAATTAGTCTTCTTTTTAATTATCAAAATTCATCTCCCACTTCCTTCCAGGAATGCCGCTGGAAAACAGGGTTCAGGTCACCCCAAATCCTTCCTGATGCTCCAGGTTTGGGCTACCTGAACCCTTTCGTGCTGCCTTAGCGCTTGGGCTGCACATCCTAAGCTTTTCAGTCTGGTCTGTTATTACAATCTCTTCGTTGCTACGACTATCTCAATCCCTTCCCTGTCCTCCTCTGAATCTTCTCCACGATGCACAATAAGGTTGATCAAGATATGAATACAACAGGGGCGCCTGGGTGGCTCAGTGGGTTAAAGCCTCGGCCTTCGGCTCAGGTCATGATCCCAGGGTCCTGGGATCAAGCCCCACATTGGGCTTTCTGCTCAGCAGGGAGCTGCTTCCCCCTCTCTCTCTGCCTACTATCTGTCAAATAAATAAATAAAATCTTAAAAAAAAAAAAAGATTTGAATACAATATTCTCTCTTTTCTTTGAAGAACATGTTGGTAACACTCAACAAAATTTCCTCAAACTTCCAGGCCACGACCAAACACTGATCTAGTGTTTTCAGCTGAAACTGCTTAGCAGCCCTTCGTATGGATCACAGCTGAAGATCAGGATCTGTTATCCTATAATTAGGCCATGAATTACCTCTCCCTGGATTGGTTGTCTTGAGCAAAGAGAAAAAAAGTTGGTACTAGTCCTGGCTCCATCCCAGGCCTCACAGTCCTCAAATTCAGTAGTGTTCTGGAACAGACTCAAACTGGCTCACAGAACTGATAGTTAAACTTTTTAAAATTCTGCAAGATGGTTGTGAAACACAGACATTGTTGAAAATCAAATTATAAAAACACAATCAGGTAAAATACTTCTTTTTTTAAAAAGTAACAGACATTCAAAACTCTTCTCTTCCTGTTCTACTGTATCTTACGATTTTCGGTGTGTTCTTGAGGTTATTTACATGTACATTATGTGACCGGTGGGAATTTCATACAATGGGGTGCTGCTACACACTCTCTTTTCAACCCTGCTTCCGGAGACATCCTGTTAGCCTGAAATCAGCCATGGTGGGAATCTTTACACCATGGAAATCATCAAACATTACAAAGCGAGCCTTTCCCCCAGGGAGCTGGATGCTAAATATTTACAAGCAGTTTCTGAAGTCTAAAATGAGGCACTGGATTTCAGGCTACAAGATCCCTACTGAGCTCCAAATGCTGTCTCTGCGAACTTCACATCACTGAGAGGTGGTTTAACCTTCTGGTAGACTCCACAATGTTCCTATCTGAAACAGAATTTTTTCTGAGCTGAGATGCTCAAAAGATGAAGGAAGAGTCATCTGGTCGGGTGATTTTCAGCTCAATAATTTTTGTTATTCAAGAGCTTAAAAAAAAATTTTTGCAGGACACCTGGGTGGCTCAGTGGGTTAAGCCTCCGCCTTCGGCTCAAGTAATGATCTCAGGGTCCTGGGATCGAGTCCCGCATCGGGCTCTCTGCTCAGCAGGGAGCCTGCTTCCCTCTCTCTCTCTCTCTGCCTGCCTCTCTGCCTACTTGTGATCTCTGTCTGTCAAATAAATAAATAAAATCTTTAAAAAAAAAAAAAAAAGTTTGCCTTTGGCTCAGGTCCTGATCCCAGGGTCCTGGGATCAAGCCCCGGTTCGAGCTCCCTGCTGAGTCCGGAGTCTTTTCCCACTGCCCCTGCTAGTCTCTAGCTCACTCTGGTGCTCTCTCTCTCACTCTCTCTCTCACACACACACACACATACACACTTGCTCAAATAAATAAATAAATAAAATCTTTCAAAGCTTCAAACGAGAATATCAAACACCAAAAAATGTAGCAGAAGCACAAAAAGATAGAAACTAGCACCTGTTACATAAATAAATCCTATCAGCTATCATCAGATAAACTCAGACTTTTCCTGCAATCGCTCCACCCCAGCTTTCAAATAATGCTCCCTCTCCTTCTTAGAAAATGTTTCCGTTATTTCTTGATTCTAAAAGACACTATATTAAAAATTATAACATATATTCTTGGGATTCGGATTTCTATGACCCTTCACCTTTACTTAAATAAAAGTATTCACACTTCGAATTATATTCTGAATATAGGATTAATGAAAAAATACCTAAAGGCTCCTTCACTAAATTTTTCACATAAAGACTTTTCCTTCATAAGTGAGTGAGAGAAAAATCATTTCTCATGACATTTATTCATCATGTGCTTCTTGATCTCTTTTCTGACGGCAGACGTAAGAGTTACATGAAACAAGGGCCAGACAGTAAGAACTCCCAGTATCGTGCAGATACAAGATTTAGAATGTAATTTCAGGTAATGGGACGAGGTAAGACCATTTGGCCCACTCATATATTTTATCCTTGGTAACAGCCACATGAGTCAACACAGGGAACTGGAGAAAGGAAAGGTAATTTAATTCTCTATGCACTGCTGAACACTGTGCACTTAGCACTAAAAAGGGTATGTCACATCTAGTAATTAGAGGAAAGAGGTACAGTAGCTAAATAAACAACATTTTCATTTCTATGGTCTTCTATTTAGGTAGAAGTAGTAGGAAAGTAGGTCAGGGGCAGAAGAGGTGGAATGGTAGAAACCTGGTCTCTAATGACATGGGAACCCCAAGCACAAACACCCCCTCCCTCCCCGTACTGGCAGAGGCAAGTGAGCAGGTGGCCGTAAATACAAAGTCACACAATGTCCTGAAGATTCCCAGACCTAAACACCTGGCTTTTGTTCTGGGGGAGTGCCAGGAGGGAAGAAGCGAGCTAGCATGTGTAAACTTCATGGACCCTGACCTCCCTGCTCCCCAGGTGTTCACAGAGAGGGAAGGGAGAAAAGAAAGGGAAGAGAACAAAGGAGGGAAGATGGGGTGCTCGAGATAACATAGGAGAGGAGGAAAGAACAGGAAAAACGCTTGGCGTCCTTGCAGGAGCTCCATGCCTCCTTACGGTCTCCAAGTACAACAAACAGAACGTGGCTTCCTCACACCACCCCTGCCGCCCCCAGCTTCGTGCTGTTCAGGAAGGTGAATGTTGCACCACAAAAAACAAGGGCAGGGAAGAGAAAGGAAAAAAATTCACCACGAAATCTAAACGCCAAAACCTAGAAAGTAGCCTTAGCCTTCATGAGGAACAAAACTTTCAAGGAGTCTCACATTACCAGGGAGCTCCCGCAGACCTGTGATTTGTAAGCGTTGGGTTATTTTTATAGTCGTGTTGCTGTTGCTTCAGCAGAGAAATCCTTATTTTTCCCAAACAAAATCTCACGTGGAAGGCTAACACGCAGAAGAGATAAAAATATAGCCATTCCTCTGATCAGAAAACACCCCTCTCCAATGAGCCCTGTACATCTCAGGGGCACAGTGTGAAAATCTACACAACAGACTGTGAATTACAGTGGCAAGAAACCAGATCACCAAGGATGGGGGGAGGGGTGGCAGGCAGCCTGCCGTGGGGAGGTGGGGGAGGCCAGGTCACAGGGGAGAGAAGAGCCCAATGTTTATACACTTAGAGGCCCACAGAGCAATGGAAATACCTTGCAGCAGAGGCTATCTGGCCAAACGCTACTAAAACCTCACCCTGCAAGACCCTTTCACAGAGAAGAAGCTACACGCTCATGTTTGTGCTCATTCTTCTCCTCTTTGCTCATTCAACCTGTCTTCCCCCCCGCCCCAGCGTGCACACACACCACACACGCACACACACCTGACACAGAGAGTCACGCGCATCTAGCTAGCAGCCGTGCACACTCACTGACCAGGGCTGGTAACTCCTCAATATTTGGTAGTGCTATTTCATAGTGGTCTGGGAATATAACAAGTTTGGCTTCGTCTTCATATTCATAATCGTCGCTATTTAAATCGTCATCAGTATCTAGATCTGAGGAAAAAACAAAAACAAAGAAGAAGAAGTGAAGAGAGAACATTCTACACCAAGGCAGCACTCACTGGGAAAGCCAGAAATAACAAACAAGAGCAGGACATTTATGATTGCCTCCTCTGACGACCCAAACCAGGAGTAAAAGGCCGACCATCTCTCCTAAGTTAGAAATACCTATTAATAAGTGACAGATGTATAAAGACTGAGACCTACCATACAGCTTTGCAATAAAATAGACACATGTGCTAGATATTCAATTTGTAAAGACTTTTAAAGGTATGAATTGTTCATTATGATCTGTTGGGTACCTGGCTCCTGATTGCATAAGAATGGATTGGGATGTTTTTCACAACACTGTAATCTGGAAGATAGTACAAACCAATTCAATTCCAGCTCCAAAATTTGATATAACTTTGAGCAAGCCACAAAGTCTCTAATCCTTAGTTTTCTTATTTGTAGAATGAAGATAATAGCTCATATCTCACAAAGTTTATACGAGGAATAAATAAGAAATTGTAGACAAGGGACCTGGCACATAATAACTAGTCAATAAGTGACAGCTATTATTTAAAAGTGAAATCTCAATTTCCCTCTCTGTGTCTCTGTCTCTCCCTCCCCATCCCCCTCTAGGAGTTATTAAGATATTGTAGGGGATGGGGGAACCCCCTAATATAGTAGTCCTGTTGTCCTCAGGCTGTACAGAATTTTCAGTAACAGAACTGAGCTCCTCTAGCCTGCTATATTATCAAGTCATCACCTGCTCGCTTGGCTAATCTCTGGTGAAGGTTAAGTGAAGGCTCAAGGAAATGTCTTGTCACAATATTTACATGGACATTTCATCCTTACATTCACATGGATGCCAGCATCCCAGATCAGGTTTGTATATTTAGATGTTTGGAACTATGGTGACAGGGAGCTACTGAGCCTTATTCCACTCACATCACACATTAAGCAGGTGCACAAACACAGGTCTGTAGACAGAAAAAACTTATTTTCCTAGACAAAGCGACAACCTGAGAACTAAAAGATCTGGGTTCTGTTATTACCTTGTTGTTTGCCTCCAATCAAAAACCTAGTATGGTTTTGGGACAGCTCTGTTTCCAAATTCTCAAAAGGAGGCAGTTTTAAGTGGAAAATAAGATAGAGTGAAAACATGGTCTCAACAATTTAATAAAATATTCCAAATAATATGAATCAAAAATGACAAAATAAAGAAATAGCCAACATTATCAGATAGCCATAAAAGCTAAGTTTGACAAAATGCAATGTTAAAGATGATTCTAAGAGTTTAAGAAGTATTAAGATTTGCTAGATGGGATGCTGCTCAATTCATGAATCTTGTAACAAAAGCAATTAGAGCTTCAATTTAAAAAAAAAAAGTAACGAAAGGTATTTACTTAAAGGAACTCATTCAAACAAAGACAGACATTCTATATGTTATAAAAATTTAAATGGCTCACTATCTATAATTTTAAAAATTAGAATCTAAATGTTCAGTGAGAATGGTGTTCAACCCAGTAGAATATTATTTAAACGATATTTATTTAGACTATGTAGAAATATGCAAATATTTATGCTATGTCAATGTTAAAAATACAAAATTCATCTTCACTGTAAAGACAACTTTGTAGGTTGCCTGGGTGGCTCAGTCAGTTAAGCGTCTGCCTTCGGCTCAGGTCATGATCCCAGAGTCCTGGAATCTAGCCCCGCATCAGGTTCTCTGCTCAGCAGGAAGACTGCTTCTCCCTCTCCCACTCCTCCGGCTTGTGTTCCCTCTCTCACTGTCTCTCTCTGTCAAATTAATAAATAAAATCTATTTTTAAAAAAACACAACTTTGTAAAATTTATGCTCATAGATGAGAAACAGAAGGAAATCCAAACAAATGAAAACAGTGAGTGGGTGAGCATTTTTCTATTCTTAAATCTTTATTATATCTTTTATAACAATTTTAAGGGATGGAATTACAACTCTTTTTTTTCTGTGCACAGATTCAGCTCATATTACATATTACCTAAGCGTCTCTTGTCCACAGAAGACACGCTCACTTAATACTAAGTCAGATCTTACCTGGACAAACACAATGATATACTAAGTCTAAAAAGTCCTGCTCTATCATTTGCTATGTAACCCTGGGACGAGTTCATTTTCCAAAGGAGTAAGCTATAAATAATGTTGTCTGTCCCCACAAGATTGCTGAGAGCAGGGGTGGCTCAGTGGGTTAAGCCTCTGCCTTCAGCTCAGATCATGATCCCAGGGTCCTGGGATCAAGCCCCGCATCGGGCTCTCTGCTCAGCAGGGAGCCTGCTTCCCTTCCTCTCTCTCTGCCTGCCTCTCTGCCTATTTGTGATCTCTGTCTATAAAATAAATAAATAAAATCCTTTAAAAAAAAAAAAAGATTGCTGAGAGCATTAAACAAGTTAAGGTTTTTGGTTGTTGTTTTTTTTATATATATATTTTATTTCTTTAACAGAGAGAAAGAGAGAGAGAGATATCACAAGTAGGCAGAAAGGCAGGTAGAGGGGGAGGGGAAGTAGGCTCCCTGCTGAACAGAGAACCCGATGCAGGGCTCGATCCTAGGACCCTGGGACCATGACCTGAGCTGAAGGCAGAGGCTTAACCCACTGAGCCACCCAGGCACCCCAAACAAGTTAAGGTTTTAAGGCATCTAGTATAGGATCTGGCATGTACTAGGGGCTCCACAGAGAGCACCTACCACCGTCACTATCACCACCTTCTCTAGGTTCCTGACAGCCAACATAATCAAAAGTGCCTTCCCCTCCCTTTGGCTCATCCCAGGAAGAGCGTGTACCATGTGGGGCTCCTCCTCTGTGATCTCAGTATGGAGAACATGTGAGCTTCAACGGCTTCGAGACTGTGAGCTGTCAGAGCAGGAAATGCATCTTATTCACCTTGCCCATATGCCCAGCCCCTGCACAGTACCCCGCCCACACCACACATGCACTAAATGTCTATGAAAGGAGACTCCAAGAAGTTTAAATACCCCAATATGTTAAGGACAACAGCAAAGCAGGAGCCTCAGAAGGACAGTTGTGGGTTTGGGGGTTTTTTAGTTGGTAACAGGTCTGTGCTTAGAACTAAGCACAACTGCTATTGTGCAAAACTTTTTGCACAATAATTAATTTTTTAAATTTAATTTTTAAATTTAAAAAATATATTTCTGCACAAACGTTTTGTCTGTAGTTGCTTTTATTTTCATTTTTAATTCTGTGGGATAGAAGGGGACCATGGCCTTTCCCAAACATCTTTATCCAAATTAAGGAAAAGTCAGCAGAAGTAACCTACACTCTGGTTTTAAGGGACAAATCTAAGGATTTCTAATCCTAAGTTCCAAAGTGCCCTAATTAGAGTCTTACTACCCCAACAGTATCTAGTTGAGGTGCCTACAGAGAAATTATACCCTATGGACCAGTAGGACTAGGACCCCCGAGTTCTCCCAGCAACTACCTTCCACTATGGCTATTAACTGGCAATACATGAATGGACTCTTTTTCTAAATTTAAAAAAAAAATGTTTTTAATATCTCTTCCCAATGCCACTTCAATGATCTTCTCCCATCCTTGGAAGAAGTGGCTGGGACCCCAGCCATTTCCAAGAAGTGACTTGCCTAAGCTGTGAAGCAGCACCACAGAAGAAAAGATCCTTAAATCAAACCAAGACTCCAACACCCAGCTCAGAGTCCTCCCTACCTGACCAGACTGACGAATGTGTGTGCTCGAGGTGAGAAGTCTCGCTGATCTAGTGCTGTGAAATCTGGCCAACCATTCACCCTCACAAGAAAGTACAGGGGGAACCTCCTTGAACACAGACCTTATTCTGGGACCTACTTCAGAAACAAGGGGCAAAATAGAGTTTACTAGAACCTTCTGGCCATTATAGATACAGTTGAGTTTTCTGAACAGGCCCATTCCAAGAACTTTCCACAAATGCTCTCTTTTTAACCTCTTTCTCATCAAGTATGAATGCTTGGGCTAAAAACAAAAAAGTGGAAATTTAAGCTCTCTAAGATTTAGAAGTAGTTATTCAATGTCTCAGACTTCAGACAAAAAAGAACTTGACTCCTTTACTCCTATTTCTGAAAGTTGGTGGGGAGGTGGGGAAGTCAATAAAAATGTGAATATTTAACACTGTTTTAATGACATACTGAAGATCTGCACTGAATGCCTTAGAAGGTATTTACACATCTATATACATCTGTAGCTTGACTGTAAAACATATGTAAGATTAGGCCAGAACCACCTCATAAGTCCTGGGATGTTTCTTTGAAGATCCTGGACTCCCTTATATTCCTCCTACTCTCCTTCCATCTCATAAAACAGTTAAGTTTTATAGTAGTTAAGTCCACAAATTCCAATCTCCTCTACTGTTGTAAGTTATCATTTAAAAGACAAGCTAACAGTGTCCCTCTCTAGCTTAAAAACATTGACACAGAGCTACCCACTTTCTAGGTGCATAGCAGCCCTAAGCCAAAAGAACTGCCAAATAGTTCTATTTATTTAGTAGTTGGGTCCAAACAACTTAGTAAGTATTAACGTTCTGATGACTTAGTAACCATTTGAAAAAATAATATACATAAATGGAAAGGCAGAAATGTCTTACTTCACTCATAATTCACCATAATCCCTTGCTAACAGGATGTGTGCCCCTATTGGGCTCTGCACAGCTTCTTTCTGAATCAAATGCAACACAGCTTCCCTCATTTCCTGTTCCACATTTATTTTTCACATGGTACTTGCATTCTACCATAGAAACCACCAAAAAACCAGCTCCACAGAGGTGAAGTCACTGAAAGGAATTTAAGGTACTCCAATAGTAAAACTACACCATGCTAATAGTTCATGCAATGTTCCAGCATCACTGGTCTTCCCTTGAAGTGTTAAAATATCCATGTTGCACCTATGAGGTCACTGTAGCACCCTCAGGTGCCTCAGGGCACAGTTTGGAAACTAAGTGTTAATGGTTCCCAACTGCCTCCAGGAAAAAAGTCTAAAAGCATGATATATATCTATACTATTGCTGGAAGAATATACAAGATACATAAGAATGTGCAAATAGAAAATAATATTTGTCTCTGGGGAGAGTAACCAAGTAAGCTGGGAGACAGAGAAGTGGCAAAGGCTTTCTTTTCATTATAGAGCCCCTTATAACTTTTCAATTTTAAGCTTTGTCTAAAAAACATTGTTCTAAAAATGTTTTTTATAGCCTAAGTATAAAAAGTATAAAATTTAAGTGATTCAAAAATTAGTAATGGTCATTGTTGATTTAAACACACACACACACACACACACACAAACCAGCAAGAGCTAGAGCTGAGGGAAAGATCCTTAACTGTGACTTTACCTGAATGCACATCAAGGTAGTCAGGAAGAGTGACTTAAATGCTGAGGGGCAAAACGGCGATCCAGAGATTTCAGTAAGCCATTCAGCACCATCTAATAGTCTCAGTTTCCCTTATATAATCAATATTGAAGGTCATAACTGAATGATTCAATGGGCTCAATGTCACGGCTGAGCCCGTGAAAAACATATTGGTCATGAAATCATGAAGTGGCTGGAGAAAAAGAAGCTTCTATCCAAGAGAAAGCATTAATCAAATACATCTATTTTGTGAGAGGAAGACAGGCATCGTGATGACCTTTCAAGAGCACTAAAAAAAAAACCTCTTCCTATTCCTAGTCAAAGAAACAAAGAGACTGCAAGGGAGTTCTGAGTTCTCTTCCTCTCCAAGAAGAGACAACCCTAAAGTTCCTTCTAGTAAAAAGTATGTGGCAGAGACCACTAGCTGCCTCCCAGTAGCCACTCTCCCCTTCTTCTTCAAACAGACTTTACTCCATGAAGCCAGTTAGTAAACTGTATGTACCTTCCAGTTCCCTGCACAGCACATGGTATGGCCACATGACCAACTCCTGACCAGAGAGGTGTAAATTGAGGTGTTGCTTAGGGATCTGAGAGAAGACTGACGAAAGGAAGCTGATGACTCCACCGGGAGAAGAGATTTTTTTTTTTTTTTGTCCTTCCCCCCTTCCTCTTTGCTCTTTCTGGGATGGGGACATAATGGCAGGAGTTCCAGAAGGCATTTTGGACCTTGTAGTGACCATGAGGTTGGAATCACAGAGCAGGATGGAGAGTGAAGCAGAGATAGGGGAAGAGTCTAGATCCTGATGAACATGAGGTCAATCACATCAGCCCGGACCTGCTGCTTCCCAATATCCTCTACATGAGAGAGAAATAAACAACTCCTTTATTTAAAGTCACCAATATTTTAAGTTTTCTGTTACATAAGCCAGATCTAACCCTAATATGGTCCTTCACTTGAATGCACCAGCCTCATCAGCTTGAAAACAGCTGTGATCAGTGTAACAAGAGAAAAGCGACTGCTCCAAGGGCCATGAAGCATCTTCTCAAGGCAACTGTAAATCTGGGCTTGCAAATCCAAATTCTTAGTGGGATGAAGCAGCCAACATCATTTGTGATGATTCTGGGTAAACAAACATTAGAGAAAAACAGGGCCTGAGGCAAGCCCCGAAGTGTCAATGACGTTTACATTTAAAGTTTTTTAAAAACCGGTGGAATCCAATTAGAATCTATTTGCTGGACTGTGACTTTTCAGTATATTCTGTGGTTTTCTAAGATATGGAATGCTGAGTGAATACAGACAGCAGCCTGCAGAGACAGACCCGCTGAAATGGAATGGTAGGTTAGCATTCCCAAGAAGCAGTGGAAGAGGTCCACACAGTACGAGGCACAAAACCTCAGTATTCACTTTTGGATTAATTCTTAAAATAGTTACTTTACCATATCCTATACCACCAAAATGATCAGTAGAGAAATCAAACCGCAGGGTCTTTCAAGCAAAAGACACAAAGGTTAAAGGGCAGGGGGACAGCTGACTTCTCCATTCAGCCAAAGAAAATAATGGAAAATAGCAACAGTAATTCAAAACGTTTAATTATTTCCACCTTCAAAAATGCCACCAAATTCAGAAGTTGCAGCATCTTTATCAGTGGTAGGGAGCCCAAGACTAATAACTAAAGCATCAAAATGCACCCAATCATTTCAGCTTTGAGGTCCATTCTGAGCTGATTTGGGTTTGGTTGGTTGATTTAAGTTGTGGTTGAAAGACCATAGAGAGGTGGGAAAGATTGGCCAGGGTAGAAAAACCAGCTACAGATAAGCCTCATAAAGAAAACCATGACTGAAAGTGAGGACAAAATACCGCAAACATGAGCCTGGTGTAGAAAAATGGAGGATCAGAGCAGAAAGGACACTCAGCTCCATCACTGTTTCCAATGGCTTTACTTTTCAAATAATTAATGTGTCTTTTCATTATAACAGTAACACATGTTTGCTACAAAAAAATTTAAACACCAGATAAGCATGGGGCGTCTGGGTGACTCAGTGGGTTAAGCCTCTGCCTTCTGCTGAGATCATGGTCTCAGGGTCCTGGGATCGAGCCCCGCATCAGCCTCTCTGCTCAGCGGGGATCCTGCTTCCCCCTCTCTCTCTGCCTGCCTCTCTGCCTACTTGTGCTCTCTCTCTCTCTCTCTGTGTCAAATAAATAAATAAAATCTTTTTAAAAATAAATAAATAGGGGCGCCTGGGTGGCTCAGTGGGTTAAGCCTCTGCCTTCAGCTCAGGTCATGATCTCAGGGTCCTGGGATGAAGCCCCACATCAGGCTCTCTGCTCAGCGGGGAGCCTGCTCCCTCCTCTCTCTGCCTGCCTCTCTGCTTACTTGTCATCTCTGACTGTCAAATAAATAAATAAAATCTTTTAAAAATAAATAAATAAATATATATTTTTAAAAATATCAGATAAGCAAAAAGAAGAAAATAAAAATCACCTCAATCTTGCCACGAGGAAAGAGTTACCATATCAATAATCTGCAATATATTTTGCCAGACTCTTCTGGACTATCAGTTATATATGTATTCATGTGTGTATATACCCACACATGTACATATAAACACATACATACATGCACACACCTACACACATACACATACACACATATATTGTGTGTATAATTTTTTTTACCAAAATGAAATCATAACATGCAAATGATTTTGAAATTTCTTTCAAACAATAATCCTAGGCATTTAGGAATATAAACTTACTTGGTCAAAAATTATCAAGTCCCTTTTTCTCCTGGCAAAAGCATGTCAGAAGTTTAATATGAAAAATGAGCATGATGACATGGTACAGAAACTGGTACTCATTTGCATGAACAAAACTGGCTTTTCTGAATGAGGGAGAAGAAAATCACTGTGAGGCACACACCACAGTAATCATTGCTGCAGGCAAGATCCATGGACGGATGATATAAGTCATGTGCAAAACTTCAAGGAGAAACCAGATACTAGCATAGACTCAAAGTATTACTCCCAAAGTATTTATTAATTACACTGTATCATCACAGTGGAGAAACCCAGCTGAAATCACCTCAAGGCTACACACCAATGGGAAGACATCTCAGCATTACATGATCCCCAATATCATGTACTGAGGAGGGCACATCACCTCTGTGGTGTTCCTACCAAAAATGCATTACCTCAGACTTTGGAGGACACATCAGACAAATCCAAATTGAGGAACATTCTACAGAATAACTAGCCAGTAGTCTTGAAGAGTGTCACAATTATTAAAGACAAAAAGAAAAACAAAGACTGAGGAACTATCAAAGATTAAATATGATTTTTAAAAATGACAACTAAATACAACATGGGATCCTAAAAAAAGGACATTAGTGGGGGGAAAATCGTGAAATCTGAATAAAGTCTGTAGTAGAACAAATATTTTTTTAAAAAGTCTCTACTTCCAAGGCAGTAAAAAAAGAGAGCAGAAGCAAAATCATAATTACTCTCCAGTCACTGTAAGTATAATTGCTTTAGAACACTAAACCCAACTCTTAGAGTGCTAGAAGCATCCTTTGCCACTAGGTAAACACAAAACAGAGGCAGGTCATCACAAGGTAAATGGTTTCCTCTTATCATTAAATTGTAGAGCAATAAATATTATTCCAAATCAAACAAGCACGTGCACACTCGCGCGCACACACCACACACACACACACACAAAATCTCGGCACACTATTGATAACTATTTACATTACCTAAAAAAATCTTGGAATTCCTCCTTTTTGGTAATGCTCCACCAGATGCCCCTCTTACCTTCTGAAAAGAAAACAAGAGATTGTTAGAATGCAGCCTATAGAATAGACAGTGGGGAAGGGGTGGGGGAGTACATCTCACAGGTTCTCGAATTTTACAAAAGGCCAAGAGGAAATTCTCAACCTGGACTAGATTCCAGACTAAACCAGAACTTGACCAGGTCACTGGAGGCAGGTGAAGGGCAATGCTATTGTTCTACCTGATTATTTTCACCAAGTTATCAAGATAGCACCTCTGGAAAAGGAAATGGAACCAGGGATCAAGGTGAACTAGACATTTCAACTTCCAATTGGCACATGCTTCCAAGAGACTGAAGTCCATGCCCAATGCTGGAATTATGCTGGAGAGATCATATTGGCTCCTGGAGGGAAGGCTCTTTTCTCTTATTCCCCTGCTACCCATTAGGTCCCTGTGCTCGGTCCTGGGCATGCACAACAATCACTGTTGAAAGAGCTAATAAATTCTGATAAGCAGTCACTGATAGTCTGGTCATATTAAATCTCAGTCTAACCTCCTTGAACATTTCTGGAGCACCAGCTAATGGCTAGCTGCCATCCGAGGCTTCGTGTATTTTCTACCTCTGGTGGAAGTCCCTGACAGCAATGAAATAAATGCCCATCAAATGGTTAAGCTAAAGAAATCATTCATTACCCTTCTGACACACACAAAATTTTACCCTCAAATAGGATTATAAAAATTTTTGTTTTGGGTGCCTCAGTCAGTTTGGCGTCTGCCTTCAGCTCCGGGCATGGTCCGAGGGTCCCAGGTTCGAGCCCTGCGTAGAGCTCCCTGCACGGAAGGAAGTCTGCTTCTCCCTTTCTCTCTGCCCCTCCCCCCAGATCATGCACTCTCTCTCTCTCTCTCTCTCAAATAAATAAATTTTTTTCTAATTTTATTTTTTTGTTTCAAATGGCCAAAATCTTATTTCCACCTTGTCTGTCCTCTGTTAATAGAAAAGAATACATTTCCAGCATACCATGGTGTGAGGGTCAAACGCCGGCATCTTTCCAGTTAGCCACGAGTTTTGGCAACATCAAGGCCTTAGTACTGCTTCAGTCTGTCCCCTTATCAGTCTTAAGTCTCCTTTGCCACATTTTATTATTTGGCATTGAAGGCTGACTCATCTTTGTGATTCTCACATTACGTTTTTATAGATTCTACTCTACATTTATAGTTCACATCTTAGGCATGTGAAAATGATTGAACACTTTAGCTCAAAATCCTGTCTCTCCAAATACTCATGCCAAATTTCATGTCCCCTCTCTTGGAATCCCTCTCCTCCACGGTCTCCGAGATGCTCTTCCTCTCCCCACCACATGCCTGCCTCAAAAAAGGGATGAAATAAACCAATCCTGGAGGTCAATTGGAATCTCTCTACCAACGTTTATGTTCAGCTTTTAATCATCCCGACCTCACTGTCTCCTCCACTCCTGCAGGATGGTGGAAGGAGAAAGAAGGACAGGGGCCATCCGAGCACCTGTTAGAACACAAGGCTCTCCCTGATTCTGCCGTCCACACCTTAGACGTGGATTAGATCTACTTCCTTACAGGAAAAACAAAAACAAAAAAATCCACTAGGTTTTCCTTCCAAAGACCATCACCTCTGTGCCTGCCTCAGTCTCCACTAAAAATCAACAGGGTTTGAAAAACAGGAATTCCTCAGTCATCAAACATGACTGGGCCCATGGGTCAGGTTCTGTGAGGCCCCTGAAACTGCAAAGTGAATGAAGAGACGGTCCATCCCTTGAGAACTCCACCAGCAAAGCAGGGGAACATTTATGCAAACAAATAGCACAACAGATTCTGGTGAGTATTAAGAGATATGTGAAAAAAGCAGGATCATAAGGAGGAAATGACATTTCTGGAGGTGGAAATTGTGGGCAGGTAAGAAGAGCAGCATGTTTGGCATTTAGCAGCTGCTTAGCAAATATTTGTTCAGTGGATGGCTGGATGATGGATGGATGGATGGATGGATGGGTGATTAATGGAGGAAGGACGTTAAGGAAGGAAGGAAAGAAGGGAGCGAGGGTAAGAGGGAAGAATAGGCAGATAAATGGAAGGATAAATGAATGGATGGATGGATGGATGGATGGATGGATGGATGATGGATGGATGGATGGATGGATGGGTGATTAATGGAGGAAGGACGTTAAGGAAGGAAGGAAAGAAGGGAGCGAGGGTAAGAGGGAAGAATAGGCAGATAAATGGAAGGATAAATGAATGGATGGATGGATGGATGGATGGATGATGGATGGATAGATAGATGATGGATAGACAGATGGATATGCTGATCACAGAGAATACAACAGGTATGAGAGGAATCAGACATCTCAGAGAGGAAAAAATAAACAACATGTACAAAGGTATGAATCATAGTATATTTCAGGAAGAGGTGGTTTGATATACCTAAAGCACAAAGCTGGTGGAGTAAAAGTAGAGTCAGTAAGGCTAGAAGGGGCCAGATTATGGAAGGCCTTATAATCTCATGCAAAAAAAAAAAAAAATTCTTCATTCTGCAACAAAGGGAGATACCAGAAATTTAAGATTCTGAGTCCCACAGATACACAGACATGTGCATTTGAAAACATCACTCGGAGTGCAGCATGCACATTAGGTGGGAAGAAAGGCATCAAGTTTGAAGGAAAGATAAGTCAGGAAGCAAAAGCATTAGTCCTTTTAAGGGATAAGGAGCTTTTAGGCAAAAATAGCAGAATGGAGAGGACCGGATGGACTTCAGAGCCATTTGGGAGGTCCAAATAACTAGATTTGGGTCACCAACCAACCATGGAATGTTTAAGAAGAATCCAAAAGACTTCTAGGTCTCTAGAATTCAAGATGAAGGACAACTCTGAGAAAGAGGATTATTCATTGAGTGTGAGCACACTGGCTTGAAGTACCTATGAGGTGTTAGTAGGAGAAGCCCCATCAGTCAGATGATCAGGTCTTTGGCTCTGGAGAGACACTGATTAGGAAGTCATCAGTTTGGAGAGAGTGATTAAACAAGGCAATGGACAACACTAATGAGGAAGAGCAGCTCCAGAGAAAGATGGTCAAAAGGTACCCCAGGGGGTCACCTGGGTGGCTCAGTGGGTTAAAGCCTCTGCCTTCGGCTCAAGTCATGACCCCAGGGTCCTGGGGTCGAGCCCCAAATCGGGTTCTCTGCTCAGCGGGGAGCCTGCTTCCTTTTCTCTCTCTGCCTGCCTCTCTGCCTACTTGTGATCTGTCTGTCAAATAAATAAATAAAAGCTTTAAAAAAAAAAAAGGCACCTTAGGAAGTGCGCTAAGGAGTGAATGAATGAAGAGATGCTAGTGAGTCAAAGTCAGAAAAAGCAGCCTGAAAAACAGGAGGAAGCCAGGAAAGAATGGTGCCAAAGAAAGCAGAAGAGCAGTTCCAAGATGGGAACAAGTTCAAATACTCAAAAAGTCAAGTAAAATCAGGGTTGAAATGTATCCACCAAGTGTGACCATGCGCAGTCACTACAGCCCCAATAGTTCCAGCTGGTTTAGCAGGAAGACTTACCCGATGGCAATGCTGAACCTCCAGCAAGGGAACAGGAAAGCTGTCAAAGACACTTTATCTGAGGGACAGGATGACCAGAGGAGGACACAAATTACAGGGACAGTTTTGTGGTATGTTTTTATTTAAGATGGGAGAAAAAAGCCAGAAGAGGGAGATGTTGAAGAAAAGGGAATTAAGGAAGAAGCAAGTTTCTGGGGAGGAAACAGAGCTGTGAGGACAGAGAGAACATAGCTTTCTGCTGGGATATGGGAACCAGAGGCAAGGAGTTCCCAGGAGGCAAAACAGATGTTCAGGAAGTTCCTGTCCAAGGTCCCTGTTTTCTCAGGGACATACAAGTCAAGTCGTTCTCTGAGGATGATGAGGGAGGCCCTGGTAGGGCACTGAGGATGACATCTGGAGTCTGGAGTAGAAGAAGCTACAGACCAGGTTTGCTGGGCAGTGAGTCAGCCTACCGGAAGGAGGAGACCAGGAGTCTGACATGGCCCAGACCATGGTGGTGCAGGATTGCTCATAATGTGCTCCCAGAAGGCAGGATGAGACTGACAGCATGACTAACCAGAGCTCTCGGGACAGTTAAGGAGGCAAGACAAGGGGATAAGGGTCCCTTGAGGGCACCAGTGGTAACAGTACATTTTAAGCCCTGAGAAGCAGTCCCAACAAACAGGGGAAGTGGCCACCTGGACCAGTCACAGGCCAGCAGACTGCAAGGAGGGAAAACAACAGAGTGAAATCAGAATAAATGAGAGCTAAACTGAGAAAGGGTTGTGGTCACAGAGTGAAATATTTAACTGAAAATTTCAGAGGCACAGCTAACTGCACAAGATTACCAGCACTCTGCAATTCTACCACTAGCTTTGGGATCAAGTTATCTCAAGCCTCTGGGCCTTGGTTTCATTTCCTTCCCCCCACCCCCAGTTTCCTAAAACTTCATCATTTTACACTAAGATATATGTCTGGGACAAAGCGTACCTCATAAGAATTGCTAGGTCCCACATAACAGGAGCAGTGAATGTAAATCATGTACTATCAGGCCAACATTAGATTGTTTTAAAGCTAATCATTGAGTTGATGGTTTATCTGACCTCCTGGCCTTTCTTCCTCCTCTTCCTCCTACTCTGCCCACTGTCCAATTTGGGGATCTCTCCTTTGTCTGGAACTTAAACAAAGAACATATTAGGTGGGCTAAGGCGAAAGATCAGATGAACTTCAAATCAGCATTTACTATTTAGAAGTTCCAACACAGTCTACAGACTATTAGGACTGAAGTGAAAGCTGAAGAGTATTGCTAACTATAAAAATCAATATCTGAATTTTAATAACATCCCCAAACATTATCAATAACCAATTAAAATACATGAAGAAGTAAAAATTAGCAGTAACAATATTTACAAAAATTACAGATAACCTAAAAAAAACTCACAAAATACAAGATGTTTTATTGAAAATTACAAAACAGTATTGAAGGAGACAAAAGAGGACTGAATAAACAGAGAGGTATGTCATTTTGAATACTCACACTCAATAAATATTTCTGAAACACCTACTATGTCCTGGGATTGTTAAGGGCTGAAGACATGGAACTGAACGAAACAGACAAAAATCCCTGCCCTCGTGGAGTTTACCCACTGTTATGGATTATAGAGTAATCTCCAAATTCACTGTGATATCCTCAATATCTCAATAGGAATTTTTATACTAGTTGAACTGATTCTAAAATCTACATAGAAAAACAAATGTCTAAACCCAGAAAAGTTCTGGTCAAAGTGCTTGCTCTACCAGATACCCAGGCTTGCTGCACCAGTGCAGAGACAAAAAATAAGATCAACAGAAAAGAACCAAGAGCCCCAAAACAGACCCAAGTATGAATGCCCAGTTAAAATATAAAAAAAAAGATGGTGCTATAAATCATTGAGAAAGACTGCACTACTCTAGTAAGAGCAGGACAACTGGTTACCCGTAAGGAAAATAAAAAACAGATTCCCATACTTCATACAAATACAATAAACTATAGGTGGATTAAAGTCCAAAAACCTCAAAACACACATATGCTCATGCTAACACACGTGCACTTCAAAAACAAAACTATTAAAAGAAGTATCATTATGACCTTGAGTTGAGAAACAACTTCATAGATAAGATACAAAAGGCACAATTCATAAGGGAAACGTTTAATAAATCTAACATCAAATTCAAAACTTCTATAAACAATAACTCATAAATGAAACAAAAGGGAAGGTACAGACCATAAGGAAAAAATATCAGAGAAGAGAAAACCAGGATGGCCAGTAGACATATATGAAGATCTTTGACCCTTGAGGAAGGAAATGCCAATTATTTACATGCCACTTTGCAACCATTAGATTGGCAAATATCAAAAGTCTGACCAAGTGTTTGTGACGATGTGAGAAAATAGGAATTGGTAATCAGTACAGATAGGGGTATAAATTGGGGTAACCACACTGGGGTTTTTGGCAATACCTCACCAAAACGAAGATAAGCACACCCACACGCCAGCATTATCACTTCCGAATAGTTAATGGTTGCATCATTTGTAGAAGAAAAAAAAAAGGGGGGGGTGGACAGTCTAAATGTTCATCTGTAGGACAGCAGGATAATAAATGACAAGGCACTCATAAGAGGGAATAACAAACAAACCATAAAATGAATTAAGTATGTTCTGACGCACTGGAACATGAACAGCTTTCAAGAACAATCTAGAAAGGGAACGTTCTACACAGAATTATATGCAACAGCATGATAGTCTTTATCTACACCCTAAAAACACATAAAGTCCTTCCACATATTGTTCATGACTATCCGTACATAAATAAAATACAATGATGTACGTAGGAATGAGAATAAATTTGCAGCCAGGGTTACTACTCGGGAGGGAATCAAAAGGGACTTGAGCTTTCAGGAAAGCACTTTCTCTTGCTCAAAAGAAATATATAATAAATAAGAAGTCTGAAGCAAAAATATGCAAAAATTTTTTTTATTTCTGATTTGGAGATTTCTGAAATTATTTTGTGTACTTGTCTGTATTTTTTACTTAATTTTTTTTCCCCTCACTTGACTTATGTCTGGTTAACACTAATGAGAAATTCAGAGGAAGAGAAAATTAATCTGAGTAAGGTAGAGTTTGGGGGAAAATCTATGAATTTCTGCCAAGGGTCATGCTCCTGTTTCCCATCACCAAAGGGCATCAGAAATCACGTGGGCAGGGGCGCCTGGGTGGCTCAGTGGGTTAAGCCACTGCCTTTGGCTCAGGTCATGGTCTCAGGGTCCTGGGATCGAGCCCCGCATTGGGCTCTCTGCTCAGCGGGGAGCCTGCTTCCCTCTCTCTCTCTCTCTCTCTGCCTGCCTCTCTACCTACTTGTGATCTCGCTCTGTCAAATAAATAAATAAAAATCTTTA
This sequence comes from Neogale vison, assembly GCF_020171115.1. Classification (NCBI taxonomy): domain Eukaryota; kingdom Metazoa; phylum Chordata; class Mammalia; order Carnivora; family Mustelidae; genus Neogale; species Neogale vison. The sequence continues at coordinate 103,028,153 of NC_058096.1, read as the reverse complement.
AAAAATAAAAAAAAGAAATAAAAATAAAAAAAGAAATCACGTGGGCAGAGAAAACCCCCCCAGGTGATAATGAACCGCAGGACGACGTTCCGGGAAAGATACCAAGGCCAGTTCTCCCAGCGCGTGTCTCACCTCTCGCACGTGTCTTTTCAGGTGCATGTATACACTCTGTCCAGTTTTTCGAAAATGTCTTTCAACATGTTCCCTTCCAAAGGCCAAAAATGTATTCATGCATACATAGAGTCCACCTTCAGAGTTCTAGGAGAAAGAGACAGGCGACAAAATTAACCAAAGATACCTTGTCAAGTCGTTTAGATACGAAAAAGGTGAAGGGAAGAAGGGCGAACGGTGAAGACAAGACGCAGCAAAAGGCCACCTGGCCGTCGCAGTCCTCTGTGATGACCCTCCACCCACAGCAGGAGTTCCCGTCCCAACCCCGAGCTCCAGGTGCTCCCGGACAGCTGCGCACAGTCTCCCCCTCAGGAGAGCCTCAGAGGCCCTGGGAAATAAACATGCTTGTCTGACTCTCCAAACTGGTGTAAAGGACAATAAGGGAAGAAGCAGCTTGGCAATTGATCCAACTACCAGCAGAGAAATCATTCTTCTTCACTGATCAATGCAAGTCTCCAGGAACAGAAAGTTTATACTCTTTTAGCAAGACAATTCGATTCAAAGATATTCTTCCCTTCCTTTGGTGACACATGATATTTGATGGTACCATTAATAAACTAGGACGATTTAATAAGCCAATAATAACTTAATGCGTAAATTATAAAGGATGGAGTCCTATCATAATCCTAGCTATGCATTTTTGCATGCTATTGTGTGCCTGGTGCTTCTCATACATTATTTCAGATTCTGACAATATTATCATTTCCATTTTACAGTTTAAAAAAAGAACTAAGGGTAAGTAAGTTACTTGCCCAAGTTCACAAGGCTTGAAAGTGTCAGTTAAACTAAAGCCGTTTCTCTTTTTATCCTTCCAGGCCACATTTCAAATATTATTTAATTACAGACATCCTGGCACAATGAACAGTCAAGGATATTGTTCACATTTTAGATGCTTGAGTTTTTATCCCAATTTCACCTCTCCTCTTCTTCTCACTTCATTTAATATGCTTCTATGTAAATTTTGCCTATAAAATTAACCACCCTTGAGACACCTGGCCGGCTCAGTTGGTTGAGCATGTGACTCTTGGTTTCGACTCAGGTCATAATCTCTGGGTTGTGAGACAGAGCCCCACATTGGACTCTGGGCTCAGCGCAGAGTCTACATGAGGTTCTCCCCTCTGCCCCTCCCTTTCCACCCCTCATTTAAACAAATAAATAAATACTATAAAATCAGCCATCCTTTCCTCAAAGAAAGTGGATTTTTATTAAGCTCTTGTCAGTCTCACTTAACCAAATAATTTTTTAAAACAATTTTTAAAAAATCTATCAGAATTACCAACAAATACCTATCAAAATTCCTTACATTACATTTCAGTAGAACACAAATTCAGTATCAAAACAGACACTGATGTTCCTACAAATATATGAAAAATAATTTTTAAGTTCCAATAACTCAAGATTGCATCTTTCTTTATTTTTTTTGCATCTTTCTTTAATTTCTAATAAAATTCTCCAACACTGTATCTATGGTTAATAAGCCAGTTTTATCACAATGAGGATATTATAGCAGCATTAGTTCAGATATGTGCCTATTATTAGAACAAATATATTGCATGAGGGAAGAAAACGAAAAAAGTATAGAGATAACAAAGAAAGAGGTAAAATAGTCTCAATTTGTTGATAACATTATAGTCTATACAGAAAATCCTTAAAAATCTACAAACTACTAACTAGTAAATCTAATCAATGAATTTAGCCAGGGTCTTGGAATACAAGTTTATAGGCAAAAATCAATTTCAATTTTATACTCTGGCAACAAACATCTCGCAAATGAAATTTTTAAAACTTGACTATAAAATAGCATTCAGAAAAGACAAAGTTATTTAGCTTGTGCTTCTGGATAACTTTTTCTCTTTGAATGAGATCATTTGGATAAAACTAGAAAGTTTCTCAACTAGAGGCAACATATTATATTCACTTGAACAACAGATTAAATCCTTTCAGGAGTTTTCAACAGACATGCTTTTTGTATAGTCATAACCCTTTAAAAACTTGTCATCATTATAATGTTCAGTTATTCATTAAGTCCATTAAATTGAGCACCACATATTGTGATTTTGAAAAATAACATTTCCATTCTCTTCCAACGAAATGTAATTCAGTCAAAAATGTAATTTAGTCAAAAAGAATTCAAACCAAAAGATATACCGGGGAATATATGAGATTTGGAACCAGGGTCCTGAACTGCCACTAATAGCTCTGTGGCCTAAAGGTTGTCATTCAGTCTCTGAGCCTCAGTATTTTCCTTCATAAGCATGTCTGCAGCAATAATTCCCATCTGACAGGTTTCATTAAGTTCAAAGGGGGCGAGATACATTCCATGCTGTAAAGCATTACATAAACAAGAGCAATTATTTATTATGAGCTACAGTTTGTGTGCCACATGTATCTCCTATTATCACAATTATTGTATAATTGGGGGAAATAAGCAGAAGGAAGAAAACAGTGAGTCTGACAGCCACACTGGCTGGAGGCAAAAAATACTAATCTATCAGAAAAAATATATATTAAGCAACTACTAGGTGAACCAAAGAATTAGCCAGTAGAAGATGAAAAATGTTCAAGTACAGCATTTTTCTGAAGTAAAATACAGAATAGCCATAAATGCAAAAGTTTATAAAGTAATCTCTACAACAGTCATAGAGTCTTTGCTAATTTCATTGCCAAGAGTTTTTGACTTATTAGGGCAATTGATAAAAAATTTAATATACCCTAAACATTCATTCTCAATTTCTGGAGTCACCTGATATTGTCAAAACGTCTATAACCTGAGAGGAAAATGCTTTAGCCCCGCACAAGGAAGGATTCTATGACAAACATCCTGGGGTCTCCTCCATTCCACACACCATGTCCACCAGCAACTCTGAGATGGAGGTGCTACCATAGGAAGTGTCAGCGGTGCTAAAACTTCAGGACGCACTGAAACACAGATCCCTTCGAAAGCTACCCTATAAAGAACAAACACTTCTGTCTAATGATCCATGCTTTCTTCCCTCTTCCCATCTTAATGTCTACGTATTGGTCCTATAAGACTCTTTCGTGTCCAAAAGCAGTATGCCATGTGCTTTGAACAGCTTCTTCCACAAATGATGACAAGACCATGCGGACAAGTCTCTCTCTCCCAATTCCTTTGGTTGCTAGCCTTGGATCAGAGCTGAGCCAACTCTTGGTTTTCAAACCCTCAATCTCCTGCTCTATTTAACCAGCCACACCCCCACTAAGATTAGTGTCCCGAGAAATACCGTAAAGAACTTGCCTTTCCGTGTCCAAAAGCGCAGCCACGAAATCAAATAGAACTTTATTTGTATAAGTACTATGCTAAAATTGCGGAAACTAGATCACATCTTGGGTTTTGTAATGATGCTAGCAAAGTACATACAAGAAGTACAGGAACTACACTAGAGTGTAAAGACTAGGGTGAGCCTCTCTCTTAATGCCCAGTGTCTTTGTCTTAAGGTAGGATGCACTGTTTTTAGAAAAAAAATAAAAATAGGGGGCGCCTGAGTGGCTCAGTAGTTTGAGCATCCAACTCTTGATACAGCTCAGGTCATGATCTCAGGGTCATGAAATCAAGCCCCATGTCAAGCTCGGGGAGTTCAGTTTAGAGTCTGGCTTGAGAGTCTCTCTCTCCTTTTCTCTCTGCCCTTCCTCCACCCTCACCACACTTTCTCTCTTCCTCTCTAAAAAAATAAAAAAATTTAAAGAAAGAAATCATGCAAGTTAGAAAACTACCAATTGACAGTGAAACACAACTCAAAGAATAAGAGCATAAATACAAAATAATGCTTTTCTCAAGTGATAATAGTAGAGCACTTTATTAAATTAAAACAGGTTACAAATGAAATTCAGATATATTGCAGTAGTTTTTTTAAATAGATTTTTTTCATATCCATAAAGATTCCAAAAATATATTCATTCTACGTTAACTGCTTAATATATGTCAAACCACAAGAAACAGAAAAATGGGGGGAAATCACTGATAAAAGTTAATGGGAGAGTTAGACATCAGTATACAATAAAATTAACCTCAATCCACATCTTATGCCAAACACTGGAATAAAGTCCAGAGAGCTCCAAGAGATAAGCATTTAAAAAACTAAAGAAGAAGAGAAGGGCATATTTATTCCACTTATGAAGGGGAAAATCATTTCTGGCCAAGAAAATATAGGATACAGAGATGGTATGGTTGGGTATAAAAATGTAAACACTAATGAACAAGTTTTACACCACAGGGGGGAAAAAATGAAACAAAAAATGAAACAAATAGAAAACCAATCATAACACAATGAGGAAATATGTAAAGTACAATGAAGAAAAGTTCATATCCAAATTATGTAAAAATTGATAAAATTACAAGATGTCAGCATTCAGATTCAACTTGGTAAGTTTTTAAGTATGTTTAGTTTTAATTGTGAGAAAATATTAAAATCAAATCATCACATTCTCACTACCTCCTGAAGTAATAAGCATATTAAAATAATCTCAAGGCAAGTGTAAGATTACTAAACTAGCAAAAAGTATTGAAAATTACAAGGCCTGAAGCCACAGAGAAAACCTGTATATATCCTCTCACAATATAAATTGGCTTCATCTTTCTAGAGATCAATACAACTACGACCCTTTAACACAGTAGTTCTCCTTTGAGTACAAGACTGCAGGAACCCAGAAGAAAGAGGGAAAAAATCTAATGTGCACGAAAATATTCACAGACGCACTATTTATAAGAGGAAAAAATCTCCCAAACAGAGGAGCTAAGAACTTGTGGCACAACAAAATATTATAATGTTATTTTTCTTGTTTTTCTTTTTTTCAAGATTTTCTTAAATTCAAGTTAGTTCACATACAGTGTAGTATCAGTTTCAGGGGTAGAATTTAGTGATTCATCAGTTGCATATAACAGCCCATGCTCATCACATCATCTGCCTCCTTTATGCCCATCACCTGATCATCCCTCCCCCACCAACCACCTCTGCTCGGCAACCCTCATTTTGTTTCCTATGGTTAAGAGTCTCTTATGATGTGTCTACCTCTCTGTTTTCATCTTATTTTATTTTTCCCTCCCTTTCCCTATGATCCTCTGTTTTGCTTCTTAAATTTCATGTATGAGTAAGATCATATAATTGTCTTTCTCTGATTGACTTACTTTGCGTAGTATAATACCCTCCAGTTCCAGCCACATCATTGCAAATGGCAAGATTTCTTTTTTTTTTTTTAAGATTTTTATTTATTTGACAGACAGAGATCACAGTAGGCAGAGAGGCAGGCAGAGAGAGAGGAGGAAGAAGCCTCCCTGCCGAGGAGAGAGCCCGATGCGGGGCTCGATCCCAGGACCCTGGGATCATGACCTGAGTCGAAGGCAGAGGCTTAACCCACTGTGCCACCCAGGCGCCCCGCAAATGGCAAGATTTCATTCTTTTTCATGGCGGAGTAAATATTACGAATTGAATGTCGTGTATATAGGATGTAGTATAGAACTGTATACAACATGCACAGAAAAATAAAGATCATGGAAAAAACACATGCTGATGACAAGGAGGAAAGGGAACAGAGGAAGGGAAGTCTGTGCACTGACTGAGACCTGAAACGAAGCTGGAATGTCATCAGTGGTTTTATATTTAAGTTCTTCACCTTGGGGCTCACAGCCTTATCTCCCTTTACCTTTGTGCTGTGTCCAAAGAAGTGTTTGTCAAACTACTATCGTGAAAGACCAGATTATTTTGTGCTGTGTTTCATTTTGGTTCTACTCATTAAGGAAAGGCACGTGACTCCACTGCACATGACTAGTCCCAGCTCCAGTCAGATGTGAACTTACTCCCACGTGTAAGTCCCACAAAACCCAAATGGGTTTATATGTTGTTCAAACAAACTAATCTGCTGCCCACACACTTGGATGTGGCTACAATGTCAAGTTGCCATAGAAATTTCTAAATGCTTACTCTCAATATTTGTACTTATCTCTTGGAACCAGTCAGCTGACCGCACCTGAGTAGCACTGGTCTAGAGTTACTTGGTTGCCATGTCGACTCCCCATTCTTAGAACTGCTCAGGACAGGACAGTTCTAAGAATGCCTCATGGTCAAGAAAGCGTCGCTCCGAGGACCTTCAGAGACGTTGGGTCAGGCCCCAAACCTTCAGAGCAGCTGACACCAAAACCAGCTACATACACCAAAGCCTCCATGACTGTACAAGCTCCCAGATCCCAAGCCTGTCCACTTGTCCACCTGCCTGTGCCCATGACCAAATCCCGTGTCCCCTGGCTCATCACCCTGTGCTGCTGGTTCTGAACCCCAAATCTATTTTTGTATTTCATGACGGTTAACATCTCAGTCATTGAAATCTATGGCTGTGAGAAACCCAGGCTTTCTTTGTTTGAGGCCACCGGGTTCAGATCCTGAATCACACATTCGATCCTGGAGGGCAGAGAAATCATGTCATGTTCATTATTTAATTCCTACAACAGTACCTGGTACAGAGCAGAACTGAAGGAACATTTATGGACTGAGTGGCAAAGCTTGTGCAGCCCTCTGTCATTCAGTCACAGAGTTTAGTTCCTCTCTGGAACTGATGTGCAGTGCCCTTCTGATCTGTATTTAAGACCCTTTAGACCACAGGCTCCATTTCAAGTCCTGGCCAAAACTAAAAAATGAGGATCACCAAAAGAAAACTGATGGCCATGCATAGGAAAACAGCCTCTGGCATCTGCAGGAACACTAGTTTTTCAGGTTGGTTCAGCTAAAGCCAGGCTTTCAGCAGCTTAGACACTTGAACCCCGTGACCCCAGCTCCCCTACTTTCTGTGACCAAGCCAGCTTCACTGGTTCTTCAGGACAGTGGCTGCCATGTCCACATCCCATCCCACCTTAGACCCTATCTGGCTTCTACTTGCAGGGGTCATCCAGGCAAGAACGGCCAGTGTGCGCTTCTCTGCATGCTCTTAGCTAAATAAGATTCTAGTGATCATTTTCATGATGCACTAAACAGAAACTTGATCAACATGTAAGACTTGATTAAGAAACCTGAAATCACAAGAAGCCAAGAAATACTATTCAGGGCTTCCCTAAAACTCTATAATGATCCCCTACGACAATTTCTCCCACCCCACGATCAAACCATGAGAGAAAAGCAACATTGGAAGCTCATGTGTTGCTTAAACCCATTCTTCAAAGCATTTTGATATAAATATGATATACACACAGCCGTTCATTTATTACTTTACATTGAATAGCCTACATACTATTCAGAAGTAACATCAAGGACAAAGACAACTTTTTTTACACCGCTGCCTTTTAAAAGAACATTAAAACTAAGGCGAAGATAAAGGTCAAGGTTACATGTTTTCAGAATAGCAAGTGAACAGTCATTTTAAATAAAAATACACCACATTGTCAATCAGTAGGTGTTCAGAGAACTTTGTTTACGATGGTGTGTTCTTGGAGACCGGCCTCCGCTGGAAGACAGGAAGGGAGAGCGAGCCCGTGTGAGCAGTGCACTCAGGAAACAGAGTCGCTGCGTAACACTTGTTTTTATAACCACAGAACAGTGTGGAAAACAAGCGGTCATTGCCACAAAGAGAAACATGATGTAGGTAGATGGAGTCACAACAAATCCACGTCCAGGACAAATTACATACTAACACCCAGGAAGGCGGTGACTCACACACTCATGCAAAAGGGAGATGAAAAGGACAAGAACACAGTATTTTCTAGAACACTGATTTAAAAAAAAAAAAAAAAAAAGGAAGAAAAAGAAATGAACTGAATTAACGGCTTGTAAGTGTGAAAGTAAATCACCTGAATGCTCAAGAACAGATTTCTTTAGTAATTTATACATCTGTGAACTGTAACACCCTTCAGCCATTGAAGAATGATTTGTAATGCATATTTACTGATAGGGAAAGCTCTGCAAGGTATTTCTGAGTGAAAAAAGCAGGTAGCAAAACAGCAGGTGTGACATTACAAAATACACAACGTACCGAGCCTGCACGGCGTGGGCCGTCATCTCTGCATGCAGACATCACGCGAGATGGTTTTCTTCATGTTGTCTTTCACATTTTCTGATTTTTCTTCAGGAAAATTGATTCATTTTTTAATAGTAAAAAATAATTAAACGCTTCTTACTGAATGTGTGTAGAACTAATTATATGTATGCGTAATTCAACAGCGAGATGTCCAACTGTTCCCTTTTCTTAACCCAAACTTTCTTTAGGCTTTCACAACCAACTTCATAGCTCTAAGGGGCTGTATATTCTTGCTACTCACAGTAATTAAGATTACCTGAAATAATTATCTCAAATGTGTAGCTCAGGAAATTTGGGAACACACAAGTAAAAAGAGGGGATGAAGAGTGTAATCTCAGGGAAACAGATGAGAAAGGGATGACAAGAGAGAAATGATACAAAGTCAGGCCACTGTACCCCAGCCCAGGTAGATGACATCTGTGTTCACAAAAGGAGATTGAGAGATCATCTGTGTGAAGTGGGAAAAGCTATGAAGAAGAATGAGGCTATGAAAAGCTATGAAGGAGAATGATGTCTTCTCTGGGGATTTAGAGAAGTTGGTGGTGTTGGGGCAGGAGGAGTTGATTCAGCAGAGGGAGAGAAAGACAAGCGCGGTTGGTGCTGTGATGACCTTTACATCTTACTACAAGATCACTCTGGCTACTGGAGGGAACTGTAGGGTGGGAGCCAAGAGAATATATGGTCACAAAGCTATTGTGCCGTCTAGACCCATGCAACTACTGGCTGCATGAAAACATTTAGCTCTAAATTAATTTAAATTAGTTAAATTAGAAGTTCGGTTTCTCAAATACAATGTACCCATGGCAAGTGCTCAATAGTCACATGTGGCTATGGGTGACTACACTACAGATGCAGAACAATTCCATCACCACAGAAAGTTCTTTAAGACAACCCTTGTCTAAACAAGGCAAGATGGTGGCTCAGCCTCGGAGAGGTGGCAAGAAGTCAGGGAAGGGGAAACTTTGACAGATGCAGGTTATAATTTTAAGATAGAACCCCTGAGCTAAAAGGTGGATTAAGGGGAGCCTGGTGGCTCAGTCGATTTAAGTATCTGCCTTTGGTTCAGGTCACGATCCCGGGGTCCTTGGATGGAGCCCCACCTCGGGCTCCCTGCTCAGCAGGGAGCCTGTGTCTCCCTCTCCCTCTGCCTGCCATTCTGCCTACTTGTGCTCTCTTTCTTTCTCTGTCAAATAAATAAATAAAAACTTAAAAAAAAAAAGATGGATTAGACGCAGGGGTGTGTGGAAAAGGACAGAACCAAGGACAACTCCTCGTTACACTGCTAAGATTACCCACCTCTCTCTGCTCAACTCTTGCTTTCATTAAGCAACCACCTGCCTATTAATTCTGCCTCCCAGGTACTTCCACATCTGAATGGAACCTATAAATATTCCAATGACCAGAGGACAGATCCCCAGTACAGTCTGGTTTCTAGAGCCAAACAAAGTGACAAGGGTTTTTAAAAGCAAAAATGAAGTACAGGCACATGGGAAGTCAGTGGGCAGTAAGAAAGTAAAACAAGGTTCCAGATCAAGGGGGTCAATCACGCAGTCCACAGAAAGGGGAAATAGGATGAGCAAAAAGCACTATCAAGAAACAGGCTAGACAGCAAGGAAACACTCAAATATCTCGCCAGTAGAACAAAACTTCCAGAATACAGTATTTGCAAAATCCAGAAACCTTGCCTCCAACAGCAAATCCACTGAAACAAAATTATCTATATAAACTAAGTAGAAAAAACGAAAGGCATATTATCCCAGGAGAGTGAGTGTAGGCCCCTCTGCTAGACATCAATAAATCATGCTTGTGGCCATAAAGTGTTAAGAAAAAATAGATGTGTTGATGCAGTAATGATTCTTCCAGTTTGCTCCAAGTTTGCCAGCTTCCTCTCTGCGGAGGACTCCCACATACGCCTTAGAGCTGCACAGCCAACTCAGACAGCTAAGGGCAGACTCCAAACAGCTACGTTTTGACACACTATAAATTTACTGTTCCACCAACCCGTCATTTAGGAACCTTTTTCCTAAGGATAAAACCACATCCTTGTGCTGGGTATTTGAAGCAGTGAGGATGCTGTCACCCAAACAGCCGGGGAAGGATTTTGGCAAAAGGCATGAAGAGCGGCTACCATAAGGTTCACAGGGCAAAAATGCAAAATAAATCCCATCGGAGTGAGGACACTGAGGTGAGCACCTTCAGCAGGGCCAGACTAAAGCTGCAATCCACATAAGCAGTTCCCAGCTTACATATAAATAGAATGAGAAACCACCTTGTCAAAGGTAAAAACATTTTACAGTCATTTCTTCTCATTAAGAAAAAAAAAAAAAAAAAGATAGTTTTCTTCAGGATGAGTTTCCCTGACAAACTGTATTAAACATGAGGGTTAGGTTTCCAAGCTAACCTGAAAAACGCCCATCACCACAAGCTGGGTTTGAATATGAATAACAGCCCTGAACAGAGCCCCTCCCCGCCCCCCCCCCCCCCCCCCCCCGCCCCAAGGAGGCCAGCAAAAACTCCTGCCCAAAGTTCTGCTGCAGGGCAGAGCCTCATGCAGAATTGCCCAGGACAGGCAGTCTCTCCTGGGCAACCCCAAGACACTATAAATCCCATTTCACATTCTTCTCAGAAGGATCCCCCCACTTGGGGCTCCTGGGTGGCTCAGTTGTTAGGCGTCTGCCTTCGGCTCAGGTCATGATTTCAGGGTCCTGGGATAGAGCCTCGCATCCCTTTCCCATTCCCCCTACTTATGTTCTCTCTCTCTCTCTCTCTCATCAAATAAACAAATAAATAAAATCTTAAAAGAAAAAAAAAGGATTCCCTCCCCCACCCCACCACCCCACCACCCCACCCCAACTAAATCCCATTAAAGAGATGGCTGGCATTAAGTAGTTTTAATGGGAAGCCATGATTATAACAACCTGCCAGGTAGGTTACTACAGAGGGAAAAGCCAAGGATCAGAGAAATTCAGTGAAATTGCGATACCTGTTGAAGTCTTACCGCTACTAAGTAGCAACCGGGTAGGGTGAGGGGCCGGAACCCAGGCCAGTCTGGCCCTCCACACCCTGCTTGGTGCAACTGAGAAGCACATGTTGCTTTGATGGCAGGAGCCAGGTGGGCAGCTATGGGCAAGCACATGCCACCATAGAGGTTTGGGGAACAGAGCAGTTTCTTGCTTTCTACTAAGGTTGTTTCATTCCAGGAAAGCAGAAGGGGAAGGCAAGGGAGAGCACCCCACACAAGTAGCTTGTGGCGGGTGCTCTGTCAGGCTCTCCTGAACGGGAGGAGAGAGGCTCCAGCAGGACCGACCAGCTCCACTTCACAAACTCCAAAGGACAGCTGGAGTCCCTGGGAGGTGGCTGTCCCCGGCTGACATGGTCATGTCCCCAGAGCCCACCCAGCCTCAACAACCGATGCCAACCATAGGCTGGATCTGTCAGTGAGCCTGCTCTCCTGGTGCAGGCCTAGAGACAGAGTACATATATCGGCTGGGGCTCCTTCCAAAGCTTCCAACTGAGACTCAATGAGAGAACACGCCCAAAGGTGCACGTCCAAAGGAGCAAATCAGCAGCTGGACTTAAAGGACACAATATGTGAATTACTTTCACCCTTGTCCCCTCCCACTCCTCTCTCCTCCTGGCCAGTCAATCCACGGATCCCGCTAATAGTCCCCCAAGCCTATTTCTAAGATCTGCTGGGGACAGAGACATCTGTGTCCACGTCACCACTTTGAACAAGACCCAAAGAATTAACCAGGGCCAAGAAAGCGACACGTGGTTGGATTAGGAGAAAGTCTTCGTAATTGGAACTCACAAGAGCCATCAGCCTCTGGGCCAATCGCCCAGGTACTCAATATGGGGCAGATTTACTCTAGAGTGATTTCACTTCAAACAACAGTCAAGTCTGCATGCATTCCATCTGTAACTACTTGTGCAGCATGATCATCTGTTTAAATTTCTAGTTCCTGGAGGAAATACTGCCCCAGCTCCTCTCTGGGTTTCTCTACACAGCACTTGCCCACCTAATATGATAGTTCGACTCTCATTGATGCCCTTGACGCACTCCATCTGCCCAGCTACAAACCCTGAAATCCCCTTTAGCACCTCCCACTCCTTCATCCGCTGCATATTTGGTCATTAAATTGCTGGGTATCTTTTTTTTTTTTTAAGATTTTATTTATTTATTTGACAGACAGAGATTACAAGTAGACAGGCAGGCAGAGAGAGAGAAGAAGGGAAGTAGGATCCCTGCTGAGCAGACAGTACGATGCGGGGCTCGATCCCAGGACCCTGGAATCATGACCTGAGCCGAAGGAAGAGGCTTTAACCCACTGAGCTACCCAGGCGCCCCATCCTTAGTTTTTCTAAAACATGGTCTTATCATGTCATTTCGCTGCCTATATATTTTCAAAGCACCATTCAGGCTTTCCTAACATAGCATCTCAAATCAGTTTACCAAGTTGATCCAACTTTCCTTGCCAGTGTTGTCACTTAGCTCCTAACCTCTGCTTGCATTCCCTTTGGCCCAAGGGACGTTGTGTTCTACATGCTCCATGCTTTCAGCCTCCATGCATTGGCATATACTTTTCCCTTGGCCTGGGATGCCTTCTCCCAACCCCTTACTCCTCCAGGGAAAACCCGGCTGATCCTTAAAAACCAGCTCAGATGTTCTCTGTAAAGCTGTCACCACTCCCCCGTCCCGAAGCTGAGTTAGACACTAATTTTCCTGTCCTCACAAAGCACTTTGTACATCTCTGTCATGGTTGGGATACTGATTGCTGAGGACGTGGAACAGTTGGGGTCTTGTGCACTTGTGCTAGTAAGGCTGCCTCTTTTCTGTTTTTCTATCTTTTTTATTTTTATATTTTTTAAAGTGGGCTCCATGCCCAGCATGCAGCCCAACAGGGGACTTGAACTCCCTGTGAGATTGAGACCTGAGCTGAGATCAAGAATTGGACTTTTAACTGACTGAGCCACCCGGGCATCCCTGTTTTTTCAAAATCATGAACATTTATTTTGGAATAAAAAATGTTATTAAAAATAACCAATGCCATATTTTTATTTTGTCATGTTATAATCTAAAAAGTCATAAACTTTACCCTTGACAAGCTAGGGAGAGGTGTCTTGGGTCCTTGCTCGGTGTTTTTTGTGTTGTGACTCTGGGCGCCGGAGAGATCTTGGTGGGCATGATCACACAAGGTGCCCCTTAGAGAGATGACAAGAGGGCTGGTCTCTGTGGAGGTAGCCTGGGCCTCTGGGCTGCCACTCATGTTCAGTATTATGGGCAGTCAGCCCAGGACTCCTCTTGTCCCCAAGCACAGGGAAGATGGGAACAAGAGCACCTATTTTTAGGGCTGGAACAGCAAGTCAATGCAATAATGACAAGAATTTAATGAATCTGAACATGCCTCCAGACTAAAGGGGGTGCTTGAGGTGCACAACAGTATGTGTGCTTCCTCTGAGGAGATTAAAAATAAAATGATTTGTTTTGTGTTAATTAGGAAGTATTCACACTTACTTAGAGCCTACCAGGTACCCAGCACTGCCCTGGGAGGGTTTGAGTATTTAGGAGGGAAACAGAGGACCACAGTAAAGAAGAGTATGACGTGGATGTTTCTAGCATAGTACGGAGTATGAGCACCAATTTTGAGTGTGTACTAGGAGTCAAACACGGTACTGGGTACTTTTATATATATTATCTCATTTAATTGCAATAGTAATTGGCTTGTAAATTATAATTACTATTGTCACCTTGTTTTACAAAAAAGGAAACTGAGAGTCAGGGAGGTTACATAGTTTGCTCAGGGACTTGTTCAAAGACTGGTGCATGGCACAGATGGGACTTGAGCCCTGAGATGTCATGGTGTTAGAACCTGAAGCACTTACAGAGTATTATATTTTAAACAGTGTGGCTTTTACATGTATGAATGGAGATTTCAGATATAGGAATAATCAATAAAATCTAGAAAAGTTAGTGGTCTGGATACCTGGATGGGATCCGAAAAGTGGCATCTTGGTGTAGGAAGGGACAGAGACCCGGAGGTGGCACCAAGGTTGGCACGTACGTGAGGAAGAGAGATTACTCGGGCAACTGAAAAGTGAGGCTGGCTCCTCTGCGGGTTATAAAGGTCGGCCTTAGTAAGGTTAGACCTATGGGCTGGCGAGTCAGGAGCCAGGGAACAGTTCGAGGACAGTGGTTATTTGCTGTGGCTGTCCTGGAAGTAGAATGAGGACTAAGGTTGGGAGGTGGGGAGAACCTGAATAGGAATAAGGCTAGGGCTCTTGAAATATTGAGGGTGGTGTTTTCACGAGGATGATGACAGTGGGGATAGAGATGGCAGAGTGGTGGGACCAAACTCAGTAGACATTTTGATGAAAGATACACAGCGGGACGCCTGGGTGGCTCAGTGGGTTAAAGCCTCTGTCTTCAGCTCAGGTCATGATTCCAGGGTCCTGGGATCGAGCCCCGCATCGTGCTGTCTGCTCGGCAGGGAGCCTGCTTCCCTTCCTCTCTCTCTCTCTGCCTGCCTGTCTACTTGTAATCTCTGTCTGTCAAATAAATAAATAAAATCTTTGAAAAAAAAAAAAAAGATACACAGCAACTTAATGACCAAATATGCAGCGGATGAAGGAGTGGGAGGTGCTAAAGGGGATTTCAGGGTTTGTAGCCAGGCAGATGGAGTGCATCGTCCTGGGATGGAGCCCCACATCAGGCTCTCTGCTCAGCAGGGAAACTGCTTCCCTCTCTCTCTGTGTCTGCCTCTCTGCCTACTTGTGATCTCTGTCTGTCAAATAAATAAATAAAATCTTTAAAAAAAAAAAAAAGAAAGAAAGAAAAAGAAAAACTAAGGATGCAGTGTGACAGACTGAAGGAAGGCAAGGTGGTCAGTTAAGAAAATTCTTGTGCAATAGGCCAAGGAAGAAATGATGTCGGCTTGAGCCTGGGCTGTGGATAAGGAGAGAGGAGGCTACCCTGGAACCTGGTTTCTAGTCGGATGTGATATAAAAGAGAGGGAGAGCTTTTGGCTTTCGGTTTGGAGGAGGCTAATGTGCAACTCTCTTAGGTGGTCCTGAATCCAGGCTCATCCGACACCAGCAGCCCCCACCATGCCGCCTAAGTTCAAACTCACCGGTGGTGAAGGCACAGCCACGTCTGCCCTAGCCCTAGATCGGCCTGCTGGCTGTCTCCAAAAAACGTTGGTGATGACATCGCCAAGGTGACCAGTGATTGGAAGATCTAAAGATTACAGTGAAATTGCCCATTCAGAACAGACAAGCCCAGACTGAAGGGGTACCTTCTGCCTGTGTCCTGATTATCAAAGCCCTCAAGGAACCACCAAGAGACAGCAAGAAACAGAAAAACACTGAGCACACTGGAAGTATCCCTTTTGATGAGATTGTCAGTATTGGCCAACAGATGCAGCACCAATCTGTAGCCAGAGAACTCTCTGGAACCATTAAAGAGATCATGGGTATTGCCCAATCTGTGGGCTGCCAAGTTGATGATTGCCACCCTCATGGCATTATAGATGACATCAACAATGCAATGCTGTGGAATGCCCAGCTAGTTAACTACAAAGGAAAATATTTCAAAAAAAGATCATTTGACCAAAATGTAAATAATTAAATAAAAGATGGGGCACCTAGGTGGCTCAGTTGGTTAAGCGTCTGCCTTTGGCTCAGGTCCTGGTTCCAAGGCCCTGGGATTGAGCCCCATATTGGGCTCTCCATTCGGTGGGGAACCTGCTTCTCCCCCTCCCTCTCTCTCTGCCTGCCGCTGTGCCTACTTGTGCTCTCTCTGTCAAATAAATAAATAAAATATTTTTTAAAAAGAAAAGAAAAGAAGGGTGCCTGGGTGGTTCAGTGGGTTAAAGCCTCTGCCTTCAGCTCTGGTCATGATCCCAGGGTCCTGGGACTGAGCCCCACATCGGGCTCTCTGCTCAGCGGGGAGCCTGCTTCCCCCGCTCTCTCTGCCTACCTCTCTGCCTACTTGTGATCTCTGTCTGCCAAATAAATAAATACAAAAAAATCTTAAAAAAAAAAAAAAGAAGAAGAAGAAGAAAAGAAAAGAGAGGGAGATACACGCATCCCCACAGCAGCATTATTCACAATAGGCAAAAACGGAGTCAAGCCAAGTGTCCATCAGCAGATGAATGGATAAATAAGAGGTGGTCTACACATATTATGGAATGTTACTCAGCTTTAAAAGGGAAGGAAATTCTGACACATACTACAACATGGACAAACCTTGAAAACATGGTAAGTGAAATAAGCCCATCACAAAAAGGTAGCTACTATATGGGCTTGCTTACATAAGGTACCTAGAGCAAATTCATAGCGACAGACAACAGAATGGTGGTTGCCAGGGGCTGGGAGGCTGGTGGGCTGGGGAGTTACTGGTTAAGGGAGACAGAAGTTCGGTTTTGCAAGATGAAGACCTCCAGAGACCTATGGAGGTGATGGTCATGCAACAACATGAATGTCCTTTAATGCTACCAAACAGTAAGCTTAAACATGGTTAAGATGATTAAATTTATGTTATGAGCAATTCATACAATTTTTTTTTTAAGTAAGAGAGAAGGAGAGGGAGTCAGAGTTGATAATTTTGTACATCTCCCAGCCTGTAGCCCTCAATGAAGGGCAGCACCTTTAACTGTGCTCCAATCCACAGCAAGAACAATGCAGGGGAGTGAAAACAGAATTCAGAGCTGTGCAGATGTCGGGTTCAATACAACTGAGGACACAATCTTTCCCGAAATGCTCCCTGACAGGACAAGCATTGTCTCTTACACTCCTAGACTCTAAAAATGATACAACTTGAAAGATAATTAACGTCAGCCAAAAAGAAACAGGAAGTGACTTCTTGATTATTCATTTGGAAAAGAGGGATTCCAGTGTATGTGGGGCATGTTACACAAATACGTCAATTTCACTCCTTTCTGAAACACAAAGAAAAGAACAGTAAAGACATTATGTTTTTAAAAAACATCAACCTGGGCGCCTGGGTGGCTCAGTGGGTTGGGCCACTGCCTTCGGCTCGGGTCATGATCTCGGGATCCTGGGATCGAGTCCCGCATCGGGCTCTCTGCTTGGCAGGGAGCCTGCTTCCTCCTCCCTCTCTCTGACCGCCTCTCTGCCTACTTGTGATCTCTCTCTGTCAAATAAATAAATAAAATCTTTAAAAAAAAAAAAATCAACCTTAGCCACAAAATCTGGAAACCAGACTGCAAATGGAGAAGCAGTACAAGACTAATGACAAAAAGGAACCCTAGCTAGGCCTGCAGCAGAAAAAAACAAGATCCGATCTGACGTCCGCCCCAGAACTTCCAAGAAACTCCAGAATTAGTAGCCCTAGGTAACTCTGCAAGCTGGGATGAGACAAGGGCTGAAGAACAATGCAGGGCAGTGAAAAGAGAATTCGCTTTCAAGAAGGAAGGTTTGAAAACCCATCTAGGTAGCAATCAGAGCCCAAATCCCTCCTGCACTTACAGTGGACTCTCCCACACGAGCAAACCACTGGAGATCTATTATCTAGAGCAGGTAAAAACATGGGACTCAGGTATGTGGGACAATGAGCTCAGTTAGGGACAGAGGTTCCATTCTAAATACATGGAGACTTAGAGGTGTGTGTGTAATGTATGTGTATCAGTCCAGATGTGAATCAAAAATGCCAACCATTATAGGTTTTTCAGGCAGGAAGGGATTTAATACAGGGAATTAGAGGGTACATACTCATGGTTAGAGCTGTGAAAGCCGAGTTCAGAGAAATCACCACTCATGTTCAGGAAATCTAGACATACAAGCATCGTAAGATACTGCATAGATGATCCCAGTTCCCCCATGGCTGAGGTAGCCTTGAGTCCCAGAAGGATACTCTGAAGCTGACAGGAAAATCCCATATCTGCCACCGGCTACTGCTATAGTAACAATGTGGCTTCTCTTTCTGAAATTCTCACTGGCAGAATAGAAATCAGAATCCTTCTGTTTGGAAGGCCTCGGTGGCTCAGTAGGTTAAGCATCTACTCTCAGCTCAGGTCATGATCCCAGAGTCCTGGGATTGAGTACTGCATGGAGCTCCCTGCTCGGTGGGGAGTCTGCTTCTCCCTTTCCCTCTGCTCCTCTCCCCTTGTGGCTCTCTTTCTCTCTCCTCTCTCAAATAAATAAATAAAAATCTTTCAAAGAAAAAAAAGCATGCTTGGGTGGCTCAGTAGTTTAACTGACTGCCTTCGGCTCAGGTCATGATCCTGGAGTCCCAGGATCGAGTCCCGCATCAGGCTCCCTTCTCAACAGGGAGTTTGCTTCTCCCCTTGAAGCTCCCCCATCTCATGCTCTCTATCTCAAATAAATAAATAAAATCTTAAAAAAAAAAAAAAGAAAGAAAGAAAGAAAAGAAAAGAAAAAGAATCCTTCTGTCAAAAGATTCAGGCAACTATAGGATCCAGGTTCCCAGCCCCTACAACATGCAGCATAGGAGAGGGCCTAACAAAACAGGGATAAGATTAAGAACCAAAAAAAAAAAAAAAAAAAGATTAAGAACCAGAAGACCATATCCAGCCATATCCAATATCCAGATGCCAAGACCACCCTTGTCCTCTCCTTACACTCTGTTCCTCGCTCCCCCAGTATTGGCCGATAGATCTTCACCTTCCAGGCAGAAGACAAAGGTCTCCTAACCAGTCACCAAAGGGAAAAAATCAGGATGCTAAAATTTAAGGTTCTCGAGCAAACAGCCCAGCCAGATCACCTTCCAGTGAAGTTCACAAGTCAACAGAATACGGAATTCCCACCTCCAAAAAGCCCAATGATTCCCAGCAAAGTAGCTGCAATTTTTTTTCAAATGTCTCAAATTCTCTAACCTTTAATTTGCTTCAAAAAGAATGTACATGAAGGGCGCCTGGGTGGCTCAGTGGGTTAAAGCCTCTGCCTTCAGCTCAAGTCATGATCCCAGAGTCCTGGGATCTAACCCCACAGCGGGCTCTCTGCTCAGCAGGGAGCCTGCTTCCTCCTCTCTCTCTCTGCCTGCTTCTCTGTGATCTCCGTCTGTCAAATAAATAAATAAAATCTTGGAAAAAAAAAAAGAATGTACATGAGACATATGACACCGATAGCTGAGCTAAGATTAACAACCAATTATTCAATCACCACAAATGTGAAACTGTGAACCCAGAAAGGCCACAGTGCAGGAGGGATGTGTCACTAGAGTAAATGGTTGCACCCACACTCTAGAACTCTCAAACTCTGGTTTTCAAAGTATGACCTGGAAACCTTCTCGTGCACCCAAGTCCCTTGGAGTCATCTGCGAGGCAAAAACTATTTTCATAACATGAACTTACCTGCCTTTTCCACTCCTGCTCTCTCCTGAGCATACAGAGGCATTTTTAGGAGACTGCGTGACATCTGGAGACACCACCACTCTAACAGCTAACAGAATGGAAGTTGTTTTAAATTTTTTTCAGTCTTCATTTCTAACGGGGTAAATATCAATAGACAGAAACCACAAAAAAGCTCTCTGACATCCTTGAAAATATGGAAGAGTATATAGGGGCCAAAAATCTTGAGATTCATTGCTATAAAACATTTCAGTTAGTTGCTTTTGGAAAGGAACTTGTAATATGTGAAACTAAGTAGAATGAGTTTAAGTTTATATCTTCAAAGGGAAAAGAAATAGGAAATGTTTTACTATCTTAAATCTGTTGATCCCTTAGGAGGAAGCTTTTTCCAGATAGACCCCCAAATTAAATTATTTTTCCCCCTACAAATAAGCACAAAGATGCAAGTCTCACTTCTGGAAGGTAGCATGCACACCGCTGCAGTAGGGAGCCCCTAACAGGAGCTGCTTCTACAAGTAAATGATCTCAAAGCCTTTCCCAGTGGCTATGTAAACCAGCCAGTACCATGAGGGCCCAGCTCCCCGGAGTTTTACAAAGGAATGTGTCCTTTGGGATTGCCAAGGGATCTCAAGAGCTTCAGAGAACAGCAAACAAGCTCATTTTTACAAAATCATGCTGATGCTGCAAGGGAAGGAGAGGTGTCAGGGACCGCTTATGGTGGTGTCATATCCTCTCAGGCCACCTTTTTGGTGTGTACAGCTGCTTGTCATAGCAGGTGTGGCCAGATGTCCATGGCTCACTGCACTGGGATCTCTCTCTTCTCAGCAGCTGCTGGTTGTGGAAAGGCTTCTCAGGAATCCCCTCTGGCACAAATACAAACCTGGAAGAGGGCATTTCATCCCTGGAGCACCCCTGACCACCAGACCAGTGGATAAATCCTCTCCTCTCCATGTCCCAGGTGGAGGATATCAAGGCCCATCCAACAGTTCCCCAGAGGTCCCTGGCCTGACTGAGCACCAGTGGTCCACCATGGCAGCTGGCTCAGTAACTCACTCTTGAACTGGCTTTCCTTCCTCCCCTTTGTCACTATTCCCTTGGATGTTCTTCCTTTTATGTTGTCTGGGATACCTTTCCAAAATAAAGCGCCCATGGTAAGTCCTTGTCTCAGTCTTTCAGTTGACCCCAGCTAAGAGAAGGCGCAAGATAAGCTCTTCACCTCCAACCAGGTGGGAAAGGGGCATGGTCAGCACAAGAATGGCCCAGCTCCTCCCTGATCCTAAAACTTGGTAGAAGGCTTCACATCTAACACATGTTTTAAAATGACTAGTTAAGTAAAAGAGAATGAAATCATGGCCAGCTGTGCAAGAGAGACTACAACTAACTGCTATGTTGTATGACACAGACTCTAATGTGGATTTCAGAGAAAAAATGAAGTCTCAAGCAGAAGATGATCAAGACAGGAGGGTGTTTCTGGAAAAGGAGATGAATCTTTGCCACTGGAAACCCAGAAACTGACCTCCCTGGAGCTGGCAACCTAGAAGGTGAGGGGATGTGGGAGGACAGAGTATGTTCAGATGAGCGAGGGGTTCAACAACCAAGGGATGAGTAGATTTTACATTGTGGGCCATGAAGCCTCGTGAGAAAAGGTATGGACCAATGTTTCCACTTAACCACACCAAACTTTCTACATACCCCTGACAATCAAACACTTGGGCTTGACTCTTTATCTCTTTCTTTTCTTCCTAGAGTGATTATGATTTGTCCAGGCATACTTTATACATTAATTTATTTATTCTGCAAAACAACCTTATGAGGTAGGTTCTATTATTACCCCCACTTCACAGATGGAGAACCTGGAACATAGAGAAGTTACACAAGTTGGAGACAGAACTGGGGCTGAACCCCACCAGTCTGGCTCTCTCTCATACTTTGTCCCCCACAGTCAATAAACTCACCACATCCCACATGAAAAGCCCACATGATTCCTTTCGCACTGTTTCCCATATGTTGTATCCTTAGCATTTTTGGAACCATAACCACAGGTAATTCATACATTTCCTAGGCATTAGTTGGGTTCCTGGTATATATATGTATCAGATGTTGGGCCAGCTGTGGGGGATAAACATGAAAAAGACTCACTCTCCAGGAAGGTCCCATTACATATCTTGCAAGATGAGCCATGTCATGGAGGGTGAACCTACGGGTCAAGGTGGGAATGTGGGCCTGGGCTGAAATTGGGATGAATTGGTAGGCAAAAAGCACAAATTCTCACTCATCCCAAAAGTGTCACTGAGAATCTGCCCTGTGCTAAGCCCTAGAAGGTAGGAAGGAAGGAGAGGGACACTGAAATGAGTTACTAAACAGTCCCACTCAATCCTCATACTCACACAGGTAAGGAATAGCAAAGCTGGTCACACCAGGCCTTAGACATGATCAATTCCGTCTCCCTCTAACACCACTTTAAGTCACATAACTTACAGTAGTCTTCCATAACTGACCATATTAAATCAAGTTCCTGTTTTAGGTATTCAAGGCTCTAATCTTCTACTCTCCACTTGGTTATGACCTCACTACCCATTAAATCAATTTTTTTCTTCCCAGTACATTACAAGTAAATAAGAAAATATTCACACTTTATGTGTTTGTCCACATGTGATTTACCTTTCTAGATGTTGGACTTATTTCTATCTGTCTTTATCTATGGCCGTTTTCAAAAGTATCCAATGATTTTTTTTCCCCCACTCACATGGCTTTGGTCGTTCCTCTACCACAGTTCCATGGCACCTATAAACTAAAGTCTCTGGGGTGTTTGGCACCATTGGATTTTACTCTTGCATGGTTCTTACAGCCATGCGTGTAAGAGCTGGTACATAGTAGGTGCTCAAGAACCCGTATCTGATTCATGATGAAGTGTTAAGTACCATAGGGAAAGATCTCCCACGATCACACACTGTGCTTTAATATAACTTGTTATAAAACCTTCTTTCTCTTTCTCCTCATAGATAATGAAGTATACTGATTCATCGGCCTTGTAAATAAGCCCAGTCTCCCGAAGAAACTACAGTGATATGAATGAAATCATCATTTTATGATGGACATGATGCTTCTAGAATAGTGTTTGGCACACCATTAACTCCCAGTAACTATTTGTGGAAGTGAATTAAAATAATCAGCTTTATTTCACACCTACCACATATTTTATAAGACGGTAAAGATTTCCAATAACAAAGTTGGTAAGATGAATTTGAAGAGCAGCCCTGATCAAACATAGAAAAAGTAGTTTTACCCACTCCACACGTTGTACTATTCTAAAAGACTAGGCCACTTTCTTTCTCCTGTTTCCTGGACTTCCCAATCTCTGACTTGCTTAAGTTGTTAAGACCATCAATCCTCTCCACCCTTAGGAGCTACTAGTGGGATCCTGCCCATCACTGGACACAAAATCTGAAAATGGCATTTTCAAATACTCTGTGGAGAATACAATTCAGTGACACTCCTGACAGTCACTTTAAGTAGTGTGATCATAATATACTAAGTATATAAATACAACCATCTCATTCCACTTAGACCTTTTGAAAGAAAGTAAGTAATCAAAAAAGTTAAATTTTTATCCCCCAAATGATCCGGAATTAACATAAAAGAAAAGCCGAATATCGGAGGGAGGATACAAATTCTGGGACTCTAGTATATAACGAACAAAAACGCTTTGAAATCAGTCAATATCAATCTAGCAGACAATGAATTTGGAAAATTTGCCTCTCGTTTGGGCTTTTTTTCCCCCCCTCCAACAATACTCTACATAAATGTGAGTAAAATGTGACAGACTATTGTTTGAAACCTGCCTCAGTCCCTCTAATCCATGCACCTCCCGGTTGCATTGAGATCTGCCGGGTGACACATGAGATCTAAAGTGGGTGGATAAAAATAACCTGGTCCTCAAAAAGACATGATAAACGCCAGACAGCTGAGTCACTTTGAAGCCCATCTGACTCTGGAAAGGGACATTCACCCTCCTTTTCCTTGTCGCACATATACATGCCACCTCGTGAAAAACACCACCAACCGCCCGGGGTGGAAGGCGGTGATCTGTCGTAACTTCCCCCCTCCGGTCTCAGGTCACGACCCGCGGCTAAACTTTTAATAATTTATACTAATGCATTTCAGCCCAGGCGATGCACATAGAGCAGTAAGGGAAACGATGGAAAGAAACCGTAGTAATCCAGCAGACCCCCTATTTGCAGCCCCGCTGGAGGGACCCGAAGGTTTCTTCTGACAGTCTAACGGAAGAACAGGAGTAGGGAGCAACGGAAAGTGGAGGAAGAAAAGCCCGGCGAGGACATCAGAATTGCCCAGGAGTGGGAGTCCCCGGGCAAAGCAAACGGTCCCAGAAAAAGAAGGGCTGTGTGTGTCGGGGGCGAGGGGGTGGGGATCGATGCGGTCCACCCAGCCGCCCTCCGCTCTCGCCCCCAGGGAGGACGCAAACCATCCGCAACGCGCGGCTGAGCTCGGGGAGCTCTTCCATTGGATCTGTCTTTCAAACGGTGGCGGGGCTGGGGCCGGGCAGCTGGGACCTGGGGCCCTGTCAGCCTGGGAAGGCTGGCGGAGCAAACCCCGCGGCGCCCCAGTCTTCAGCTGCAGCAGCCTCGGGAAAAGCAGCGCCCCGCACGCAGGAGGCGCTCCCTCGGCGTCTGCCGAACTGCAGCGCCCCGGAGCCAACTCCGCCGCCGGGGGAGGAGGTCCCGGGCTGCCACTGCGCATCTTCTCCCCCGGCTTCACGTGCCGCCCAGTGCCGCGGCTCGCGGCCGCCACAGGCCGCGGGCACCGCGACCCTCCCCCGAGGCGCCGCGAACGCCGCCGAGCCTCACTTACGGGGGAGTCGTACGAGAAGGCGCACTCGTTCTTGTACACCCTGTCCCCCGACCTGGGCACGCGGATCGTGGGCATGTGAGGCACCAGCAGCTCGCCGATGTCTCCTGCAGCCATCTTCCTGCTGCCGCTGCCGCCCGGCATGCCGAACAGGGCGCCCCGGCGCTGCATGGCCGCGGCGTGCACCCGAGCGGAGCCGAGCCGGGTCGGGCCGGAGCGCTGGGTCTGCCCGCAGCGGCGGCGGCGGCAGAGGCGGGCTGCGCGGGCGACGCGAGCCGAGCCGGGGCTGGCGGGCGGAGAGGGCCGCGGGGCGGGAACGGGCACCGGGGGCCTGGGGCGGGCGGGCGGGCGGGGGTGTGGGGGACGCTGCTATTTTTAATCCAATGGCGAATCGCCGGCCCAGCTGCAGCGTCAGGCGGGGCGCTGGGGAGCACCAGCCGCAGCGCGCCTGGGAGGGGGCGCTGGAGAGGGGCCCTGCGCCGGGATCCGGCTTGGCCGGGGGGCGCGGGGGGCGGCGAACGAGCCCCCCACCCCCGGCATGGGAGCTGGCAGCTAGCTGGGTGCTCCCGTAGCCCCCGACGGCGGGCTGCGGTGGGGCACCCCCACGGTGTTTTCGACCCTAGATCGATAGGTTGCGAAAGGGCAACTCCGAGGCAGCTAACACAAAGAGCAGGATTTGGGGGTTTAAAAACCGCTTGATTTTAAAACAACTGCAGATAAAAGCGGGGACTTCCCCCGCCTGGGTAGGGCTGGGACTCGATGTGCAAATCTGGATTGCACAGCGTCGGGCCCAAATCTAAATTTGCGCTGTGCACTTAGGTGTTACCCTCACTAAACCTTGTTCCCCGCTTTTTTTTTTTTTAACCTCTAAAGCTTATTAAAAGAGAACAGAATAGGATCCAGTGAGGATGGACGTAGATTTTTGCAGTAATACAGATTTCCTTCTTACGTATAGTGAGGAGGATCAAGATCTTTTTCGCGCGGGGAGTAGCTTTATATTTTTCTCTTTGGAACGTATTTTGCTTGATTTGTGCGAGGCTCCACGTAGTACGTTGAATAGCCTGATTTGAGCATCTTATTCAGACGCACGATTTCCTGTGTTGCAGGTCCAGTTCCTCAAAATAAACAATGAATGGGGTAGGTGGGAGGTGAATAATTTGCCGAACAAAGCTTGCAACACAGCGTACTCTCATTTTCTCCAAAAAATTCTTAAAACACAGGTTCAATTCCGCTGAGGTTTCCTAACTATACCCAATGGAAAGGACAGGGTACCCACGGATTCCTGCCAATTAATGGAACGCAGTAATGACAAAAAATAGTGAATAAAATTGTTGGCTTCTATAAGACTTTCCTAAACAAATCAGACTGTCTTTAAAATAATTTTCTCCCTCCCATTATCTCTGCAACTCTGCCTGATTCTGCAGATGTGCCGGTTTCCACTGGGAGATGGCAAGGGTACCTAGAATCTGATGTGAAGTAGGAAGATGAGCCCCTCTCTTGCCCTGCCCTCCTAAATTTTCATCCTGTCCAGCAAGGCTCAAGCACACCTCACGTTCAGGTTCACCGATGATGCTTGCTTGCCCAATTACAAAGAAAAAGTTTTTTCAACGACATTCAAAACCTACAGTTCAAAGTATTTCTAGATCAAATGCAGTGTAAATCGAGACACCGTTTTTCACCCTTCGGACTGATTAAGATTATGTTGAGTTGGCCTACCTATGGGAAATAGGCTTTCATATTGTTGGTGGGAATAAAAATAGTAAAGAGTAACAGTATCAACTTTAATTTTATATGCATACACTGTTTCCCCAGCAAGTCCTCATCTGGACATTTATGTTACAGATAACTTCACACTGGGTAAGGATTCTTGTTAGAGCATTGTCTATAGTAACAAAAGACTGGGAATAGCCTGAAGGTGCCTGTGTAGGAAGTGGTTAAAATGTAGCACTGTTAAGAAGAATGAAGCACCTGGTGTGAGCTGATGTGGAACAGTTTCCCCATAGATGAAATTTCCAATAGATGAGAAAAGCAAAGTGAAAATCCACGTGTAAAAGCAAAGAATGCATGCAAGGCACTCTGGTACACCCAGGATGCCACAGGTGTTCTGTCCAATTGGTTGTATCTATGGTAAATATTGTATTTATTTACACACACATACATACACACACAGAGGCTACATTGTGCGTGTGTGTGTGTGTGTATGTGTGTGTGTTTAGCCTTAAGATGTCTCTAAAAGACTACATAAGAAACTAATATCAATCAGGCTCTGTGGAGAGGAACACAAAGCCTGAGAGTAGAGAGGAACCTACTGCCAGTCTTTACCTTTCTGTACTATTTACATTTTTACTATGTGCAAGTGTTACTTTAAAAAATAATTAAAACTCAATTATGCAAACACTCTAAATTCAATAACCAGTTAACACGTTTGTAGTATATTAGTCTCACATGCTTACAATGCTTATACAATATTGAGCTGGGTAAAAATCAACACACATTTTGATAAGACTGGAAAGACATGTAAAATTTAAATGGTCATGTTTAGAATTTGGTTATAAGATTTTGTTTCTATTTTCAAAATTTCTTCAAAGATGTTATGTTTGTTTTGTAATAGGAGCACTTTTTTAAAGATCTTTAAAATTTATTTATTCATTTGAGACAGAGAAAGAGAGATCATAAGCAGGGTGAGAGGCAGAGGGAGAGAAGCAAATTCTCCACTGAGCTGGGAGCAGATGTGGGGGCTCCATGAGGTAATCAATCCCAGGACCCAGAGATTATGACCTGAGCCAGAGGGAGAGGCTTAATCATCTGAGCTACCCAGGCACCCCTGTAATACAAAAACTTATTGAGACAAAAAGTTAGAGAAACTTGAATGAATTTAAACAATGTCTTAATCATGCCATTTTAGGGGAAAAATCTGGTTCAATTACTGGAACTATTTGACTAAATTTTGCAAATTCTACATAAAGACTACTTTATTGGAATAAGTTTCCAGTTAGCAGTAATGGTGCCCCAGATGAAACCTCATTGACTCCAACACTGCCACTGCGTGAAGTTCAACCAGACAATCTGACTAACGGGCTGGTTTCTACATGCAGACCTTGATGAAAGAGCAGGAATAAAGCGAGGATGGGTAAACAATTCTCACTTCCAACACAAGTCCACAGTCTTGCTGAAGAGATGTCAGAAGACCTAAGACTAAGAACTAACTTCTGCCACATCAAGTGTTGAGGTAACCACATCACTCTGCTGCTCAAAAGCCTCCTCACAGGGCCCCTGGGTGGCTCAGTGTGTTAAGCCTCTGCCTTCAACTCAGGTCCTGATCTCGGGGTCCTGGGATCGAACCCCGCATTGGGCTCTCTGCTCAATGGGAAGCCTACTCCCCCCCTCTGCCTGCTGCTCTGCTTACTTGTGATCTCTCTCTCTCTCTGTCAAATAAGTAAATAAAATCTTTAAAAAAAAAAAAAAAAAAGCTTCCTTGCATGTCTTTTGAAGTGAGTCCGCATCCAAGGACTCTTGGCACTCTTTCAGAATGCAGTCCCCCACCTACTTCTGGTAAGCTCAATTATATTGTCCCCGAAAATAAATGCACTTGTCTCCTAGCCTTGGTTGAAAGCTCTCTGCTATCATTTCAATCTTCTCAAGCCTTTCAAGCCTTTTCTGATATAGGCTCCAACCCTTGGGGACCAATCTTAAATACAGACCAGCCCCTGTTGCCTGTATGCATCATAGCATTCTGCCATATGACATCTTATTTAATTAGTCAGGGTTCCATATCTTTTCCCTTTATATAGATAACACACTCTGAAAGAAGCTAATTCTCTTAGTATCCTTCCACAATGTGGACTATTGCCCACCCAGAAAGGTACTGCTCTGTTTATTTTAAGCACTCAATAATAAGTACCTACCAAGTGAATGACTCACATCTGTGACACTGTAATAGATATGTTTTGCAGTCAGTTTGTGTCTTTTAAGTAAAATTCGTGGTTTCACAAATGTTCCCCGAACTGACACAGGTTACATTAAGATGTGACATGAATGTTGCTGTGACTAATGCCAAAAGGGAGAATTGGGAAAATCTACAGAGAAAATAGATACCTTAACTATTTCAATTAATGGAATAGCTCCTGACCTCAGATGCCTTCCGATAGTGTGCAGTGATCTAGTCAAGCCGTATATGGTGATAGCTTGTTGTGGAGACACAGCCCTCAAATGCTCTATCCTGGCAGATAGCCTCTGCAGGAAGCACTGGTTATTAAGTGTAAAACAATAGGTCACTGCTTAAGAAATGTAATACATTTTCCATTTGAGAAAATTCTGTATAACCATCTAAACTCACATGATACAAGAATATTCGTTGACATGGAAAAATGTTCACTATAATGCAAACTTCAAGGACAGGTTATAAATGAGCATATACACTAATATTCTATTTAAATACATACACACACATATATATCCGTAGTCTTAGCAGAGAAAAGAGGTTCGACTGGAATAGGCCATATGTTAATGGTGGTTATCTCTAAGTGAAAAACAAAGTTGTTTGTGCTTTTCTGAGTTATTTAGATGTTTTGCATTAGCTATCCATTTATTTTTCTTAATAAGGAGAGATGTTAACTTTTTACACTACCACTGTTTATGTCAATTTCTTTTTCATCTGCCCTCTTTCTAACTTGCCTGTCCTCTTCACCACCCATATATAAAACTAAGCAAGTTTCTTCTGTTAGGTTTATGGGCAATCTGCGTAACTAGAAGATAGGTTCACACTGGAATGAACGAACGTCAAGATTAGGTAAACTCTTACTCAGTTTGAGAGTAAATCTGAGATCCCTGTTCATCTTTTTGGGTTCTGTGATGTGTAATACTCACCACAGTTCTTCCAGAAGCCTGACTCATGAGTTACTCATAGAGATAGGTAGGCATAGCATACAGCCTTTCAGGCCAATCTGACATAATCCCTACTCATGCCCACTTACCATTTCCATATGCACATAAAAAGACATGGCCTCCACTCAGGTGTAGAAAACCCTGTTGTAAACACAGTAAAAAAAAATTATATATATATATATATATATATATATATATATACATATATACACACACACATATATGTGTGTGTATATATACACACATATATACATACATACATATATACACTATATATATATATATATATATATATATATATATATATATACACACACACACACACACAGACATATACATACCATGGGGCCACATGCCACTTTTCAGGTTTGCTAGTAAAGCAGGTTACCTAAATATGGTATATATTGGCTCCAAAATCCAAAGAAATTCATCAAACATTGTGCCTCATTCTTTTTTTTTTTTTAATTTATTAGAGAGAGAGAGGGAGAGCACAGCCGGAGTTGGGGCGGGGTATCACAGAGATAGAGAAGGGGAAGAAGGTTCCCTGCTGAGCAAGGAGCCCAAAATAGAGCGGGGGGTTCCATCCCATGACCCTGAGATCATGACCTGAGCAAAAAGCAGATGCTTAACCAACTGAGCTACTCGGGTGCCCCATGCCTCATTCTTAGAGATAGGGAGCTCAAGATGAAGAACTTGACGTTCATTCTATTATTATCAAACTCCCCTCAGGTATTTCACTGGAATGGCAAGCCCCTATATTTCTCAGAATATATCTTATCCTCTGTCATGGGACCCCTGCCTCTTACTGCTCTCCAGGTCCTCTCTGCACATTGTCATCACTGTAGGTATTAATATGATGTCATATAGATGTTGATGGCCAAGATTGGGAGTCAGCACACTGCAGTCCGTGGACCAAATCCAGCCTGCAGTTTGCTTTTTTAAATAAAGTTCTGTTGGAACCTAAGCACATTCATCCATTTACATATTGTCTATGACTGCTTTTGTATTACATGACTGTTTTTTGTATTGTGTATGACTGCTTTTCGTATTACAGAAACCATATGGACCCAGGATGTTCATATCTGATTCTCTACAGGAAAATTTTGGCAACCCCTGGTCAAGATCTTTACAGGTTATATGTTATGATCCATAATTGGAGAATTGGCATGACCTTAGACTTGTGCTGCTTATCCTCCAGGTGATGGCAGACCTGTTTGTCTGAACAGAGCAAATACCTTCACCAGATAGGTAGCTGCATACTGAATGCCAGGAGATGTACTAATTTGCTTTGGTAAGGAGATCATCTCTGGAATGTCAGCCAAGTTGAAATCACCACCTTGTTAACTTTACCACAGTTCATCATCATTCTCCATTCTAGTGGGGAAAGTAATAGAAATGATGGGGGTGGGGAAGGGAATATGACAGCAATCCCCAGTTCTGTCTTCCTGGTCTTTGATACTGGCACGGATTCCTGCAGTTCCACTTGAAGAGCAGCTGTGTTTCATGTTTAGACTTCTGTTAGAGAAAGAGAACATCGATGGCATCTTCTTGGTCTTTTCTTCTACAGTAATGATTACTCCACAGGTAAAGGAGTCACTGTGGAGATTCTACAACTTGCTAAGGTTATGTATTCCCATAATACTTTCAAGAACTGGAGTGCTACCCACAGGATGAGCTGGGGCCCCTCCATGCCTACCACGAGGTGAGCGGGATCAGAAGCTCATATATCATCTATTCCCAATAAGCCTTCCCTCTGGCAGGTAGGTGTTCCACCAGGCTGTAGATACCATCAGAATCTATTTCTATTAGTCTCTATTTCTAATAGAAATAGAAATAGACGTATTTCTATTAGTCTCTAAAAAGTTTGGGTATTTCTCATTCTCCAGGGCACAGTTACTAGGGGAGTGGCTGCAGGGACGGCCAGAAGGTAGGTTCATAGCCATATTTAGTAATACTGGAGCATCTTTCCAATATTTGGTAATACTGGTAATACTGAACCCAGCTTCCTCTTCAATCAGGAAGCTCTATGGTGACAACTAAGTCCTATCCGTAACCATGACTACTTAACATGGTGACCTGATTCAGGTCTTTGCTTGTTAAACTTCTAGATGGGGAGGATGGGATATATCTTAGTGGCATGCCCACTGCATGTACTCCTGGGAGCCCCACAAGAAACCATAGCCAGAGTTATCTGTGAATTAGTCCATTCCCTGAGATCTGTTCATAATGTTTGGACTGCCGCCTATTACCATAACAACTCCTGCTTTGCTCTTGGCAGTGAATTACTACCACCTGAGATCCATCTAGGATTCCTCCCAGCCCCACAGAAATCAGAAAGCCCACTTTAGGGCTGCCGACTCTTGTCAGCAGCACTCAGAGCCACTGGAATGATTAGTAAATTGTCTTTGAGAGATTCTGAGCCCCTCTGGAGACATATTTGATAGATCAAATTCAGCATTTCTGTGTCTTCAGTCCCTTCATCTATGTTATGCCAAGGATCCCCTAACTCTTTGTCATCATCTAGCATGAGCCAGCATTTGGGCAACCTAAGTTTGGCTTAGGATCATGCCCATGCTAATATATTTTATACAGAATGACTGCTGGGTAGATCCATATTGATCAAATTGGCCTGTTCCAAATTCATGTTTTGCCCTCCTTGATCAAATATCATCAGAATTCATTCCCACAAATGTTGTGCTATTTTATAGAATTTGCTAAATCCTCTAACTCCTTTGATTATAGCTGCTGAACTCCCTCCACTCTGATTTTGCGATCTACTCTTAGGGACCATGTGGAGTTATCAGTGAAAGTGGTTATCAGTAGAAAACACTGCAGGGTTGGACAATGGAAAAAATGCTAATGAGCCTGGAAAGTGTGTTTGTTGACAGCGGGGTGGGGGGGGTAGTTCAGAAGGATTTCAGAACTGGGGACTCTTTAAGTCTCCTACATACTCATAGATTTCTCTGTTTCAGTCATGGGGATCCTACTTTTTTCTCATCTGCACCATAACTTGAACATAAAATAAGTGGGAAAAAGTAAGTGAGATAGCATTTTCAAAAGTCTGATTTGATTTTCAGGAATCTCATTCTAGAGCTGCAAGCAGGAAGCAATCATTTTATCATGGTCACATGAATACTTCGAGATTCATCCTATTCCTTAAAGACTATAAATATTTGAGCATGCCCATCCCTTGCATGAGATTATCTAATGTCTTTTACAATAGAGCCCTGACATTTCCCTCTCCCTGGGGTCTAGGGCAACCACCTTTCCCCAGAACTACATGGCTCTGGACATGCAGTCGCAGACAACACAAGTGCTAACTTGGTTGATCTATTTCACCGCTGAGTATTATGGGCTATTTTCTATCTTGAAATTTGAATGGAAATCTAACTGCCTTCTATCCAATTTGTACCTGGAAAGCAATCCCAATACCACTTCATATCCTTCAGGATCTGCTGCTTGCAACACATTCTCCGAGACTGAAAAAGTTAGAGTTCTTCTGTTGTAAGCAATAGATACTAGCTCTGACCAACCTAAGCACTAAGAAGGTATGTCTTGGAAGACCAACGGATGACTCCCAATACTGAAGGATAGGCTGAACTACCAGAAACCAAACTTCCCAATTCACAGTAGCAGCCACTTATAGGCCTTCTTTCCAGATGCTGCTACCTATTGAGGTGACAATAATTTCATCCCATCCACATGTGTCTCTACTCAGGATCCAGATTTTTGTTGTGGGAAAGGGGCCATTCTAAAAAGAAGGTATGCTGATCAGCGATAAATAAATACATACATAAATACTGCTATAATCATCTTGCAAAATATGCTACAAGGATATGAAATATGCATAAAGCACTTAGCAGACTTCTTGGAATGTGCTAACCATCCTTATTATTTCTATCATTATCCCCAAATCTGACTCCTTCCTTCCTCTCTGTGGAAATGACTGCAAGCTACTTTGGGGAACTGCCTTTCCCCATATGTATCTCTAAGTCGGTCTACTCAGTATTCACTGATCACTGCATGAACATTCGTGCTTTTTATTTTTGCTCATGATGAGCCCCAGTTGGAATATTTTCCTTCATTCATTAAATTTCTCTGGATCCCACTTGCCCCGTATTTTTCAGAAACCCTATCACATACATTTACTGCCCATATCACCCATTAGCTACTAAAGTATGTATTTTCTTAATCTTTTGTTTATGTACTGTCATCCTAACTAGACTGCAAGTTGCATTAGGCCAGAGGTCATTGTAATATGTTTTTGTGTCCCCAAACCTAAACCTTGCTTCTACATAGAGAAGTTGCTCAAAAAAGTTGGTTTTAAGAAAGTTTATTACTGTGAAAAGATTGCTAATTGATTTCCGACACTGATCTCTCCTTCTCCCTTAGAAAAATAAATCGGTAAATGGGCTTAGGGGGAAAACTAAGTGCTCCAACTTTGCATCTCAGTGCCTCTGGTATGTTCTAGACTTTAAGATATAAGTGGAAGGTTAGGACTTTCTGATGCCTGGCAATTGGATGTAATGCCTGGAGCTCCAGCAGCCATCTTGGAAAGTGAAGTGATCCTAAGAACAGAATCCAGGTGTGACAGAGCGTAAAGATGGAAAGATACTGTGTCTTTAATGGTTTCTTAGAGGCATATACCAGTCCTGGGCTGCCTACTTCTGAATGGTCTTACATAAAAGAAAAATAAAATTTTATCTTGTTTAAGTCACCTTTTTTGAAAGGTGTAGTCAGTGGGGGATGCTCTGTTACAAGTAGCTGAAAACACTTTCTAAAGATTTTATTTTATTTTTTTATTTATTTGAGAGAGAGAGACAGTGAGAGAGAGCACGAGCGAGGAGAAGGTCAGAGAGCGAAGCAGACTCCACATGGAGCTGGGAGCCTGATGTGGGACTCGATCCCGGGACTCCAGGATCACGCCCTGAGCTGAAGGCAGTCGTCCAACCAACTGCGCCACCCAGGCGTCCCTGAAAACACTTTCTAAATGATACAGCTACTATTAGAAAATATAGATCAACTTTTAAAAAATTCTTATCGCTTATTATATAGTACTAAGTAATTATACTTAATTAAAAGCTCTTATGATCTCTTGACTTGTACAGTAGGCTAAAGAACAACCCCTTAAAGATATTCAAGTCCTAATCCCTAGAATCTATAAATACTATCTTACATGGAAAAAGACTTGTGCTTGACATATGTGATTAAAGTTCCTGAGATGGAAAGATTATATTAGATTATCTGAGTGGGTCCTAAATGGGATCACAAATGTCCTTATAAGACGGGGGCAGATTGAGCTTTGACATACAGAAGAAGAAGAAATGACGATGTGATGACACAGACAAAGATTGGAGTGATATGGCTACAAGCCAGTGAGCGCAGGCAGCTGCCAGATGCTGGAGGAGGCAAGGACAGGCTCTCTCCTGCAGCCTCCATAGGAGCAAAGCCCAGGCAACACCTTGACTTCAGCTCAGTGATACTGACTTTGGGCTTGACTTCCAGAACTGTGAAAAAATATATTGTCATTTTATGCCACTATATTTGTGGTCATTTGTTCCAGCAGCCATAAGAAATTAATACAACTTGAATTTCCTTTCTACTCCTCTTCTAAAAAGGAACTAGACTTTCTTCTACACGTTACCTGTTACCTTTTCAACTCCCATCTCCCAGCATCTCATGCCGGATACAACATAGATGCCCAAAATATAGTTGATAAATGTGTAAGTTTATGCATTTTCCCTTGGCCTACCTGAGATGCAATATTCCACGAACAATATACACATGGTTAATTGTCAACTGCATGACACATAATAACCATCATACTGGAGGAATGCACGAAATAAATTTAAGGGACAGACTTGTTCGGCAAGAATCAAGGATCCAGGAAGTTTATCACTGAAAAGAATAGGACATTGTGGGCAGATTGGAGTAGGGCAAAGACTTTGGGTTTCTTCCTTACAGGCAAGGGAGGGTCAGTGAAAGTGGTGGGTAGGAGAGTGACACGAATCTGACCTTTGAGGAAAATGGGGCTGCTTAGGTGGCAGCGGGGACAGCTGCCGGTAGAAAGAACCTGTGGCGGGATACTGGAAGAGGGTATGAAGCAAGAAATGACTGAACCAGAGGGGAGCCAGTGGAAATCATGTTTGAGAGAATTTGCAAAATAAAAATCAAGAGGACATTGATTTGGGACAGTGAAGGCCAGTGACCTATTCCTAGCTATAGCTATCTAGCTGTACTTCCTACCTCTATTGCCTGAATTAATTAACACCTCCAGATTGTCTTCAGAAGATTAAAAAAGAAAAGAGACTGTCTATGGATGAAAAAAAAATTATGTAAGAATTGCACCTTCCCTTTTCTTCCTCTCACTTTCATTGCTACCTCTATTTTTTAAATTTATTATTATTATTATTTATTTTTATCTCAGATATCACCAAAACCCTCCTGAAAGGATGCCATAACAAAACCACACTGGGAGAGGGCTCCAAAATACGAGGAAGTCGATGTGCTAATGAAACTTCTAACAGATACACACAGTGTCCCCCATTATAAACTGTGTTGTATCATTTTCAGTGTCACATTGACAGCCACATCGAATTAAGTACTTTGCAAGAACAGCTTAAATATATGAATATTTCGCGAGAGAAGAAGGTGGTAAGGAACAATAAAAGGAGGAGGGGGAGGAGGAAAGGGGAAGAAAAGAGAGGGAGAGAAACAAGAGAAGAGTAGAATGTATAGAGCTCCAGCTGCAGCAGAGGCTACGTATGTGTTATGTCATTTAACCCTTGCAAAACCCTACCTTGGATGATTCTTACGTCTTTTTTTCCACCATCATAGTCCTAACAACAGAAACAATATGAAAACACTGAGACGAAACAGGAAGTAAAGTACACAAATCATCCCAAATTTTTACACTCAGAACTACCGTGGTTTGTAATAGGTGAACTTCTCTCTCTCTCTCTCTCTGTATGTCTACAGATTAAAAGGTGGATGGACTGGCTAGTCGGAAACAATTTTTTTTTTAACATGTAAACATGTGATACTTGAAGTTTCTACCTTACAAATTATCTGATTTTTCTACCTGGAAATTTCCCCCTACCCCCATTTTATTTTATTTTATTTTATTAATTTTTTAAGTGTAATACAGTGTTATCAACTACAGTCACCTTGTTACACATTGGATCCTCAGTCTTTATTCATCTTATTGCTGAGAGTATCCTTTTTCCAACCTCTCCCTCT
Source organism: Neogale vison (assembly GCF_020171115.1). Classification (NCBI taxonomy): domain Eukaryota; kingdom Metazoa; phylum Chordata; class Mammalia; order Carnivora; family Mustelidae; genus Neogale; species Neogale vison. The sequence continues at coordinate 102,991,650 of NC_058096.1, read as the reverse complement.
TTCCCTCATTTTTAAGACCTAAATGCTATCACTGATCAGGATATTTTTTAGCATCTATTTTTTCATTATTTCCTAGAACATTGTATGTCCTTTTTATCATTGGCTTAGAGTCTTCCTTTATTTTTTAGGAATTTCCCTTCTTGGGGTGCCTGGGTGGCTCAGTCAGTTAAGCATTTGACTTGATTTTGGCTGGGGTCATGATCTTGGGGTCATGGGATCAGGCCCTGCACTAGGCTTCATGCTCAGTGTGGTCTGCTTGAGATTCTCTCCATCTCTCCATGAATAAAATATTTTTTAAAAGAAAGGAAAAGAAGTTTCCCTTCTCGCATCCCCATCTCCGGGATTTCAGTGCTTGCTCCTACTTCCCATCTTGTCTTCAACATGACTTGGGCAACAGGTGGCAGAAGCAAATGCAAGGGAAATCCAAGACTCACAGTAAATAAACATCGGGCACACAAGAAAAAGCGTGATTAATGATGACAGTGGAAACAACCAATACAAAAAGACATACCTGGGAGACTCCAGGTACTTAAATTCTCAAACACAGACTATAAAATAACTCCGATTATCATGTTCAAAGAAATGGAAGACAGATTTTTAAATACCAGCAGGGAACAGAGGACTACTTTCTGAAGAAACGTGTTTTGTTGGCATTAATCATCTTTTATTGCAATTCAATGAGGACATCAAACGGTTTAGTAAACAGTGTCATATGCCGAAATCTGGAATGCTGAGCAAAGGTATAAGGTCTGTGCTGAGTGTGAAAGAATAGATTGAGAATTACAGTGGTGTGAGGAACTGTCACAAAGTCGTACAATCAGGCTGACAACAGACTCGAAGTTGAGAAAATTGATGCTCTCTTATGAGGCCTGTGGGTGTGTGAATAGGCCCAACATGAACAGGAGGACAGCTTTGAAACATGTACCAAAAGCTTGAAAACATACTCTTTGGCTAAAAATCTCCCTTCTGGAAGTTTATTATAAAGAACCAATTAAGAATGCATGGAAAGAGGGACACCTGAGTGGCACAGTTGGTTAAGCATCCAACCCTGCTCAGGTCCTGATGTAGGGGTCATGAGATCTAGCCCCAAGTGGGGCTCTGCACTGAGTGCAGAACCTGCTTAGGATTCTCTCCCTCTGTCTCTCCCTGCCTGCTCATGCTCTGTCGCTAAAAAAAGAAGAAAGAAGAATGCATGGAAAAATTTAATTATGATGTTAGAAGCAATACAGATGTCCAAAAATAGGATTATTAAATAAGTTATGCACATCCAAGGGAAAGAAGGAGACTGGGCACTTAGAACAGATAGGTTAAACGAAAGTCACTTTGCAATGTACCAAAGCTGAGTCCTGTCACTTCCCTGCTGAGACTGGTTTGCTTTTATTTATTTATTTTTAATTCCTTTTGAAAAATCTGGTACAACTTTTATTTGATGCAGCCTTAGGCTACTTATTTTATTTAACCTTTTGGGGCCTCAGCTTTCTTATTTAAGAAAGAATAGTCAAATCTACACTGAAACATTATTGTAAGAAATAAATAGGATTAAATAGACAAAGTGTTTAATTAGTGTTTGCTATGTACTGGACTCAATAAGGGGTAGCTACTTCTAATTCATTAAAAAAGAAATGTGAAGGGGCGCCTGGGTGGCTCAGTGGGTTAAAGCCTCTGCCTTCAGCTCAGGTCATGATCCCAGGGTCCTGGGATCGGGCCCGCATTGGGCTCTCTGCTCAGCGGGGAGCCTGCTTCCTCCTCCCTCTCTGTCTGCCTGCCTCTCTGCCTACTTGTGATCTCTATCTGTCAAATAAAATAAATAAAATCTTTTAAAAATTAAAAAAAAAAGAAATGTGAAAAACAGTAACACCGTTTCACAAGAAGTTGGATATTTGAGGAGAATTCCTCCACCTTAAGTCAACCATTTTATCTTTTTTGTTTCATTTTTAGGAATTTTCCACATTTGCAATTATGGTGGACATACACTTACTTTTTAGACCTTATTTTTAAAACTTTTCAACTTGGAAGTAATAATAAAGTTGTATAATAGTGCAAGGAACATTCACATACTCTTCACCCAGATCATCTGTAATCCTTATGCTTCATTTGCTTGAACTTGTTGTCATTCCTGTGTGTATATAAGGGTGTATACGTGAATGAAATACACACACGTACATACACACACATATAGATACATAGATACACAAATATATTGCATTAGTCCACAAGGCCTGCCAGAACAAAGTACACAGACTGGGGGACTGAAACAGCAAAAATTATTTTCTCACAACTCAGAAGGCCAGCAGTCTATAATCGAGGTGCCAGCAGGTTTGGATTCTCCCGAGGCCTCCCTCCTTGGCGGGAGGATGACCATCATTTCCCTGCATCTTCCCATGATCCTTCCTCTGTACATGTGTGTGTTCTAATCTGCTTCTCTTAGAAGACCAGTCATGTTGGATTAGGGCCTACCAGTGACCTCATTTTAACTGAATTACCTCTTTAAAGACCCTACCTTCAATATAGTCATAGTCTGAGGTATTGGGAGTTAGGACTTCAACATATGAATTGTGGGGGAGACACAGTTCAGCCCATAACACACACACACACACATACACAGATCTAAAGCTATATAGATACACATACATAATACATATACGTATGTGTATGTATATTCATATCATGTATATATACAGTTTCCTATTTTTTTACATAGTTTCCTATTGATATGCATAGACACATATGTATCTATGTATATACACATTGATAAATATGATATTTTTTCTGAACCATTTGAGGTAAGTCACACACATACCACATATATCACCTTCACCCTAAATATTTCTTTCTACCTTTAAATATGTCTATTTCCTAAGAATGGGGATAGTCTCTCATACAACCACAGAGTGTTATCGACTTCTTATATTCACTCTATTGTAATACTTCCACCTGATCCACCTTTCATACTACGATTTTGCCAGTTGATCTGATGATATCCTTTATAACATTTCCTCCTGCTGAAGTACAGTGCAATATCAAGTATTGCATTTACTTGCATGTCTCTCCATCCGCTTTTTATGTGGAAGATTTCCACAGCCTTACCTTGTGTTTTATGACATTCATATTTTCATAAATACACTTCAGGATTTTCTTTAAGTGAAATACTTTACCATTCTTGTTAGGCTGATCTTTCCTTACAATTAGATTGAATTACATTGAGATTAAACATTTGTGGGTGGCATACTGCTTGGGTCATGTTCCTCGCAGGGCACATCCTTATGTCCCTCAGATCTGATGTTAACTTTTGTGTATGTGATGTCAATTTTGCTCTTCAGGTCAAGGTGTTGCCTGACTTCTCCACTGCATAATTACTGCTTAGCAGGCAGTTACTCTTCCATCTTGTTGTTTTCACTTAGCATTATAGAAGACTGAAAAGAGCGGCGCCTGGGTGGCTCAGTCATTAAGCATCAGTTAAGCATCTGCCTTCGGCTCAAGTCATGATCCCCAGGTCCTGGAAGCCCACAGCTGGCTCCCTGCTCAGTGGGAAGCCTGCTTCTCCCACTCCCCTGCTTGTATTCCCTCTCTCGCTGTGTCTCTCTCTGCCAAATAAATAAAATTTTAAAATCTTTTAAAAAATTGAAAAGAAAAATAAAACACCGAAGATTGGCAGAGACTCTACTTTCCCTTCAACATCCATTCTCCAAAATTTTTAGCTGGTTATAATCATGTGACTTGAAACTGATTATAATCACGTGACTAAGTCCTGCCCAGCAATGTGGGAACAAAAGTAACATGTGATTTCCAGGCATATGATTTAGAAGGAAAGAATATTTCTGTTACACTTTTCTATTTCCCTCTTCCCATTGGCTGGGATTTAATCATGACAGGTAAGGCTAGATTAGTCATCTTGGACCGTGCAATGGAAGCCACATGTGTAGAACAGTAGAGCAACAGATTAGAAGGAGCCTAGCATCCTGGGAATTTCATGGAGGAGAGCCACCATACTAGCTGCCACTTCTACAAAGAGAGAGAAGTAAACTTCCACCGCATTTGTGATATATTTGGGGGTTTTCTAACAGCTTCAGTACCTGTAATTTAACTAACATAGGTGTTTCCCCTCATTGCCACAGTTTTTATAATTGTTAATTGCTTCATAATATTCCATCGTAATATATATAATATATATAATTATATAATATTACTTCATATTTCATCAAGTGATGTTAATAAATTAACAACTGTTCTTCTATTAAGTACTTATTGCTTATGTTTTTCCACTATTATATATATAACTATATTCTACTATATTATATATATAGCATTATATATAATCTAGCATTACATATAATCTTGCATTATATTTACTATATATATAATATATATAATATCTAGTGCACTATATATAAAATATATAGCATTATATATAATCTAGCATTATATAATGCTATATATAATCTAGCCTTATATATAGCATTATAAATAATATAGCATTATATATGTGTTATAATTCAGAGTTTAGTGTATATAACTTTTTCATTTTTGTGGATTATTTCCTTAAGATAAATTCCTAAATATGTGATTAGGCTTGAATTAGAAAAGAGATCATGGCTCTAAGTAGGTTCTGTTCAAATGCTTTCCAAAAAGAAATTCTGTGGTTGGATTCTAATGTGCAGTACTGAACAACTTATGCTTCTAGATAATTAACTAAATGTGATGCTAAGTGATATGCTTTAGCAATTAATATATAACTTAAAAAAATTAAAATGTGAATTAAGGTTAATTATAATTGATATGTTAGAAGATATTTATTTACATATTTTTCAATGTCAATAGTGGTGCCATCTTAATAAAATATGTAAAAGTTTATAAAATGTGGACATATGTAGAACTACCATACAATCTAGCAATTCCACTTCTAGGTATTTATCCAAAAAAAAGTGAAAACACTAATTTGAAAAGATATATGCATTACTATGCCATCACAGCATCATTTACAATAGCCAAGATATGAAAGCAACCCAAATGTCCATCCATGATGAATGGATAAAGCAGATGTGACACTTATATATAATGAAATATTACTCAGCCATTAAAAAAAGGATGAATTCTTGCCATTTGGGACAACACAGACAGACCTAGATGGTATTATGCTAAATGAAATAAGTCAGACAGAAAAAGAGAAGTACCATGACTTCACTTTTGTGTGGAATCTAAGAAACAAAACAGAAACTGACTCATAAATACAGAAAACAAAGTGATGGAAGAGGAAAGGGTGTTGGGTGGTGGTGGTGGACGAAACAGGTGAAAGGGATTAAAAAATACTAATTTATAGTTATAATATAAGACATGGGGTTATAATGTACAGCATAGGGAATATAGTCAATAATACTGCAACCACTTTAAATGGTGACAGATGATAACTAGACTTATTGCAGTGACCATTTCATAATGTATATAAATACTGAATGACTGTTATACACCTGTAACTAGTACAATATTGCATGCCAATTATTCTTAAATAAAAAATGATAAAATACAAAACCACTATGATGTGGGCATGTAACTAGAGGATATAATTCATCACTTCATGACTAAGTTATTGCTTTTTCAATTCTCCATTTGATTACATCAAGGAAAGACTCCATTTGGTACTGGCATGCTTTTAACACTAATTTTCTTTTAAAATTCTTCATTTTCAACAAAAAGAGAGCCAGGCCTTAGGCCCACAACATTGGTTGGGCAACAGAATCTAGGGGGAAGAGAATAGTTATATCTGCGATTACTTCTTAATTATGACAAGGGGCTGATTTCCTATTCATCGTCACGATGTTAACATTTCTTTTTTCAACTTAAAGTTTAAAAAGGTCAATTTAAAGAGAATATTTAGTATATACCATACCTGGAGGCAAAATAGAAAATTAAAATCAAGGACTGAAACTTGAAAAATAGTGACATAAGGAAAGAGACTGAGCCCAGGAATTTACTGCAAACTCTTTTTTGATCTCCAGCAGAGTGTATTTGTTTGTTTGTTTCTTTTTTTTTTCAAAGATTTTATTTATTATTTATTTGACAGACAGGGACATCAAGTAGGCAGAGAGGCAGGAAGAGAGAGAGGAAGGGAAGCAGGCTTGCTGCCGAGCAGAGAGCCCGATGTGGGGCTGGGATCATGACCTGAGTTGAAGGCAGAGGCCTTAACCCACTGAGCCACCCAGGTGCCCCGAGTGTATTTGTTTTTAATGAGGATAGTCTGGCTAACTTAATAGAATTTAGGCTTTTTCCATGGTTTGAAAATAGTGTCAAAAACATTACCCATTGGCTCTGTCTACTTGTAACTCTACCACTCTTTGAAGTGAAGCGGAGACAATATGGAGTATTTAGTAATTTTTTTGAAATTTCCATCTATAGTTGGCAAAGAGAAGTCTTCATCACCTATTATCTCCTAGTGTAGTAGGCACTTTACATACATTGTCCCAGTAATCTTTACAACACTACTGGGATACGAAGATCATCATTTCTTTTAGAGATAGGGCTCAAAGAAGTGATGGCAATTTCCCAATATAAGATAGAAGGGAAGATTAAAGTTTCTAGTGTAGTGTCTGGCACATTAGCAGATACCAAGTAGATGGTAGTCATCATTACTATCCTAGCAATTAGCAAGCTCAGGATTTAGTCTGAGCTCTGCTCAATTCCAGCAAGCCCATGCCTTTTTATAACACCATGCTGGGCTCTGTAGAATCCCAGAAGAAAAAAAAAATAAAGATAACTCAAAACAATGTTAAATCCATGTATCATCCACTCACCAGATCTTTACTCAGTGTCTAGTATGGTCCAGATGCTATGAAATGAGCATATAATCATTCCATTTGCCTTAAGCTAGCTTGGGATCTCACAGGATCCTATAGTGTCATTCTTCCTGTCAAACCCAATGCATGTAACTTCTGCTTTAACATCTACCATTTATTCTGAAGACTAAACTTTTTGGAGGAAAATGTCTACTGTGATGACCTCTTTATCCCTTGCCTGTGTCATACTAATATATAATAAGCTTAAATATTTGAATTACAAAAGAATTAAATAAAAATCAACATACACAGACACACACACACACACACACACATTAAGATTTCCCTTTAACGGGGCGCCTGGGTGGCTCAGTGGGTTAAGCCGCTGCCTTCGGCTCAGGTCATGATCTCAGGGTCCTGGGATCAAGTCCCGCATTGGGCTCTCTGCTCAGCGGGGAGCCTGCTTCCTCCTCTCTCTCTCTCTGCCTGCCTCTCTGCCTACTTGTGATCTCTGTCTGTCAAATAAATAAATAAAATCTTAAAAAAAAAAAATTTCCCTTTAAGAAACACTTTCTAAACCTAAAAAAAAGAAATTCTTATGATCCCCGCTATGTTAAAAGTAGGAAGACTGAAAGGGATTTCTCAAATTTCTTTATGGATGATGGCATTAAGAGTATTTGCCATACTTTCGATATTTCTATATTCTGTTTTCTTACATCTGTATTAGTAGAAAGGAGAAAATAAAGAAAAACCTAATAATGCCAGAAAATAACCTGTAAACTCCTAAAAGTGTTAACATAAATGTATATACATGTAGCATCATCTACAATTACCATTCTCAAGACCTACCTGCTTCCATTCTCCTTACCCCTCATGTAAACAGAGATTCATGTAACAGATGCTTAGGGACAGCATGCCCTTCCCTCAAATCCTTTGTTAGAATTATGAGGTGGTAATTAGATTGCATAGGGAAACTTCCGAATAAAATCCGGAAGTAGTTGGGTGAGGCAGCCCTCTTCTGGGGAAATAAGAAAATGTACCTACTCCAAAGGATCTTGACAGACTGAAAAGGGCATGAAGTACCTCCAGGGGATGAGGATACTGAAAGATATTTCCTGAAAACAATGGATTTTTTAAGCTAAAGGTCATTGTGAAAGCTGAAGTGTAAATATTTATTTCTGTAAATATTGATTACATGTTTAAAATCTCTGAGCTTCAATTTCTTATCCATAAAACATAAGTAACAATACTTCATAAGGTGACTGAAATTCTGTGAAAAAATACGATCATTTAACACAGTGCTCAGCAGACAAGAAACGCTTAATAAATGATAGCCATTATTTTAGCTGTTAACTCACATTTTACAATCTTGGCAGTAATTATTTTACCTTGTGCAACTTTTCCAGTATTTACAAAAAAAGGACTCTAGGAATCTTAAGAGATTGCATCTAAGAAAATGGGTGCAAGTGTGTATGCATTTAAAAAGCACAATATACTACAGTACATCTGAAACTAATATAACATTGTATGTCTATTATACTTCAGTAAAAATCACTTTAGTGACAGACAAAAGTTTTAAGGCGGAAAGCATGAAAATATTCAACTGAGATTTGTTCACTGAAAAATTGTTTATTAAGATGTTAATGTTTTATATAGTTAGTTCAGTAATTATATAATTTAAAATTCTTAATCACCTTTGGATAATCTAGACATGTATGTAAACTACTGTATTTCCTGATATTTAACATCATTAGACTTCTCTAACTTTCAATTATCAGACAAAATATTAAACTTTCAAAGTCACATCCTTAGGAGTTCATAAATTCCTATTTGCCCCAGTTTTTTAAATATGATAAACCTTAAAGGAGGAAGCCAAAATCCACAAATCAAGTCTTATTCTGCCTTTCACAATGTATATCAAATCAACACAATGTACACTTTAAATATCTTCATTTTGTCAATTATGCCTCAATAAGGCTAAAAAAAAATGAAATCCCACACAAAAGTCTTAATCTGCACCAATGCTGAGAAATAGTGCAATAAAAGATACTTTATTCATCGTGTGAGCAAAAATACAGAATATATTTACTGATTAATTTTCCCCTAAAGAGAATATACTTTGTATTTAGAGAAATAAATGGTTAATTGTCGGGAGTTGCTTTTGGAGAATAATCTATCAGTGCCTTATCAACAGTCGGATACTGATACCAGGGACCATCACCTCTCGCACGCATTAACCTTCGCACTTCCAGCTCCTGTAACCTGTAACAAACAGGATAGCAATATTGTGAGTCCAGTATCTCCAACTGCAAAGTTATCTCCATAAAGAATAACCACTAGAGAGTCTTTTGCTTTTATGTAAAGTATTACCTAAAGAATTTATGTATTCATGTACCTCAATAGATCCATGTGTATGCATATATCTGAAAAGCACCTATGAGCAAAATTTGGTACTTATTTTTGACTTTCATTATCTTGCTTAGGTAGTTAGCCAACAAATCCTGTTTTTAATCACCAGAACACCACCTAAGTTAATAATCTATTCTCTCCTCTTGTCCCTGCTCTTTATCTGGACAGATCACTTTTACATGAATAATGGTAATGTGTTTCCTGTCTTTCTGCCTTTTAGAAAACCTCTTGGAGACCACATACTCCTGAAAGAGTCCCTCTCCAAAGCAAACCATAAGAGACTCTTAACTATAAAGAACAAAAAGGGTTGCAGGAGGCTGAGGTGGGTGGGGGATGGGCTAAATGGGTGATGGGTACTAAGGAGTGCACTTGTGTTGAGCACTAGGTGTTGTACCTAAGTGATGAATCACTAAATTCTACTCCTGAAACCAATATTACACTATATGTTAACTAGAATTTAGATAAAAACTTCAAAAATAAATTAAAAAATGAAAGTCTCTTCTCCACCAAACCTTTTTCCTTCCATTTTTACAGATTATATATTAAATTTTTCATATGACTGAAAATTTATCAGTTAAATAATTCACTTTATTAACCTTAACCAGCTCACTAACCCTATCTCCTGTCTATGAGAAATTACAAACCTTTGTGATTGTCATCTAAGAGAGTACACATCTTTCCTTTTTTTTTAGGATTATGTATCTTCATATTATCCTTTTTCTTTTCTATTCTTTAGAATGTAATTATCCAAGGGGCACCTGGGGGGCTCAGCCATTAAGCAGCTGCCTTCATCTCAGGTCATGATCCCAGGGTCCTGGGATTGAGCCCCGCGTCTGGCTCCCTCCTCGGTGGGAAGCCTACTTTTCCATCTCCACCTCCCCCTGCTTGTGTTCCCACCCTTGCTGTCTCTCTCTTTGCTAAATAAATAAATAAATAAATAATCTTTTAAAAAATCAGAATGTAATTATCCAAAATCAAATATTAAAATACTCATCAAAAGGACTGGTTAAATGACTAATGTTTCCCCCTTGTAAGAGACTACTAGGCACCTGTTAAAAAGAATGAGGAAGACCTATATATAGTAAATATAGATACTACATATATGGTTAAATTAAAAATGCAGGGTCTATAGTAGCAACGTCCACAATAGCCAGACTGTGGAAAGAGTAGAAATGCCCTTCAACAGACCAATGGATACATGAGATGGGGCACAGACTGCATGGATCACTACATCAAACAATGAATCGTGGAACACTACACCAAAACTAATGATGTACTGTATGGTGACTAACACAATAAAAAAAAAAAATGCAAGGTATAAAATGAGGGTGTGTAGCATCTTTTCATTTCATTAAAAAATAGAAAGTAATCATCTGTGACTATGTAGATGTACACATGCAGAGAGTTTAAAAAACCTGGAGGGTCATAATTAATAGTTATCTCTAAGGAGAGCCATTATGGGAGAAAGTCCCTTTCTATTTTGTATCTTTCTTTTATGCTTCAGTTTTCCAAATACCTAAATACACTTTTTTAAAAATGTAGGTACTCTCATTCCATCCTCACAATGGCATCTTTTCTTTGGGGGATATAAGTCAGGGTTTTGATTTAGTTTTTACTTTGTTTTGTCTGGAAATTTTATCTAAGGAATTCTGGGATTTTTTTTTTTTTTTAAGATTTTATGTATTTGACAGAGAGATCACAAGTAGGCAGAAAGGCAAGCAGAGAGAGAGAGGAGGAAGCAGGCTCCCCGCAGGGCAGAGAGCCCGATGCGGAGCTCTATCCCAGTACCCTGGGACCATGACCTGAGCTGAAGGCAGAGTCTCAACCCACTGAACCAGGTGCCCCTAAAACATTATTTTTTTAAAAGATTTTATTTGGGGCATCTGGCTGGCTCAGTGGGTTAAAGCCTCTGCCTTCAGCTTAGGTCATGGTCCCAGGGTACTGGGATGGAGTCCTGCATCAGGCTCTCTGCTCGGCAGGGAGCCTGCTTCCCTTCCTCTCTCTCTGGCTACTTGTGATCTCTGTCAAATAAATAAATAAAATCTTAAAAAAAAATTTAAAACATGTACCATTTGGTTTATCAGTGCACTGCTAGGAATTTATATTTCAGATACACTAAATATGCGTATGAGGAAATCTATATATGAGAATATTCACCATAGCACTATGTACATTATCAAAAAACTTGGAAAGAACCTAAGTACCAACAACACAGGACTAGTCAAAAAAATTAAGGCATATCCATCCAGCGAAATATATGACCAGCCATTGAAACGAATAGGGTATATACTATTATAGAAAGATCACCAAGATATATTTAAGAGAAATGAAGACAGGGTACAGAACAGTGTTTATAAGAGGATTCTATTTGTGTTAATATATTTTTATTTTTTTATTTAAATTCAATTAGCCAACATACAGTACATCATTACTTTCAGATGTAGTGTTCAATAATTCATCAGTTGCATATAACACCCAAGCCTCATCAAATCACATGCCCTCTTTAATGCACATCACCCAATTACCCCATCCTCCCACCTCCCCTCCAGCAGCCCCCCATTTGTTCCCTATAGTTAAGTGTCTCTCATGGTTCTTCTCCCTCTCTGATGACTTCCCATTCAGTTTTCCCTCCCTTCACTTATGGTTCTCTGCACTGTTTCTTATATTCCATATAGGAGTGAAACTGTGTGATAATTGACTTTCTCTGATTGACTTATTTCGCTCAGCATAATACCCTCCAGTTCCACCCACATTGATAAATGATAAGTATTAGTATTAATACTTATAAATAAAAATACTAGTGTATTTTTAATGCAAAGAGGTTTTTTTTTTTTTTTAAAGCAACAGATATAAGAAATAACTAAATAGTAGTCACTTTTAAATATGAGACTAGGTAGAAGAGGAAAGGAAACTGGGGGATGGGGTAGAGGGAGGGGAGGGCTGCCGTGCACTTAAGAGTGGGATATTTTGAAAAAGAATTCCTTTTATTCTGACAGATATTATCAACTAATAGTCTCTCAGTCTCCAACTTATAAACTCCACTCCAAACAAGCTATTCCCTCCCTATCTTTACCGTCTACATGGAGCATCCTGTGCTGATATAGTTTATTAAATTTTTTCTCATAGCTTGCAACAGTAAAAAAGGATTTTCTTCCTTGCTCCCTTTCCCTCTTTTTTTTTTTTACCGTAAATCAGCCTTCTCAGCTTCAACCTGAAGGATAGCCATTGTTTTTTCATAATTCTTTTCAGGACTATCAAAGAAAGTTCGGGCAATCCATCTTGATATAGGATGCTACAAGAGAAAATTTGTTTATTTTTGTGAACAGTACTTTGCTCTTCCAGTTTCCTATTCTTTAAAATGGCCATCTCAGTTAAACCAATAATACTTACTAAATGCCAACTACTTTATATGTACTTTAAATAATTTTAATCCATTACATGGATACTATTTTTGTCCCCATTCTATAGACAAGCAACTTGCACAATGTTATACAGTTATTAAGTGCCAGCATCTGGACTCAAACCAGGTCTGTCTAACTCCAAAACCTGTGCTTTTGCCATTATACTACATGGAGTACCTTAAGTGGCAGATTTAGGAACCAAACCCAGAGTTTGGTGATCAAAAACTGAAGCTCCTTCTCTCAGCACTCCTTCTCTCTGTATGGCCTGCCTTAAGGTGCGATAATGATACATTTCTTTTCTGAAATACAGTTCATTCAGGTAATAAAACACAATAGTATTTAATAAAGGCCATCTCACTACAATACTTATAAAGACAAGTAATAGACTTAACTTCAGGTTTTAATAGCAGTGATAGCATAGTAAAATGACTAACAGTATGGGCTGTCGGGCCATGCCTACCTAGGTTCCAATACTGGCCCTACTTCTTGGACAGGTCATTTATCCTCTTTTAAGCCTCAGTCTCTTCATCTCTGAACTGGGAATAATAATAGCACATTTCACATGGAATAAGAGAATATTTGCAAAATACTACCATAATGCCTGCTACACAGCAGATGCTCAATAAAAAACTGCTAGCATTAGCACAGGTAACATCTTTCCTCAGGCATTGAACTGAGGATAAATGCTGTTACTCTGCTAGGATAAGAACACACTACAGAGTCATTCTTTAAAAAAAAAAACAAAACCATGAAGATTAAAGTAATAAAACACAGAAAATTACCAAAAGAAGTTGCTTGTAAAAAGTTAGGACAAAATGTATCATCTACTTGTTATCGAAAAGAATAAAAAACAGTATTGTAATTGCTAAATTAAGACATTAATCAGTGCACCGACAAGACACCCAACAGAAAGTAACTTTCAATGGCCCATACCCACCTTGAAATATTCCCAGTGTTCTGGGATGTAGCCTTCTGGAATCTCTGCTAACTCAGCTTCACCTAATAAGAGAAAACAGTGATGTCCAATTTTAGTATCAGGAGTTTATAATATTAATTCTTCCCCATTTAAGTAAGAAACCAACTTCTTGTGATTTTAAAGGAACTTCTGTTTGTACCAATGAAGATTAAAACACAGCTGACCCTTGAACAACATGAGTTTGAATGGCATGGGTCTACTTACACATGGGATTTTCTACTGTATAGTACTGTAAATGTATTTTCTCTTAAGATTTTCTTAGTAACATTTGTTCTCTAGCTTACTTTACTTTTTCATTTAATTTTATTTATCTGAAAGACAGAGCATATGCATAGGTGGAGAGGGGCAGAGAAAGAGGGAGAAGGAGAGAAGCAGACTCTCTGCTGGGGAGTGGCCGAACTTGATGTGGGGTTGGATCTTACAACCATGAAATCATGACTTGATCTGAAACCAAGAGGTGGACACTTAACCAACTGAGCCACCTAGGCGCCCCTCTATAGCTTTCTTTATTAATAAGAATACACTATATAATTAAAAAAAAAGTATGTGTTAATCCACTCTTTATGTTATTGATAAGGCTTCTGGTCAACAATAGGCTATTAGTAAAATTTTGCGGGGAGTCAAAAATTACATGAGATTTTTGACTGAGCAGGGGGTTGACACCCCAATACTATTCAAGGATCAAGGAGCAACTGTATTTTAGACACTTTAATGTGGCTGAAAATCATTTCATTCATTAGATATTTTTAGATGTCTTCTATGTGTAAGGCATTGCCTATAGACGTTATGTAAAAGTTTCAAACTTTGTTTTTAAATAGTATAACAAAATATAATAAAGAACACATTCCTTTTGGTTTTTCCTATCACTGCCAGACAAAGCATTTTAGAATTCAAGATGTTAGAAGTACTTTGGGCAGAATTTCTCATGGAATCCTAATGTTAGCTGTCTTTCACAGTTTCATTCTTTATTATTTAGAAGATTATAATTTTATGTGTTCCAAGAAGAATAAAAAAAATTCTTCCATCACTCAGCCTCTCTTCCACCTCTCTTTCTATTTTCCTTATTTAGATTTGTCAAAGCTGGTTTGGAGAAATAATGAGGAGGAGGATAACAGGGCTTTCTGAAGCCTTTTGTAGACTCTACAGAGTTGATGACCTTAAAGGTTTTTGGAGGGAAAAAAAAAATGTTAAAAAAACATTGTATAGTATTGCAGATTGTTATTTGGTTACTGTAAAATAAAATCTCATGCCTATGTTAATATTTAAATAATTTTTCTCAGGGCACTTGGGTGGCTCTGCCTTTGTTTGGCTCAGGTCATGATGCCAGGGTCCTGGGATCAAGTCCTGCATCAGGCTCCCTGTTCAGCAGTGCCTGCCACTCCCCCGTTTGTGTTCCCTCTCTCTGTCAAACAAATAAATAAATCTTAAAAAAAAAAAAAAAGATTAAAAAACAAATAGCTTTCTTTATAATATCCATAGCTTGTTATTAATGTACAGAGGTCTTAAAATTTTACCAATTCAGTCAGAGAGGTACTTACCAATGAATATATTCACCAGAGTTATGCCAATGGCTACTGGAATCCCAGTCAACAAAATGTAGAATTTCTGTTGAGATTAAAAAATGGTTTTCAAATAACCATTTCCTAACTCTCTTTCCCCACTCTCAAAGTATCATTTTTTTAATTCATTACATTGCCTTCCTTACAGTTTATTTTACAAAATAAACTGGCCAAATTGGAAATGTGGTACCAAATTACTTCTGAGATTTTCTTTTACTCTAACTTCTAGATGCCTATGTTTGGCACTAAAAATGAAAGAAAAAAGTAAGGATGAATTAATTATATAATACCATATCTATTTAAGTGGTTTTTCATTTTTTGGTTGACACAATGTAATAATAGTTGAGAAGTTTTTGTAGTAAGATGAAAATGGTAAAACACCTGAGTGATTTCAACCACTGTAAAGTTTGAGTTGGTGATGACAAGAAATGTGGGAGCTCAACCATGAGGATGAAGAGGGACATTAAGCACAAAGGGCAAGCAAGAGATCTAGAGGGCAGCCACTGCTCAAACGGTCGCAGCTGAAGGAAGCGTGGCAGAGTCCAGACACTCTTCCATCTTCCAAGACTCTCCTTTCCCTTATAGAACCTTGAAATACAAATATACAGTAAGTAGCCCACTTGATCCTCTGAAATCAATGTTCCTGAACAATACAGAAATAAAAAATTATAACCCAAAATAATGGAGTTACTTAAAGAAGTTTTTCAGTGAGTTCCCTGGTAATTTAAAGAATATTTAAGTAATACAGATAACTATCCCCAAGCAAATACATTTTCAAAGTCCTGTAATTTATAGATTTTGGGGTGTGTGTGTGTGTGTGTACATGTGCAAGGGACCACAGATTATATTTCAAAACCCCACAATATTAAGAATAAGTGAATGGCTCAAATTTTACCTCTAATGCATATGAGTCCTTTCTATGAAGAAGTAAAGGTTCACTAATTTAAAAAGAAATTCAGAAACAAATCAGACATTACTACAAAATCTCAGTATCAATTGAGAAAAGAAATATGAATTTACAAAATTACATCTTTTTAAAATGAAAGATGTTCTCTAAATAGACAAAAACCCCAAAACCCCACGTTCCTATTTGTATGTAAAGAGTTTAGTTCAGCAAAATTTTTAACTCACCATTAAACTCAAAAAACGCTTGTCATAGAATGCAGATGGTTTGATGATAAATAGTCTTTTCCCATGGTCTCCACTATGTCGCACAGGAGCTGGAAATATTAAACTACCCTGTTATATGCAAGGCTCAAGTTATACTGTTATATTCTGAGATCAAAGCAGGTTATAAGAAGATATACACGCATAAATGTTTAATGTGTATTAAGATAAAAATACATATTTTTATTTGAGTACTAAAGGCAGAGTAGATATCTTTAAACAGAGACTGGTGTACTGTTGTAAACTATAGTTCTCTCCATTTTTCAACATTAAAGAAACATCTAAATCATTGTTTGAATTTGTTTCCATTTCAGGCAAGAAGGTCAGATACTCTTGGCAGGCTACTTATCTTTGTTTACCTCTACAATAAATATTTGCTACAGTTATTAAGTAAATAAACTTAATTTACATTGTGTCATTTCACATGATGAGACAATATACATTAGGAGCTCATAGCAAACTAGATAGAAAGACATTTATTCAACATCTCTCCAGCAGGAATTTGAACTTGTTCAAAAGTAAACACTCTAACGTATCTCGATAAAATCACTCGGTAATACGTTTCAGATTGTGAGTATCATCCTCTTCATATTCTCACTTAGATGGTATGTAATCAATTCTCACTGGAGATAAACTGAGGCAGAATTTCACTCCTGATTTTTTTTCTACATGATTTCCCTTTCCTGGATGTCTGGAAGGACCACTGCAAACACTGTAAGCCCTTTCTGCTGAAAGCAGGAAAGGATCTGACTGTTACTGGGAAAGTGAAGTTACTGTTTCTGCTGAGTGTAACTGTATTCAAGGAAATTTCACTGTGGGATAAAAACTACTTTCCATTAAAGGAATTTCAGTCATCACAGAGCTCATAAAGATTTGTATCCTTTGTTCAAGCTTAAATGTCTGGAACGCCCTCCCCTCTCCTGAAATGTATTCTTTAGGCCCAGATGACATTTTATCCTCCAAGAAACCAGCCCTCTTTCCAAGCATGTGAGATCTCCACCTTTCAACTGCTGTATATTCTAGTGATATTCATACTTGCTTTCACTGTTCCCACTGAAACATAAACGTCCCATTGAAATATAAATGTCTTGACGTTAAGAATACAGGAACTGTATTCTTAATTTTGGCATCACCTACAGCAGCTTGTAATGAATTTAGGAGCTTAATTCATAGAAGAATTAGAAGCTGGCATGAATTTACTGGGTACAATTCATACTATTAAGGCTTCTAAAATAACAAGAGAATGTGACAAAATAATTATGTATATCAGAAAACAATTTGAAAGATACAATGGAATTCTCTATGGACTAGGTGGGGGAAAAAGGGCTGGATAACAGTATAAACCACTCATTAATTAAATAAATACCTAAGTGCCTACTATGTAGAGGTCCTATGCTAGGCCTATAGTCTCAAAGGGATATAGATCCCGCTGGGAGAAACAAATAAACATAATTAGACATCTGTAAGGACAAAACAGAGAAGAAACAGGATGCAATGTCAGAGAAAAAACATGCCCAGGAATTCCTATTTACACAGGATGGTGAGGATGGGGGAATATGAAGAAGGTGCATTATAAGCTGAGCGAAATAGCAATTTAGGTGAATTTGTAAGGGGTAACTGATTGATTGATTACACCCAAAGGTGCTGGTTACTTAATTCAGTAACCTGCCAAAAGGCTCTCTCCACAGCCCTGAGAGGTCAAGACGTCTATACAAGGCCTGGATGAGGTGAAAATGACATTCCTGATGACACAAAGCTACTACTACCAGAGTGACTTCTACACTGATGATGAAGTGGGAT